>NC_090930.1:131311560-131951573 GCF_040938575.1 Ambystoma mexicanum
AAGGGAGTGCCACCGCTTTCTTGAACTGTCGTCAGATCCACATCCCTGTTATAAATGGCACCCCATCTGGGAGTTCCCTGGGCTTGAACCCACCCACAATAAGCTCCTCGCCCAACGTTGGCGGGAACTAGGGTACCTAGCCTTGTCAGATCTATTCCCAGAAGGTAAGTTTATCACTCCACAAACGTGGTGACCAGGACACTCCGGATCGCCACTGGAAATGCTACAATACTACAGGCTGCGGGCTGCAGCCCCTGCCATGTTGCAATCCTATCCGGTCGAATGCCCAGAAACGCCCAAATTGCACTACATAGTCAACTCTAGCAACAGCTGGGGGATAGTTTCCTCTATATACAAAATGCTGATGGTGAAGTCTCCAGACCTACCTGCCCGGGCACGAGGCGAATGGGCTAGCAAACCTGACCTACAAATCACAGATGGATTGTGGAGGAGGATGTGCCTACACACGTGCATAGTTTCACTAAACTTTAGGTTCCGATGCATGCAATACAAACTACTTAATAGGGTATATTACACCCCGCACAAACTGAAAAGGTTGGCCACGGCCCAGATGCATACCTGCCCTAAGTGTCATTTTGAGGGTGCAGATCACACACACATGTTCTGGTCCTGTCCTGCGCATAATATGTACTGGACGGAGATCCTATCTGAAATTGTGGAAAATGTTGTGGACCCAAATCTGGTGGGTGTGCTATTAGGGATGTGGAATAATACTGAAGCCAAGAAAGTGTCCAAGGTTCTCAATGTGTGTAATATAGTGGCCAAGAAATGTATATTGCGGTGCTGGAAACGTTCATCTCCACCCATTTTCACAATGTGGCTGAATGCACTTACCTGGACGCAAACTTGTGAGGAAGACTACATCATGTCTCTACCAGCGCATACACGCCCAAAAAATGTGTGGACTGCATTCTGCAGCTACCTTAACAAACGGTCCGAAGAGGCACCCGATTCCCCAACCTCCCTGGCCACATAAGGCCGTAATGTACGAACAATTCTATATGTAATGCCCGATGATGTGTAATAGACTGTAATTAATTGATCTTCTAACGTATGACTAATATGTGTAACTGCTGCTACCTTTTGCCAACAAAAATGAAAGTTTAAATTTTTTTCTTTATTAAAGCACGGTACCGAGACTTTTTCAGCTGAGTTTTGATGACATGGTTTGTAAATAGAGCACTTTGTACAGTTTTTTGGAAAACGCTGGCGAAGACATTTATAACTTTGATGTTTGGTCGAAGTTCAATTTGTGGATTCATTTGACGGGAGTGGCTTTCACTCTACCCAGAGGCACCCACTGCTTTTTGTATGCTGTGCGCTCCTGTCTGTGTCTAGGGATAATGAAAACCTAGAACTGTTTATTGTGATTGATTAAGAACCTGAACAATTTGAAGATGTACATGTCTATGCTTAGAGTGTTGTTCTAAACCGAAATAGATGTATGAAAACATCATTTTTTCTATTCAAAAGAATTATTTTGTCACCTGTACTTTTTATATATGTTTTAAGAGTATTCTGATGAATTGTTGTACATTTGTAATCTCAGTCATGAGGTTTTTTATATTCTAATCTTAATAAATTGTTAAATTCTAAAATATCTTTTAAGTGATTGTCTTAGAAAGAATAGCTGTTGATATATTTTCTCTACCTTCCAAGGTATTTGAAAGGTTTCCTCTTTCACAATTAAGGTAGAATATCACCTACGGGTGATTACTTTGGGTTTTCCCTGCGGTTATAGTGCAAACACATTTGATAGCATTTTTTTTTTTTTGGTACGGTCATATGATTAACAACCCGTTTTGAATATATACCGAAGAGGGAGGGGACAGTTTCCCCCCTCCTCCCCTCCTATAAGATATATGACACTGAAGAAGGCCAAGAGACACGTGAACACCCATACTATTTCGGCCAATTCGTAGTGCTCCAATGTTGTATGTGTGGTAGTCAGACAAAAAAAAACATTTTAAAGAAAACTAGTGAATGCATGCAGCATTTGTCAGTTTGGAAATTACTTGTGTTTTTCTATGGAACTGTGAAATGTATATTTGGAAAACAAATGTGCCCAGCATGTAAAAAGCCTGCCTTAATTTTATTTTTTTTAATTTATAAAGCACACTAGCAGCCCACAGGCATCAAGGCGCTGTTACAAGAATGTGTCTTAGTTACATGGAAGATACATACATCGCTCCAGATTACAGTGAGCGTGTCACAGTTTTGCTGACGATAAAGTTTCATTGTTGATGTTACATGCAGCAGATACAGTTACACTTGGCACACAGGAAAGCTGTGCGGCGGTCGGGATGTCCGCTCAAACAAACAGCATTGTTTTGATAGCTTTGCAGAAGGCTAGCTGTGAGTCTATACCTCTGAGTTGAGGTGGTAGAGAGTTCCAATGAGTAGAAGCAATGAATGGGAAGCTGGTGCCACCGGCACAAGCTCGACGTGTCTTGGGAACTGTGACATGGTTGGTGTATGTGTTTCTGGTCGGTCTAGCTGTGATTGGTTTGGCGATTCTATAGATACAGATGTGCAGTGTTGTGGATACATTGTGTGTGATTGCAAGTGTTTTAAAGATGACTCATTCTTTAATGGGAAGCCAGTAGGCTTGTTTTCTGGGAGCTGAGATGTGATCCCTTGCGGGTATGCCAATGGCGGCCCTGGTGCCTGCTAGGAGGGCGTTACAATAGTTGAGTTGGGACCTGATTATGGCTCTCGCTATGGTGAGACAGTTTTGCTCGTAGAGGAAGTATCTTGCTACGTTTAGCAGCTTAGTGTGGTAGGCTGCTGCAGATGATATTGCGTTGACTTGTCTGGTCATTGAAAGGTTCGAGTCTAGATAGCCTCCCAACATTTTGACAGCTTGGGAAACTAAAATACGCGTATTGTCAATCGTGAATGCGTTGTAATGGTCGTCAAGCTTCTTCAGGGTTTCAGGGGAGCCAATTAGGAGGAATTCGGTTTTATCACCGTTTAGGCCTTCATCAGTGATGCCACCACCACAGTGATAGTCATTGCCCATTGATTCCCGTGGTGTCCCTTTCAGGTCAGAAGAAAGCAAATGGGCTGAGCGAATAGGAACTGAAGACACGCGAATGACGGCCAGTGAAGGGAGCACAGCACAGAGATTAGATCACCGAACCCCCAGCTTCCCTCAGTGGAGCCGACCCATTGGCCATCGCTGGCTGCAGCACCACACAAACAGCTAGCTTTCACCTACAGCAGTGGACAGGTAGGTACACGCTGCCTACCCCACCACACTGCAGTGCTGCTCAAAGCCCACCTGCTTTCCATGTCATTAGTGTGGGATTGCAGGAGGAACATTGGTTTTACGTGGAGCCTCGTGCACTTTAATGTGTTATCTCAGTTTTGTTCGTTTTTCTGACTGCGCTCATGTATGGCGATGGTGATGTGTGAAATGTTTTTACTTTGTTTAAAAGACCCCCTACCCCCCTGCCCCCCCGCGGTGCGCATGGCCTGCTGGTCCACTTACGTTCGCTGTGCTGTTTGCGCTGAACATCTATTTCCGTTTGGCATCGATCCTTCAGCCTGCAACCTCCTTTAGTTCAGAACCGGCCCATCTTACTTTTGTTGTGAAGTCAATGGATTGGGTTCTGCGGCATCAAAGTTGGGGTTAGGAACTCCCGGCTGTATAAAGTGCGGACTCTAGGTATATGGTCCCTTATATGCGATTCCGACTCTGCCCTTCTGATTTCAGGGCTGCCAATGCCATCTCCGCTGTGTCTGGCAATGCTTGGGGCAGGCACTGTCCCTTATAGACGCCCGATAGCCAGTCGCCGCCAGCAGTAATGCAAAGTGCCTCACACGAAGCAAACACAAGTGTCGAAAGAGGACAGGTGTGTGCACCAAAGAGCACGGCGGATGTTTGCACGAAATAATAATGCCTGCGTACATTTTGTAGAAGAAAGGGGAAAACGGGTCGTGTTACCTTAACAATTCACACACAGCTGAGTTAGTAAACAAAGCGCTTGCTTGCTATGCTAATACATGTATTTGCATTGAACTGGAGGCCTTGGATGGCCAAATACTAAGGTGTTTCAAGGGGAAAAACGGGCTCTGTGGTTCGAGGGAGCGATCGATGGCCCAGTTTGCATGACACTTTGGGCAGCTTGTTGCACCCTTTCCATGGTATTAAAGCAGAACCAATAGTTAAGAAAACAACAATTTCTTGCTCATAAAATGTATCCTTTTAAAGTGTAATGCTTGCGGGTGGGAGAGGTGCTCCTCTACTTTTTTTAATTAAGTTTTACTGTTCCTATACTTTTGTTTTAAAAAGAAACCGTTCTGGAACATTTTCATTTTAAAATACCAGTGTAAGAAGAAGTTGCAACGTTCACTTTCAGTGCAAAGCACTGAACATTCCCTTAACCAGCAGGCAAATGTGTTTGTGGGTTTGTATTGTGTGTGGGAGGGGGCCCAGCGATGGGGTTTGTGGGGAGCGGGTACAGGCCAGCAGGCAACATAGTTCCACTACTTCTTTTCTTACACTTCGACCACTGCTTGCCATATATGTGTTATGCAATTAGGGTACCAGGCCTTAATAATACACCATTGGGACTGGAATTTAAAAAACACATAGACATATTTTCTCCACGGAATATGTTAACTTTCAAGCTTTTGCCAGGCAGTGCTATTAGAGAATGGATGTGGTTATCTCCCCACTCAGCTGCACAGGCAGCTGATAACCTTGTGAAGGTAATGCGCAAACTTGAGCAACTGGGCCAGGCCTAAATGTTTTTACCCCACCTTGTATCTGTTTTGTGTTTAAATACCCGGCTGTTCTGCTAATTTATTGTAAGGTTTTGTTATGCAGAGGATTAGAAATACTGGTTCCGTCAAACATTCTGGATAGAATCTCATTTTTAAACACATTTCAAAGGCCCATGCAAATCCTAACCGTAACTCCCACCCCTGAAATATTGGATATGTTTATTTAACCTGGCTAACCAACAGAGCCATAGCCAAACAGAAAAGGACACAATAAAGTGTGCCAGCAGCTGCAGAGTTAACAAATATCCATCAATTACTAATATAAAGCTTTTCATTGTTCGCAACTTCATTCAAATGCAGCACCTAAAGTCACCACTCAATCACACCAATAACAATTAAAAAAAACTACAAAAATGGCGGCCATCATGAGGAAACCTCATGGATCGCCACTGGCACTTAATTCCTTTCACTAACGTCGCAAATATCTGCAATGTTAGGAAAACTAACTGTGGTATTAGGTAAGCCAGGCCGACGCTGGCTCTGAATTCGTTTCACTAATGTTGCAAATATATTGAACGTTAGTAACAAACTGACAGCCACCGGTGGCATCGGGAAGCCAGGCTGACGCTGGCTCTGAATTTGTTTCACTAATGTTGCAAATATATTGAACGTTAGTAACATAAACTGAGAGCCACCAGTGGCATCAGGAAGCCAAGCCGTCGCCGGCTCTGAATTCGTTTCACTAACGTTGCAAATATTTGGAACGTTAGTAAAACAAACTCTGAGACGGCAGTGGCATCGGGAAGACCAATCCACCACCAGCTCTGCATTAGTTTCACTAACGTTGAAAATATGGCACCGAGTTACCAACATTAATCTGCCGCCGGTACACATTTCTAATGTTAATAAAACAAATTCTATGTAGTCGGCATCAAAAAGCCAAGCCACTGTTGACATTCAAATAATTGCACTAACAATGCAAATATGTGCCGGCGGTGGCTTTATGTCAAGCTGCCGCCGGCACAGGTTTACAACATTAATTAAACAAACACAAAGCAACACAAATTAAAATACATGATGAAAACAAATTGAGAGCTTTTGTGGTTAAGCGAAATAAAAAATAAAAATGGTACAATAAATTCAATATAAATACATAATTTACTTCACAGCAGGACATTTTATATATAGCACTTATACAACCAGGTCAAGCACTTATACAACCAGAACACAGCTTTACCTCATAAAATGTTCAGGAAAGAAAACACACAGCGTTCAGCTCTCTTCAAATGTAGAGAGACCATGGGCTACTAGAAACAAATGGCTTACTTGTACAAACAAACACACCAGCACATTCAATGACATCACTAACGGCACATCCAATCAGGCGCTCCTTACTTCAAAAACACTAAACCAATCCCACACAAGTCACTAGATCTACATTTTCAAAGCCATTTTAAACCAAAACATAACTAGTACAGTACCTTGGTTAGTTTTAATAAAAAAACACTTTAACATGTGTAACATAACTTGAGAGCTGCAGTAAATATATTTTAAAGCATCAATCAAGTGAAATAACTTTTAAATAACATTAACAAATTGTGGCCACCATTTTGGAAGTAAAAATGGCTGACAAATTCACCACACAATAGAAATTCTGCCAAAAGTGCAAAACAGGTGTAGTTGGAGTGAAAATGGGTGTGAATGGGAGGAAAATCCTGTAGATTTGACTTGGCAATGGGCATAACATGGGTGGAACACATAGCCAAACTACATAAATCTATCCTCATATGTCATTTGCATTGAAAAGCATTACACACCTACATTCAAAGCCCCTATTTCAAGCTCTTATGTTTAATGACAATAGTTTCAGCTTTAAAGGTAGCACTTTCAGCGCCACCTAGTAGCTAAGACAAAAAATGTGATGGAATCAATACAAAAAAGACACAATCTGATGGATCATCAAATGAACATTGTCCCTCTGAACCAAAGCTATTGTTTAGGTGGAGTTGCGGCAGCACAAGTGGCAGATTGTCATAAATTGCATAGGTGCAGGGTACACATGTTTCAACAACTCATGATGGCTGGAACATGGCAATTCAGCATCCGCCACTATTCTGAATGCTTTTCAGCGGATATGTAGCATAATTTCCATTTACATCACACTCTAAATAAGCACCTTAGAATTTCAGGGGAATCTTTTAACAGCCCATCAATTGATGGCAGGGCAGTGCCGCCCCTCATTTACCATATCCATGCCAAGAGTTATCCCTCGGACACTTCAAGTCCCACCCACCCCCAGCAGCTGGAGGACTCCCTGCTTGAGGGGAAAATAACTGTAAACTAGCATTATTTCGTTCTGTATTTAAAAATGCACAATCTAAGTTGCATTCACGTCACATTGCTGCAGGAATTGTAGAGTATTTTAGTGTACATTTATATCTTATAGGCATTAGGTTTGAAGGACAGTTTTAAGGGCTTTCGGTAAAGTACAATCTGGGAGTAGCAGTCCCCTGTCATTTTGTGTAATTGTTGTGTTTCTTTGCTCTTTTCCATCTCGGGCACAGCTACTGACTGCAGTACCCCAGAATTTGCAGTATCTAGAGTGTGTATTAGCAGGGGTCAAAATGTCCCATTTCTCTTTCACTGGTATTGTTGGTATTGCATTGATTGTTTATTATATTTATGGGGTGGGAGGATGCTTTTGTGGCAGCATGTCTCTTGTTTTACCACCCTACTTCCGTATTGATCCATCGGCCACCATTAGAACTAATCCTGGACGCAGGACAGAAGAGGCAGGGAAGACAGATGTGGGCCAAGACCACGATGCTATTGTGACTTGCTTGAAACGAAAGGAGGAATTCAAGCAGGTGGCAGAATGAGGAAGCCCCCAATGTTCACACTGTATTCCAAGACTCAAATAAACGAGAAACAATCTTGGCCTCATTACAAGTTTGCCGGTACCCTGGTGGTAAATCCATCGGGGTACCAGGCAAACTGTATTAGCGTTACTCAGTGTTGCTGAATTACCACTGAATTATGAGTGTCGGCAAGGGTGGTAAATCCCTACAGGACTCCATTTGGAATTTGCCTGTATTACCGACAGCGGTAATACCAGTACCGGACAAACCGGCTATTTTTTTGGTGGTACGGTGTCGGAATTACTTCCAGCTGGAGGTAATTCCTCGACCCCACCGACAAACTTGTACCTCACTGGTGTGGATATTGTGCCAGTATACGGTAATACCAGCACATTATTTCTGCACTGGCAAAGTTATAATGAGGCCCCATGATAGGAAATCTACAAATTCTCAATAGGCTGTTCCCCTCTTCCAAAAGACGTTAACGTTTATGCTGGCCAACTGTAATTACAATGCAATTTTTGGCGGTTCTTTATTCTGCTGCATGCCATTTGATAGTGTGTAACATCATTAATCACAGAATACATCTTTGTGGATGGTGAATTTAATAAAAACACACCTCCCTTCACTTTCATCAATTTATTTTGTATCCATTGCATTGAGAGTTGGGATGGGTTGATCAATTTTAAGAAAGCTCTGGGATCAATAAAAGGCATCATGGAGCTTTCTGGCCATCAAAGAGAACACTTTGAATGTCCCTCTACGCTTCCACATATGCTCCCTCTTCTCCCACTTTAATGCCTGCACCAGCCTGTTCTATCTGTGCCCTGCTTCCATACCTGCTGTCTTCCCGTAATCTAAGCCAGCACACTAGGTAAACTAGCATTCAATGTACCTTGATCATTGATTTTCCAGTTTAAGGTCAGAAAAACATCACAGCACAGGGAATGAACCAATCAATTGAAAGCCAGTCAGATCGAAGGATGCCAAGGGGGGGTTTCTTAGAAAGCCATTGCACTGTGCCAGTGTTTTTTAGTATGGCTGACACATGAGACTGACTGTGGCGCTCATGTTCCATGCACTCATAATTTGACAGTGGGGAGCCTTTAATTAGCACTGCTACATAAACGGCTCCCTGCTGCCAAATGTTCGTCATTTGCACGGCAGAGTGCAAAAGTGCAGGGGAAAAGGTGGTGAAAGCCGCCTGTTCCCCTGCACCTTTGCATTCCACTGTGCAAAGTAAGCAAACGCTGCCTGGCATACCCCCATGCAAGGCAGCATTTAATTTTGAGCACAGCTTACCAAGCTCACATGGGAAGCTGCGCTCACAATTACAATTAAACCCTGCCTGACAAGCGCTGCCTGCCATACAAGCATGGCAGCGTGTACAATTACAATTAGACCAGGAATATACAAGCATGCAAGCATGGCAGGGAGAGTGTACAATTAATCCCTATAGGGTCTGCCCGCTTTCTGCTGGTGCAACTACTCCTCTCTTGCTCCCGCCCTGGCAGACCTTTGTAACTACTCCTTCGGCACTGGCTCTTTCCCTCAACCACTCAAGCATTCACTTGTGCACTCTTGCCTAAAAAAAGCCATCTGCAGACCATTCATGCCCGGCCAACTATCGTCCTGTTTCTATCACCCCTTTCTTGGCCAAACTCATGGAGAAGCTAGTCATCCCCAACTGACCCACCATACTGAATCGGCTGGTTGCCTCCATGACCACCAGTCTGGCTGCGGAGCATCTAGAGGCACGGAAACTGATCTCCTGAACACGCGTGAAGACCTGCTCTCTAACCTGGACTCTAACTCCCCCTCTGTTCTGATTATCCTTGATCTTTCTTCTGCCTTTGACACGGTCAACCACTCCATCCTCATAAATCATCTCCATGATACACTAGACCATCACGGACCGGGCACTGGCGTGGCTGACCTCTTTTCTTGCAGACTATCCCTCCCAAGTGCAATTGAACCCTTTCCTCTTCTCCACCTCACTCTCTACCTGTGGCATCCCTCAGGGCTATAGCCTATGGTCATGGCTCTTCAATATATGCTTTAGTCCCTCTGGCCCACTTGATCTCCTCCTACTCTCCTCACTTCCAGTGTTATGCTGATGATGCACAACTTTCCTTTAAGCTTCCATCTGCTACCTCCTCTTCTTCTTCTCTCATACCTGAATGCCTAACTGCTATCAAGATGTGATGTTCTGCCCAATGATGTCTGCCTTAATGCCAGCAAGACAAGGGTCCTTCTAATTGCGACGCCTGCTCCCAGTTTCCCCCCCACGCTGTGGCCAACTTCCTTGGGCCCTATCCGCTCACTCTCCTGTGAGGCAAAAACCTTGGGGCCATCTTTAATTAATCTCTCTCTTTCTCTCCACACGTGATATCATGGACCTTGCCAAGAAGACTGGACTACTGCAACAGACTCTTCCTCAATCTGCCTCTTTCCTCTCTTTGCCCCCTTTAACTAATCCAGAATAGTGCTGCAAGACTTATACTTGGCCTCAAGCCCAGGGACTGTATCTCTCCAGCCCTAAAATCACTGCACTGGCTCCCAGTGACTGCAAGGATCAAATTCAAGACCCATTACATCATCCACAAGGCAGTCAAGGGCCTGGAACCACTCTACATCCAGCTTTCTCCCCCCAAATACCTCTCTGCTAGAGTTCTTCGGTCTTCTAGTATCAACTCTCTGCAGGCCAGACACTTCTACAAGCAGAGAGTTGGAGGGAGATCCCTTTCCTCGCAGGCCCCCCTCCCTCTGGAATCACTTCCCTGCCCCCTTCAGACTTGAGCCGGATCTTCTTAAATTCCGGAAACTGCTCAAGACCTTCATCTTCTCTTCTTTCCATCCCCCCCTGCTAATTATCCATCTGCCGCTCGACTGGTGTTTGGTCCCTCCTGAGTCATACAGGGGCCAGACCTTCACTGACCAGTCTCCCCCCAGCATCCCTTACCAGCACTTGCCCTCGGGCACCCTTTCCAGGACTAGCCTGAATCTGGTCCACCTGGTCCATTGCACTTGTCTTCCCTTCCTATCCTCTTTTTTCACCTGGCACTAATCCTCATGCCCCCCCACCCCCCTTTAGCACTTTCCCACCCCTCTGGGCCCCCGAATCCTGCACTTCTCCCCCTACTCCACCCCACCTGCACCTTTTCACCTTTGATGTTTTGCACTTGTATGGTAGGATGGTCACAAAAACTCTATCACCATCACTGTTATTATTTTTGTACTACTATTGTTTCTTTCCTATCCCCCGCTCACATTTTTGTCTTTTGGTGCCTGGAAACACTTGTGTATAGGCGCCATACAAATGTCTAATAAATAAAGCGGGCAGGCCCCATAGGTATCTCCAGCATTTGCGCCGGCATGAAAATCCATGGTGGCTGGAGCATTTGTATGGCAGTGAGGAGGGATGCAGCGGAAATGCAAGTTGCATTCTGCCCCTTGTCTCCACCATACAAATGAATGCAAATGAGCCGTGAAGTGAATGAATAGCATAAAAGCAAGGCGTTCACGGCATTCATTTACGTTACATGCTCATTGAAGATGGGCTTGTGTGTGTATATAACTCCTGGCAAAGTCATTGACACTTCTGCAGAGTCTTGCTTTCTTTTCTAAACTCTTCTAGTTGGACAAACATACCCTTTCACTTGATCCCCACGTTTTCCTCTTTTGTAGGGCTCTTAAAATCACAAGTCCTTTACCATGTAGTGACCCAAAGGCATGGTAATGACATGGATGTCATTTGGGGACCGCCATAAGTAGCAGATGCGACCCCTGGTGACTTCCATGCGACCTCTGGCACTTCCTCTGTGACCCCTAGTGTTAAAAAAATAACATGAATACATAGAGCCCACGTTATCTGTATTCTGCAGGTCACAAGTTTGAAACCTAGCAAGATCTACTCAACCATATAAGTCACTGGCCATATAGCTCAGACATGTATGGTCAATTGCATATATGGTCAGCAGCATATAGGAGTCCAATGCCGTGGGATCGGCCGCTTGGGCCTCCTGCTGATGTTCCGATCCATGTATGGAGCCAATCATGTTGAGGAGTCATCTTTCCCTTTCAGTTTGTTTGTTATGAACTCTTGGTTCAAACTACTGTGATGGATGTTACCTCTACAAACTTGACATTTTTATAAAAATGCATTCTGTGGTAGAAAGAAATAAACACTTAATGCAGTGTGCAGGGTTCTGGGTCAGTTGGCTTTATCTGGTACCAGGTGTATGAGGCATTAACTGAAATGGCGTGGCATCACTGGACATCTGAGGATGCACTTGGCATATGAAAAAAGGAACTGGACACATAAAGCTTCAACTTACACATTTTGAACGTACCTAGACTATAAGGCTGTAACAGACATGAGATGGAAGTACCCTAAAACAGAAGCTATATCAGTCATACTCTATTATGGTCTCACCTACAAATGTGGGGCTTTACTTGTCATGTACCTGGGATCAGGAGCTGCACTCCTTCTTGTCATCCATACCTTCAAATCGGCAAGAATAGGGGAAGCCTCCTTCTCTGTCCAAGCTCCCACTATCTGGTCCGCTAGTCTCCTTAGCATCTGCAGATTAGATGATCACCTTGACTTCCGGAAGGCCCTCAAGACCTGCCCCTGCTCCCCACATCCTGATGAACCCATTCCACACCTCGTGTTATTGAAACCCCTGTCAGACAGGCAGAGGCAGCAATTGAACCCCTCATAGAACGTACTGAGTGGAGAGAATGAACTCCAGCAGATCACAGGACAGAATTCGCACCACGCCTACCAAAACACCAAACCAGCCAGGACACACAGGGATGTATCGCACGTCATGTCGATGGAAGATACCTGCAGGCATGGCTACCCACCCGCATGCATATACTATTCGAAGCGCACAACACCTCAGTCATTAGACTGCAGCTATGTCCAAAAACAAAAATGTGGTCTAGATGGAAAACTAATCAGTCTCCTGCACTCACATACTTTCCCGACAACCTCACAGCACCCATCCACATGGAAGCTCCACATGGGTGGCTAGCAGGGAGTTAGCCCCCCTACCTACATTCGTATTGGCTAAAATGCACAGACGCTTTCTAGACTCCTCTGACAAATCTCCCATACCTTGGACTTCAGTCCCCCAAGGGTGCTCGCCTACAGCGCTTCAACGCCATACCACTGGATGAAGGTGCTATAGAAATGACAAATTACGTTACATTACTAGACCTGACATGTGCAGCTATAATTGGTATAATTTGGCAGTAAATGGCCATATAAGACTGTAGTGGCATATGGATGGCAGGCAGTGTCCCCGGCCTATGTTAGTTCTACTGGGTCTACTCCTATCAGAACATGCATGTCCTTTCAAGGCAGTACCCTTGCTGAAGTGTGGTTAGTTTTATCAAAAGCCTTATGTTTACTTTAGTCCAGGTTCCGTATCTTATGAAATGTAAACTTTTGTATGTTTTTTACACCCGTCAATTACTTCTGGTGATGACATGGAGTTAAATGTCATGTGATGTTAATTCATGTGATGTCATTAGGGTCAAAGGTCATATGGCATCACTTCCTGTGATTTCATTGGACATGTGATGTCACGTCCGCTACCCCTGGCATTTTGGTGACTTGACATTCCTGGGTCACGCCACTAAACAAACATAGGTGCGTGCCAAAACCTCTACACAGATTTGTGACAGTGTTCTCACCTTCCGAAAGTCTGACATAATATACATTTCCTAATGTTATATGGGTTTGTCACCTATGGATACATCTTTTCGGAGCCTCTGAAAAATGTGAAGAGATGTGAGTTTGGTTCTCAAGTCAAACCAATCTCCATTTCAGGCAATAAAACCTATCAAACCAGAGGTACAAATAAACAGGTTAATTGGATGTTTGATTAACATGAACATTGTTACAGAGTGTGTCCTCACTGGAACCCCTGCTCCTGCTTTCCCTCTTTCTCACTGGCCTGCCTCCCTTGGGCCTGCGCCCTCACCTACCAATGAGGCAACAAATCTTGGGGTCACCTTCAACTCGACTCTCTCCTCTGCTCACATCTCAGACATCTCCAAAAAGTCCAACTACCAATTGCACCTCCTTAGAGGTATTCTACCTTTTCTCCCTTTCCCCGAGAGGCTCATCAGCTCGAGAGCCCTGGACCTCTCTAGGGTGGACTATTGCAACAGCCTCTTTCTGAATCTGCCTACATCTACACTCCGTCCTCTAAAACTCATCCAGAACAGAACCGCAAGACTTATCCTTGGCCTCAAGCCCGGGGACCGCATCTCTCCAGTGCTGAAATCCCTCCACTGTTTCCCCGCGGCTGCAAGGATCAAGTTCAAGACCCTCTTCATAGTCCATAAGGCTTTCTGGGGCTGGTGGGCCCACGCTATCAACACTCTCTTCCCAAATACTCTCCCTCTAGAGTCCTCCGCTCCTCCTCCTTCAACTCTCTGCGGGTGAGCTGCTTTCACAAACAGAGATTTGGGGGTAGATTTGTATCCTCTGCAGGTGCTTCCCTCTGGAACAGCCCCCCTGCCTCTCTCTGTCTTGAACAGGTGCACCTTAAGTTCCGGAAACTCCTGAAGACCTTCCTCTTCTCTTCCTCCTTCTCGCTCCCTCTCCCCTGCTAACATCTGTTCTTTTTCTCTCCACCCTCCTTCTCCTCCCTAACTCTGTTCAGGTTTTGCTGACTGGTTGCCTGGTTCTCCTCCAGAGCCTACAGGTCCCAGGCTCCCCTGCCAGTTTTTTTTTTGCACTTGCCTCAAGGCTGCTGCACTTATTTAACTTTACTGCACTTTCAGCTTACACTCCTTGAGTGGGGCAACCTCTTTGCACTTAACCCAGGGCCCTGCTGGCTAGACTCTTTTCTCCTCCCCCCTCCCCTGCCATCACCCCCATGTCTCTTCACCTCCGTCTGTACGTATGCATGACCTAAATCTACTAGGACCAGTTAGTAGTCTGTCCATTCCCCTCTCCCCCCACTGTTTTCCATCCCCCCTTCCTGAGCGTGGTCTCAAGTGTACCACTTCATGGACTTGCACTAGGAGAAATGTCGTCAGGCCTAGTATGCTAGTTGTTCTGTTTAGATCATTCAGAATCTTCAAGGCCTAAGAATGATTACTGTATTCCCTTGTTCCCTTCCCGCCTTGAAGCGATTTGTAGCACTTCACCTGTGTATAGGCGTTATATATAAATAAACAATACACAAATAAAATTACAGGAGCGGGTACAAATGCACTTTAAAAGAAAACACACTATTCATATCTTTGAGCCCAGGGCTATCAAGGAAATTACACCAGCAAAGCCAGAAGCAATCCTCTGTTACCAGACTCTACGTCCTCGTGCAGATGTACATATCACCAGAGGTCTGGGCTTGCAAACAGGCCTTTGTATTCCTATTCACGTAGCAGCGGCTGGGGACCAGTGACCATCCTGGCAGCACAAAGCATTTCCCATGTATCTGTGTTCCATCACCAAACAGTCAACAATGCCAGACAGGAGTGACCTTCAGCACCCAACAAAACAGACCTTGAGGTTCAGCTGGTGTGTGATGCACATTCTTCCATTTCCTTTGTTCATGTGCCACAGAGCAATCCCTTAAAATCTGGCAAAAAGGACTAATTGTGTCACTCTACCAGCAACTTGACAGGGTGCCTCCCCCCACCATCACTGTGCCTTTGACCATACTATACCCTTTTAACAGCAGTAATATTGTAGTCCCTGACTGGGCCATCTATGTTTGCAGGCTTCACACCACACGGAGCCCAACAGCTGTACAATCAGTTCTTCTCCCCCGCCAGGTCTTTAAACACGAACCGAAGGAATCATAGAGGGAACCATGTCTACAAGGGAGATAGGATTAGGATCCGGGGACATGAGTAGTGATGGATCCCTGACACTTAGGAATTCCCCTGCCCAAAAGGGAGCTGAATTAGGAATCTTACATTTGGGAGATGCATCCGCTATACAGGAGGGGGTCTGAAACCTTTGGCTCTCCAGAGGTTGTGGACTTCATACCCCATCAGCCTTAGTCGGTATAGTTAATGGTCAGGGGTCACAGTCCAAAACCTCTGAAGAGCAGTAGTTTGCAGACCCCTCAATGGGGGAAACGACAGCTATTAATCTCTACTCCATAGTAAGAACCATTGTGGGCAGTCAGCTGAAGAAGGAAGGAAATAACTTTTTGTTATGCTCATCCACAGGGCAACACTAGCGCCAAGGACAATTCAGAATGGCACGAAGCGGCAGCCAGACATATTCATGAAAAAGGCCGTAGCATCACCCAAAAGAAGTTTCACGTTCTGGACACCATCGAGGCAGAAGGATGTAAAGAAGAGGTGAAAAGAAGAAGATCACAACATGAGGCATATTGGATTGACCGACTGGATGCCCTTGCATCCAACGGGATGAATGAGGATTGGGTCTTAAATTGCTTTCTATAAAATGTGATTAAAAATGATATCCAATATCTTTTTTGTTTTTGTCTTTTACAACACTGCACTAATAGGTAGTGAACGTTATGGAAAACTTCTCTACACAGTAGTTACCTTTATTATGTCTGCCCTAAATTGATGGGCCTACCGACAAGGATAGGATCTCGTAACTATCCACAACCATACTATACCATGAGTGTGAGATCTCTTCCTTTTCAGGATGTAGAGTTATAAGGAAAATGTGCTATAACACAACAACCAGTTGGTTGATCCGTCTCCCTAGCTTTCCCGAGCATCACCATTGACACACCACAAATATAGCGCTTCGATGACATGATCTTATTTTCTGCTCATTTTGGCACACCACAGGTATTCCATATACATCAACATTCCCATTTTAGCTTCCTACAATTTTCCTTAATTAATGTTCCTTGTCCATAGATTAGTTTAACAACCATCATAGGCCGATCGTATTTACAGGGCCTTATAGAATATATTTGGTTTGTGCTTGAATTTGATTCAAATATTATACTGATGGGGCGAACGCTTGCTGATCAGTTACACTCAAGAGCCACTATAGCTGCATGCTACGGCGTTTGTACCAAGACCAAAGGCACAAGGACGGTATTTCATCCATTCGATTGGATCGTTGTTTATTCCATATGCGCATTTTTTGAGAAAACTTTTTTATCAAGATAAGAGAACACATTCTATCCTATGTAGGGACTAACTAATCTAGAAAGCACAACTAATATCGTAGTGCTCATTTTAATTAAAGAGTGTAAGAAGTGACGCAGAGTCACATGACTCATTTCTCACACCGACGCAAGATGCAAATGTAGTTACGGAAGTAATCCTTTCACATTAAGAGAAGGTTACTGTAGACACCACAGTAAGGTACCGCAGCTCGATAGTGACATGGCGGTATAATCACAGTGTCACATATATGTATAAATATATCATTCAAGGTTCCTAACCATTACGGTCTAGCTGTGTACAATATCTGCAGGCAAAAGCTACACTCGATACCTATTTGGGAATTCAGTACTCCTTGTGGTGTGTCCCCCTTCAAGCACCCAGTGACGTGTTAGGTCACGGGGCCAAGGGAATTAAATGAGGCCGGCCGTGTCACGAGGTAAGTGAACACAGGGAGCCTTGTAACCAGCATTACTATCTCCTTGTCTTTCCTCCAGGTGGGTATGCCTCATCTGGACGTGCCCTGACCCACCACACTGGTGATGAGGCGGTTGCCACAGCAAATCTGATCCGTGTGGTTGTGAAATCACTGTCCCTCCGCTAGTCCCCTCCCACAGCCAAGGCATGCCGTGTGCCGGTGGAGTCCATCGCTCCAGGCATGGCACGAGCGGCACTCACAAACCTGATATTCCAGGGCCGCTGGCGGTGAGACGGCCCAGTGCAAGTGCCCTGGGCCCCACACACTCACCCAACTTGGGGAGGGAAAAAAAAGGAAGAAGTAAGTGCACAACAAAGTGTGCCACGCACTTTGGACTGCCCCCATTTTCAGTGTGCGCATACCGAGCAGAGTGGATCAATCTCGGCGTATTTTGACTATTAGCACACACCATCAGTCTGACAAAAAGCACAGTTATCACAAAAAAAGGGTGGAACAGCTCACAACAGTCTCAATTACTAACAAGGAGGGTTGCAGCTCCCAGCAGGAGTGCTTGTGCGCTCTACGTCTGTTTCAGAGGGTGGCCTACTTTGCACAGTGACCCACGCTGTGCCACAGAGCAGAGAAGAGCCTGCGACACAGACCACACACGATGAGGGTTGCAGCTCATACACGGAGTGCTTGTGCAGCCGGTCTCCCCAGGCCTATGTATGTGCAGTGCAATGGCCGTCAACAGCCCAGTCAGAGCTTAGCAAGACCCATGGCCGTATCCGCAGTGATATTCTTGCTCGCAGCCATGCCGCATTCAGATATCTACCATGGCAGATGATGCCGGAGGTGCCCCAGCAGGTGCCAGAGTGCAAAGTCTGTGCATGTGTCTCACACTTCTGCAAGAATTCAATGTGTCGGGAGTCCCATCAGCTCTAGGCCCCAGGTGGTTTGCCTGGGTGAAGTGCCTAGAGATGTTCTCAGCAGCAACAGGAGAGGAGAACGATGACACATAAAAGTCAGTTATGCTTTACTTAGCTGGTCCTGCTGTTTGTAACATTTTTGAGACTCTACGACCTGCTGAGAGGACATTTAACGCTGCCAAAACAGCACTCCACAGTACTTTGCACCCATGGCAAATCTTGACTATGAGAGATCCCTCCTGAGGAATGCCCTGCAGAAAGAAGTGGGATCCTTCAATGCCTATCATTGCAGACTATGACGGATGGCGATGACATGCGCATAGCCTGATGAGGAACGCGAGATGCTTCAAAAGCTAATTCAAGGATGTTCATCCATCAACCTGAGATGACAAATACTCCCAGAGCCAGCGATAACATTGGTCTGCATCCCAGAACTTAGACGCTCCCACAAATTGGAGGATGTCAAGGCATATAAGCTGTGTACCGCCATGAAGACCACCAAGCTGGAGGAGGCCTGCGCCTCTGGTCGACAACCATTCTGAAAAACAGACAAGCGCCCGCCGTGGAACAAGAAGGAGAGGAGAGGAAATGAAGTAACCTTGCGTCCCAACTGTGACTATGACCTGCCCCAATCTAACGATTGCCTGGCAAAAAGTAATGTCTGCGGGAGATATGGGGGAAACAAACCACAAAGTGTACAGTACACATCTGGTACTCCCAGTTCCCATTTTGGTTGACAGTGGGGCATCTGTAAGCGTCATGGCGGAAGAACATTACCGGAGTTGACCGATGCTATACCCCTAAGAGAGACACAAGTAAAGATATATACATGTGGGGCAAAGGTGCGGCTTCCACTGGAAGGTATCTTCATTGCACGTGTATGACATGTGGACACTACCATCGGGGCAAGATTCTTTGTCACCAAGATGAGCAAGGTCACACTACTAGGATGCACCCCAGCTGAGGCTTTGCACATGGTAAACTTTGCCTTTGGAGTATATATACAGGACATTCATTCTCTACTGGATCGTCATGCAAAAGTGTTCAAGGGCATAGGGAAGTTCACTGGAGACGCAGTCCACCTTCCCATTTGCCCAACTGTACAGCTAACTGCTTTAAAAAACAGAAGAGTACCATTCCATCTAAGGGCAATGGTCCAGAAAGAACTTGAAAACCTGGTCAATTTGGACATTATAGAAGAGGTAGAGGAGCCAACACCATGGCTCTCCCCAAATGTTATTGCCAGCAAACCCAGACAACTAGATGGTATTCGCATATGTGTGGATATGCACCTCCTCAATGGAGCAATCAGAAGAGAAAGACAAATCACCCCGACTCTTGATGACATTCTAGCGGACTTGCAGGGGGGAATTTATTTTTCAAAACTGGACTTAAGGTCAGGTTATCACAAGCTGGGGCTGGACCCTGCCTCCCGCTACATTACCACATTTATCACGCACTGTGCACTGTACAGATACAAACGTCTACATTTTGGCATCTCTTTGACCACTGTGGTGTTTCAGAACATGATCGGCAGTGCACTGGCAGGACTAAAGGGAGCCATCAACATTACTGATGACATCATGGTCTACTCAGGCTCGAAACGAGAACATTTAGAGAAACTGGGGAAAATCCCGGGACACTTCTAGCAGCTAGGACTCACACTGCATGAAGACAAATGCTCATTCTTGCAAAAAAAGATTGAATTCTTTGGGTTTGTGTTTCAGGGAAACAGGATTTCTCCTGATCCTGCTAAAGTAAAGGACCACCTTCTATTGCTTCAGGGGTATGCAGTTTTCTTGGTATGATCATGTACTGTAGAGGATTCATACGTACTGTGGCCACCCTGTCAGAACCATTTTGCAATCTCACTAGCAACGACTGCAGTTGGAAACGGACCACCCTGGAACAAAGCACCTTATATAACATCAAGAATGCGCTCACGGCAGAAAACACCATGTGTTGTTTGACTCAAACAGAAAGCTGGAAATTATTGTGGACGCCAGCCCCTTTGGTCTAGGGGCTGTACTGATACAACCTGATGATAGCAGGAATGCCCATCCTGTCGCATTTGCAAGTAGAGCACTTTCTGCTACAGAAGAGAGATACTCGTAAATAGAGTGCAAGGGCTTAGTCGTGCTATGGGGCTGCAAGCACTTCCATCTTTATGTGTATGGCAAATCAGTGACAGTAGTCACCAACCACTAACCCCTTCTCCCAATCATAGTTGGTTCATCTTCCAAGCCTCTGGCTCAGATTGAGAGGTGGCTACTCGCATTGAAGGAATATAACCTTGAGTTTGTGTACCAGGGAACTCTAATGCTGCAGACTACCTTTCCTGACACCCTGTGGAGGCGAGTGAACAGAATGAGGACGATGAAGGTAGAGAGATGGAAGAGTTTCTCCACACTTTTATGTCAGCAGAAACATCTGTATTGATGTCCCTTGAAGAAACATAGGAAGCGGCTGCACACAATCAATGTTTCCGGATACTGCAGTCTGCCGGGACTCGAGGGGAATGGAAGAGGGTTCTGGAGAAGCTAAACAGCCGCACACAAGACACCAAACAAGTGCTCGAACAAATGTGGCGTGTGTGAAACGAACTAACGTTTATGGACAACGGACTGGTTCTGAGAGGGTCAAAAACAGTCATCCCGTCTAGTATAGTGCCGCAGGTGTTGGAGTTAAATCACCAAGGACTCCAAGGAGTGGGCAAAACCAAGGCTTGACTCTGGATGAAAGTCTGGTTTCCAGGCCTCGAGGATAAAGTCAAAAAATGTGTCCACGCCTGCGTGTGGTGTCAAGCGGCGCTGCCCCACTCGAAGGAGCCCTACATCGAATCCCCCTTGGGGAGTGATACACATGGACTTTGGGTCCACCTGCCGAGACACCCACTTCTTAGTACCGGTAGACCCATTTTCAAGATATCCGGAGGAGTTCATAGAATCCACCTCACTGGAAGATGTACTGCCTGCTCTAGAGAAAGTATTCGCCACCCAGGGCTTCCCCTTTGAAATCTGCACAGACAATGGCCTGCCATTTCAGAGCGGAGGGTTTTCATAATATCTCCAGAGCCTGGGAGGGAAACACAGAAAGATAACACTGGTATAAACCAGAGCAAACAGTGAGGCGGAAGAATGATGAGGACCCTCAATAAGCTATTCCGCATTTCACACGGTCATGGTGAATGCAAACGGCGAGCCCTTTACCAGTTTTTATCAGAATATCGCACCACTCCACACTGCTCAACTGGGGTACCGATGCGGAGGCCCTTTCCCAATGAGGCACAAGGGGACTGTTGCAAGACATTTCGATCCGTAATCCTGGAGTGATCAACGAAGAACTAGTGCTTCAACGAAGGAGGAGGGCGAATGAGAAAGAAAACATCAGATGGAGATTGCAAAATCATCATCTACAGGTAGGAGACAAGGCGCTGATACGCTCCAGAAACCCAAGAGGGAAAATGTCCCTACGCCATGAGCGTCCCCTGCGGGAGGTAGTGAAGACCAAAGGGACTGTGGTCACAGCCTCAGAGTCCGACTGTACATACAAAACAACAAAGAAAACCTGAAGTGAAATTATCAGTCACTCTCTGTGTGGGCATGATTCTGTCAATCATCATCAGTGCGCTGTGGGCAAGCAAAGCCAGGGCTAGCAGACAGTGCACCTGGGGTATGCAAGCCCTGGATGCTTCATTTTATGATCCTCCTGCTAAAAGCAACATTTGTTGCTTATCAGTTCCCTGCCGTGCGTGACCACACGTGCCTACTCCTCAGAACATGTGCTGCAGTCAGGGGGGGGGGGTTGATTGAGAGCCTGGGCTGCTGTTGTCAGCTCATCATACTTCGGCTTGAGTGGACAGCAGGCTGAGCGAGGGACCGTCACCTCACCAGAGTCAGGTGACCAAGCTTCAGTGAGGGAGAAGCTGTGTCGTCACTGTGTGCCAAGAGCGACCTGTGAGGGACACTGATGGTGAGGTGAGCAGGCCCAGGCGAGGGTGGAGTCAGGTTTACTTGAGAGGTGTAAAATGAGGGTACATTGATTGAATAACATTTTCAGGGCCACTTTTTGTCCCCAGTCCATCCCTTCGTCCTACGTTCAGTGACAGATCCTACCTCTGTGCAAACCTTCGCTCAGGAGGTGCAAAAGGCTGTGTAGTTCCGGTCTGAGGGTCTTGAGCGCTCCTGCAGTGATGTCTGGCAGATTTCCATGTGTGAGTGACTGTCAAGTAGCAACAGCAGAGAGCGCAATCTCCCTTACTGCACAGGTGGAAACCGTGGGGTGAGCTACACTGCAATGGCCAACTGACTCCATTGGCTGGTCTACGTCCTTAACACCGATCTAAAAGGAATTAGGAAACCCATGATTTGGGGTGTAATGAATTAGCAAACTGAGAGCATTCTGGATTTGACAAACTGGGAGTCTGGGGCTAAACCTTTACTGAACGATTGGTTTGTCGGGGGGAAACTATGGGATGACCAATCTAATTAAAGCATTCCTTCAGTAGTTTCCTTGCAATCATCAAGGTGTTTGGTTATAAGGCCACCCTCCCAACACCACACACAGGAAACACTGCAGAGAAAATTGCACCCCGTATGTAATTACCCACCACAAAGGGCTGCACACTGTGCTATAAACAGCAACGTTCTGCTGCACACGTATGCAAGCAGATCTCGCGCATCGCCTCGGTTGTAGAATGAAGGAGGCCAGTAAGGACGATTGTGGAGAGAGATCAGCATGTCAAAGGGTGAAGCTGGCGGATGGTGCATTCTGCATGGACCAGGCTATCAGGGTTGTAGAGCAATATTTGGGGTCAGTGTTGGTTCGGTGGAGGCACATTAGGCAGGGTTAGGGGGACTGCAGCCGGAATGATTGATGGCTTTTAACAAGAGGGTTTAAGGCAGAAAAGCATAGTCATTTCTACTGTTGCATCGCTACTTCCTTGGTTCTTGACAAATAAGTTGTCAAGTGGGGTACGGGGAAGTATGTCAGCTGGAGTATTTTGGTTATTGTTGTTTGCATGGATGGCCTAGATGTAGATGTTAGGTTTTTGTTTACCGAGCGTTGAATTTCGGCCATGTTGTAAATTAAGAAAAGGGAGACTTGGTCGCAGAAGAACTGATTTGCATTGGAAGCAGATTCTAAACGTGGTAGGTCACATGTCTGGCATTCTAGTTTGAGCAATTCCCCTAACTGTTTCACGTGGTTTAGAGTTTTGGTGCTGCAGTATTCACTTAAACTGTATTGTTTTCTAGCAGAGTTTGAGGCTCTCTGCGTACTCCTCTTGCACATGCATTTTCAGGGAGTGCTGCATGCGAATGAGCTCCAACCTCGAAGCACTATGATGTCCAACATCAAGTACATTGCATTTGATGTTATTGCAGAAGGCAGAATAAGCCCCCACCCACACCCATTCCGTAACTCTGAAAACGCTCCAAAGCTCCTCTGTAGACGGGAGCTAACATTCCGCTGCCATATTTGGCAGTTCATGTAACAGCCCCAAGAGTTTGCTGATGCAAGGCGCAACATCGGTTTCTGGGGAGGTGACTTACAAGATGAAACTTGCTCATGGAAGTAGTGTCACAGCTTTCAGAGTGCTTGGGTAACGTACTCTTAGGTATGCAGTGTTTATAACGAAAATGTTATATTGAAAGAGCATACATCAAACATTTTTATATAAAATGCATTTAGGGCAAAGGGTTAAATATTTTTGGGAAACGGTTGGGGTGAGTTTTTAGGTGTCGGAAATAGGGTTTGGGAGAGGGATCCCGGAAAAAAACAAAAAAACAAGAAAAAAGTGTATTCACTATTACATTTTTCGTTATAAAAGTTTCGATATATAATCATTCTTTATATAATATCTCGATATAAAGACATGTAACCATACCCTTATGGATACCAATAAAGCGTCCTATATAAGATCATAGAAGTAATTGATAGTCTTACTCCTCACCAACCAGTTCCCAGGAGTAACAAATCACGTGGGGATATTTTTGAAATGGACGCTGAAATCGAGATACATACATCAGAAAAGTAAAAGCTTGTTCCCAGAATCCAATGAGTTACAGCAACCTAAAGGCTTAACAGCGGAAATAGAGAAAGCAGAGCGTGAGCTGTGAAGCTGGCAACCCCCTCCAAGGAGAATGCATAGGGACAACTCCTTTTAGTTGTCTTAAAGCAAGGCCCACATACATCTCTGAGCAGCAGGGGCGTTGCTAGGGAGGGGCTAAGGGGGCTATAGCCCCTGATCTTTTGGTTGTAGCCCCGGATAGAATCTCAGGAGCTACAGCCAAAATACTAGCTAGCCCCCAGTCCCAACAGTTCTGACATCAGCTTAGCCCCGGGTCTTTTCCAGACCTAGCAACTCCCCTGCTGAGCAGGCTTTGGCGAAGCAGCCAGGGAGCCCAAAAAAGAGCCCTATTGCAGAGGAGGAGTGCACACACACGCTGCTGCCCGTTACCCTGGGTGAGGAGAGTAAGTCCGGCCCACCAGCCTGCAGTGAAAATGCAACCTGCAGGCTGTCATTTATATCTGTGTTCACCTCTGGCGTGATAATCGTGCAGGACCCTTGTCACGTTTATGGGGAGATTAGACTCCCTGGAATAGTGGACGACCTTAGTGAGTCCTGGGTTGCTGATTTATCACTAATAGGGAAGCGAACATGACTAAAGTGACACTCTTAAAGTAAGGTGGTCCTCGAATGGTCTCATATGAGAACACTGGAGTCTGGAAAAATAATCGAATGGACTGTTTCGGTTGCCGAAAACCTGGTCTCCTACTCTGTGTTTTCTTAAATGATAGAAAAGCTGTTTTTGACAAAGGGGTTTGACAAGGTATGTGGTACATGACTGTATCGCTAATAAAACTTGGCTCTTTTCCAATTCCAAAACACTTCCTGCCAAACGGGGTGCTATTTTAATAAGCGTTCCGGTCACCCTAAGTCACACGATCGACAGATGCAACTGGCGGCTGGCGCACACACAATGAAACTTAAACTGCGCAAATCTTGTTGGGAGATTGTTGTAATTATTTTTTGGGGGTGGGGGTGCCAACGATGCTTCCCGCCTGGGGTACAATCTGGTCTAAGACCGGCCCTGTGCGTGAGTCTCTACTTGGCCCACCCAAGGAAGCAGCATTCGCTGCCATTGGTTACAGGCCGCATAATGGCAAGCACAAGGATCTGACACTAGCCGCATGCACTTGGACTGGTGCAGCAACACTTGTCTCCGCTTAGCACTTTTAAGAGCAGGTCCAGTTCAGTGGCTAGACTCTTGCCCCCAGACATCAGTAGGCCAAATTGTTCCATTGCACTGAAACACAGAAGGCAAGAGCAGCATGGTCACGAACAGGGCCGGCCTTAGAGCAGGTCCGCCCAGGCGACCGCCCAGAGCGCCATTAGCCCCCGGCCACGCCAGTTCGGAGGAGTCTTTTGAAGTTCTCCCCCGAGCTGGCGTGTTGAGAGAAGGTGTGGCAGGTAGCCTATTAAAATTAAGTGCGCCCGCTCTTGGTAGCGGGGCGCATTAATAACAATAGGGCATTGATGCTTTTGCATAGGTGTCTATTGAAAGATTTGGGTCCCCCCCCCATCATGACCAGGGACACGCAGGGGGCGCCAAATGTTTGTTTTTCTGACCGGGGCACTGATGCCGCTAAGGCCAGCCCTGGTCACAAAGTCCTTCCCCCTCATTGTCCTTCATTGTCACAGACTACGGTGTCTTTACCGGCACCTCTGTCTCCAGGTCGCCTGCCTTCTAATCCTGTAACTTTAGCACAAACAGCTGGCTGTTTGCAAATTGTAATTCCCTAATCACACTGCTCAGCTTACCTTTTGCGGGGCAAATCATGTTTTTTGCAACGCAGAAAGAAATCGTAGGAACGAAATATCTTATTTTGGCAAAATTCATATAATCTCTTTGAGATGCATGATATGATATGATATTTTGCAGTTACACTTAAATACGCTCATGCGGCCATAACTCTGAAAAAGAAGACAAGTAGCCTCATTATCGGTGATTGATATTTTTATGTCAATAAAGCCCTTTGTGATGACACAAGTTTCTAAGGCACTTCTGTCTTTTTCAAATCAGGGCTATATACAAAAATCAAAAGGTGATGCCAATAACCATTTGTGAATACGCCATTGTTATTTGAACATTTAAAATAAAAAAAATGTGCGCAATTTTACCAATCATTGCATTAATCCATTCATAAAAAAAGACATTGTGCACACCCCAATGAAAATACAAGAAATAAGGAAAGGCCATTTCGGGGGGGGGTAAAGGTTTATGGGTAATTAAAGAGAAAGAAGAATGTGAGAAGTCATTCATTGCAACTCAAGTTAATAACATGTCTACAGTTATAGCAATAAGAAAATCCACTGTATTATGGACAAAGCTAGTGTAGGTGCCCTTCCCCGGCTTACTACGTGTGAGAGAAAATAAAATAAGCAACCCCTTTCGGGGAAGAAGGCACCGAGACCCGGCTGCAAGAGTTCAAAGGATGGTTTATTTCTCCAGCTAGGAAATAACCCAAAAAACTCCCACCAATATTTACATCAGTGCTTGTATATATATCAATTAAAGTAACTCTAACAAAAAATGCTAAATGGACCCGATTGGCCGGGCGGTGTGGTGCTGTAGGTGTGGGTGGCATCTCTTCCTTCTGGTTGACTGAGTGGCTGACGAGATGACGGACGTCAAAAATCTTGTGCTCCACGCAGGTCAGGGTCCGGTCACTGTGGTCACTACCTAAGCTAATATGTTGCATTCGAAAAACACTAAATAACAAATTATCTAAAACATTTTATGCTACTTTTCATATTTCTACACAAGTTACACATAACAATTATTGTCAGTGCAATTGGGTCATTCGTGGCTTTAATTGGAGGCCTTGACCTTATTGTGCATTTAAAAGAATCAAGCTGAGCTTCACATATCTGCTAAGTTTTTAGACCTATTAGTATAAGTAAAAACATATATTGTGGTAAGATGCTTAAGGTTAGTAGTGGGTGTGTTGGGTGGGTTTCGCAGCACAGGCGAGGGTCTGGCACTTGAAAGAAAATACCTTACAAGGAGCGCAGGGTCAAGATGGCAATAAATTGTTCTTAATGGGGGTGGGTGGCTTGCACGTTTATGGGGATGAATCGAGCAGAAAGTGCTTAGCTCATTCTGGTTCACATGCTGGTTCTCAGACGAGTAGTGATCTCAGAGGAAGAAAACTGTAGCATATTGATTGTTGCAACTTTCTCTGGCTTCAGCGTAAGAAATGGAAGCGCAGAGCTTTCCTTCGCAGGGGGAGTGCAAGGGTGGGGGTCAGCCAGCTGCCTGCGTGCCTTGTGTGTGTGTCTCTGTCCTTGGCTGCTGCGGTGAAAGGGGAGCTGAGCATTGCTGTACTATCGCAGTGAGGCCTGTTTACCCAAGATGGAGTCGAAAGAGGGCACAAAAGATGGATGCCCCGTGTCCTGCTCAGTAGTCCCATCTATGTAGCAGTCAACCGTGGTTAACTTTATATTAGGGCAAGGGGCAATCCCACTACCGGAGGCACGTGGTCCAAGCCTTGTACTGAGGAGCTTATGATGCGAGGGGGCCTGAGGACCCCTTGCACCCATACATTTCCCCCTTTCGTTACATCTAAAGTAACAAACTACTTATCTCGTTCTTTCCTTTCTCCCTTCGGTAGCGCTCAGCTTCAGCCACAGCCTCATCCCAAGCAGGTGTACCCTTTATTGGCATCCATGCTTTACACACACTTCTTAAGCTGTTACCTCTTCTTGCGTATTCTTCTGGGGTGACCATTAAGTATATTCCACCATCCCCATCTAAATCTATCCAAACCTCATTATACCACAGCAAGTTCTTTGGTTCTTTAATGGTAGTGTAATGTAGATTATCGACCACGTCCCCATACTGCCTATAGATGGCAGTCATCCTATACTGCGGTGTGGTGTATTCTCTAGTGTGTACTTGGGCATCTATCATGGTAGCCACCGTTGTCTGTTGGCCCACTGTTACCATCATCATGGCTGAATTAGGCATATTATTTTCACAGCATCTTAGTCCCAGTTGGCACACACAGAATATTAGGAGAAGAAAGACAATAATGGGAATGAGTATCTTCGCTGCTATGTTCACCCGTGATGGTATCCAGCTGAACAGATCGTCGAACCACGTGTTGTTGTCTGCTCCACCTTCTGCTCTCATTCTTTCTCCTAAATTATGCACTGTTGTTATCACGTGTGACAGTGTCCCGTTATCAGCATCTGAAGCTGGTACGAACGTGCAACACGCCCCCCCCAATTTCTTTGCAAACACCACCGTCCATCGCCGTGATAAGATCTAAGACATATCTGTTTTGCATCGTCATCAGGCGCAGTGCACGGAGCTCTATTTTTATGATGTTGAATCCTTCTTCAGTGTCGTTAGCCAGCTGGATGAGCTCCCAACTTGTTATCTGCAGCCATTTCGCGTTTGGCCTTGCTTGAACGCCTGGTGCTAGAAATGATGCAAAAAATGTCTCTGCAGATGAGAAAAGCCTATACTGCTGCGGGATTTCAGCGAGGAGTTCTGACGATTTGGACGAAATATAATTGGATCTTTTGCTGCGTGACTGTCATGATGCCTACCTCCAAGGAGCCAGGTCCGACCCAGCAACCCCAGAGGCAGGCATCATTCCCCCCAGGGAAGTGCCAGCGGGCCCAAGCTGGGGCCCTTTGGACACAGTCCTGGCGCCTTAGGCGCCAGGCTCATGTTGGACCCGTGTCCTGGCGCCTTAGGCGCCAGGCTCATAAAGCTAGACATGTGTTCAAGTGTTTAAATGTGCACTTACCTGATGCAGACCATGCTGCTACATCCAGGCCCTCTTGAGGCCTGAATGGAACTACTTTACCTGTGGGACTACTTTCCACCTGGGTGTGGTAGGGGAAGGATACATACCTGGAACTTCTCATCCAAAGCTATTTAAACCACGCCCGATCAGCAACTCACGCTTCGCGTTGTTCTGCTCCTCGCAGCTGGACGCTCACCGTGTCAGCTCCTGCATCTGGACTTCAGCCACGCCTGTCAGCATCCTGGGTCACCTGCTAAGAGAGAATTGGTGAGAAAGAAGACCTTACCTGCTAAAGCTGCATCACGGAGACATCACACCGACGATCCTGAAAGGGAAGACAACATTTTTAAAAGCATTTTGCTTCGATCGCTGCAGCGCTGCATTTCACTCACCTTTCCTGGGCACCTTCCTCTTCAGCAGCGATCATCCGGATCCGCAGCCACTTCCCAGAGCCTAGAGAGAAAAAGACAAGAACACAAGGTGAGAGAAGGAAGGGAATAGGAAAAGCTCAGTTTCCTTCTAAGACTTACCTGTTGGGTCATTCCCATTTCATTTCGGGTCCTGCCGCTTCCTGGCATTCCGGACCCCGGCCCCTATGGGGAAAAAAGACAAAGACATTGAATGAGCAAATGCAAAGACATTACCCGAACGCTCATCCAGAACTTACCTGTCATTTAGTGGAACTGCACGTTTCACTTCGGGTCGGCGCCATATCTCCGGCATTCCGAACCCCGGCCCCTAACGGGAAAAAGACATAAGCGTTAGCGCTTGCTGCAATAAGACAATGAACATTATTATTAAGCTTGAACTTTTGAACTTGCTACAGAACTCTTACCGCGCCTTACCTGAATGGTCAAGCTTATTTGAACTCCCATCAAACCTCAATCCAGTGAAGTAACTGGGTTTCAACGCGCCCCTGCATCAGAAGCAGGATGGAGAACTCATCCTTCCAGACCCTAAGGAGAGACTTCACGGGGAATCGTGGAAGGGTATCGTGGAGGGTTGGAAGGGAGTGGGAGGCTTGAGCATTATTCCGTCAGTAGGTAATACTCCCTTTTCACGCACAGGGGAATATTCCTGCGAGCCAGAGAAGCCAGAGTAGAGGGGCCCTACCTGCATCAGCACTCGAAGCCAGACCTGCGCCTCCGTGGGAATCAGGTGAGTGTGACAGAACGCGAAGCCCACCCACAATTTCCCACCCGGGCGCTATGGAGACTTCCGAGACAGATCAGCTGGCCCAGCTTTTGGGGGAATTACGGGCAGAAGTGCACTCAGCCCGCCAGGAGACTAACGCTCTCAAAAGAGAACTGATCCTATCCAAGGAAAGAACAGATGACCTGGCCAAAAGGTTATTGCAGGCCCAGGCAGGGCACACTCCTTTACCTAATTCCGGAGGTACTTCCACATCAATGGGTTTGAATAACCCGGTACAAATCATTCTACCTGGACACATGCCTTTGGCCCCGCCTGAACGTTTTGCGGGGGATCCCAAGAAATATGCCGTCTTTATGAACCAATGTCGTTTACACTTTCTATGCAGACCCGGGGCCTTCCCTAACGACCAGACCAAGGTAGCCTTTATACTATCTTACCTCAGTGGCAGTGCTGCCGATTGGTCTATTCCATTGGTAAATCAGGATGATCCCTTTCTCCAGAATTTTCAGGGTTTCCAGGCCAGCATGGAAAGATTGTTTGCTCGACACTCTCAAGGACAGGCCCTTGATAACGAACTGCTATCCTTACGACAAGGTAATCAGGATCTCCTGTCCTACGTTGCCACCTTTAATAGACTGGTTGTGGAAACTGGATGGCCAGAAAACAAAAGGATCACATTGTTTCATCGAGGCCTGCGCGGAGAGCTTAAGGATGTTCTAGCTCAGATAGTAGATCCACCCCAGGTCTGCGCAGACTACATAGACTTGGTGGTTCAACTTGATCACAGACTTCAAAATAGAAAAGCAGATCGGTTCAAGTACGAAACCCGAGTACCGATCAAAACCCACGCTAACTCCAAGAGTACCGACGTATCTGAACCTATGCAAATCGGCGGTGTTAAAGGACCATTAACGCAGAAGGAACGAGAGAGAAGGCGGCAAATGCAACTTTGTCTGTATTGCGGGACTTCCGGTCACTTTCTTCGAAATTGTCCGGTTAAACCACCTAAGAAGGTGGTTGGAGCCACTGATAACGATTTATTGACACCTGATTCGGGAAACGACCTAGCCCGACAAGCGTAGGGGTCCGCTTGCCGAGCTTGAAAACAAACTCTTTGACCTCGCATTTTGTCATGCCAATGGTGCTCGTGGACCCAAAACAGCCTCAGCAGTTGCATGCTATAAAAGCATACATCGACAGTGGAGCTATTGGAAATTACATAGACCGTGAATTGGCTTCCAGGATTAAGCTCCCTCTCCGTCCGAAAGTAACCCAAGATGTCATTACTACAGTAGATGGAACCGAAATAGCCTCAGGGCCTGTAACGCATTCCACTGTTGAAATGACACTGGTGGGTCAGGATGGACATCGGGAAGCAATCGTGTTTGATGTGATCAAGGCCCCACAATTTCAAGTAATTCTTGGAATTCCTTGGTTAGAAACACATAATCCCAGAATTGACTGGCGAGCAAAGAAGATAGGTTTTCCTGATTGTGAACCAACTTGTTATCCAAGAAATCCAGTTATGGGTCTAGCCTCAGCAACTTCCACCCCTGTACAGCTACCGTCAGAATACCAAGAATTCCAAGACGTTTTTCAGAAGGAACAGGCTAACACGTTACCTCTCCATCGGTCTTATGATTGCCAAATCGATCTGGTACCCAATGCTCAACTACCTTGTAGTAGGATTTATGCTCTTACGGAACCTGAGAACCTGCATTTGCGTCAGTATTTAGATCAGTACCTAGCCAATGGTTTTATTCGCCCGTCCAAGTCTCCTGTCTCCTCAGCTCTGTTCTTCGTGCCGAAAAAAGAGGGCGACCTTAGAACATGTATAGACTATCGCGCCCTAAATCAAATAACGATTAAGAAACGTTATCCTCTGTCCCTGATCCCTGAGCTTATCGACCAGGTGAAAGACGCTTGTGTGTACACCAAGTTAGATCTCCGAGGAGCTTATCACCTGGTGCGTATAAAAGAAGGCGACGAATGGAAGACTGCATTCCGCACCAAATTTGGGCTCTTCGAATATCAGGTGATGCCCTTTGGTTTGTGCAATGCACCTGCCGCCTTTCAGTACTTTATGAATGATGTTCTTCGGGAACTTATCGATGTCTGTGTCATTGTTTATATTGACGACATCCTGGTGTACTCTTCTTCAGAATCCGATCACAGAAAACATGTTAGGGCAGCTTTTTGAGAAATTGCGCCAGCACAGACTATTTGCAAAGCTCGAAAAATGCGATTTTCATACCACAGAAGTTGAGTTTCTCGGATTCATCCTGACACCTCAAGGAGTCCGAATGGACTCGCGAAAGGTGAACGCCATCCTCAAATGGCCATCTCCTAGCTCGGTGAAGGGAGTTCAGAGCATGCTCGGCTTCGCCAATTTCTATCGAAGATTCATCCCGGAATTTTCCCGAACAGTCCAACCCATCACAGCTCTCCTAAAGAAAAACAAACGCTTTGAATGGACTCTTGAGGCCGAACAAGCCTTTCAGGACCTAAAAACCAAATTCACCTCTGCACCTATATTGAAGCACCCGCACCCAGATCTCCCTTACATTGTGGAGACCGACACATCCAGTTCGGCCATGGGAGCTGTCCTGTCGCAAAGAGACCCAGAAACTAACCAACTACACCCTGTGGCCTTTTGGTCCAGGAAATTTTCTCCTCCTGAAATCAACTACGCAATTACCGACAAAGAGTTACTGGCTATTAAATCTGCTTTCAAGGCTTGGGGTCACTACCTTCTCGGGGCAAGACACACCATCACTGTAATTACGGACCACAGAAATTTACAGTATTTAAAGACGGCCAAAGCTCAATCTTCACGACAACTCCGATGGGCTCTATTCTTTGTGGAATTTGATTTTGTAATTACCTATCGCCCTGGCTGCAAGAATGGTAAAGCGGACGCCTTATCCCGGATTGGCATGGAAGAACCCAATTCGAGTTTAGAACCTGTGCCAATCATACCTGAACAAAGAATCTTAGGCCTAACTTCATTGCAAACTATTGAGGACATCCAAAGGCAAGTAAAACAACTTCTAGACTCTTCAGCCTTACTGGAATGGAGTCAAAAGGGTCCTCATTACACCGTTAAGGATGATTTACCCTACTTCCAGGAGCGGTTGTTTCTGCCAAGTAAAGAATTGCAAGAACTTGTTATTGCCCATCATCATGAATCATTAATGGAAGGACACCCTGGTATCGCTAAAACGGAGGAAAAAATCAAACGCCACTTCTGGTGGCCTTCTTGGAGAAAAGACATAAAGTCTTTTGTATTGTCTTGCGGAATTTGCGCCCAAAACAAGGGTCAAAAGAAAAGGCCAGCCGGCCTACTTCAACCCTTGGATATTCCACCGGCACCATGGCACACCTTGTCAATGGACTTTATAACTGACCTGCCTCCTTGTGCTGGTTACAACACTATCCTTGTAATTGTGGATCTATTCTCCAAAATGGCCCACTTTATCTCTTTAAAAGGTTTGCCTTCAGCTTCCACCTTGGCCAAGGAATTTCTGGAGAATATAGTTTGCATACATGGTTTCCCTTCCATATTAGTCTCGGATCGTGGAAGTCAATTTATCTCCCATTTTTGGAAGAAGTGTTGCCAACTAGCACAAATAGATGTGCGGTTATCCACCAGCCACCACCCCCAGACCGACGGACAAACCGAGAGAACCAATCAGACTCTCGAGCAATATCTTTGGTGCATGTTACACCAATCCAAGTTAAATTGGAAAGACATCCTTTGGATCGCAGAATATGCATACAACAATTCAGTGCATTCTGGAACCGGACAAACTCCTTTTTATACTTTGTATGGTCACCATCCTCGGACCTCTGATCTAGATCCACCTCTGACCCTGGAAATGCCCGCAGTAAATCATCTGCATTCCACATAACCTGAGCCTTCAAAGAAGCTGCAACTCATTTACAGCAAGCCAAGAAAAAGTATAAAGAAAACGCTGATTTGCACCAAAGTAAAACTCCTCCTTACCAAGTAGGAGACCAGGTATGGCTAGCAACGAAACATTTACCCCTCAAGGGCCCGCGAACCTTCAATCCCAGATTCATAGGACCTTATCCCATCAAGGCTATAATCAATCCTGTGGCCTTTAAACTGGATTTACCGTCTAACATGCGTATTCATCCAGTTTTTCATGCATCACTTTTGAAGCCAGTACAACCAGGGACCCGACTGTCCAAGCCTCCAGACCCAGTTCAAATTGAAGGGGAATTAGAATTCGAAGTTAAAGACATTTTAGACTCCAAGGTGTTAAAGTCAAAACTCTTCTATCTTGTTGACTGGAAGGGATATGGACCTCAGGAGAGATCGTGGGAGCCTAGTAACCATGTTCACGCACCTCGATTAATACAAAGGTTCCACCGGAGATTTCCGAACAAGCCAAAACCCCCGGAGGGAACAACCTTGGGAGGGGCCTTGAGGGGGGGTACTGTGATGATGCCTACCTCCAAGGAGCCAGGTCCGACCCAGCAACCCCAGAGGCAGGCATCATTCCCCCCAGGGAAGTGCCACCGGGCCCAAGCTGGGGCCCTTTGGACACAGTCCTGGCGCCTTAGGCGCCAGGCTCATGTTGGACCCCTGTCCTGGCGCCTTAGGCGCCAGGCTCATAAAGCTAGACATGTGTTCAAGTGTTTAAATGTGCACTTACCTGATGCAGACCATGCTGCTACATCCAGGCCCTCTTGAGGCCTGAATGGAACTACTTTACCTGTGGGACTACTTTCCACCTGGGTGTGGTCGGGGAAGGATACATACCTGGAACTTCTCATCCAAAGCTTTTTAAACCACGCCCAATCAGCAACTCACGCTTCGCGTTGTTCTGCTCCTCGCAGCTGGACGCTCACCGTGTCAGCTCCTGCATCTGGACTTCAGCCACTCCTGTCAGCATCCTGGGTCACCTGCTAAGAGAGAATTGGCGAGAAAGAAGACCTTACCTGCTAAAGCTGCATAACTGAGACATCACACCGACGATCCTGAAAGGGAAGACAACATTTTTAAAAGCATTTCGCTTCGATCGCTGCAGCGCTGCATTTCACTCACCTTTCCTGGGCACCTCCATCTTCATCAGCGATCACCCGGATCCGCAGCCACTTCCCAGAGCCTAGAGAGAAAAAGACAAGAAAACAAGGTGAGAGAAGGAAGGGAATAGGAAAAGCTCAGTTTCCTTCTAAGACTTACCTGTTGGGTCATTCCCATTTCATTTCGGGTCCTGCCGCTTCCTGGCATTCCGGACCCCGGCCCCTATGGGGAAAAAACACAAAGACATTGAATGAGCGAATGCAAAGACATTACCCGAACGCTCATCCAGAACTTACCTGTCATTTACTGGAACTGCACGTTTCACTTCGAGTCGGCGCCATATCTCCGGCATTCCGAACCCCGGCCCCTAAGGGGAAAAAGACATAAGCGTTATCGCTTGCTGCAATAAGACAATGAACATTATTATTAAGCTTGAACTTTTGAACTTGCTACACAACTCTTACCGCGCCTTACCTGAATAGTCAAGCTTATTTGAACTCCCATCAAACCTCAATCCAGCTGAAGTAACTGGGTTTCAACGCGCCCCTGCATCAGAAGCAGGATGGAGAACTCATCCTTCCAGACCCTAAGGTGAGACTTCACGGGGAATCGTGGAAGGGTATCGTGGAGGGTTGGAAGGGAGTGGGAGGCTTGAGCATTATTCCGTCAGTAGGTAATACTCCCTTTTCACGCACAGGGGAATATTCCTGCAAGCCAGAGAAGCCAGAGTAGAGGGGCCCTACCTGCATCAGCACTCGAAGCCAGACCTGCGCCTCCGTGGGAATCAGGTGAGCGTGACAGTGACAACTTGGTTTTCAAAGTTTCTTCTGACAATAGTTTGTATGCTGGGGGCTCCGTGATTCTCTCATCGGGCACTGTCGATGGTTCAGCCAATTGCCCTGCTGCCGATGTGTCATCCGATTGGCCTGCTGTAAACTTAACGTAGCTCTCTGGTATCACCATTAATGCTGAGTGAAGTGTGGCTAGGGCACAAGTGCCCCTCCAGGATGCTGGGAGATGCAGGTAAGCTCGTTTGCCACAGATCCAGTATATGTCCATTAATGCAGCAGTGCCTTTTTTCATATCTGGCATTATTAAAGTCTTATTGCACTGCTGTGTGGTTCCCATATTTACCTTCCCTTCTCCATGGAAGCAAAGTTTGTGTGGTATTTCCTTTTGAATCTTTTTGGGCCTCTCCAGGGGTGTGACCCATGTCAGCTTGGTGATATGCTGTGACCAGATGGGGATGCACGTTTCTTTTGCCCACTCGTATGTTTCGTCTGGCAGCCCTCGAAGCCCCTCCGCTTTGCATTTAATCGTTTCATCATGCCACTTGTCGTCTGCATACCTTGTCCCTTTTATGATGAAAAATGGTTCTTGGAGGCAGATTACTCCTTGTCGTTTGCTGGTGCAAGTTTGTTTGTTTTTCAATTTTTCCATATTGACTGTGTGTGCTTGAAATGTCTTTTTTATTCTACACAGCATCAGATGAATCAAGCATTGGGCCTCAGACAAGGGTACTTCCTGTGGGATTAACATTTTTGGGGTTCCAGTTGCATGAGGAATAAGTGAGCATACATAGCAACTTTCATTACTTGCTTGCTTTGCTGCGGTGCTCATGTCTAAATACCATTTATTTGATTGGTCAGGGTGTCGGGGGTCCTGTATTTCATCTAACCCCAGGTTATGATAAATATCGTATCTGTTTTTTCCCACCCCCCTTTTTCTCCTCCTTTTGTTTTTTAATTGGGTACCAACTCGTGGATATTGCAGCGGGAATATTCTGGACCATGCATCATCTATGTTGTTCATGGTGACATGTGTGTGTTCTGGTGCCGTGTGTGTGTGTGTGTGTATGCTTGTATTTCTGGAGTTAGTCAACCAATAGTAATCGTCATTTACATTCCATCCAAGCTCTATTTCCTTGGCCATAGTATTACTCACCAATGGAATAGCAGTTTTGTTTACATGAAATTGTTCAAAGGGTGACGTTGTATTCATACTATTCGATTCAATGTTATAAGTGTCCTTCAAAATAGTTGTTACTCCAGTCCATATTAGTTTAGACCCTGGTTTTGTCATATCAGTTCGGCTCCCCCCTTTGTTTATTTCATTTGCCACAAATAAAACAACGTTATACCAAATAAAATAAAACATCATTATTGCAAATAGTATAGCAGCATATTTTATAACACATTCCAAATTATTTAATCTACTGGCCCTAGTGGCATCCCTATTTCTATATAACATCTCAGCCTGCTCAGCCGTTTCGTCGCATTGGCTCATGTTGAACCTATGTGGGCGAGACAAATTCGTTAAGTCATCATGAAAAGAAACATATTTGTAATTGTTCATTCTTTTTCATCTCTTTGCTCAATTAGGCATTTAAGAATTTCTTTTCATTTATCATAAAAATAATGAAGAAAAATAGAAAAAACAACACGATTTATATGAGAAGAAAAGAAAGAAAGAGAGAGGGAGAGAGAGACAAAATATGTAAAAACATTTTGCTTTTCCACTGTACTTTCCCTGTTTTAGTTGCAGTTTTCATCATGTCAGACTGTACTAGCTATGGCATCCACACAGTCGGTTTCATTTTGTGGAAGTGCGACGCGGTGCGCCTTTCTCACATCTGAGAGGTGCACCCAGTATTTCAACCCCTTCACTTTAACTGCAGTTGGTGTGCTGTACACCACTGTGTATGGACCATGAAATCTTTGTGAATTCCACCTTCTTACAAAATTTCTAACATAGATGTATTCCCCTGGCATTAAGGGCCCCTCTGGGCTTTCTGCTGTCGGCATGGAGGTGTCTGTTGCTACATCTTCAGTAAATGGTGGAACAATTTGTTTTGCTATGCTGCGTACTGCGCGCGTTAGCTGTGCTAGGTATTCCTTAAACTCTTCTCCCAGCACTGTGGCAGCCCTGTGTGCATCAGACGCCCTCCTAAAAGGAGAGAGCGGCGTGTGCATTCTTCTCCCCGTCACAATTTCATGCAGGCTTAAATGGTGATCCTTGCATGGTTGATTTCTGAGTTGGAACAGTGCTAGGGGCAGACAATATACCTAATTTTTTTTCAACGTGCTGCATAATTTAGATAAATTGCTTTTGAGCAGCCCGTTGATCCTCTCCACAATTCCATTGGGCATTGGATGATAAATCAAACATAGTTTATGTTTCACCCCCAGAAGGGAGGTTACTTCCTTGAAGAGGTCATTCACAAAGTGCATGCCGTTGTCTGAACGGATCACGTCACAGATTCCCCACCGCGAGAATACTTCTCGCACAAGGAACTTGGCAGCACATTTTGCATCAGGATGGGGACAGAGGCTCGCTTCCACCCACCGTGAAATAGGGCATACTACCACAATCAAGTATCTCGCTCCATTACATCTTTCTCCCATATCGGCGTAGTCGATATGTAATTCTCTAAATGGACCTGTAGGGAGTGGCAAAGTGCCACACAGAGTTTGTAATGTCATTCCTGAATTGTAAGTAGTACATTAAATCAAACATTTAGACAAGTATTCGTGCAGATTAGGAACAAACCAATCCTCTTGAATATCTGAGGCAATGTGTTGTTTTGCAACGTGAGCTGGGAAATGCAGTTGTTGGAATGCTACTTCTAATAATTCTACAGGCATCACTACCTTGCCTGTTGTTTCCTGTCTCCAAATGAGATCTGTGGTTTATTGTTTACATCCTCGTTTGCCCCACAACTCCTGCTCTTCCGGTGGGGCCCTTCTCTGGAGTTCTATCAATTGTGCTATGGGCGTGTTACTGTAGGCTTCTGCTGGTTGTTCTGCTGTGGTTGTTTTTACAATGTACTCTGATGTTCGTGTCTTATTGAAGTACAAGGCTTCCTTCGCTGCTGCGTCGGCTGCCGCGTTCCCCAATGAGACGGCGTCTGTGTTATTGGTATGGGCTTGGCATTTAACCACCGCTACTACCAATGGCTCTGCTAAAGCTCCTATTAGTTCATTTAGTAACGTGGCATGTTGTACGGGGGACCCGTCTGTTATTCTGAACCCTCTCCTTCGCCAGCGTGATAGCCCTGAGTGAACTGTGGTGGTGACGTAAGCTGAGTCTGAATATATTGTCACGGCACAATCTTTGGCTGTGTGTAACGCGCTGATTAGTGCGGTCAGTTCGGCTGCTTGCGCAGAGTAATGTGAGGGGAGGCGCTTTTGAACAATCACTTCGTATGCGTCTTCTTCCATGCGCACTACTGCCATCGCCACATGTTTCTCTCCTGTCTCTGAGTTTATGGATGCTGACCCGTCTATGAAATAAATTTCTCCTTCTGTAAGGGCATTTTCTCTTGCTTTGGGAATGTCACCGCCCTCTCCCTCATACGTGCTACAATCGTGTTCCTGTAGATCCTCAGTTGTGCATGGCTCTGTAATGAATGTGGCTGGGTTCACTGTCTTGCATTTGACCACATGTACATTTGGACTTGCTATTATTATTTCATAAGCAGAGGCTCTCTGTGTTGTGAGAGTAGATTTTGATCTTTCCAAGATAGCAAATAATGAGTGTTCCGCATATAGCGTCACTGAACATCCCATTACGATCGTGGCACTTTTCTCAATGGCGAAGGCCGCTGCAGCGAGGGCCTGTTCGCAAGCGAAATGTCCCTGCATTACTGGGTCTAATTTTCCACTGTAGTACGCTAATGGTTTGTGGCCTAGCGATGTGTTTTGTGTCAATACTGCTGTCATTAATGTTCCATTGCTGTGTGAAAACAGGAAAAATTCCCTTTCATAATCTGGGTTTGCAAGGACTGGGGCGTCTGAAATAAGGTCTTTTAATCGAGAGAATTGGGCAATTGTCTCCTGTGTCCATTTTATTGGGGCTCTGTTCTTTTGTGCTTCTTTCAGTGCTTGTAGCATTGGCTGTGTGTATGCTGCGTAATCGAGGATCCACGCTCGGCAATAGTTAAATATGGCAAGAAATGTCTGCATTTCCTTTACTGTTTTTGGTATGATAATGTGTCGAATGGCAGCAGCTCTGTCTGGTAGTATTCCTTTTCCATCTTTAGATATTTGCTGACTGAGATATACAAAGTCTGCAAGGCAGTATTGTAACTTTCCTTTGTCCACCTTGTATCCCTTGGCAGCCAATACGTTGAGCAGTGTTATCGAGTCTTCTCTACACTCTTCTTCTGTTTTGCTGCAGACAAGTAAATCGTCTACGTACTGTATAATGGTGCTCCCTACATCTATGTTGCCAATGTTTTCTCGTAGTACTCTATTATAAATGCTTGGGCTCTCGCAATACCCCTGTGGGAGTCTGCGATGTTCATATCTGCTGTTTCCTAATGTAAAAGCTGTAAGGTACTGCGACTCTGGTGTGAGTGGCACAGAGAAAAAGGCATTTTTCAGATCAATGACAGTGAAGCAAGTTGCCTCTTTTGGGATGCTGCACAATATTGATGCCACGTTAGGCACTAATGGGAACTCTTTTTGGATGACATCATTGAGTGGGCGGAGGTCCTGGACCATTCTCCACGCCCCTCCTTTCGCTTTTTTAATCAGTAAAATCGCTGTGTTGCATGGGGAAGTTGATGGCACTAAGATACCTTGGCTTAGGAGTGCATTCACTGTTTCTCTAATACCTTCCTCTGCTTCTTTGGATATTGGATATTGTTTCACTCTGGGTGGGAGGGCACCTGGTTTCAGTTTTATCTTTATGGGAGTCACCTCATGCAACAATCCCACATCGTGTGGCCCTGTAGTCCAAATTGCAGGTGCTACTCTGGTCATGTCTTCCTCAAATATTGTCAGTGGAGCCTTTATGTTAGCCATGAGTGGGTTGTGTATTTCTCTGTATTGGATCATAATGTCACATGGTATGCTTATTTCCATTATTATTTCTCCATCCCCTTCGTAATCAGTAAACAATTCTTCATCAGTTATATCTTTTAGCATTATGTTTGGCTCTATGCATAGCACACTTCTCCACTCACATCCCTGCGTGTCCAGGCCTATGACCACAATGCGTTTGTTGGAAACTTGAACTGCCTCAATGTCTATAGATATAATTGCGCCTGGCACTACATCTGTTGGTGTGATTGGGCGGAATATGAAGTCTGATGGTATTCTCCACTCTTTTTGTGTTATTTCAGGCACTACTCGGGCTTATACCTGTATTCCATAGACGAACATGTCCATGTCAATGGGGATCCCTCTTACTGCAATTTCCTTTACAATCGTGCTTATTATCAAGAGTGCTGGTACGGGGCATACCCTTGGCGTCGAGCACACTATTCCTCTTTCAGTAAAGGCTATGGTCATGTTTAACTTACTGAGCAAGTCTCATCCCATCAAATTGATTGGCGCGTCTTCGTAATACAATAAGGGTGGGCGCACTGTTTTTCCCCCTACTGTTACATCAAGATCTTTTGTGTAAGGAACTTTTAAAATAGCCCCAGCGAACCCCAGCGTCTTCAAATTTTCTTCCTGAGAGCTGAAACCGCTCTTCTGTAAGATATGATTTTTTTGCTCCAGAGTCTACCATAAAGATAAACTGCTTGTTTCCTATCTCTGCCGCCACTAGTGGTTCCTCATTTGCACTTTGTGTGGTGGATAGGACTGGACACGCAAGTACTTCCTGTGTGCTGTCCTAGTCTTGGTATCTTTGCTGACCTGGCACTGAAAAAACGTTGTCACCTACGACCGTTACGCCGCGGAATGTGCAGGGGCACTGTTTGCGGCTGCTGCAAAAGGGTTATTGTTTATGTTCCCTACTGGGTTTTGTCTTGCCATGGGCTGTAGTGCGTTTTGCTGTTGTGGCTGCTGCTGTTGCTGCTGTTGTGGGGCTGGCTGTCTCTGTTGCATTTGGGGGTCATAGCAGTACTGATCTTGTTGTCCACCCCTCCCCATTGGAGCCCCATAAGGGCTACCTGGGTGTGGGCAGCCCCACCCCTGTTCATTGTTCATGGGCTGCTGCTGCTGCTAGTCCTGATAGTCACATTCTACAATCTCGTGAATAATGTCCCCATCTTCCACAATTCCAACACGACCCCTGTTGTCCTCCTCTTGGTCCTTGCCCACCATACCCTCTGTTTCCCATTCCTCCGTATCCTCCCCTGTGCCCGTGGTACCCACCTCTTCCTTGGGCCTGTCTGTTCTGCCACTGTGATCCTTGGCATGGCTGTTCCTCTCTGTTCCGCTGTCCTTGGTCCTCTCCAACCCACTGCGCTGCTATCCCAACGGGTCTTCCTCCAGCGTTTTCCTCTCCTTCATTTCCTCTTTCTGCTGTTACACTCGCAGTAATGGCGGCGACCTTCACTAATTTCGTCTGTACTAATTTTGCTTTGTCAGCCAGCCTCTTTTGCGTGACCTCCTTTTCCTTCTCTTTGATCCTCCTCCAGTGGTGTAAAATTATGCTCTGAATTTCAGGCCCCCCTTTGGCTTCGATCCCAGCTATTTTGTCCAAGGCCTTCAGCACTTCTTTCGGCAACCCCTTTTTAATGATAAAATAGAATAAAGCTATTGATTGATTCCATGCCGTTCCAGTTTCGCTTCTCCATAAGTCTTGCACTCGCAAAATGAATTGCGCAGGTTCCTCGTTCTCCTCCATCGTGCACTGCATCACTGCATGTAAATCTGGAACGTCTGGAAATGCACACCGCAATGCATCCCACACTTGTGCTCGAACATTGTTGAATGGTGATCCATCGTGTCGATCACAGCTCATTGTTACTCCCGGGAACCCTGCTCTTTCCCAGATTGTGTCTGCTTGGTCCCCGATTGCTGATACTAATAAGCTTTTCACATCACCTATAGCTAACGGCACGCCTGCCGTGTTCTTCTCAAATACATGTATCCACTTACCTGCCCCTCCCGTCAGCGGGGGAGGAGTTTTAACAGGTTGGTTTTGTCCATTTGGGCCCACGGAATATAGTTTGGCCTACCTGCTCCTTTATGTATCAGTGGCATTTGTAGTTTCTATTTCTTTCCCGTTTTGCTCGTTCTCCCTTTTTGTTGTTTTACTTACCAGTATGTTTCCTGTTGTCCCTGTTCGTTGTCTTAATCTACCTTGCCATAATGGTGGTGATAGTGTGTCTGGGTAACGGCAGTTTGGCAGTGGGGAACCCTCTGCGGCAGCTGCCTCTTCATATTCATCTAAATCATCCCATATTTCTTCTATTTCCGACTCTAGCTCGTTATAATACTCCCAGTTTTCCTTGGGTTCATTTCCTTGTCTTTCACCCTGATCTCCACTTTGTTGACTCCGGTGTATCTGGGCGTATAATTGTCACTGTTTTGTTATTCAATTGAAACAGGAACTGTCCTGACTGCCACTCTTGTTCTTGTCTCTGCTGCGATGACGTCCCTTGCGATGCTATAGATTGCCCTGATACCGAGGCTGCTGGGGTTGCATTGCTTGCTGCCCCTTTCGGGGGGGTGAGATCTGCCAGTGACAGCGGGGGTACCTCCCCTCCCCCTGGCAGCATTTGCCCTTTGTCACATAAAGCTCTTAACTGTGTTATTTCCATTTGTGCGTGTGCTAACTGGCGGTTCAAATCACCTGTTAAACGTGCTATGTCCACAGGAGGCGCACTCGTGGGGCCGTACAGGCCTCCTTTGTCATATGGTGGCGGTTCGGGGGCTGTTGCCCCGCCCTGAGCAGTGGCGGTGGGTGGTATATACAGGGGTTCACTAAACCCTACCGCTGGCCTAGTCATTAAGGGATAGATTTTTGTTAATCGTTTTCGTTTGTAGTTGTTGAGCATTCCCCTTTTGGTGTCCCGCCTACTTCTTCAGGTTTTTCTGCTTTTCTATCATTCGACTTGTACCTACCTCTGCCGTGAGGGCAACTTCCTCGACCATTCGCCATAAATCTAACACTTCTCTCCGGTTCTGTAACTGTTTCCCTTTGTATCATGCTAGCAAATGTGTTGATACTAGGTCCAACACTCTTTTGTCAAATGATCCTCCTTCTGGGCAAATTGGTGTAACCCTGTCTCCTTTTATCTCAGTGATCCACTGATCGTGATACTTCTGTATCCTGTCGCTATATAATGGAAGGTGCTGGCAAATATGTGCCAGTGGTGTTACTCCCCCCATGGCAATGTTTCTTTTCCTTTCTTGTGTATTCTGGTACCCTTGAATCTCTTCCCACCTCTCACTTGGTATGTCAGTTACAATATGTGGAAAATAATACGTTCTTTATCAATGCTCACAATTACCATATGTCGCATTAGCTTTCTGAGAGGTGTTACCTGGTCACCTCTCACAATTTATTTCTTTGCTTATCTTATATCAATCACAATTTACTTGTACTGAAATACTTTAGCGTGTTCAACAAGACATATACACAAAAGCAGACCGACAAACATATAATCATGCAACATACACATGCACTGCCTGCGCGCGTTTGTTCTTTCCCTATTCCCGTTACTGTCCCTGGCTTTTCTTCTTCCCTATTCTACCTACTATTTTGCATTCACTCCCCACCTCTTTCACCTTTATTATGTCTCAAGATTTCTTACCTCCACGGAAAAAGAATATTCTAAAACTACTCCGAGTCTACTCAATATACGAGACTCTTACTATTTTTCTCTTTATCTCTATTCTGCACTTGGTCGGGTCAAATGCTATGCGGCGCCGCCTTCTACCCCGTACGCGCTAGGATACCACTTCTCTTCTTCTCACTTCTTACAACACCTAATGGCCATATAAAGGATAGATCAGAAAAGCCTCACCGTCACTCACATAGACCCTATTCTTAACTACCTCCCCTTTGTTTGCTAATTCCCTTCTTCCCGTATTTCCCCTTACCTTCCTTTGGGGTCTTTGCAACCGGGAATCCACATGTTCAGTCAGGTACTCCGAGGGTCGCTGCTCATGGCCGGACCTCGCTCAGATCCGTCCCCCAACCAAGCCGTGACCTGCCTTGGCGAGCAGCCTTCTCGATCGGGTATTCGTCAACCGGGAACCCTTGACCCTTTCTTCTTGGTGTGCACAGTCTGGTCAACCGCGGAGGAGATGGTTTTGCCGGGGGGTGCCCTGGATCTCGCTGCCGGGCGGTGCAGGCCTCGAGGCACCTCTCTAAATCACATCGCGGGGGTCACCAAAAATGTAGGTGCCCTTCCCCGGCTTACTACGTGTGAGAGAAAATAAAATAAGCAACCCCTTTCGGGGAAGAAGGCACCGAGACCCGGCTGCAAGAGTTCAAAGGATAGTTTATTTCTCCAGCTAGGAAATAACCCAAAAAACTCCCACCAACATTTACATCAGTGCTTGTATATATATCAATTAAAGTAACTCTAACAAAAAATGCTAAATGGACCCGATTGGCCAGGCGGTGTGGTGCTGTAGGTGTGGGTGGCATCTCTTCCTTCTGGTTGGCTGAGTGGCTGACGAGATGACGGACGTCAAATATCTTGTGCTCCACGCAGGTCAGGGACCGGTCACTGTGGTCACTACCTAAGCTAATATGTTGCATTCGAAAAACACTAAATAACAAATCTAAAACATTTTATGCTACTTTTCATATTTCTACACAAGTTACACATAACAATTATTGTCAGTACAATTGGGTCATTCGTTGCTTTAATTGGAGGCCTTGACCTTATTGTGCATGTAAAAGAATCAAGCTGAGTTTCACATATCTGCTATGTTTTTAGACCTATTAGTGTAAGTAAAAACATATATTGTGGTAAGATGCTTAAGGTTAGTAGTGGGTGTGTTGGGTGGGTTTCGCAGCACAGGCGAGGGTCTAGCACTTGAAAGAAAATACCTTACAGGGAGCGCAGTGTCAAGATGGCAATAAATTGTTCTTAATGGGGGTGGGTGGCTTGCACGTTTATGGGGATGAATCGAGCAGAAAGTGCTTAGCTCATTCTGGTTCACATGCTGGTTCTCAGACGAGCAGTGATCTCAGAGGAAGAAAACTGTAGCATATTGATTGTTGCAACTTTCTCCGGCTTCAGCGTGAGAAATGGAAGCACAGAGCTTTCCTTCGCAGGGGGAGTGCATGGGTGGGGGTCAGCCAGCTGCCTGCGCGCATTGTGTGTGTGTCTCTGTCCTTGGCTGCTGCGGTGAAAGGGGAGCTGAGCATTGCTGTACTATCGCAGTGAGGCCTGTTTACCCAAGATGGAGTCGAAAGGGGGCACAAAAGATGGATGCCCCATGTCCTGCTCAGTAGTCCCATCTATGTAGCAGTCAACCGTGGTTAACTTTACATAAGGGCAAGGGGCAATCCCACTACCGGAGGCACGTGGTCCAAGCCTTGTACTGAGGAGCGTACGACGCGAGGGGGCCTGAGGACCCCTCGCACCCATACACTAGTTCTGTTCCCCAGTCTTGTATTGTGTAATTGATGTTCTTAACAGCTTTTGTATTCTGTCATGAGTTAAATCCCTGCTTGTTCTGAGAAAAAGTTACATATTTGTAAAAAAAGAACTGTTGGTGTGCTCTCTGTATTTTTTAAACCAAATGCTTAGGTTATACTAATTACTAGGTCCTGCTGATAACATTAGTATTCTATGTCTGTGTGTTTGTAATTTTAGTTCATGCGTGTATCAAATGCGGGCGAGAGAGTCTGAGTAAAAATATTTTTAACAGATATTTGAATTATGCTGTTTCCTGGTTCCTGCTGTTACCATTAGTAATCTATGCGTATGTATTACAGGTTCAAACTCATACAAGTGTTAGATGCGGGTGAGTGTGTTTAAATATTTGCCTTGTACTAATATTAACAGAAACTTAAGTTAAAAAAGTTTTTCTGATGAGCATGGGTACATTTATCATCTGATCCACGTGTTTCTTCAATAAACCTCACGTTTGGGCAAAAGGAAAGCTTGCATCGAGCTACAGTATTCTTCGGCGATATAAATTTACACTTGGTTACGCGTGTGTGCCTGTTAGTCTTTGGTAACTTGTTTTGTCTGCAAAAGGGGGGGGCTTCGAGAGAAATCTTACCTTTGTTTGTCTGTTCCGTGCATTTCTGTCCACGTTCACTTCTGGAAGCAGACTCCATCTTGTTGTTAGTATGGTTGCTAGGCAACCTAGTCCTAGTCCTACGGCTCTGTTTCTTACGGCAGCCATATTTTGGACTGATATGCGTGTTAATGTATTGAGCAAACGTATTTGCTCTGTGTCTCCAGACATGTCTTAACATAATGATTTTATAACGTGAAACGGGCCTCCCTTTCCCATGTTTTGAGCACGGGACAAGGCGGGACTCCTGAGCATAGGACCCTCTCGACCTTTCCCAGCACAACAGTTCCGTTCTCAGCTATCAGGACGCTTGGTGTCCAAGTCTCTTTTCCACAAAATGTCTCTTGCCTCCGAGGACCTGATGTGCTCAAAATAACAAACAAAAATTCCTTTCCAAATGTACATTGTGTGATAACTTTTCACCTCTGGATCCCCCGGGCTCAGATCCACCAAAAAGTTACTAGTGATATCAGGACCTTCGGTTGTTCAATCTCTTGCTTTTGATGGCCTGATATGTTCAAAATCACAAACAAAAGGTCCTTACTGATTTTACTTGGGTGATGATTTTCTCGCCTCGTTCCCCCAATTCCGGGCTCATACCCTTCTTGAATATCAGCCTCTTTCCATCGGGTTCACTCTGACTTGTATTCAAAAGATTTCTCTGTTGCATTCACGCGTTGGCGGGGTGATGGGTTTTCACCCCTTGCTCCGCTTTTCCAGGCTCAGACTCTTCTCGACTGTTTGCCTTCCTCTGTTGGGGTCACTGCAGCTTTTGTCAGTGGGTGATGGATTTTCACCCCTGGGCCCCCTCTTCCGGGCTCAGACCCTTCTCGAATGTTTGCCTCCCTCCGTCGGGTTCACTACGGCTTTTCCTCAAAACAATTTCACCTGTGACATTCACAATTCTTAATGTCTTTTTAAACAGTTTACTGTGGACATCCCTCTGCCGGGTTCACTTTTGTCAACACACTGTTCATTGGGACTTCAGGCTTCGCCCCTTTCCATCGGCATCCCTCCATCGGGTTCACTCTTGCCAACTTTTGCTAATCACACAGTTCTTTCTCTATTCTCACTATGCAGGATTAATATCCCTTAGCTTTCCAATTACGTGTAGGTCAAAGACCTTCGACTCTGCATGGGGTTTTGCTAGACCCCTGTATGACCACTTAGACCTTTTCCTTGCAGCTCTCCTAGGGCCTTCTGGTAATGGTAGCTTCAACAAAAGGGAGATCAACTAGAGTCTCTCGAGTAAGCACCCATGTGGTGCCCGACCCCTCTGCAGCTGGTTTTCCCTAATTTGTTAACAGTTCTTTGATCTTTCCTTCATTTGCCATTTGCGACTTTTGTTCAACATAGTTTGATTTCTTATCGGCTCTCCTCTCGGCTGTGATGAAGTGCTTGGCTTTTCCTGTGTCTGGAGTCAAGGACGGTACCACGGTAGCAAGCGTCTCTCCCTGTTCCGATTATCAGTGTAGGCGTGCTCTGGTAACCATTGACATCTGCTGCAACACACGTTGGCTATTGTCCGCAGTCTTACGATTCCTTCCACAGAGGTTTAGTGGGTCTGGGTCAGAAAGGGCAAGGTCACTTCTCTCCTTGCCACCCTTTTTTGTCTTGCCAGCTTTCTCCTCCTCTTGAACTGCTGTGCTTGGATGGCTGTTTCGTAATGCTGTCTGCCTTGCTTATCATCTGCTCTCGTGATCCACCTTTTATCCCTGTGGAGAAAGGAAAGGCCGTCAGGTGCATGTGGTTCTGCTCAATTGCCTGACTTGGCCTGACACTTGTGTTGGGACATGTCAGGTAAACGGCTCTATTGTTAGTCCGTTGTTTTTCACGGTACGGGAAAGTGTTTGTGTTATAAAAGGCACTGGGTAGAGTTGCTAAGTATCCTATGGGGTTGGATGGGGAAGAGATGTTATATGGAACTATAACCCTCATACTAGGTGGTTGGTAAACTCAGAAGGATGAAATTGGTAGGGTTTGTGAAATAAACAGGCATGACCAGGATCATTACCGTGAAATGAACAGGGAGGATTGTGGGATCGGTAGAGTTTTGTCAAAGTAGACTGAGTGTTCAGGAATGAATAATCAAAGGGATGTGGAGAAGAATGATTGGGAGTATTCAGATAGGAAACAGGGAAACAGGGATTCTGGGAGAGATAGTTTCTGAATGTAACAGGGTTTGTGATCCTAGGGGATTTATTATATACAGAGGGGTTGTTGGATTTGGGCAAGAGAGATTCAATGGGATAAAGGGAGGTAAATGTGCTACAGCCTACAAAAGCCTCAGGGACTCCGTCCTCCTCACCTTTTTCTCCGTTATAATACTGCGTCTCACCTGGGGCATTTCCCAGAACACAGCCCCGTGCTCCCCTACCCAGGTGATCCTCCATCGCTCGTCCACCCCCAGGGTTTGGACCTGAGAGTCCCACCCTTCCTTGGCCACCTGAATAAGGGATTCTAGAGGTCTACTTGGGAGAATACCCTCAGGTTACTCACACTCCTCTGCCACCTCATTTCTCTGCCACCTCTCTGGCACTCTTCTTCCTCTCTGACTACCCTGCCTTCTCTTCCTTCCTCCTCTGCCCATCCCCGGGCACCTCCAACACTTTGCAGGGTACACCTCTGGCCTGCAGCCCCACACGGAAGTCCTTCAAAGGTGGCAACCAGTTCCACATCGCTACTCTCAACTTTCGCTCTGCTATCATACACTCCTCTGACATATGCCGTCTCCTGGAAGAGCTTGATTTGGAAGTACTCTGTCTCCCCGAGACTTGGTTCACGGCCAGCTCTGCAACAATTTTTGACACTCTCCTTCCTGATGGTTACAAGATCCTCTCCGAACCAAGACCTAACCGTACCGGCAGGGGTGTAGCCTTGATTTTCCCAGGGTGGATCCCGGCTTCTGTCATTCCTGCACATGACTACTCCTCCTTTGAATGCCTGGTCTGCAGGCTCTATATCTCTCCTGGCCTCTCTCTCACTGTGGTCACTATCTACAGGCCATCTGGCCAGGTCGTCCTCATCCCCTCTGAGGGGGCTGACCTTTCCTCCTCCCTCCTTGTCTCTACCTCTCAAACTCTCCTCAGAGACCTGAACATCCACCTAGATGCCACCAACCCCTCTTCTGGCTCTTTCGCAAACCTCTGTGACTCTCTCTCTCTCTCTCTCTCTCTCTCTCTTTCTCTACCTCTCTCTTTTTCTCTCTATCTTCCCTCTGACCCGACACAATCTGCAGGGCACACCCTGGATGTTCTGATCTCCTCAGACCTCCAACTCTCTAACCCTTTCACCACTCCTCTCTCTTGGAGTGGCCACTTCCTCCTCTCCCCCCACCTCTCTCTCTCTACCCCTCAATTCAAGCCATCCCCAGCACTGCCACCTACCTTCTCGGTCATCCAACCCATGAAGCGTGTGTCAGTGGAGGCTTTTGCCGCTACTTTCTCTCCTCCTCCTACTCCTTTGGCTAACTCACACTATGACACAGCCCTCTCTAACCTTCATCTCTCTATCTCTAACTCTCTTTATGTCCTTGCCCCTGTCATGAGGATCCGCTTGAAGCCCACTTCCAAGTGCAACTCTTGGTACGATTCTGACCTTGCCAGCCTTAGGATGGCTGAGAGGAAATGGAGGGCATCAGGTGCACCCCCTGACAAACTGGCTGCGCCAAAGGCAGTTCAGACTCTCTGTCCTCTCTAAGAAGAGAGCCTACATCCAAGCCTGCATCTCTGCAGCATCTAAAAACTGTGCCAAACTTTTCAAAATCTGCAAGAAGTTGGCCTATCATGCAGTCTCTACCTCTCCTGATCCCTCCCAGGCCCTCTGCATGGCCCTGGCTTCTCATTTCACCACTAAAGCTCTGGACATCTGGTGCACTCTCTCTTCCTCTACCTCCTCTTCTTCCTCCTCTGCCACCCCTGACCTGTCTTCAGCTGCTTGCCCTCCTCCTTTCTCCTTCTTTTCTCCCGTTCACCCCTCATGATGATTCTGGACAAGTCTGATCTATGGAAGTCTCATCAAAGCATGTTCTCCCCTGCTCACCCGGAACCATCAAGGACCACATCGACATAATGGCTCCAGCCTTGGCCAATTTATGCAATCACTCATTTGTCACTGGAACCTTCCTCTCCCCCTTAAGCACTACCTTGTGCACCCCCTTCTTAAGAAGCCCTCTGCCGATCCTTCCGGCTAACTATCACTCCATCTCCATCACGCCTTTCCTGGGCAAATTCATGGAAAAGCTGACCATCTCCCGCTTAATCTGAATACTGAATCTGGTGGTTGTCTCCACGGCCACCAGTCTGGCTTCAGAGCTGCCAGATGCACAAAAACTGCTCTCCTGAACACTCGTGAAGACTTGCTCTCAAATCTTGACTCTAATCTTCCTTCTGTCCTCATTCTCCTCGATCAATTCTCTGCTTTTGACACGGTCAACCATGCCATCCTGCTCAATCGCCTCCGTGACAACCTGGGTATCACTGGTCAGGCCCTGTCCTGGTTGACTTCCTTTCTCACTGACCAACCCTCCCAGGTCCAACTGGGGTCTTGTCCCCCTTCTATCTCTCTCTCTACGTGTGTTTTTCCCCAGGGGTGTAGCCTTTATCCCTGGCTATTCAACCACTACCTGGCACCTCTGGCACACTGCATCGATGCATTCTGTAACAGCGCCTCAATGCCCGGGGGCAGTTTGTGCGCTTTATAAATGGAAATAAAATGCCTGTTCTAACTTACAGTTTTATGCGGATGCCACCCAGTTTGCCGTCAGGCTTCCCTCAGCCTCCTTTGCTCCTTCTCTCATACCAGACTGTCTGGCCGCAGTTCAGGAATGGTGTGCTTCCAATGATCTGTGCCTTAATGACAAAAAGACCGAGATCATCGGGACACCTGCTCCCTCCTTCCTCTCTATCTCTAGCCTTCCACCCTGGGCCCTCTTCCTGCTCCTTCCTCTGAGGCTAAGAACCTTGGTGTCATCTTCGACTCCACCCTCCCCTTCTTTCTTCACATCTCCGACGCCTCTAAGAAGTCACACTTTCAGCTGCACCTCCTTCTCACTTTCCAGGATGGACTATTGCAACAGCCTTTTTCTAAATCTGCCTGTCTCTACTCTTTGACCTTTACAACTCATCCAGAACTTGTCCTTCGCCTCAAGCCCAGGGATCGTATCTGTTCAGCTCTGAAATCTCTCCACTGGCTCCCTGTGGCTGCAATGAGCAAATTCAAGACCCTTGGCATCATCCACAAGGCTTTCCGGGGCATGGGACCGCACTACCACCAACTTTCTCTTCCTAAACATCTTACTTCTCGAGCTCATCCGCCTCCAATTCTCTGAGGGTCAGATGCTTTTCCAAGCATAGAATAGGGGACAGATCTCTTTCGTCGGCTGGGGCCTCTCTCTGGAACAGCCTCCCTGCCTCTCTCAAACTTGAGCAGAACCACCTCTGGTTCCGGAAGCAACTCAATACCTTCCTTTTTAATTCCACTTTCTCTCTTCCTCTCCCCTGCTAATGTCTCTGATAACTTCGCATCGAGCTACCCCTGAACTCGGGCCCAGGCTCCTGCATGTCCAGTTGCACTCGCACTGCTTCTGGGCTCCCTCAACACTTAAGGGTCTGTATCTGTATCCCTACAGTCCCTTCGCTTTGCACTTAAGAGCCACCCTCTGGCAGCACTTATTGAGTCACCTGCACTTCTTCGCACCACCCAACCCCCTTGGCACTTCTCCCCTCCCCTAATCCCAGCACTTGCTTGATCTGAATGACACAAGGCCTAGGAAGATTGCTGTTTGTCCTCCTTCTGTTTCCCCCTCCTTGTCTTGCCGCACCTAGAATCACTTGTGTACAGGCACATTATAAATGACATATCATATCATACCCTGATGTAGAAAGTTACACGAGAGATATCCAAGTGTTCCCGGAGTGGAGCATAAATGGGAAATCTTTTTTTTTAATTATTTCAAAATGGCTCCCCTCCGAAACCCTCCAGTGTCTCTTCCACGGGATGTCGGATCCCAGCGCTCTCTGGTCTCATAAGTAAATGCCTCATTTTGCATAGTTCAAGAGGGGTTACCTCACCCTATCAGGCTTTAGTGTGACTCAAACCATTCTTCTTTGTCTAATCCAGATGCAGTCCTTCCAAGGTCCCATTCCCCATGACTCACTCTGTTGTAAAGTCTTGTGAGCAGATCGGAAGCTGGCAGAGAGAACTAGAATTGGGGGTCCTATGGTTGTGGGTGTGCCCAGACATCTACCTGTTGTCCCATCTCCCTGCTCTCACCGTGGCTTCTTCCTCCTCCCACAATCTGGTCATGCGTACGGCCAACTGGCCTGTTAAAACCTGCCTGTTGTGGCCGTATAAGAAATTGTTCCTCTTCACCTTGTTCATTCACTTGCTACCTAATGTTCTTATCTCTTCTTCTAGATCTCAGCTGTTACCACCTGATCCACTCTGGTTCCTAATCTACTTCCTTCGCTGGGCAATGCTTTCTCCGAAATAACCCTTCTCCCTCTGTTGTTACACTTCCAATCTCTTCGGACAACTTTTGCTACCACCTTCACAAGCACCACCAACTCATAGGCCTTCATTAGGAGGTTGCGGTAGGCTGCCGGCCTTACCTACGGCCTACTGGCAACACCTGATTACTGTTTCCACCACTTGATATCCCATTAATACTGGGATATTCCAGGTGGAAGAAGAATGGTAAGTTCCCATTCCTAGGACTCCACGCAAATGGGATGACTGAAGCACCAGCACCATTAGTAATGGTGCCAGTGCTTCAGTGAAAAATCTGCCAGTAGGGGCTTGTAGTTCACTGCCGCTACCAGCAGACTTGTAGTTGGCCGGTCCAGAAAAGGTGCCAGTAACTTTATAATGAGGGCCATAGTGTTCTTTATTCCCCCTCCTCTGTATCCCTCTTTCTCTCTCCCTGTTTTTTTGTCTTCTATGTCATTTATGTTCTCGGATGTTATCACCTCCTGCCACCACCACCCTCCTCCTAATGTTATCACTTCCTCTCTTTACTCCTCCTACTGTCCTTGTGCTCTCTCTATCGTTGTTACCACCTCCCCCTCCACTCTTTCACCACCACCCCCTTCAATCCAGACCCTTTCTCTGATTTTGCCATTTCCCTTTTGGCCCTCATAGCTCTCACCACCTCTTCCTGACCTCCACTGCTGCCACTTCTCCACTAGCTTCCATCTCTCCATCCTGTGCACCTTCCACAGCCCTTCAATCTACAGTCGTCTTCAAATATAGAATCATGCTCCCACAATCCAAAGGGAGCAACTGGGGCTGTGTGTAATACAGTGTCCCCTCCTCTTCCCACTGTGGGACTTCCAGTGAGCACCTGAATCTGTGGCTTGTAATTGGATGGGGACTGGGATTGGCTTGCCTCCCAGTGCGCACCTGGGGCTCCAGGGTCTTGACCAAGTCTATAATTGGCCTGGATGTTCATCTTCGTTCCCTGATTCTCCCTGGTGCTGTCTGTGCTGAGATGAGATCTTCTGCGTTTCGAGCATTTAAATTAGAGCATGAAGACACAGTGGATAAGCTTTCACAGCCCTGAGTTGCTATTTTCAGATTGGGTGTGCTGGGACATATGCGGGTATGGTGTTCTTGTTTCCCTTGCATGAGAATCACTTTTGGGGGAGCAATACTTCTGCAACATTGTTTCTCCGACAAGCTCTCCATGAACGCGAAGTAGCAGATTGGAAACACTGTATCCTCTATGGAGCAGAGTTCAATGTGGATGTCGCAAACTTCAGGAACGGACTTCTTTGATGGATCCTGTGAATAGGTAACTGTATCTCAACACAATCTAGAACACACCTCACTACCATCAAGAGAAAATATATATTTTCCTTTAAAGAGAACGATATCCTTTTATTTAGTACAACTTAGAGTCTGCAGAGAGAAGTCTTCGAAATCTCCAAGCTAGGAAAAGTGCACCAATATTGACAAACAAGGCCTCACAGGAGGTTTGGGCAGGGTTAAAAACTTAAGGGTCGGTGTGCCCTAGTTGGCTAGTGGGTGAGGAGAGTCTTGACCTCCGAGACTGGCCTCTGGAGCTGCAACACGATTATTCCCTGATGAGAATCAAGGTAGGGTGACTAGGGGAGTCTCCTCAGTCCACCTCAAGCCCAATGTCCATTGGCTCAGACAATTGGCTGGCTCCCTGTGTCACTCTGTTGGTGATTCCCAGAAATAGGAGGGAACTTCATCACAGGGCATAGATGGGAGAGGGTCATTGCGAACGTCGTCTGCTGCGCCTACTAATATGAGTTCTCTGATGAGACGAAGGGGAGATGGCATCAAAGTAGATACGTGCTCTCCATCCCGAGTATTTTGTGGGCAAAGTTTGTTGTCCAGGTAAAGTCAAGTTAGATTGGCTGTCCAAAGGCCTGGGTACCCAAGAGTATGTGTTGCATCTGTACAGGAAAGTGAAAACCAAGAACAATATGTTTGAGATTGCCAAGGATACGAAGATGGTTCAGGAGTTGTGTGCATATTTCAGGAGGCTGCTGTGTGGAGGATCATGGGCCGCTCTGTCTTATGAGCCAGCTTAAATGAGGTGTCTACAGCACATACATAACATGGTTGTTGTTTATTATTTGTTTCATTTTTATATATTTTATTGCCCCCATTCTGAGAAAAAATTAACAAGCTGTGAATTGAAGGGAAAAAAGACAGCATAAGGAATGCACATGTAAAGATTTAATTAGATGGATGATTATTAAGTAACATTTCATCATTCCCCATCATTGGGAGGGCCAATGCAAGCAAAATGTTTGAATGAGGTAAAACTACCATTAGGCAAAGAACAAGTGAAAAACCTTGTTTTACGGCCCCCTCTGTGCACCAGCCTCCTCCAGCAGCCACACTTGACAAACGTAAAATTGCACGAGCAAAATCACACAAAAAACGTCAAAATTCACCAAAAAACCATCACATAAAAAGATGACCAGCAATCTTCTCCCCGATGTGTGCATCCACCCAGAGCCGCATGCCCCGCCCCACACCGTCTACCATTCATTGGCTGGCCCTCTGCAGTTTCCAAAGAAAGAAAGGCATTGTATGGTTGGAAAGGAAGGGGTAATCGAGGTTCAAGTAGGCATCTCCTGTGGGGGAAAAAATGAAGACATTACGCCACTGGTGTCAACAGCGGCCAACATTCTTTTTAATTTTTTTATTATTAGGTGTGTTATAGTATAAAATACTTTTTACACCAACATACATAAATAATACAAAGATACAAAATTATCTAACTTGTAAAATCGAAAAATGTTATCAGTTAACTTCCACTTTTGCAAAAGCTATTTGCAGTTTACATTAGCATTAGTAACCACACACAAGACAGTACTAATAGACCTCCTCTGTTTTTCACAGAACTTTTCAAAACCTAAGGGGAAGGCAGGATTCGTTGTGAACTGTCCCACCATGTTGGGGATGTGTTACATGGAACTTCCCTGTACACCTGCAAATAGGGTGAGTACACTCGGGGATTTGTGAACTAACAGGCACTATAAACGTATTATGGTGCACCATGCAGGTTCCCGTTCACACTAGGTAAACCCTTTTTCCGTTGTCTGCTTTTCTTTCCCCCAGGGTGTCCCCACTTGCCCTGAGGAAGGGGGTTTTCACTGCTAAATCGCTGTTACCCGCTGAAACGTGAAGTAGGACCTCATTGACATCTTTGGGGTCCTTAAAACTAATTGTGACCAAGTCTTCCCACATAGGAAGACCTAAGAGTGGATACCCTAATCAAAAATTGTATACCCACACAGGGGTGAAGTACTAACCTCTGTGTTCTGAACTTGACAATAAATAGATACAAGTCTTCTGAATCATCATACATAACTTTGGATGAGCTAGCTACATGAATCAATTTTGCCTGATGAATTAGATTATCAAGCTTGTTGCCAATAACACTGTTTACCATTTTGAAGCAATCAAATATTTGTTTATCATGTATGAAAACTTAATTGTATATTGTTTGTATATTGTGATGTATTATTTGACCTTGAACGTTTATGAATTTTAATTGTAATGAGAATATTTACGAAGAAAAACAAATTACCTATAGAAGACAATTTGCATGCCCTTTATTTTATCATTTCCTTTTCTATTTTATGAGCTTTTATGTATGAAAATACGATGTGGATCTATTTATGTTGTAATTTTCTTTTTTCTCTGTTATTTTGTTTTACTGTAAATCTTGTACTGATAATTTGAAAAGGTGATATATCAACTAAGCAAATTAATAATAATAAAAAAAGGTATGTATATTTACATACATTTCTAAACAAGACCTTTTTTTTGTTACTTTATTTATTCATCCTGACAACACACCGAACAAACAAATCAGAGAAGGGCACAACAAGACATCAATTTGCAATCACAACAAGGAGACTTTACAGTAAAGTTCGGAATTAGCACGCAGATCACAGGGGACGGAAGATAAGGGATGCATTGCGAACAGGGCTAACAAAGAATCAAATCGCAGGGGGAATCATTGTGGAGATTGGGAAGGAGGAGAAGTCTCAGAGTCTGAGTCGGGGGATGAGGCAGACATGTAATTACGAAATAGACGCCAAATGCCCCTTGGTCTCGAATGTGGATGTTGAAGTGCCCCCCAAGCCTCCTCGGTGTCATGCGCCCAGGTGACTGCTCTGAGCCACTGCGCCCACGCAGGCGCATTGGGACGAAGCCAGCACAGTAGTATGCAGCGTACTGCCAGCACCATACACAGACCTGCCAATTTCCTAGAATCCCGTTTCCGCCCGGGTAAATCGTGGAAGAGGCAGCGCATAGGAGAAGGGTCAATGGTATGATCTAGTATGTCAGATATTGTGGAGCATATTTCGTGCCAGTAATGCGTCAGGTTTGAGCAGTGCCAGATTATATGCATGTAGGTAGCTTGGTCAACGCTACATCTGGGGCAATTAGGCGAGATTTCATGGAACATATAGTGTTGTTTAGTAGGCGTGTGGTGATATCTGTGCAGTACTTTAAATTGCAGCAATTTGAACCTAGAATTATAGGACGCTTCCTGGGTACGCGCGCACATTCGGGACAAACGCTCATCGGTAATCTCAACTCCAAGATCCTCCTCCCATTTAAGTCTAAGTTTAGTAAAGGAGGCGGCGGCTCTGGTCTGAAGTAGGTCATAAAGTCTTGATACTTTTCCTCTGAAGGAATCGGAGGAGCAGAGTTCAGCCATTATGGGATCGTCTGGTGGCAATGTGGGGAAACAGGGGTATCTGGCTTTGGGATTCTTCCAAAGTGAGGAGTATTGTAGCCATGCTGATGGATTACGCCTGAGGGAGGGAGGGGGGGAGGTCTGACCACTCAAGGAAATTGCCCTGTTCATAGGCATCACAAAGTGTCAAGAAGCCTGCCTCAGTCCAACGAGACACAATGGACTGGGGAATGTATGGAACATCAGGGAAGGAATTCCAGAGTGGGAGGTCCCCGTGAAATGGATGAGGCGTAGCAACCATTGTCCATACTTTGGTAAGTGCTAGGAATGTACTAACCACGGGGTCTGCTGAGTCAAGGTCAGGGGGGACGGGCTTGAGAATAAGGGAGCCAATCGTACGCTCGCTAACCTTCAGGTTCTCAAGTCGGACATGAGGAGGGGGGTCTTTGGTGTTGAACCAATTGGATGCAAATTGGGATTGGGCTACCGCCCAGTACCTAAGAAAGTCGGGGGCGCCAAACCCGCCTAATTCCTTGGGGGTAGTGAGTGTAGTAAGTTTGAGCCGGACTGCGCCGGAATGCCAGAGAAAGTTGTTAGTAATGCCGCATAGCGCCTTGAAGAATTCATCGTCTGGCCATAGCGGGAGATTGGTGAATCGGTATAAGAGTTGAGGTAGCACTACCATTTTAAGTATTCCGATTCTACCAGCTAGAGAGATGGGGAGTCTAGCCCAACTAGCAGTTTTGGTGGTCAGGTTAGTTAGGTAATTCTGATAGTTGTTGATACGCAACTTCTCCGCGTGTCGGGAGACCATTATCCCCAAGTAAATGATGTTGGATTGAGATCAAATGAAACCCATTAGGTCAGATGGAGGTTGCGTAGTATCAGTGAGTGGAAATAGTGCCTACTTAGAGCAGTTGACTTTCAGCCCAGATATGTGTCCGAATCGGGCTACATCGCGCAGGATTGGAGCCAGGTTGGTTTCTGGGGAAAGGATATCAAGAAGGGCATCGTCAGTGTATAGGGAGACTATATCGGCCTGTCCTGCCATGCGCAAGCCTCTGTGGGAGTATGACTGGCGCATCATGTCTGCAAAGGGTTCCATAGCTATCGCGACTATTAGCTGTGAAAAGGGGCATCCCTGTCACATCCCTCTGGCTATTTGGAAGGTGGTGGAACATCTGTCCTCGGTGCAGACCCTGGCCACTGGGCTGGTGTAGAGGAGCCTGACCCAGGTCTGAAAGTTGGGGCCAAATTTGCATTTTTCAAGGACTCGCCACAAATACTCCCAAGACACTGAGTGAAATGCGTTCTGCATGTCCAAAGTGGCTGCCACCGCCTGCGTCTTTGGGTTGATTCTACTAATCACATTGAAAAGTCTTCGAAGGTTCAGGGATGTGGACCTACCCGGGCCAAAACCTGCCTGGTCGGGGTGAATGATGTGAGGCATGAATGGAGCTAGACGGTTAGCCAGTAGTTCAGCCTATATTTTAACAACACAGTTTATTAACGAGAGGGGGCGGTATGAGCCGCATTGGGTGGGAGGTTTATCAGGTTTAAGAAGGACTGTTATCATAGCCTCGCGGAGGGATGGGGGGAGTATACCGTTGTCACATGCCTCCTCCCAAAGAGCCAATAATTGTGGGGACAGGATAGATTTATAACGCTTGTAAAAGCCCATGGGTAGGCCATCCAGGCGCCTTCCCTGCCGCGAGAGACTCGATGGCTTCTGTAAGCTCTTCAGTGGTGAAGGATCTTTCCAGGGAAGCGGTGGCATCAGTGGACAGGACCGTAAGAGGGAGGTCTTCCAGATAGGAGTTAATTTCTGAGACATGGGGACCATCGGCTTTCGTGTATAGGGAGGTATAAAATGTTAGAAACTCTGTGTTGATGTCTTGGGGTGAGGTAGCAAGTGTTCCGTCAGTTCTTTCTATCGCCGGGATGTTGGGGGTGCCAAACTCGTGGCGAATCAACCTGGCCAGCATGCGGCCTGGTCGCTCACCCTCCCCATATCGTCGTGCAGCTTTAGGGCCATCCAGGAATTTAACCTCTCGCTCTGCAAGGCTGCAGAATCTATCAAGCTCCGAACCCAGTGATGCTAGTGTGTCGGGGGAGTGGCCTTGGGCATATTGGGACTCCAGGTTAGCTAGGGACAATTCGCTGTCTGCGATATCCTTGCAAATGTTTTTCAGGATTCCGCTCCCTTTGGATATAGCAATACCCTAGCAATATAGCAATAAGCTTTAAATGATTCCATAGTGTGGCCCGTGAGGATACCGAATCTGTGTTGGGCTCAAAGAACTCCTCAATGGAGGATTCAAGCTCAGAAACGAAGGCCTGATCCAGGAGGGCATGGCCCTGATTTTCCATTGTCTCGATTTCTCGAAGTCATGTCCCCAATTCAATGAGATAACCACCGGAGAGTGATCCGACAGCGTCCTGGGGAGGATGGCCAAGTGGGACAGGCGCCTGATCAGCACATCCGATAAGAGCCATCTGTCTATCCTAGAATGCGAGTCATGGACAGAGGAGTAAAAGGAATATTTGCAGGAGTCAGGGTAGATTAAGTGCCAAGCGTCAACCACTGCTAGACTGGGGAGAGTTGTGAGAATCGTATATGCTGCCGTTGAGAGCTGGCGAGGTCTGGAGCCTGACCTGTCTAGGTTAACGTCTAAAATTGTATTGAAGTCGCCACCCCATATGATCGGGATCTGGGGATAACTCTCCAGGACTGAGGCCAGGTGAAGGTAGAATTCGGGGTCGTCAATGTTAGGGCCATATATATTCAGGATAGCTACCTCTTCATTTTGCAATTTGCCGATGATAAGTATATATCTCCCAAGGGGGTCTATTTGTGAATGGGAGCAGCAAAACTTAAGGGTCCTGTGAATTAACGTGAGGGTACCTCAACTTTGAGTGGAGTAGTTAGTGTAGTATCTCTGGGGTTCCCATTGTTTAGCGAATCTCTCGCATTGTTCAGAGCGAGCGTGGATTTCTTGCAGGCATAAGATTTGAACACCTTGGCGCTCAGCATAAAGTTGTATTTGTCGCATCTTTCTGTAGTTGCCCAAACCCCTCACATTCCAGCTCATGAAGGTTAAGTTGCTATCCACCATCGGCGTGGAAGGAATGTTTGAGTTTTAGCCTATGTGTTCGAGTTGGTCTATGCCATCTCGCCTGGGCATGTGAGTTATTTTGACCATAACCCTGTGTTGTATTAGTGTGTCATGTGTGTCCTCTCTGGTGGTTGTCAAGACTTTTTTAACATAACTACCTACCCCCCCTACCCCCACCCACATCCCTCTCCCAACATGAGGAATGAAACCCCAATCCAACCATACCAACAACAACCTTCTCGGCATCAGCGCCTGGGGGCCTGTTAGCTGGCTTAGCGGTGGCGCAGCAGACTGGAGAGCGTGTAAGGAGATCACCACTACAGCTAGATTAGCAAGTGTGTTTAGCATAGGTTACGCATCAAAGGATTATTGGTCGAGCCAGGAGGGCTGCAACAACCCGTTAAACAAAACCTTTTTGACGTGCAACTTTTTTGAATATATTTGTTTCGTGAATTGTATAACATGTATGCTCTAGCACAGTCTTTGTTTTCACCTGTATAAACCACTTGAGAATACATTTTCTGTTTATTCCAAGGATTCCTTTTTGATTTGTTTGTTTATTCTACCTTTTTGAATATATGTCGAAAGTCTTCTTGTCTTGGTGCTACCCAGTGTGATATCCTTGTTGGTACATGCCACCATTATGAATATATTTCTTCATTAACCGATTATGAATAATTATACACAGTGGGGACCTTTTCATTGTTGATGCCTCCGCATTTACAGCAACAAAAAAGCGGTATGCTTTTGGAGTAAGTTTGACTCTAAGAAACTTGTGACCATCCATAATTCGATGGTGGCCACTGTAGAAAGTCTTAGGGTTTGGGGATGAATGATTTTGATATGCTTGTATTTGTATGTATCAGAGAGCGAGGTGAAGTATTTTTTCTACCATCAACATTGCACAATAGCAAACTTTCATAGTGAGCATTTCCAAATAAGGGTCTATGATGAATATCTAGATGTCTTCATTTCTCCCCAAGGGGGAGCACCTTCCCATGAGGCCAGGGAGGTGAGGCTGCTACCCGATAGGTCCCCTGGGGGCGGTACAAAACGGGAGGATCTCATGGGGAGAGACATCACCTCTGGGTATAGGGACAGACATCTAGGGAGAATGCGGTATGATCCCCTCCCAATCACCCCTCCTCAACCTACACCCATGGTACACCCCAGTAATATACCCAACCATCCAAAGACCCCCATGTACCTGTGTAGGGCCAGTGACATAAGATCCACTGAGACGAAGAAGAGCCCAGACTACCCAAGTAAAACCTGCATCACAAAGACTGGGACGAGGAGGAGGTGCAGAACTAGAAGATGACTACCCAAGTAGATGTGAGCATTTTAAATCTCCACTAAGGACCACTACAAACACCAAAATAAAAACAGAAATTGGACTAGGGAGTTTGTAAAGCCATCCCTGGAGGAGCCCGAGGACATAGTGGTGGTTTGGTGGCATTTGAAGTAAAGACTGCATACTGGCATGCTGTCAGTGGGGAGCAGGTTTCTCTATCGGGTCGAACGTGGAAGGACCTATCCGGTGGCTGGAAGAAGAACAGCCCGACCGGAGAAAGCAGATGGACTGCGTGGTCCAGAGCGGGTGACAACGCTGGGGGGAGCCAGCAGCTGCAGAACTGCTGACCAAAGGGAGAAGTAAGCAGAGGCAGTGCGAAGCCGAAGAACGAGTTCCAGGAAAGAACTGAGCCTGCCGAGACATTCCCTGAAGGGAGGGAATAAACCGGCCTAACTGGTGGGGTCCAAAGGGAATGTTGGCACTTAAGGGGAATTGTCAGAGAAAACCAACATAAGAATAGGGGTAATAAAACCCCCAGCAAGATAAATATTGTGATTGGAAAAGGGGAGGAACTCCCTGAGATGGGACAGTACATAACCCCACAACGTGAGAGAGTCAAAAGGACTTTGTAATTCATCCTTTTCGCGACAGTACTTGGCAGGATAGTGAACCAGGTCTGTCCAACACGCTGAATTGAGAAATACGTGTCTGGGACCACAAACAAACAAGGCACGCGAGAACAACCCTCTTCCTCGTGTCAGTACTTGGCAAGCCAGAATGCCAACTAGGCTATACAGGGTAAGCCTGTGTCAAGAATAATGTTTGTGCATGAACTGTTAGGAAACCAAGAGGCATGGGGAAGGGAGTCATTCCCACTGCTTTTGTGTGGGAGACAGTGATGGCCAGAGACCAGGAGAAGGGAGTATATTTTCCTGGTAGTTGGAGTCTGAAAAAAGGATCAAACCACAGAACATTGTGATCCAGGGGAATGGAGTCATTCCCCCTGGAGTGAGGAAACTGGGAACCTTTCTGATACAGGGTATTACAGGATTGACATTCCTTTCTCTAGGAAGTATTTTTACCAGGGGAAGAGAGTCGCTCCCCCTGGATAAGAACTTGCAACCAGGACTGTGCTACCCAGTCCATGAGAAGGGAGTCATTCTCCTGGACCAAGAACATTGACACAACCTTCTAATTTAGGTATAAGTGTAAGGGACAGAGTTACAGATTTTACACATGACGGTGAACTCTTTAATTTACATAGATATTCTGACAGACCCATTAGCACTTTAGTGGAGATAGGGAAAGTTAGCTTTACTCTTTATTTCTTGATGGATTTTCATTTGATTTGATTTGATTGTTTATTTGTAGAGCAGCTATACACAATGTGTTTCAAAGCACTTCAAGGAGGAGGGAACATGGGAGAATACAGTTACATTCTTACAAGTCCTTGAAACAATTTAGAATGTGAAAAATAACTATCTTAATCAGCCTGGCGAAATTCAAGATAGTGCAAGTACAAGGAACAATAAAGGAGGTGAGGGAAGGGAAAATGAGGCAAAACAAGCAGTTACATTACTATGCCTGACGACAATTGATGTAGTGCCGGAATATTAACGAGAGGAGGGAGGTTATGTGGAGGTATGGAGTGAGGGCGAAGGAGAGGAACATCACAAGCAAACTAACATACTAGGTCTGACGACGATTCAGAATAGTACTGGAGGGGGAAGAGGGAGGAAAAGACAAGGAGGGGGGACAAACAGGCTGCTATCGCAAAGGTCAAGACAAGTGCTAGAGTAAGTTCTAATAGACAGTAATAGGGAGGGGAGGAGGAGAGGGCAGGTGGATGGGAAAGAACAGGCGGCTACAATTTCTATGCCTGATGGCAATTGAGGTAGTGCCATAAATTTAACAAGAGGAGGGGAGGTCTGGGGAGGAGGAGAGGGCAGGTGGATGAGGTTGACAGGCGGCAACGATAACTATGCCTGACGGCAATTGAGGTAGTACCGGAATTTAACAAGAAGAGGGGCAAGTTGGGGTGGAGGAGAGGGCAGGTGGATGAAAATGATAGGCAGCTCCAATAACTATGCCTGACGGCAATTGAGGTTGTGCTGGAATTTAACAAGAAGAGGGGAGGGGTGGGGAGCAAGAGAGGGCAGGTGGATGAAAAAGACAAATGGCTACAATTACTATGCCTGACGGCAATTGAGGTAGTGCCGGAATATAACAAGAGTAGGAAGGGGAAAGGGGGGAGGTTTAAGGGGGTGAAGGAGGAGGTGAAGGACAAGATAAGCGACCAACTTACTAGGCCAGGAGAGATTTCAGAGAAGTGAAGGAGGGGAAGGGCAGGAGAAGAACAAAAAGAGGGGGGGTGGACACAGACAGGCAACTATCATACAGGACAGGAGGAGGGTATGAATAGCAAAAGCTAGAGAACAGAGAGGAGGGAAGAAGGGGGGAAATAACACACCATCAAGGGAAATCCGAGGGGGGGCACACAAAAACCATCACAGGGGGCAGGGGAGCACACACAACAATTTACAGGGTAATGGGAGGCAGGGACGCACACATCAATCGGGGTGCAAAGAGGGGTGGCGGGCACACAAAAAAAATCACAGGGGGTTGAGGGGCAAGGGCCCACACAACCATAACAGGGGGCAAGTGGGGGTGGGCGCACACACAACCATCATGGGGGCATTAGGGGGGTTGGGGCACACACAAACATCATGGGGGGCAAGAAGGGGGAGGGGGCACACACAACCATCACAGGGGGCAAGAGGGGGCAGGAGGGCACACACAACCATCACAGTGGGTAAGGGGGGGTGGGGGCACACACAATCATCGTGGGGGGCAAGAGGGGGGAGGGGGCACACACAACCATCACAGGGGGCAAGAGGGGGGAAGAGTGAACACACAACTATCAAGGGGGGGCAAGAGAGGGGAGGGGGCACACACAAACATCATGGGGCAAGAGGGGGAGGAGGGGACACACAACCATTACTGGCGGGATGGGGGTGTGGGGCACACACAACGATAACTGGGGCAACAGGAGGGAGGGGTCATACACAACCATCACAGGGGGCAAGAGGGGGGCACCCACAACCATCATGGGGGGCAAGCGGGGGTTGGGGTGGCGAGGCGGCCTACTGGGGCAGACAGGGAGCAGACAGGGGCCTTATCACAGGCCTTTGTGGAAACGGGCGGCATGTGCCATCCGGGCATGGTGATTAGCTGATAAGGCAAAGCCAACCACTGGGAGGGGAGCCAGCAATCCACTAGGGTGAGGAGATGGGCTGCAGTGGGTACAGCCATCTTGGAGAGACAGCGAGTACCAGGACATATTCAAAGGATTATAATTCTTAACTTAGAAAAACAACTTGTTGCCATGGTAACGCAGCTAGATAAACACAAATGTTGCTGTGGAATGATGATTAGAATTCACGCACCTCTGTGTGCGTTCGCTCCACTAAACAAAGCATTATCCCTCCAAATATGGTCCTACCCAGCAGGGTCAGTGAGGGCAAAATCAGGCCGCCAGAGTGGGGGTCGCAGATGTCATTGTTGCTCACTCACCGCCGCCGTCAGAAGAGAAGTGGAAGAAGGAAGTATATAGCTATCCACTATGCCACCTGTGTGTCAGCACCCTTCTGGTTCTTGAATTTCGTAAGGGAAAACGTTCTGATGGCAAGAGGCACAGCATAATTAATCAATTGTGTAGAGGGGGTGGTACTGAGATTTCCCCAACAATGGATGCAGAGTGCCCACCTAAATTTGACAGTGCAACCAGTCTGAAACTGGCACTTCATTACAGACTTTTAAATGGAGCTAATGATATACTGTATTCACAGCCGGGAAAGCCATATGGCGTGAAAGCCATAATCGCACCCGGGGAAGGGCCATTAGCCAACCAGGTGGCTGGAACACCGGGTGAATATATACATTCTCCGCCTGCTGTTCCAGCCACCCGAGGCCCTTCCCTGAGAGGCGCCCGTCCCTTTTCCTTATGTTGGTGGTCATCTCTTTTTCATGTTTTTTCCCTCGAGAGATTGGCTGAGCAGTTTCACGCCCCGGCGGAGAGAGCAGACATGGCCAGTAACGTCCCACAGCCCTCGCTGAGGCCCTCGCTTAGCTCGGGCCTGCCATGCTGTGAATTCATATCTTTCACTGTAATACCCCTCTTTTGCAGGATGCATCTGCCATACTCCGGTCATTCCATGCCTCCTGCCTATATTCCTGAATGGGACTCCCCAAACCCATAGCACCTCCTTCGCACCCCACATTCCTTCACTCCCCACATGCAGGAAAACTAAAATGTGGACTAGATGTACTGCTCACATGTGACATCGGAGAACTTGAGTTGTCTGTAACATCCGCAGATTGTGGTGCAGAGGACAATTAAAAGGTTGGGGACTGACACAGTTTGATAACCCAAGAGATGGAGCTATGACCATGTCAGGTGCGAGCAGGACAAACTGTGCTTGTTTGTTTCTCGGCATTCCTGTACATGCAGCTTTGCTTTACATCACACATGCAGGGTTGCAATTGACAGAATGCAATGAAAGCAGGTGGAGATGGGTGTGTAATTCACACTGGCATGGGACAACTTCAGATGGAAGATCCCTTCTGATAATACAGCCTTCCTGTGGCATCTTTTCTAAAGAAAAGGGCCACCTGCCTTTTTCAATGTTTGAAACCAGCATGCAACCGATTGATATGCATTTTGTAACTTAAATGTGCAATTCTGCAAAAAACAAATCGTTATGGTTGTCAAGTATACAGAGATACAGGTATTTTATTTCTCATAAATATATAGTTCTTATTTTATATATGAATTAGCCAATTCAGCTTTATGAAATAACCAATGCACCCTTGTGGGCTGTGGTGGGGATTTGACTTTGAAATGCCTGGGGTCCATCAGAGTGTAAACAGCCAAACAGCTGATAACTGCTGTGTTCATTGACAACTTGGCACCAGAAAGACGAAAGACAATAAAATCTGAAGTTAAAAAAAAACACTTGGTTTTGTGATGAAGTCATTAGTTGTGGGAAGATCAAGAGGGCCTGCGAAAGGTCTTGGTGCAGAAACCAATGTGCTGACACTGAAGCAGCTTACAGGAAGGCTGTGACAGGCTATAAACAAGCCATTATCTCAGCAAAACAGGCCGATTATGATTCTAGAATAACCAACGCCAAATCTAGTTCATGGAAACTCTTCTCAAGTCTAAGAGAATCAGAAGGGAGAAAGGTCTCAAACTCTGTGCATATAAAAGTGGCTATTTCTGCTTCCTGAAAAAACAAGATGAACCCATGTTGAAACTGGATAGGCACCAGCTGGCGATTAGCAAGCGACAGCCCGGTCTGCAGGTGATGTCTGTCCCTGCTGATTTAGCTTGTATCACTTGTCCTACAATTTCTAACAGTGCTCATTTAAACAGGTTGCTGAGAGCAAGGTTCATAAAATTGTGAAGAATATGAAACGAACATCTTGCAAAGGGGACATTTGTCCGTCTAATATCATTAAGGACCCTTTAGACCTTTTGGTTGTATACTAATTGACCTTTTCACAATTGACCTCGGAAGAATTGACCTAATTTAGAAGGTCAATTAGGACATATATGCAGGGGGAAACCCCCTGTAAAACCCTCAACCAATCCCCTTATATTATTTATGATCCAAAACCAACCCAATACATATATAAAATGACTAAAATAATATAAAGGTCAATTGTGCAGAAGGTTAATTAGGACCACTATAATTAGGTAAATTGTGCAAAAGGTCAATTGTAAAAGGTCAATTTGGGTAATACCCACCTTTTAGCCCACTTGATCATGAAAATTGCTAATGCTTCATTCTCTTCTTTTAATATGCCACCAGTTTGAAAGAATCCTGCATAATACCTCTGCTAAAAACCCTGGATCCTGATGTGGGGAGTAATTATCACCTTGTCACAAATGTACCATTGCTGCTGAAGATTCTGGATAGGATAGCCTTTCTTCAGTTTCAGGAGTACATTGAATCAAGTAATGTGCTTGGTTGTCATCAGTCGGGTTCCCGAGTTTAGCACGACACAGTGATGGCTTTGCCGGACCTAAATCCCCCCTTTCTGGTATTGTTAAGAACGGCCATGCTGCACTTTTAATGCTAATAGATCTCTTGCTTGCCTTTGATTTAGTTGATAATTCCTTACTGGTCAGTAGACTTGCTGAGATTGTGAACTGCTCTAGTTGCGCTGCGGCATGTAGTGCATTCTTTCTTGGTCAACGGTCCGCTAGGGTCTCAGTGGGCGACTTTAAAGCTTGCACAACACCGTTGCTGTGTGGGGTCGGACAGGGCTACTGTCTCTCACCCACACAATTTAATGTCTATACTCGTCCGCTCTTTGATCTCCTGGATAGGCTTGGTGCCAGATATACGAAATATGTGGATGACACTCAGATAATCCGTGAGCTCTCAGGTGACTATGACATGGATTCAGATGGCGACAATCTTATTTATAGGTCAATTCAACCTTGGATGGCGTTTAATTCATTGGCACTTAACGATAATAAGACTGCACTGATGATCATGGGATCCAGTGCCCGTTTAAGACAGTTCGTGATTTCAGATGTTACCCTCTTAATGGCTTCCTTTGTAAAAACCTTAGGAGTCTATATGGATTCCCAGCTCTCGACGAAGAAACACAACATGCATCTACGTTCTTCTTGTGCATATGTTATTAAACTACTTAGACAAATCAGACTATACCTATCAGAGAACAATAGATCCCCTTTGGCCTGTGCCATCATTAATTCTAAACTAGACTATTGTAACAGCCTGATGGCCGGCATGGGTGGAGGACTGGCCTATAGGGAACTCTGGAGATTTCCCGGTAGGCCCCTGCCCCCTGGGCCTCTTTTGTGTGGTATTTCCAAATATTCCCGTAGCAAAAGGGTTGGGGGTTTGCTGAAAATGTGTAATATGGGGCCACTTTGAAAATAATGTCCAGGGCCTCTTTTGGCTCCCTGTCCACCCCTGATGGCCGGTACCTCTTCAGGTAATCTTCAAAAACGTCATACTCTCCAGAATGGGCCAGTAAGGGCCATTCGGGTTTATTCAGAATGGAGCATGTGACGACCGCCAGACAACACCTTCATTGGCTGCCATTCAAGCATAGAATTATGCACACATATCTGTCCTTAATTTATAAATGCCAAACTGGCAATGCCCCTCGGTATCTATCAGACGGACTTAAGGTTGCGCCAAAGAAAAGATTGCTTCGCTCTAATAATGCTAACAAGCTTGCCCAGCAGGGTTTTACATTACAGGAATTCAGGGGCACAAGCTTTGATGTTGTGGCTCCCGTGACTTGGAATGATCTCCCGCAATCTATAGTTGCAACCCCTGCCTGAAACAGTTCCAGGGAGCCTACAAAACCTACCCGTTTAATAAGAAGTGAACTGGAGGCTCTGTCCAGCCCTTTAAGATGAGTAGCGGTACCCTGGAGATGGATGGAGATGCAGATTTTATTCATACATCAATAATCAAGATGACACAAATGGTTTGGCAAAAGTGTGTCTGTTTTAATATCAGGTATATAAAACAGGTAGTACAACAAACATCAGCAATCGCTCGATAGTCTGACTCTAACCACTTCATAAAAAAGCTGGGTTCTTATACCCATAACTCGTCATCATCGACGTTTTGTCATTACCAACGTCATCCTACGTGGCAAACTACAAAAACCTATCGGGAGTTGGGATTGGTTCTAAGTGAATAACGAAGCATAGGTTCTATATCTGTATGGAGTAATAGAAAGAGGTAATTGGATAGTTAACATCAGGTGGGGCGACTAAGCCCTCCCTTCAAAATGGCCACTTTAAACGTCACTAAATGTATGACGTCCATTGGCTACACACTGTAGGACCCCCAACTATGTGGGCCCTTACAATTGGTTGGCTTCTAACCCCCCTCAGTACTTTTCCTACCTATGTTAGCAGCACGCAAACTGAACAACCAGGTGCGGGTGAGCTCGTCTTTGCACCAGCTTCCCAGCAATTAAAATATCATCCATCATCACCCTCAATGGTCCAGTGTCAATTAGTGCTTTGAAGGTGGCCTTGAGTTTGTACTGTTCTCTGAGAAGTTTTAAGGAGTATGGGCACTAGCCGGCATCGGTGCGTAGGTGTGATCATCTCGCTCGTCCAACTTTCTTCTATCACGTGACTGGACACCATGAAATTGAGCTTTTTCATGTATTTGATTTTATTTTCAATAGTCCTCTGAAGTCTTTGTTCTTGCTTGACCTCTCTGAACAGGAGCTTCTGTTCTTTCACGTTAATTGTATCCAATGTCAGCCAATTCCAGTTTGAAAAGAGCTTGGCTTTGTTGGCACAGTGAACTCCTTCGCTGAACTTTTATTCTGTTTAATTCAATTGCTTTTCTCAACTGTGCCACTAAACTGAGGCCTTCTTGCTTCGTTCAGTACTGCTTATGTACGTAGTGGACACAGTTGCTGAAAGGAGCAGGAAAACTGTATACTCTGGACCAGAGTATTATTAGACTATGCAAACCTGAAAAAATTGTCCAGAGTGCAAATGTATTTACCACAATGGTGTATCAAAATGTATTTTGACATGATACAAAAATTCAAAAAAGTCAGTTAATCACATGCTATTGCACACTTCATTATTGTATAACATGACAGGATGGCATGGATGTACATAAAAGATGGCTAAAAAAGCAACCACAATAAACATTCATAGTGCAACATTCAGACCATACGCAACAGTCAGTGTCATTCAAACATACAACAGATACTAAAAAGCATACCAAAATTCATTAATAATTGGAAGTGGGATAAACAAATTCTCCCCACAACCAATCTAATTATTTTAAAATGTTTAAAGTCAGCAATAGAACTGATTAAATAGAACAATCTATCGCAAAGGTGGATCTAAAGAAAAAATGAATGAAGATCACATCCCTTTGAGATCAACTCAACCGGTTTCGACGTGGAATGTAGATTTGACAACGTCTTCATCAGGAGAAAAGATGTAACCAAACTGTAAGACAAGAGCATGACTGCATCAATATGCGGCAGTGCCTGCCCAAATCCTGATTCCAATACCATAAATATCCACAACCCATGCAACCTGTGCAGTTAAAGGATCCTTAAAAAATAAAATTAAAAACACACAATGGGAGTCTGTGAACCCAGTAGAGATGTCTCCATGCCCCAGAGTTAAAGACCAGAGCAAGGGTTTAGTGAAACCTAGGATGAACCGTGCTAGGTGATGGCAGCTGGACAAGACCATGAATTATGTATGTAAGCTGTCACAGCCAAGGTGGAAATAGAGTACAATTACTGCTACCAATGGCCCCAATTGGTCCCAGGCAAATTAGCACAACCTGAATGAAAAAGAAAAATGTAATCAGGTAGGGCTAAAGCAGCGCACGAAAATGTGCCATATGCTGTAAAGGAGCTCACCTAAATATTGATCCAACTGCTGTGAGCTCTGCCCTTCAGTGGCAAGCCTCAGAAAATAACCACTTGATGTATTGTGGTACTGAACGAGCTGTCCACGAATATATGAACTGGTTAACTGAAAAACAGAAGACAAAAAAACGCTATAGTCAGCTACCTTAGGCTCATGGGGAACAAACAGCACTAAACCACTGTCCTTGCCTCATAGAGTGTGGTAGGGAGGTTGAAGCTCGCTCAACTAGATGAGTTTTTAAATAATTGACATGCATAAAGAAAAATGCTGGTGATATGTCGTTAGACATAACAATGTTCTACTAGGTGCCCAGCTACATATGACACTACCAAAAAAGAGAGAGGAACGGCAAGCCGACTTGTGTGAAAGTAGTTCTATGAGTGAACTACCACAACACGACCGTCTGGATCAAGATAGAAAAGTCCAAACATCAGTACATACAGCGCCGAAAAGGCATCTAGCGGCACGCCCCACCTAAAGCTATAAAAAATAACCGACTCAAAGAAGACTCATGTGAAATGCAGTCCATGTGCGAAAGAACAACCCTGCTTGTTTGACTCGCCGTACTGAGATGAATACAGGAGACGCGCTGCACATGCGTACAGCCTGAATAGACAAAAATAGCCCAACGACGTAGTGTACTGTGCGTCTTGCTTGCGGCCAGGCGTGCACGCGCAAACCTGAAAGGGAAGTAGGACAAGCAACGCTAGGCAAAGGGGGCTGAATTACAGAGTTGATCACGTGAAACCAGTCACATGACTTTAATGGAACGAGCAGCCAGTCGGCGGCTACCTGGATGAAACCACCAATATGAATCGACAAGGAAAGACAAAGCAAAACTGGGCAGATAATTAAATCTGCGCCTAGTGAGGCAAGTTGGAACATGAATGAAAAGGAATGAAAAGGAAATCATATAAAGTATGCAAAAAAACGCAGAATAAATCCAAGAAAAAAGGGGATCAAAGCTGGAAAAAGGGGGATTAATTAACTCGCAATGAAGTCCCATGATTCCAATGTGTTAAGGCCTTTGTGGAGTGTCTTTAAATTAAAAATCCACATTTGTTCTTTGTAGGCCAACATATTAGTTGTTTGTACTGGCCCACTGGTGAAGATTTGTTCAATACAAACCATGTTAGTGTGTCTATATCATGGCCCATCTCAACAAAATGAGACACCAGTGGGGCAGTAAGTGTACGCTCTACCTGCTTACATTTTCCTTTTTCATTCAGGTTGTGCTAAGTTGCCTGGGACCAATTTGTGCCGTTGATAGCAGTAATTCTACTCTATTTCCACCTTGGCTGTGACAGCTTACATTTATAAGGTCAGTCCTTGTGTATCTTTAGCTGTGTTTAGGGCTGCTGGCACTACCTGCACTTTTTTACTTTTCTATTAAATCCACCTTTTTTCTTCTTTTATTAAGTTCAGTTTCTTCATGGTGTTGTCCGGCTGCCATCACCTAGCACGGTTCACACTAGGTTTCACTAACCCCTTGCTCTGGCCTTTAACTCTGGGGCATGGAGACATCTCTACTGGGTTCACAGACGCCCATTGTGTGTTTTTAATTTTATTTTTTAAGGATCCTTTAACTACACAGGTTGCCTGGGTTGTGGATATTTATGGTATTGGAATCAGGTTTTGGGCAGGGACTGGCACATATTGATGCAGTCATGCTCTGGTCTTGCAGTTTGGTTACATCTTTTCTCCTGATGAAGACGTTGTCAAATCTACATTCCACATCGAAACCGGTTGAGTTGATCTCAAAGGGATGTGATCTTCATTCCTTTTTCTTTAGATCCACCTTTGCGATATTTCTAGTTCTATTTAATCAGTTCTATTGCTGACTTTAAAAATTTAAAAATAATTAGATGGGGAGAATTTCTTTATGCCGCTTCCCATTGTTAATGAATTTTGGTATGCTTTTTAGTATCTGCTGTATGTTTGAATGACACTGACTGTTGCGTATGGACTGAATGTTGCACTATGAATGTTTATTGTGGTTGCTTTTTTAGCCATCTTTTATTTACACCCATGCCGTCCTGTCATGTTATATAATAATGAAGTGTGCAATAGCATGTGATTAACTGACTTTTGGAATTTTTGTATCATGTCAAAATAAAGTTTGATACACCATTGTGGTAAATAAATGTGCATTCGGGACAATTATTTCAGGTTTGCATATGTACGTAGAGGAATTATTTTACTTGTCCATATGTATCTATAGCGGTATATATGTATATGTTGGTGTTTGCCATGGCCTAATCTATTTAAAAGCATGTGGCTAGCTTCATGATTGCTTTGCTGCTTGCGTTTCATTGCATCTGTACGCGTTTAAACAAACTAAGTATCTTCATCCGCTCTGTGGCATAAGTCTCTTCATCTTGATCCCAAGATGTCACTTATCCTTGTCACCTTCTTGTTCTTTATAAATTGTCTACCTCTCTGGTCTGGTTATCTTTTTATATGGGTGTCACTTCAATTTTGTATGACATCGCCATTCATCCTTGTCATTTAGTTTCTTTGCTTCTTCAGGAATCTCGTTCAAATGGCCATCATATTGTCTTGAATGCAAGTATGGTTGCCTCAATGGGTTCTTTACCTCCCATATTCTCTTAGGTATAGGTATTCTTATGGGTACTGAACAGAGTCCATGCTCTTCTCTTTGCTGGTTTACTTGTTCAGTATACACCACATACTTTGGTACATACGTTTCAGGTAATAGAGTGGGGGTACTTGGTTCCTCCTCTACACTTCCCCCTCTGGGTGATTTATCGACCACTCTCACATAATCCTCTATATCTAGACATCCTGGTCCGAAGAAATGCTTCTTAGGGATCCATATTTTTATGACTCCCTTTCAGCATCCAGCTGATTTCACATGCTCATCCTTGTTCCATGTCATGAGCATGCACTGTCCACTTGGACTGCAATAGATCCATCTTCCCGCATATTTCTTATGGCCCTTTGGATACAGGAACTTTGTTCGCTAAGGTGCATGGATAATGGCCTTCACAAAGTCTCTGATTTCTTCATCAGTCAGATCTTTAGGCTTCCATCCTGGTTCAACATCAATCATGATCTTCATCCCTACGGCTTTCTTTGCTGTCTTCTTGCACTGTGAGATTATTATCTTGATCACACAGAATCCAAACATCACTAATAATAACAAAGCTCCAAGAAATTTGAACATATCTGCCATGCATTGTGGAACCCATGAGAAGAGTGATCCAAACCAGCTGTTATGAGCAATGTCTTCAACTTTCTTCTCATCTGGCCCTTGAGCTTCATCAGCATGTCTATTTCCTCTATCAAGGTTCCGTTCTCATCATCATGAGAAGGTATAAATATGCAGCATGATTCTCCGATTTTGGCACAAACACCTCCATCCATAGCTGTGATCATGTACAAAACGTATCTGTTCTGGAAGGTCATCAATCCTAATGCTCTCAATTCTTCTTTGATGGCATTGAATCCCTTTATAGTAGTATTAATCGTCTGCGGCAATTCCCATCTGGGGATCTGAAGCCACTTGGGATGTGCTCCAACCTGGATCCTTGGCATGAAGATCAACGTGAACATGGAAGAAGTCTGGATGAACAGTCTATGGTCATATTGAATAGAGTCAAAAGCTTCTATTGATTTGGCTGAAAAGAAGTTATCTCTCTTCATTCACTTTATCAGCTCCATAGATCTCTTCTTTCTTAGATGAGCATCTGCTTTCGGGAACTATCAATGTTCGGGTCACTTTTAGGAATCACCAATGCAGGAGCATGGACATTCACCAATGTGCAGATTCCTCCCCAATCTTTAGGCAGTCTGATGTAGGCCTTGGATCCACAAGCTCAATAATGATCCATGATTACTGCTGTTCCCATATTCATTCCTGGTGCATCGAAGATTTGTCCACAGTTCTGATTCTCCCCCATTTTTCTTGTACCACTGTTCCTGAAGCATAATTTAGAACTTTCCATTGGTACTATCTGCAGGGGTCCTCCTCTGTCTTCGATCCATGTCAGTAGTTTAGCAAGTTTTGGCCATAATGGTTTACACAACATTTGTGCATTTTCGATTGTTGGTTGGTAGTGACCCATTATTACCCAGTCTCTGCAGATTACTACTCCTTATTCCTAGCCATTTGGTGATAGGACAGTTCCCCAAATCTGCATCTGGCCTCTGTTTTCCATCTATGGATGTCTTCTGTGCAGTGTCCTGGAACTTTCAGTTTTTTTATTTAATTCTCTTCTTATTCCAGTTCCTTTTACTCCAGGCTTCTCATGTCTGATCACAATATTCTTTGTCTTGGCATTGTTTCTTGTCTTTATGTCTTGGACATAGTCCTCTTCATTTGGATCTGTCCATTCAGTTGCCCCTTTGAGAGAGGCTGTTCGACCCATAAACTGGCCTCTTGTACTACAGAAAGCTAGGTGCACTATGCAGTGTGCAGTTAAGACATCTATTTCAATAGCTCTGAAAATCATCAACTTCCCCATGCTGCATGGCAGGAGTGCACATACAAAGCATGCTTCATCTGACGTTCTTCTTCCAACTTCTTTCATGTGTTGGTACCATATGTTGTTTCCCAAGTGTGCTGTGCTGTGCTGTGCAGATAATTATTCAGTTCATAATTATCTTCTTGGGTGCTTCTTTTGGTTCTCAAATTCTTCATGTAGTTTTCTGCGACTGCGTCTCTAAATGCATCAACATAGCTTCTTCTGGCTGGTTTATTTGCAGGAACATCCATCCGGGCTTCCTGCGTAAATGAAAGTTCAGCAAGTCTTTCTTTATTCACCTGTCTTTTTCTAGCAAGGGCTAAAAATGGCCATAAAGATTCTGCTATAATCTCTGCGTGTAACCTTTCTTTGGGACTTGTGCTTGGGCATCTTGTAACTAGGCCAGGTGTGTCTGCATGCATTATCTGTGTAGGTTCAAACTCTATTAACTCCTTACCTTGCCTGATCCGCCAACCCTGTCTCCGGCATTTAAAAGCAATTTCTGAACCAAGTGCTGGGTATGATTGATTACTAACAACATCCATTTCAAGCTCAGGTATCTTACATTTTTTCTTGAGACAGGAATAACTACGTAGGCTCATTTGTAATTGCCATGCTTACTTTTTCATTCTGTTCAGAAACATATTCAGGAGTCTTTGCCCGATTTGCTCCTATATAAAATGAAGTTCTTACTGTCAGTGAAAGCAATATGAGTATGAATATAATGCATGTGTAGATGATGCAGTGGTACGTGAGCTTAAAGCATCTACTTCTTGGACAATTTGTGTGTCTGTTCTCATGGGGCAACACAAAATTGCTATTAAAGTTCCCCATCTCGATCATTTGATGCTAAGGAAGGAAAAACAAACTTTAATGGCTCTGCATTTTTAGGTTTCTTTCTGGAAGCTGTTGTCTGAATTTAGCATTTATCCACGATCAACTATCTGCTTTCTGGATGCTAAGAAATTATTTTATCTTTCTTTCTGGAACCAATCTTTTCACCAGTCGGGATGCAATGTTCCTTTATCGTGAAGAAAAATGTCCTCTGCAAGTCTATACAAGCTCTGCTTCATATATTAGGTGCCAATCGATGCCTGGAATCTACATCAGTCCAGATGACATGTTGCTTCCCTGTCAGCATGAACAAAATGTGTCCTTTTACCCTTTTATTTATAGCTCAAAAGGGAGTGTCAAAATCAAGCCCCAGTCCACTAAAGAGTTCTTCACGCTTTCTACTTGTCAGGTTATGTGTCCTTCTTCTTCATCATAGATCTCGTCTGAACGTGCTTCGGTTCTTCCCCAATGATTGTAGCTTCTTCGCTGTGGGGTGTAGGCACAGGGGTTTCTCCAGCATAGATTTTGATATCCGCCAGGAAGATCCAAGCATGCCTACCCTGCAATTTGACAGCAGAGGGCGTTAAGTCCTCAACGGCAAAAGGACCTTTGAACCTGGGCTCGTCCCACTTTTTACTTGTGTGGTTACGAACTAAGACTGCATCTCCGGGGTATATTTTGAGAAGTTGAAATTCAGTAGGTTGGGTTGTTGAAGCTTCTCCTTCTGTGTTCTGCACTGCCTTACACCCTCGTCTCTGCAACTGTCCTGAAATTATAGAAAAACTGGAAGTCATACAGTTCATAAAGTTTTGCAATTCAAGACCTAAAACTTCTGATGTTGGCTGAGCATCACTTCTGACTCAGGATGGAGGCATTAAGGGTGTTCTCATTCGCCTTCCTGTCATGGTTTCGTGCAGCATAAGATGGTGGTCAGAACCTGGTTTGTTCCTTAGTGCATATAATGCCAGTGGTAGGCAATACAACTACCCTTTTTTCAGAGAAAGATTCAACTTGGCTATTCTTTCTTTTAACAGGCCATTGAGATTTTCATAGATTCCATTTCCTTGTGGATGATAAGCCGAAGAAAACTTGTGTTTTATACCAACCAACAAGCTGATCTGCTCAAAAACTGTATTAACAAAATTAGGTCCATTATCCGATCTCATTACTGTACATACTCCCCATCTAGAAAATACTTCCTGCACTAAGAACGTAGCTGCACAGGTAGAGTCTGGATGTGTGCATGGACCCACCTCTATCCATCTACAAAAAGGACTCACACAAACAAATATCGGTATCCATTGCAAACTTGTATAATGTCGACATAGTCGATATGCAAGTGCTGAAAAGGGCCATTGGGTCTTGGGATAACTTCCTTCACTATGTGCTGTGTATGCCCAGCCATGAATTGATGGCAAAAAAACAATTGACCATAGAAAATGCAACATGCTCCATCAGTTTTGGTACAAACCAATCCTCATCAATAGTTACAGCAAGATTCTCCCTAGTTGTATGCGCTGGGTTCTATGTCTACCCTTAATAAGGCAATAGGCATCAATGGTTTACCAGTTCTGTCTTGTCACCACAATGCTTCAGAGGGGTGTAAAGAACACCCTCTTCGCTTCCACAAATTCTTTTCTTCTTGCAGTGCCTCCCCTTGCAGCTCCACTATCTGTATTTTTGGCATATGAGTATACCCCTCACTCACAATCATCATCACATTCATCCTTTCATTCACATCCATGGTTTCAATATTCATCATCCCCGTATCTGTATATGCTATGCACTTGGCTTCAGCGTCTATTGCTTGATTATTGCGTGAGATAAAAATCTGTTCCTTTCGTGTGAGCTGCACATTTAACGACTGCTATGCCCACTGGGAGATGTAGTGCCTTAATAAGCCTGTCCAAAAAGGCTGCGTGCTGCACTGTCATACACAAAGGTTGCCCCTCCTTTTCCAGCGCACTAATCTGGTGTGCACCGTCAACGTTCAATAGGCGGAGTCGCTGTACACTGTCAATTCCTGGTCTGTGTAATTCTCAATTGCGAGTATCAACACCAATAATTCTGCAGTTTGCGCTGAATAATGAGATGGCAATCGAGTACTCACAAGCACTCGAAATTCTCCATTTGCCAGATGTTTCACTCCTGTGGCACCTGTATATCTTTGCCCATCATTTTGATCAATTCTTGAAGACCCGTCAATGAAAACAATCTCTCACCCTGCGAGTGCATTCTTCTTTAATCGAGAGAACTCTTCACATTTTGTGCAATTGTGTATAGGTTCTCCTTCTGTGATTGGCTCAGCTATAAACATAGGTAAATTCACTATTTTACATCAAAAAATTTTAATCGCTGGATTCGATATGACTACCTCATCGCCAGAAGCCCTTTGAGAAGTCAACGTGTGTTTTGGTTTTTCCAAAATGGCAAATAGTGTGTATGTTAAAAAAACGTCATAGAACATCCCATCACTATGTAGCCTTTTCTATGGTGAATGCGGCAGCTGCCAAACTTTGTTTGCATGGAAAGTGACCTATCATCACTGAGTCCAAAATTCCACTGTAATATGCAAGAGGCTTGTATCCCAATTTGGTCCTTTGTGTGAGTACTGTTGTCATAAAAGTACCATTTGTATGTGAGAATAAAAATAATTCCTCTGCATAATTGGGGATCCCTAGAACTGGGGCTGTGCAAATTGCTGTTTTCAATTCATCAAACCCTTCTTCCATTACCTCAGTCCACATGATTTTTCTTGCGTTGCCTGTGCTTTCTTTAAGGCCTGGTAGAGAGGTTGTGTATACGAGCTGCAGTCAAACACCCATGCCCTGATATAATTGCATTATCGTAGAAAACTTTTCATCTGTTTTATCGTGTGTAGCTTAGCTGTTTTCAGAATAGCCTCAGCTCTTTCAGGAGTGACCTTCTTTCCCTCATGTGAAATCAATTGGCATATGTACAACACTTCTTGTTGACAATATCGTAACTTTTCCTTGTCAACCTTATATCCTTTGTCAGCAAGTATAATCATCAGCTGAACAGAATCACGTCTGCACTCTTCTTCTGTGGTGCTGCAAACTAAAATGTCATCTACATATTGCAGCACAAGGCTTTCTAAAGCAATATTGCTCAAGTCCATCTGGAGGACTCTGTTGAAAATTGATGGGGACTCACAGTACCCCAGGGGCAGCCTTGTGCTTTTTAATCGTACTTGTCTAAAGGTAAACAATGTCAAATATTGCGAGTCTTTATGCAATGGGATTGAGAAAAAAACACATTTTTCAAGTCAATCACCGTGAAATATTGTGCTTAAACAGGTATATTACATAGAATTATAGATGGGTTCGGGACTAAAGGGAACTCTGCCTCTCCAATTTGGTTTATTGGTTTCAGATCTTGTATTAAACGCCAGGCCCCCCCTTACTTTTTTTCACAAGGTACACCGACATATTACATGGTGACTCTGATGTCACTAAAATACCTTGCTACATCATGGCAGAAATCGTCTTGAAAATGCCTTCATCTGCCTCTTGAGACATGGGATATTGCCGTGATCGAGGTAAAATTGCTCCTGGTTTCAATTTAATCTTTACTTCCCCAACCCCTTTCAGTAGGCCTACGTCATAGGGGCCAGTGGTCCATAATGAAACTGGCACTTTCGCCATATCTTTATCAAAATATTCAGGACGCTTCTTTGCTAACATCATTCTCTGCCGAACTTCTCTCTTGATCGCCTTTACCCAATGAATAATGCACATTTCAAATATTACAAAATCATCAGATAGGTAATCTCCAAACAATTCCTCATCAGTGACATCAGTCACTGTGCAGCCTTCCTCAATGGCAATTATTGTACTCCATCATCTACCCTTATCATCATTTGCATCAAGCAAAGACATATCTCCTCGGACTATAGCTGCTTCTATGTCTAAGGGAAAAACGTGCCCCTCCTCTTCGTCCATGGGTATCTGAGGCCTGAATAGAAACTCATCTGGTATTCTCATGGTTCTGCATACTAGACCTGGTAGCCATGTTAACAGAATACGTATCCCATAATGGAACACCTTGGGTTCGAGAGTTATCACTCTAGGCGCTATTTGCCCTGCAAATGCCATGATCATTTTGCACACATTTAAATAATGCATTTCAGGTGTAAACGAAATGATCATATTCATTTTTGTCATTAAATCTCGTCCTAATATGTTGGTGTTTGCCTCGAATAAAGCAGTGGCACTTTCATATCACATTCTCCTATGGAGACTGGTAATTCTTCTGTGAAAAGAAATCGACTTGTTGCTCCTGTAAAGCCCTGAGTGTTAATCGCATCGCCAGACATTGAAAATTTGCCCTCACGTATACACGAGCGTGTTGCACCCGTGTCCACTAAGAAGATAAAAGCTTTGCCACCTATATTTATGTCTTTCCTCGGTTCCTCATGAGGATTCAGCATTATAGATAGGACTGAACACATCAGGTCTCCCAGTGAGCTGTCCTATTTCAGGCACAGTCTCACTCCATCATTTGTGAATGAATTTCCTCCATCAACAGTGGTACCTCTTATTCTCCTCGTCATAGGTGGTTCTATTTTTGTGTTCTGCTGAAGTTGCATAGGAGATTGCTGCAATTGTCCTTGAGGTTTATTCCCTGTCACTTGCTGTGATTGTAAGCCTTGCTGCACTCTTGGCACTTGCTGCTGCACTGTTTGATCTTGCGCAAATCCATTTCCGCTCTGCTGCGATTATGCAGGTGGATTTGGCATTCCCTGTCTAGAAAACTGATTGTTCTGCACCATCCCTTGGCTTCTACACATTGGAGCCATGTGCCTTGTCATTCCACATGTCCAACATATGGGCAGTGGTCTCCCCAACTGCCCATATTGCATATTTTGATTACCGTTTTGCATATTCTGAAAACCTCCCTGATTAGTCTGCCAATTCCCTTGATTATCTTGCCAACCTGTTCCTCAATATCCCCTTCTACGTGGAGCATATCCATTATTTGTTTGATCAAACTGTTTTTGGTTATTTACCTGTGGCATGTTCACTGGACAGTTTTTTTCTGAACCAATTTTGCTTCCTCACCTTTTCGCGTATCGTCCTTTTTGTGATTCTTTTCCTGCAGGAGTCTGCAGTAATGTGCAATGGTTAACTGGATTTCCGAACAAGGTTTGGCTTCATTCCCCACTAATTTCTTGAGCTGCTTCTGTGCTTGCTCTGGCAGCCCTTGGCAAAATATATGGTAAAATACAGGTATAGACTTCCCCCAAGCCTCGTGAGTTTCAAGCGTCCAACCGTCTTGAAAATTCAGAATGTAAAGCAACATCCATTTCATCTTTCTTGTCATTATAGCTCCCATATTGGACGTGTCCGTATATAGCACTCAAAGCCCTTTCCAAATTGCTGCTCTACAATTGTTAAACGGTGCTCAATCCAGCGCGGTGTTGACTGTAGTCACACCAGGGTAACCTGCCCGTGTACATACGTCATCAGCTCTCTCACCAAGTATGGCGATTAGAAGGCCTTTAATATCCCTTATAGCTAATGTATTCCCTCCCGTCATTTTTTCTAATGCATGTATCCATTTTCCAGCGCCGGAAGTTAAACTCGGGAGTTGACATTCTAAATTATCCCTGTCCATCTGGGTCCACAGTATATACTGTGGCATGGCCCTTCCTTTTTCTAACAAGGGGAACTGTGACGCTCCAAACTCATTCTTATCTCTCATCATTTGTCTATCTACCGCCAGGGTAATATTCCCACATCGCTGTCTACCTGGCAATGATCTGAACCTACTTACATAAGGCGGGGACTCTACCCTCTGACCGTGGGGTTGCCCCTTATGTCGTTCTGACTGTGTCAGTGGCTCTGATGCCTTAGACATAGGTATTTTTAAATCTGACCATCTTACTCCTTTATCCAAAGGCGACTATCCCTCTGGATCATATATATCACTTATCTCTTCCCTAATACTTCTTGTGTCCAACTCATGCGACTTCTCTCATCATCATCTCTATTTAATGTTAGTCTGTCTAAAGGCAACTCCTTATGTCTTGAACTACCAGAGGCTTCCTCCATGTCATACAACTAAGTGCTTTCAAGGCGATAATTTTTTTCCTTCCCTTGTGATTCTTCCTGGGCTTGTATTTCATGGTCAACTTTATCAATCGTTTCCCCAATACTCTGTGAGTCAAACTCGTCTTCTAGATTTACTCTAGACGTGCCTGGTAATGACTCGGATTCGGGAAAGAATTCTTCTATGTCTTCCCATGCTGCGCATGGATTGGGATTTCTTACTTCCATTTCCAAATAATCAATACTGCATGCTCTATGTCTTCTTTTACGTTCCGTGTCGTCATCAACTTCTCAGTGCTTTCTCGTTTCTTCTCTTACTCTATCTTCTTCTGTCATTTTCAGATCCCTTTGTTCATATGCCCTTCATATTTCCTCATCCCTTTGTCTCTGTATTCTTTTCTCTCTTATCCTTTCCTGTTCATCAACTTCGATTCTTTTTCTGGTGTCACGTTTTCTTTGCTCTTCTGCTCTCTCCTGTTTTTTAGCTTGCTCATCTTGATATAACTGTTCTCGTCTTTGTCTATCTTTTCTTTTCACTCCTTCATTCGTTCCTCTCTTTTGTTTTTTTTAATCTATTTTGTTTGTCTTGATCTCCTCTTTGTCTTACATCCTCAATGCCTTTACCATCAAGTTTAAGTAAAATCTGACCTCCCATCCATTTGTTCTATAAAAGCGCCATCTCATCAGTTTTATCCTTGTCTCCCTTCTATCTCTTTATTGCTCTCCTTATATCTAGTGATGTACTTGCTCAATCACTTCTCTCCTTATCTCATCTTTCCTTGTCCCTTGGGACTTGGGAGGTTATATCTTTCTCGGTATCTTTCTCTGAGCCCTCGTCACTACTTGCATACGTGACTCATATTATGGATTACTATATCCTGTTGCTGATTTAAGTTCCCTTAATGGGTATAATCCTTTGTCATTTTTAGTTCTGTCTTTTATTTCAGATGGGGCGGGTGAAGCAGAAGGCTCTACACCCCTCTCTTTGCATATATTGAGTATCCAATCTAAAGGAGGCTCCTCCTCCTTTTCGTGCTCATACATTTTCCAAAGTTTTCTACTCGCTAGGCGCTTTTCTAACGTTTTTCCTGTGTACGCAGCATGCAAATATTTCATCATATGCTGCAGAACTGCTCTCGATAATGATCCGCTTTGTGGCCATGGCATAAACATTTTTTCTGCGGTCCCCTTAACCCACTCTGCACTGTACTGTTTAAGCTTCAGCATATGTTTCGGTAGCTGTTTGCAGAGAGGCACTAATGGAGTAACCTCTTCCATTTCTAACCTTCGCTTTTCTCTTTGCTAAGACTCACTTATATTTCAGTTACAGTTTCCAATTTACGTCTCAATCAAAATACACTTATGAGAGAGCACCAATCGTCGCAACCTCCAATCCCGTCACAACACAATTTTTTTATTTATTCTTGCTAAAAAATAACCATCAAAGTTCAATTATAAAACAATCAATTTACGCATCTCAACTTCACGCTTCTCCTTTACATAACATTTTATTCTTTCAACTCTGACATCATCACACTCCTTTCAATCACATAAAACAAACAGACAAACTTGACCGGCCACATGTACTACTCACAATCTTTTCTTAAGACTTGTCTTACCCTCTAAATCTGCTCCGATTTGGAACTTAAGCTAATTCCTTTAAGATTGTCTTTAACCAGTCTTGTTTTCTATATGTGTTGCTAAGGGGCTCTGGATTAAAGCTTCTGCTAGCACTCTTTAAAATCTAGGAACAAGGTGTATCCTCATAGAGTGGCCACACTCACACCTAGTCTTCCTCATATATTGCTCGGTCACACTCAAGTCAATATCCTATTATTACACTCTTACTCTAACATTATATTTTATGCCACCTCCCTCCGTTCCTCTCTGCTGTTCACTATGCATGCATCCCTTTGCCACACTCTTTGGTCTATTCACTCACTGTTCACATTGTGTTCTTCTTCAGACCATCGGGATCACCGCCTTCATGACCGCCCTCTTTGAGTCACTTTCTGATCCACTTCGCGTAGATGCAGGAGGGGTTTCTATCTTAAAATAGGGGTCTTGTCAAACGTCCCTTGCAAGGAGTTACCTATTCTAACAACTTCTACAGCGAACTTCACGTCCTGTCAGCCGAATGGCAAAGGTCGTGCGATATTGCAGAGACTCAAAAGTTACTTATGTCGACGGCCGATGCTTTATCTTATCTAACCATCTTATCTCTGCTACCAGGTGAACTGGAGGCTCTATCCAGCCCTTTTAGATGAGTGGCGGTACCCTGGAGATAGATGGGGATGCAGATTTTATTCATACTACAATAATCAAGAAGACACAAATAGTTTGGCAAAAGTTTGTCTGTTTTAATATCAAGTATCTAAAACAGGGAGTACAATGAATATCAGCAATCGCTCAATTCTCTGACTCTAACTACTTCATAAAAAAGCTGGGTTCTTATACCAATAACTGGTCATCATTGACGTTTTGACCTGCCTCATTACCAACGTCATTCCATGTGGCAAACTACAAAAAACTATCTGGAGGTGGAATTGGTTCTAAGTGAATAACTAAGCATAGGTTTTATATCTGTATAGAGTAACAGAAAGAGGTAATAGGATAGTTAACATCAGGTGGGGCAACTAAGCCCTCCCTTCAAAATGAGCACTAAGAACGTCACTAAATGTACGATGTCCCATTGGCTACACACACTATAGGACCCCCAACTATGTGGTCCCCTACACTTGGTTGGCTTCTAACCCCCATCAGTACTTTTCCTACGTATGTTAGCAGCACGCAGACTGAACAACCAGGTGCGGGTGAGCTTGTCTGTGCACCAGCTTCTCACCAATTAAAATATCATCCATCATCACCTCAATGGACCAGTGTCAATTAGTGCTTTGAAGTTGGCCTTGAGTTTGTACTGTTCTCGGAGAATATTTAAGGAGTATGGGCATTAGTCGGCTTCCGTGCGTAGGTGTGATCATCTCACTCGTCCAACTTCCTTCAATCACGTGACTAGACACCATGAAATTGAGCCTTTTCGTGTATTTGATTTTGTTTCCAATTGTCCTCTGAAGTCTTTGTTCCTGATGTATCTCTCTGAACAGGAGCTTCTGTTCTTTCACGTTAATTGTAGCCAATGTCAGCCAATTCCAGTTTGATTCAATTGCTTTTCTCAACTGCGACACTAAACTGAGGCCTTCTTGCTTCGTTCAGTACTGCTTATGTACGTAGTGGAAACATTCATCCTTTTTACTTGTCCATATGTATCTATAGAGGTATATATGTATATGTTGGCGCTTGCCGCCGTTTAATCTATTTAAAAGCATGTGCCTAACTTCATGATTGCTTTGCTGCTTGTGTTTCATTGCATCTGTACACGTTTTAACTAACTATCTTCATCTGGTCTGTGGCATAAGTCTCTTCATCTTGATCCCAGGAAGTCACTTATCCTTGGCACCTTCTTGTACTTTATAAATCGTCTGCCTCGCTGGTCTGGTTATCTTTTTATATGGGTGTCACTTCAACTTTGTATGATGTCACCATTCATGCTTGTCATTTAGTTTATTTGCTTCTTCAAGAATCTCGTTCAAATGGCCATCATATTGGGCCTCATTAGGAGTGTTGCGGTAAGGCAACACCGGTGCCGGTAGTGGTACCGGCGCCTGTGTTACCTCGCCGCAACATTCCAAGTTTGCTTGTGGTTGCCGCTCTGGGCGCCTGGTCAGATCAGGCGTGCAGAGCGGCACCCGCGAGCAGATTAGGATGGTAGCAGCGGTACCATTATTAACGGTACCGCTGCTACCATCCTCCCCATTCCCATTGAGCCCTATGGGGGCTTAAATGGGAATGGGGAGGTACCGGGTCTGGGTCCCGCGAATGGGAATTACCGGTCCCTCCAAGGTCAGAATGGCCCGGTAAGTCCCCTTTTGCGGGACTCGGACACGAGTTTGGAGGTAGCCATGTCCTTAATAAGGGCATGGCTACCTCCAAACTCGTAATGAGGCCCATTTTCTTGAATGCAAGTATGGTTTCCTCAATGGGTACTTTACATCCCATATTCTCTTAGGTATAGGTATTCTTATGGGTACTGCACAGAGTCCACGCTCTTCTCTTTGCTGGTTTACTTGTTCAGTATACGTCACATACTTTGGTTCATACGTTTCAGGTAATGTAGGTGGGGCAGTTGGAGTGGTGGTACTTGGCTTCTCCTTTACAGAAGGATTAGTGGTGTTTTTTGGTTTTCAGGTATCCTTCATGGTCTTTTGTTTGTGTGTTTGTTTTTTATATGCACTCTGTAGTATTTGGGTGTGTGGCTGTAATAACTATTACATAAAAAAATATTAATAACAATAATAATAATAATAATAATACTAATAATAATAATAATAATAATAATAATTTTCCCATAAAAGGGTTACTGTTGTAGATACGCTTCCCCACATAACCCATTTCAATTCATTGGGTCCTGCCGGCCAGACTATATCTGACAATTGGGTTGTACATTAGAGCCTGTAGATAAACTGACATAAGGAACCTGTAACTAAGAGAACAGCCGAAAACCTTATTGAACCCCACACATGACAGAGATGGACCCAAAGCATACCTTTAGACCGAACAAGATGGTATTTACACAACATCAGGGACACGTGGTAGTGGAACATCCCATTCGCTTCTCCTGAGTCTACTTTTTGCACTCGAGGTCCAGGTGAGGGAGCGGGTACACTGGTACATTGAATTAGGATGTTACAGACCAGCAGATAAGTTGCTGAGAGAAGTGATATGAAGAGTGGAATCAGGTGGGATGAGCATACCTTCCTAGTCACTCAGAGGGTAGGTTGCTCCAGTGGAAGAGCCGCCCATTTTTATTTTGTGTGTTACAGTTATAAACTTTCCACGCATAATCCCAATACAAAATACAATAAAACAATGAATAGTAATTCTTACTAAGAAAGCTAGAAATAGTTAGCCAAACATAAATACAGAACTATGCACAATGTTCTGTACAGCACAAACATATACAAAGTTACACGTCATAGTTCCACCGAACAAACAAGCAAATTGAAACAAAACAACCACCCACAGACAAATTGCCTAAATAACTTAGGCCCTATAAGTACGATTGAACAACGGGATACCCAACCAGGCACGCCTACTAGCCAAGACTTCCATTTTATTAAATCTAAGTAACATGAACAACTTTCTTATTTCTGGTGAGAGATTTTGACGTACTGTGGTTTCTTAAATGGGAAAGATAATACAGGATTTCTTTTTGGCTATTTTCTCATGGCTTATTGCCCGATCTCCTTTTTCTGCATAGTTGCTAAATGATTTCAACACCATACCTATACCATATTCCCATACAGGTTTCTACCCAATGAGCTGGAAGGAAGACTAATTCAACCTTTCACAGGTCTGCAACACAGTATTGTTCTGGTTCAATAATGAATTCTTCATTATACACAATAGCAAGCCCTCCTCAGCACACATAAGTTCTATGAAAGGTTACCTCAGCTAATCTTAATCAAGCCTAACTGCAATCTCACTGCCTCTGCAGGATCAGCATTTGACAGACCATTCCCCTCAACTTTGTTCTCCCAGTCCAAATAGTCCCTACAAGAGATCTGAAGGTCATACAGAAATGCAGAAACTAACGTCTGCCTATAAATTTGAATAATTCAGATGAATCTGTATCTAGCAGTGTGTCTGGAAAATTGTCTAATCGCTAATGCGTTAGCCAAAGCATTAGCATGTTATTTACACAGAAGAAGATCTTCACCATTTCTAGACGAAATCTGAAAACCCAAGTAGCAAGAATTGCTGACTCGTTTGATGACTCCTTCCCTGCACATAATAAGGGGATTAGTGGACAAGTCATACATTGTGTTCTTCTCGTATTGACCTTTAAACCACTGTTTCCAGCCTACACCAGGAAGGCCTGGGCACTCCAACAGATTTCCATACAGGTAGGATCAAAAATAACAAAGTTGTGAACATACCCAAGCCACCTTATCGCCAAAAACCCCACCCTGGGGGGGGGGGGGGCATTATTAATCACCACAAGGGAAGACTCAAGATCCAAGACAAACATTGTGAACAGGAGGCCAGCAGGTACACAACCTTGTCTTACCCCCCTGCTGATTGAAACAGGAGTAGAAAGTTCCCCCAAGCCACTCAGTTTTATACAGGCTAGATTGTTATGGTATAACATTTGACAGGCATACAGGAGATATGCAGGCATGCCCAGTTTTGTTCAATCCACAGCATCAGATGCTGCTGTGAAGTCAACATATAGTTTTGTTTAGTTAAGTTTATTCATTTGTATTGCGCACCAGACCCGAGGGTATGAGGGCGCAGGAGCAACAAGGTTATTCGCAGCTTGGTTACATGTTACAGTGCAGTACAGTAATTACAATGGTTTTATGGATACAATGCAGTAAATACAATGGATAATAGATGATTGAAGCAGTCATGAAAAGGCAAGAGTTCACGGATTTACAAATATACATATTTACAAGGTGGATAGCGGTGAGGTGGGATGGATGGAATTAGCAGTCATTGTTCTTTATCCAGTGTATGTAGTTGCGTCTTAAGTGTATAAAGGTTTGGGGTGTCCTTAGAGGAGGTGGTAGGGAGTTCCAGTGTTGGGCTGCTTTCACCCGGAAGCTGTTGCCACCCATTTTGGTGCGTTTGAATCTTGGAACTGTGAGGAGATTAGCATTGGAGTTTCTAGTAGGTCTGTTGGAAGTGTGTTTACTTATTCTATCGACTAAGTAGAGGGGGGCAGCGTTGTTGAGGCATTTGTGTGTTAGTGAGGCTACTTTGAGCAGGATTCTGTCTGTCGTGTTGAGCCAATTGTGGCTCTCCTAATGTTGGGGATGTGTTCTCTCTTGGGGATGCTGAGCGCTGCTCTGAGAGCGTTGTTTTGAAGCGTCTGTATTTTGTTAGTAACCTATTTGCTCGCTCCTACGTAGAGGGCATTACGATAGTCCAATTTTGATAATACAAGGGCTCTGGCTAGTGTAATGCAGCTCTGGGTGGATAAGAAGGGTTTGGCTGCTCTTATAAGCTTACATGTGTAGGCCGTGGAGGATGCCATAGAGCTAACCTGTTTGTGGAAGGAGAGGGAGGAGTCGATGTATATTCCTAAGGTTTTCACTTCCTTAACTAATTTGATCGTGTTCCCGTCTATAATGAAGCTGGTGTAGTTGCGGTCCAATTTGGTTAGGTTTGCAGTGGAACCAAGTATAATGAGTTCAGTCTTGTCATCATTCAGGCATGGACAGTGAGATGCCATCCATGCCTGGATGATGAGGTACACCCTGTTCACCAAGGCCAAATTATGGTTGTAATCTCCCGTCAACGGGATGAGGATCTGGATATCATCAGCATAATTAGTGTAGGTGATACCCAGACCATCTAGATCATCAAACAGGGGCTTCGTGAACACGTTGTACAGTGTAGGGGAGACGCATGAGCCCTGGGGGAGTCCACATGTGATGGAGATGGGGTCGGCGGCAGCTGTGATGGAGAAGACACGCATGGATCTGTTGCTGAGGAATGACTCCATCCAGCTGTTGGCTTCTTGGGAGAAGTGGGCAGCTGAATCCAGGTGATTGCATAAGATTTTGTGATCAACTAGATCAAATGCCACGGAGAGGTCAAGGAGAAGCAATAAAGCCATTTTCCTGTTGTCTCTAAGAGTGTCAATTTGAGCCTTCAGGTCGATGAGGGCTGTTTCTGTCCCGTGTTGGGGTCTGAAGCCTGATTGCCGGATACCACATGCAAAGGTAAAGCATCCCTTTTTGGGACTGCTCAAAAAGACAGTTGAGCAAATAAATGTTCATATTTGTTGACCTCTCCTGAATCCTGTTTGAAAACTGCTCAGCACAGAACATGTTTCGACCCAGCCGTTTACCACTTACAGCTAAAATGTTGAAAAGATTTTGCTAGCACTGTCAGTCAAAGCCAAAAGCAGATAGCTCTCTGGGTCAACTCTCTTACCCCTCTTATAGACTGGGATCAAATGGGACGTATGGCAGCAATCAGGAATTTCACACTGGCTACTATTTTATCAAACAGCAGTCTCAGGATCTCAGACCAGATAATAGGATGGGCCTTCAATCCAATTTACAAACACCATGCGGTCTAGGTGCCCGGCTTTGTTTAAGACCTTTTATAATGTCAACCAGAACAGATTGGCCATTTTATCCAAATCAGCTTGCTCAACAGTATCACATTTCTTAGTTAAATGTCTATTCCAGATGTCTTCTTTTATACAAAAGGCCAACTCAGATGGAGCTTTTTATGTGTTCCTATTAAATGACATCCATACACTCTTACTGTCACCTCATTTTGATATCACACACAGACTGCTATGCATCATTGTGTATCAGGGCCTTATGGTGCTTCACACATTTCCTACATCTGTTTTTCAAGGTCCTGTTATTTGCCTTTTTAACAACCTCTGACAAACAAGAGTTCCTGATAAATTCATGTTGCAAAATCTTTTTTTCAGCATTAATCTGTTTGTCAAACACACATCTCAGAAACTCCCCCTCTTTAAAGAACCTACAGCTCCCCATAGATCCAATTCTAAAAGTAATTAAACTTATCCAGTTAACTATTTCATTCGCTGTCTCAAGCAGTTTATATGCCTCATAACCAATGAGCATAAAGTTATTAATCGATTCAAAATTCTTATTGGACCATCCAAGTCTGTTTCCTCCAGCATTAATGACCAAAGATCCTACTTTATCATACAACTCTGTGTAATATAGGCCATATTCAGCTTAACAGCTAGAATAGCATGGTCACTAAACCCAGTAAAGAGCACATTCATATCCACTGCACCCTGCTGTAACATGTCACAGACAAAAAAAGTTGAGGATTTCAGATTGATCTTCCAGATACAAGATGCTAGAACATCTGCCCTAATTATTTCATTAAGGATATACAGTTATAAATTGTCAAAGCATTGCATTCACCCCACATACAGCTGAATTTGCCACAACAATTCTGATGGCCTTTCTTACTCCTTGTCTTCAAATAGTTGTCTTTCTCTGTGGCATAACTTAGGCAGCAAGCATTAAAGTCTCCACCAATGAGTAACCAACCCCTTTTGCCCTGAGCTGCTCCAGAGCATACAATGTCATAAACACAGTGTTTAATGCCCTCAGTACACGAGCCACCCTGGAAGATTGTAGATATTCACCACCACAATGTAACAATGAGCATCCAAAAACATTTCCACCATCAAGACACCCAAGTTATCGGGATGGGCTACAATTTCACAGAATCTTAAATCATTGGATATTAATTTAGCTAAGCCCCCAAAGGGTTGAACCCTCTCCCACCTAATGGCGTTCTTATAGAAACTGGTATAGCCATCGAGTATGGCCCCTCCCAGCAACCAAGTCTCTTGGCGCAGTATAATGTCAGCCAAGAACAACAAAGTTGCAGAGTTCTTTTCCCTAAACAGGTGCGAATGACCACATGTATTCCAATTTTAATCAAAAAAGAGGATCAAGAATCAATCACTTTAGGAGGTAGAAAAGAAAGCAGCCAATAACTGTGTGCTTTAATCGAACGATCAGACTCACTCACATTAACCCTTCCAACATTGCCCGCTATTTGGATCTTTTTAGTCAGTGCACACTTAGAAGGCTGCTGGTTGTCCCAAACCTCTGCCATTCTACTTACTGAATTAGACACAGCATGGTCTAAATCATATCCCATCTTAGAAGGGATACTGCGTTCAACCTAACTAAGGTAGCTACCTTGGACCCACGACGATGTACTCTAGTTAAGGGGGAGATTGGGCATACATATGTTCAACATAATCAAAGTCTTCACTTTTTAGGACTCTTAGTGCAGGAAGAAGGCTAAACATATTTAACAGGCAACTACAATTAATGTAAGTCTTTGCATCTTTAAACTTACTGCAGATAGTAAACAAGGTTAGTAACAAGAAAGGAAAACATTGAGATTCCCTGTCATCATGCAGTCACGGGAGGATATCTCAGGGACAATGCGCTTGCCTTGGAAGCAAGATGACACAGAGCAACACAGGTTCAATCCCCGGTTTCACGCTTACAAAACCTCTGGGTATTAAGCGTTTTACAAATAACCAATTACAGTCCCTTCTGTTTTGACTTTACTACCTGCTGATTCTCGTTACTATTCATGAAGGGCGAAGAGGACTCAGGTAAGGAAACATCCTGAGTACTCTCATCTTGGTCTGAACCCATATGAAGACATTCTGGTTGCTGATGTTTATCGTTTATACATGACTTGCGCTTTTCCACCAGGAGCCGATGAGTTAGATTTTCATGTTTATGTTTAGTTCTCTTCACATGCCCAGCAGCTTTCTTTCTGGCTTTTTTTGTACCTGCTGTCGGTTTTACAGACTGTTCCTCGTCCGGCTCTTCCACTACAGTTGCCTTCGATGGTCTTGCTTTTCTTAATTTTCTCCTTGTTTTTCTTTGATGGAAGAGAGTCCCCATCTATGGCCCCAGAATATTCTAATCCATCCTCCACCTTCGTAGATTCCAGGACGTCCACCATCGGGGCCACTCAGATATCCAGAGATGGTTTCTTAATGAGATCGGCCACTTCATCAGTAGTTTGAAATTGCTTCCCAGAGACACTTAACACATTAATATGGCACCCTGCACCCTTCGGATCTTTATCTAGATCATTTAGTACTATACAGTGTTTATGTATGACACAGTGAATATGAGGATATCATTTCAGTAATATTTTTAAAGCGGAGCTGGTTGACACAAAATGTGCATCCAAAACACCAGATGCCACAGAATTTAAACTATCAGACGCATTTGGATCAAGTCTCTTGATTGTTTACCGTCTATACAATCACGAAAGACTTGGGCAAATTCACCACATTAACAATATCAGTTAAACAAGGGGAACAAGACAGCCTTCCCTCAGATAAGGAAACACGCTCCATAGGCAGGGTCAGAACAATTTCAGTTGCCAAAGACAATTCCGCTGGTGCCGCGTTAAGGATTTCCAGTTGCAATTCCTCTGTCTGTAAAGTATAACAGAGGTTGAATTGTTGTTGTCTATCTCAGCTGAAGTACTGGCTTGCGCATTGACAATTACCTCTGGCCTACATGGTATTGAGTGATTTTTGCTTTGGCAGGGGACATAGATGGACCCATTGCCAGTTGACCACATTCACCGCTACTGTCCAAATTAGTTGTAACTTTGCTTGACTTGACCCCCTTTTTGGTGTACATTATAACCTTTTTTACCTGCTTTCCCAGGTATTTGTAGATAGTCAGCCAGAAAACAAATCCTGCATGAAGTACAAAGCTCCCTATAATCACTTACATACCAGGAGACACGGCTTCAACCTCTCTGCCTCACTGCAAACAGCACTCGAAAGACACTCAGCAAAAGCGCACGTGCATGAGCGCAGAGCCTGTGATTTTTAAGGGCTTCCCAGAAACAAGGTGGAGCAAGTCACTAGGAAACTCAAGCAACATAGACACCCAAACTTTCGAATTAGAGAGATCATGAAAGCCACAATGAATGCCTGGGACGAGCAAACGCGGAAAGGAAATATAACCACGGCAACCGCCCCATTCACACAGATATGCAGGAACCCACAGTTTCCACCGGGTCTGGAGCACGGGGCCTTCGAAAATTGGGAAGAGGCAGGGTGCAGAAAAATAGGGGAAATGTTCCAGGACAATGAAATAAGATCATTCGCAGACTGCAAGACCATGTGGAACCTAACGAATGCGGACAGGTACAAATATGAACAGCTCAGACACTGGCTAACAACGCCCGAGATAGCCCAGGCGGCGACAAGGGAATTGACCACTTTTGAAAAATACCTCCTAACCAACTCAGGTGACAAGAAGCTAGTCTCCTCACTTTACAACTTCACAAACAAACAGGAAGAAGATTTAAAATGGGCCTACATGAAAAAATGGGAAAGAACACTGGGGGAAAAAATCAGGAACCACCAATGGCAGGCGCTTTGGGCAGACATCCCCAAACTAACACGAGCAGCCCAGACCAGGGAAATGTGGATAAAAATAGTCACACAATGGCACTACACACCAGAGAGGTTCAATAGCATGTATGCAAATACGTCAAACCGATGATGGAGAGGCTGCACAGAATCAGGCACTTGGAGACACAGCTGGTGGGACTGTCAAAGGGTCAAAGGCTTCTGGACAGAAATGATCTCAGAAATGAAAAAGATTTTCCCAGAGGCAGATCAAGTGGGGGAGAAAGTTTGGCTATGCGGACTGAAAGACCAACAAACCCAAAAATACACAAAGGCGCAACGGAGAAGTTTCATGGGCCTGGTCATAGCGGCTTCGGCCACAATTGCACAGAACTGGAAGAAGCAAGACCCACCACTGATATACACATGGCTACAAAAGGTCTGGTCGCAAATGGCCATGGAAAAAATCACGCATAACCTTCAAGGAATACAAGACTCCTTCATGAAAGAATGGGGGGGAGTACTAGAATACCTACAATCGGACTACATGGAACAATGGTGCCCACATAATATTAGAATAACAGACATATTCACCTCATAGTCAAGTCCGAGGACATCTGAACATTGAAACCTCTTCCGGAAGGGAGTGGGGAGAGGACGGGGGAGGAGGGACGTTCGGGGGGAATGTTGGTAATTTGTGATTGGTTATATTATGAAAACAATAAAAATAAGTTAAAAAAAATAAAGAAAGTGAAGCCAGTTTATTAGCAGGTGTTCAGTTCAGCAGGCCAGCAATCTGCAAACCACACTCACATGGCACTCAGCAAGCACTGCATTGTTGGCAATCCAGGCATTACTTTCCCTGGCAGATAATTTACCCTACAATAATTTGACTGACAGTTGTTTTTCCAACTGCGGCTTGGTTTTCCCTGGTGTATGAGGTTTAAGCATATGCTGATGGACAAATTAATACAAATTTTTTTTATTCTGATATGGTTTCCAAAACCTTACACATACCAAACAACAACAATGTCATCATTAGTACTTTTAACAAAAATAACTTAACATGTCTATACATACATATGAAATCATGCATATAAAATCAACCTCACCAATTCACAACAATTCCTAAGCCAATGAATCAATCATGCATTCTGAAATCCTTGTATAAATGTGTCATCTAGCATTTGACATACTTCCCTAATAAAGTGGATAAGTGCAATAATTACAGATTTATTTGTACCTGCTAACAATAAAGCCCACAACAACTCTGCTCAGTCTACTAATATGTCCGATACAAATCGCTGCAACCAGCGATCTCTTAGATGCTTAGTTCCTGGGCATTCTAAAGTAAGATGTTTCCATGTCTCTTCTTTGATCTTTGCATGGATGACAACCTCTATCCTCTAAGTAGACCCTCTTTGAGGCCCCATGACATCTAGAGTGGCCAAGATATTTAGTCTGAAACTAAGATATGCCATTCTAATTGTACAATCCCGAAACAGACTTATAAGCTGTTTTCTACGGCTCTGAAACATTAAACAGACCCTGCGAAGCACCACGATTTTTGCGGACGGCTGCGTGAAGCTCCAGGACCCTCCACACACAAGGCATAAGCCCGAAAGGCTTGTTTTTGCCGCCCACGGATAACCGCTCAGCAAGGAGCCAAGATGGCGGCTCTCACTCACTGAGCCAGGGGAGCCCAGCGCCAGACCAACGGACCGCGAAACTACAAACCCGCTCAACCGCTTGTGAGAGGAAGAGGAAGAGCGAGTTGGTGGCACGGCTGCCGAACGGGGCATCGGCGGCGTTGCATGGGCCACCGAGACACCCGAGGGACTGTGGACGATAGGCACGACACAGGCCTCCACACCTCGAAGCCGCAAGCCTCACCCGAGGCCACAAAGGAAAGCGCACATCGCTGAAACAGCCCTCAGCGCCCAAAGCCCACAGACATAGCCGGAACCAGGGGAATGTCGCGCTCGAACAAATCGACGGTGAAGGGGGCTAGGTCCAAGCAGCGCCAGACCACCATAGATGCTTTCACGGCCAACGAAATCCCCAACCCCGAGGCCTCAGACACGGCATCTGTTGAGACGGAAACCGGCCCCACTGTAGCGGTGACCGAACCCAGCAACACCCAACTACTGTAGGCCATTAAGACGTTCCAAGCAACAATGGTGAACAAAATCGACGCCGTGGCCACAGATCTGGGCCTCCTACATCAGGATGTCCGCTCCTTGGCTGGCAAAACCGAAGCGCTGGAGACCCAGGTACGCGAAAATACGGAAGCAAAAACCCAACTCCTACACGACGTGGAGAACCTCCTGCTGCAGGAGATTGGCGCGGAAAAGCTGTCGCAGGGCTTCTCCATAGAGAGGGCTCATAGGTCACTTGCGAAGAAACCACCAGCAGGTGGTCCACCTAGGCCTCTGATAGTGAAAGTACTGAATTACAGGGACCGAGAGGTCATTTTTGGCGTATTCACGATCAGGTGGCCAGATCAAGAGGGACTCTGCCAAGATTGTGATTTATCCCGATTACACCTTCCAAGTACAGATGAGCAGAGCTCAGTTCATACATACGAAAGCCAGATTGAAAGCAGCAGGATTGCGATACATGCTTCTATACCCCTCAAGGCTAAAGTTGATACACAACAACAAGGCCCTCCTGTTTGACACCCCGGAAAAGGCACGGGACTGGCTGGACGGACGCAACTACCCAACATCGGAGACAAAAGGCGGAAGCCGCATCGAACCGTCTCCCAAAAACCGCAGGAGAACTTTTCTTAATACAACTGCGTATCAGCAGAAGGATCTAGCCTATTAAAGGGCTGATATGATCCTACTATGCGGAAAGCCAAAGCAAGAGCTCCCCCAGCCCCCAGGAGTTTCTTTTTCAGGGTACGTTTACCCGCCCGTAGGGCACCCGAAGACCATGCCTGGTCCTAAGGAGCGGAAACAGGACAGTCAGAATGAGGGTCACCTCGCTGGACCAGTTCTATGTTTGGGAAGTTTATTAAATAGGAGGGAGAAACGGAGAGTTAGCCCCCACGTTGGGAAATTTGAACAAAAAACACTGAGTCCTCAGGATAACTTCACAACAGATACATCATTAACAGGGCCTCGACCGAGGCCGAGGAGGAGCAACTGACACCACGGCGCCTATGGCTGAAAAAATAAAAGTAATGACATGGAACGTCAGAGACATGAACAGCTTTGTGAAACAACGCCGGATACACGCATATTTGCGACGATGCAAGGTTGGAATTTCTATGCTTCAAGAGACACACCTGACGACGGAAAAACTGAAGGCGCTAGCCAAGACATGGCGAGGGACCCTGATCGGATCCTCCTTCTCCTCTTATGCAAGAGGGGTCCTGATTTGTATCGACCCGAACATCCCATTCAGAGTGGTGAGCACCAAGACGGACGACGACGAGGGCAGGATGGCACTTGTGCAAGGTACCATGGAAGGGAAGGAACTATGCCTGGTTAGTACTTATACTCCTAATCATGATGCCACCGCTTTCTTCCACTCCCTGTTTTCGCGACTGAGCCCTTATGTAAATTGCATGATTTGGGGGGGAGACCATAATTGCACCTTAGATCCTCTCAAAGACAGGTCTGATAGCAAACACTCCCGCCCATCCCCCCCAGCCAAAATATTGTCTAAGTTAATAAGCCAGCTGTCACTATGTGATCTGTGGAGGGAACAGGGCCCTGAGCGAAGAGAATTTTCCTTCTTCTCCCCGCCATACAACGTCCACACTAGGCTGGACTATATTCTAGTCAATCTGGGGCAGCAAGCCACGTTTAGCGACGCACAGTATTTGCCATGGGTGTTGTCAGACCATTCCCCCATGTTGGCCACCTGGGAGGTATACCCGCCCAGACCCCCATTTCCCACGTGGAGACTTAGAGCCGAAGCCCTGATCGATGCAGCCTTTTACGAACACATAAAAGACAGTACCGATGAATACTGGCAAAACAACCTGGACAGTGTTGAATGCGTCAGTACCGCGTGGGAGGCATATAAGGTAGTCATGAGGGGAGAGATGATAGCCGCGGTGGGGGGTGCCCAGAGGTCCATCACTAATTCCCTGGTGGGCGCGGAAAGGGAGTTGGGGGAGCTGGAGAGTAGGACAGATTCGACTCCAGAACATCTACAGGAAATTACCAAACTGCGACAAACCTGCCTGTCGCACTGGGAAACCTTGGGAAAACTAAGATATGCTAAGCACACTGAAAGAACGCACATGCTGGGAGATAAACCCGGTAAACTCTTAGCTTGGCTTTACAAGAGGGAAACCCCTAGGACTCCCATTTGCCACATACTCAGACTTGATGGCACCACAGCGCACACCCAGGCAGAGATTAACACGGTATTTTCCGAGTACTATCGTGACCTATACTCCAAGACCCTGCCCCCCACTGACACCGAGATAGAGGACGTCCTAGATAACATAGAGCTACCCAAAATAGATCCATAAATGGCTGAAGCCCTAGACGACCCGATTACCCCCGATAAGGTGAAAGCAATAATTAGACCCTTACCATCTGGGAAAGCGCCGGGCATGGATGGCCGGAATTCTATAAGTCATAAGAGGAGACCCTTGCCCCACTGCTAGCACAGGTATACAACGAGGCTTACGAACACGGTATCCTCCCTGACTCCATGAGAGAAGCCATAATAATCCCCCTGCTGAAGCCTGGAAAAGATGGGACGGACTGTGGGTCATATAGACCACTATCTATGTTAAATGTAGATAACAAAATACTGACTGCACTACTTGCTAATAGATTACGTAGAGCGATCCCCCTGTTGATTCACCAGGACCAAACTGGCTATGTGCCAGGGCGCTCTATCACCGAAAACTTGCGCAGGTTACACCACATAATATACAGCACCGAGCGAGAGCCTCAAATATGCTGTGGCGTTACTAGACTCCACCAAGGCCTTCGATTCGGTGAGATGGGAATGGTTATATGCCACCATGGTTAGGATGGGGATCGGACCCGCCTTCCTTAAGTGGACCCAATTGGTCTACACCAATCCCACTGCCAGAGTGCACACCAATAAGACATACTCAGAGAAATGGCCCCTCTACAGAGGCACACGGCAGGGTTGCCCACTGTCCCCTATGCTATATTATTGCTGCAGAGCCTGTAGCTGTATATCTCCGGCAGGAGTACGGAGACTGAGGCATTGAACTTGACGGGAGACACACCTCGTCTCTATGTACGCAGACGACATGCTGCTGTACCTGCACAACCCAGAGCACCTCCTGCCCTACATTTTAGAGACTTTAGATGGTTTCCACAAACACACAGGCATTCAGATGAACAAATACAAGTCCTGTCTCTATCCCCTTGCTGCATTGTATAGAGAGGAGCACAGATCCCTGCCCCCTCTAGACCTTCAATGGCAGGTGACATCCTTTAGATACCTGGGTGTTACCATACACCGTAACCCGAGCAGCGAACACATTCTTAACACGGTTAGGGCTAAAGATGCCCTTGCAAAGTCCATGGATTTTTGGGGTAAGCTCCCACTCTTACTTGCGGGGCGGGCGGGTCTCCTCAAAATGGTGGCACTCCCCCGTTTACTGCATTGCTTTTCCAACGTCCCCTTCAACATCCCTCGCTCCTTTTTCAGAGACATAAACAAACTCTGTAGGGGATTCCTTTGGCAGGGAGGTAGGCACAGGGTGGCGCTGGACATTCTCCATAGACCCTATGAGAGGGGGGGATTGAAGGTCCATAATTTCGAACTTTACTACTTGGCTAGCCAACTAAGGCATGTGACGCAATGGATGGCAGATGAAACCTCCTCAGACACCCGACTTCTCCAACCATCTCTGCCTCGACTGTTACTCCGGGACTTACTATGGGTTGACAAAGGGGCTCTGAGACATCACCAATACCTGGTTAGACTTGGATCCCAGCTCTGTAAGCGGGCCTGAAAATCAGTGGGGGCGACAGACCCGTATTCCCTGCAGATCCCCATTGCAGCAGTCATTGCTAAACTCTCATGGGGACATACAGAAACACACACTCAGTGGGAACCCTATGTGGTGACAGTATTAGGAGACCTCATGTACGAACAAGAGCTCATGACATTCACTGACCTCAGCGAGTCCACAGGCCTGCCCACAGGTCAGTTTTTGCTCCACAGAGCAGTGACACAGGCCATGAAGGACAGATGGCCGGAGGCCACTGACCAAGTCATGGAGAACGATATCATTGAGTCGATGTTGGACACTGCTGAGGGGGAGCCACGCAACCTCCAGACTATACGAAGCCCTACTGCAGGGTTTTACCAAGAATTAACTTAAATGCAAACAGTGGTGGGAGAGGGTATTGGGCCTTGAATTTGAGGACAAAGCATGGGAGAGAATAACTCACTACCGTAAAGAAATCTCTAGAAATGCCTGTCTCCAACTCATCCAACTGTACATTACCAACAGGGCTTACCTTACACCTGACGCCATATCGAGGTCAAAGGATCCACAACCCAGACATGCCCCAAATGCAATGAACCGAGGGCGGGAATGACCCACATGTTCTTGGGGTGCCCAACGGTCCAGAGGTTCTGGGCCCAGGTGAAGGAGAGGGTAGCAAACGCGGAGATTGAAGTGGAAATTCACAAACCAGCAGCCTGTATTTTGGGAAGTTATAAGCGAAACAGTAAGAATAAGCCCCTCAAAAAAACTCAAAGACTTGATATACAATACAGCAAAAAGACGCATAGCCATGGGATGGAAAAGCGCCGGAGGCCTTAGCGAGGCTCTTTGGTGGCGTGACCTCAAAAGATGGATAGCCGCTGAGACCGCGGCCTGGGAGACAGTGATTCAGGTACAGAGGCTGGACTCCAGTGATGAACTACTCCGTTGGTTGGCGTTAACAGTGCCATTGCTCTACCTAGCGGCTCAAGACAGCACCTCGGTCAGTACGGACAGTCCCAGCCCGACACGAGATCCAGTAGAATAAGGTGGATGTACCTGAGGTCTCGGAGGGAGGGGGTTGGGGCGGGAGAGTTGGGAATGTTATATTATGTTGTTTTTTTGGATTATGCATATTTCATTGACTAATCAATGATCCTTTGTTTGTCACTACTTGTTGAAAATCCAATAAAGATATTTAAAAAATAAATAAATAAGGGATATAGTGTATATGCACAATACTTGACCTAGATCTTCCGCATCTGGGCAGCCAAATGAACTAACCTACCATACAGTCTCTCTATAATTAGTCTATTCTTCCTTGTAGAATAAAGCTGGAAGCCTAAACAGACAGTGGGCCCGATTCATAGAATAAATTAGCAAGGAAAAACGGGCGCTTGAGTGCAAAATGAGCGCAAGTGCCCATTTGTTGATTCATGGAACACATTGCGCGTGGCTTACCAGAGACTTGCGCTGTCGCCAGGCTGGTCCAACATATCACTGCAACACCACAAATGCCTTGCGCGAGACGCCCAGCGAAAGCGCATACCATCTAGTGCAGTTACCTAAAAAGGGGGCGGAACACGTGGAATGGGGAACAACAGGCGTAAATGTGGCCGTTACGTGGGAAGTTCCATAGTAAAATACTTGCATCGTCTACACACGCGCTAACAACATGTATTCATGGAATTGAACAGGGCTCTCCTACGTCCAGAAAAAGACGTGCTAACCCATAAACACGACCGCTAAACTAAAGCATGCTAAAGCATCACTGCGCACTAAAAACAATGCATAAAAAGGCCACATGAAAAACCAATGCGCTATACAGGTACGATGAATGTCCCATTTTTCACAGCAGTAATCGGGGGACACCGCAGGAGGAAAGGCTAGCCAGGGCACGCATTTGTTTATCCAGGAACAGCCTTTTTGGGATGCCTGATGACCAAGTCTATGGCAGGTATAGGTTTCAACCTTATATCATATTAGACCTGGTCATGGAGTGGGAAGATGACCTCATATCACCCACCCTGTGCTCCCAAGCACTGAGCCCCTTGGAAAAGGTGCTCAATGTACTGTATTTTTTTGGCCACTTGGTCATTTCAGCCATTGTCGGGGGCATTTCACAGGCCACGCAGTCACGCTGCCTACACCAGGTGTTGGCAATCATGACTGCTTGCCCCTCAGTCCACAGGCACATGTACATGCCCAGAACACCCGCAAAAAGGCAGGCTGCTGTCCAGGACTTTTTTACAGGGTGGCGCACTTTCCTAAAGTGCTTGGTGCCATTGATTGCACCCATATGGCCCTATGTCCACCTAGGGCCACAGAGCACATCTATCGCAATCACAAGCACTGGTATGCCATCAACGTGCAGAAAGTATGTGATGCCAAGGGAATCATCACCTCTGTATATCTATGCCAACTGTCCAGGGTCCACCCATGATCGTTTCATATTCAGAATGTCACCCCTACAGCGGGCCCTGGAAGCTGGGAGGCATGGCAACTCATGGCTCATTGGGGAGTACAAATGGCCCTGCAAAAGCATGCATGTTTCACACAGACAAAACCACACCGCTGACAACCCATCTCACCTCTACAGGGGACGGTGCCTACCCTCTGAGCACCTACATGATGACGCCAATACAGAACCCCACCACACCACCCCAGGTAAGATACAACGCAGCCCCTATTGCAAATAGGGGCATAGTGGAGCCCACATTCGGAGTGCTAAAGTCACGCTTCCGCTCCCTTGACCACGCTGGTGGTGAGCTACTATATACAGGTCAGTTATCAATTCTTAGAGTCATTCATACACATCTACAAATATGTAGCCTATAACTAAAGTTGCCCTCCAACATTTCTTCCTAAGCCCTTGTGATTTTGCTATCCCTAGGATGCGCTGATGAGCCGCTTATCTAGGGTTAGGGGATAGGGAGAGATGCTGGCCCTATCTCACACTAGTCAACATGGGCTGTACAGGATTCACATGAAAAGTGTGCGTAACCAACACCTTGCTGATGAATGATGTAACTTTATTCTCATTCTCAGCTCAGTGTGGTCGCACTTCAAAAAGAAAAAGAAAGATTGTTTTTTTATAAATAAAATGTTTGTGTTAAGAACCCCACCATGGGTATTTTGAATAAAAAAGAAGGAGCAGGGAAGGACAAATGATAAATGATGTCCTTTCTGCTTAGTTGTTTTGCAGCTGTTTCTTAGTGCAGCTGTACTGATACCCAGTATGGGTGTTTTTTCAGGCAAAGAAAGCTTTGCATGAATTGTTTTAAGAAGATGTTGCCCCCTTTCCCCTGTTATCTATAATTTTGTAAGAGAGGGAGGGGCCACATCTGGCCTACCGGTTGCAGTGGAGATGGTGGTTTACCCACTTTCTTCAGGGCCACAACACCTATTGAAGGCGTTGTCATAACAGAGTCCCTGTGAGATGTAATTCTTTCTACACAGGGCCCCACCTGCAGAGGAAACATAAGGGGTGGAGGAGAGAGGAAAGAAACATTTTATGTTTACCTCTATAACTCTTAGGGTTCAATGTGCGCACTCTCTAGTGTCTTTTCAATGTTTTTGCGATACTTTCATAGTGCCATAGTCTTACCCTTCTGTTTTATGTCATCAGTTCAAAGCTTTGTTTTGGAAGGGTTGATCTGTTGTCTATGGCTGTGGCACGGATGCTTAATGTTCTCCAGCATTCCGGCGTGTCCTAAAACAATGCATATTCCTTTTAGCTATGTGCAGGATATAAAGAAGACAAAGGGACTTCTAAGTTGTTATCACATGCTTTAAAAGCAGATTTCCTAGTGTATATTTCATGTACAGACAGGCCCTTCTGGGCTGTATGTAAGATACAGTTAAGGGAAGACCTATTTCTACTTGTCCCAGCAGTTGCTATTGCTGTGAAATGTATGTTGCTTACCCATAAATACAGGAGTACGTGGTCGTCTTGTTCTGGGTTCTGCATTCAAAGTGAGCACCCGGTGTTTACCCTCATGTACGCGTGTTTTGCGCATGCGCAAAGCGCAATGGGCACATCTAACACAAGTCGTTGGTATACAGTGACCCCATCTTGGAGTGTTGTGTGCCCGTGTTGTTGGATAAACATGACCCGATCTACCACTAGAAGAGGTCCAATTGTGGGGACGGGGACGGTTGTTGTGTGTTCTGCTTCTGTTGTACTTGCTGAAGGAGGCCAGATCTTTTTTGAGTTTGAGGATCTTCTTGTTCAAATTGAATTCCTTGAATTCCTTCACAGAGGCATCTAGTTCTTGTAAGCTTGGAAGAAAAACTGTACTCATATATCACAGAAGCGCATTATGAGGACCAGAGCAATAATGTTACAGGAGGAAATGGACCACAACAGTTCAGCAAGTATAACAGAAGCAGAACACACAACAACCGTCTTCGTCCCCACAATTGGACCTTTTCTAGTGGTAGCTCAGGTAGCTCTAACGGGAGTGCTCCAAGTACCTCGAGTGCGAACAACTCCACCAGTAACTTTGCCAACAGAAATGTGGGCTTCACGATCCCGAACAACACCGGGGGAAGTGGAAACCAAATCCCTCCTTTTCTCAACAGAGGGCAAGGGAAGAAGAAGAACAGAGGACGAGGACACTGGCAACTGCAGTGGCAGAATCAGTCGCTGTGGGTGACCCAGAGTAGAGGCCGCGGTGGAATGAACCGCCAGGCCAGGGAAGATATTGAACATCGAACCACGAGAAAACACAAATACAAATATTGATGCCATCTCCTTCTCTTTAGTTATAAATTTATCCAGATACACTCTGAACTGTGACCAATACAAATTCTTGGAAAAGGGTTATCCTTTGTATCCACAGCCACCCATGATCCTTTTCAAACCTGCATTGAGCTAGCACAACTCATCAGGAAAATACATCTGAAACAATTCTTTGTAAACACACCAATGACGCCAGAAAAAAGTGCAACCAATCTGAAGGGCAAATTGACCTATTACCCTCCGCCTAACGGGATTACTCCTGAATCAATCACTTTTTAAAAAGCAATCAACAAAAAACGGGTGGAACTGGAGCAACAGCAGGGGTACAAAAGCTTCTCCACAAGAGAAAAAGTAGCCCTCCAGTCCTTGTCCGAGAATGATGGTATCACTATTAAACCTGCAGACAAGGGGGGAGCTACTGTTATCATGGACACTGCTGACTACAAGAAAATGGTCCTGGACCTCCTGGGAGACAATTCCAGCTACAGATGCCTTGGAAGCAACCTAACAGCCAGCATACGCCTGCTGATCATACCAATATTGGAGGAAGCAAGCGCCGAGGGATATATCAGCAATAAGGAATATGATTTCCTTATCCCAAAAACAACAAGGAAACCGGCTTTCTATGCACTACCTAAAGTGCATACGAACAATAATCAACCACCAGGCAGACCCATAGTCTCGGGTATATGATCAATTTTGGAATTGTCCCAATGTGCTGATTTCTTTTCGAAGCCAGAAGTTGGAAAAATGAAGTCCTATCTGAAGGACACTATGGCTGTTCTCCATTTAATAAAAGAGAGACCATTCAACCAGGAGCAGCAACTATTGGTCACACTTGACATTGAATCCTTGTATACACTCTTTCCACAGGGGGCAACTCTCCAAGTGGTAGAAAAGGTTTTGACCAACAAAATACCTCCTATGGACACACCTATCCCTCTTGTGATGCAACTGGCAGAAATTGCATTGACGAAAAACTATTTTCTATATGAGGACATGTACTTTGAACAAACATCGGGAACCGCCATGGGTGCCACGTTTGCACCCAGCTTGGCAAATTTGTATGTGACTGATTTTGAGGACCAAGTGATTTACCACACAGGAAACCCATGGACGACCAAAATAGAAATATGGTCAAGATATATAGATGACGTCCTGATGGTATTTAACGGCACAGTAGAGGATCTGAAGAATTTCATGGGATGGCTCAATGAACAGAACAGGTTCCTTACCTTCTCGGAAACACACAGTCAGACATCCATATACTTCTTGGATCTACAATTACAAATCAGAGATGGCAAAATAACGAGCAAAGTATTTAACAAACTTACAGACCGCAATTCATTGCTTCGATATCAGAGCTATCACCCACCAACTCTGATAGAAACCAGGCTAGAACCCTAGCAACCAAACTGAATGCACGGGGCTACCCTAGGAACACCATTATACAGGCTCGCAAGAGGGCCCAAAATATCCCACGAGATACTACCCTAGAACAGAGGCCAAAGAAGACAAGATCACGGCAGTAATGAGTTATTCGCCCATGACGAATACACTGAGGAAAGAGATCCTAAAATGATGGTCTATTTTGAATGTGGGAGAAAAAACCCTTGAAACCCACAGATCCGCAATCAAGATGAGACAGAATCTGTGAGATGCACTCATTCACACCCACAAGGAACCGAAAGTCGAAACAGTGAGTACCCTATAGAACCAAGCACCATCAACTGGCCACACTCCTTGTACATTGCAGCTCTTGTTCCAGTATGAAAAGAAGCACTACAATTGCCATCGGCTGGATGTTTCCATGAACACAAAAGACACTAACTAATTGTAACAGTAGCAATGTTATATAGCTGATTACTTGTCCATGCACGGCCAAAAAAATACCAGGCTCACAGAGCATGAACATGCATGACAAGCTGTACAAACGTGAACAATTACGGATATTCTGCCTCAAAATGGCTCAGTCTAGATTGAATGAGCAGACACACTGGCAGACGTTAGCCACCCTGTAAATGAATAATATAGGCACCAGGGGCTGTTTTTCTGACCATTGTTGGCTTGAGCTTTGACCTGTTCAAAATCCTTGCCTGCACTGAATCATGGCGACTTTATTTACACCTGCTTTTAGATACCACTCACCACTTGGGGGGCAGTAACAATAGTACACCTGCGTTACACTTTCATCTTTTTGGGTCCATATAGACCCAAAGATTTTGATAACCCCGGCAATAGTTTCGGAAAACTGCCTGACTTAAGAAATTTCAAAAGAATGCAGTAAAATTCTTTCGATAATTCTATCAAATATCTTTTACAAAAAGTATTTTTCAAAAGTCCCCTTTGTTTGAATGTCCTTGTCCATACTGAGAATGTCTTAAAGCTTTGTAAGTGCTTTTAAATCACAACACTCACCCATGCCGAGACAAATATATAAAGATATAACGTTATGTTCATCTCATAACACGGGCACACCACACCCTGAGATAGAGTTGCTGGATATTAACAACTGGTACTTGACATACCCGTGGCACACTGTGCATGCGCACCATACGCGGACATGATTATAAACACTGAGCTATTACATTCAATGAGGAACCCAGAATAAAACCTTCTCTGCGTCACACCACCTGTGCGGGTCCATATACAACACAGAACTTGCTCGCACAACCCCTGCAATGTTTTTGAAAATACTGGAGTTGATAAGTCTTTTTTAATTTTTCGTAAATTTGCAAAAAATCTCTGCATTTGCTCTCGTCCTTATTGATAATGTTCATATGCTGTCACAGCACAATACTCACCCAGGCCGAGGCGAACATAGAATGTCATGTTTATCCAACAACACAGGCACACAACACTCCAAGATGGAGTCAATGTATACCAACGACTTGTGTTAGATATGCCCATTGCGCTTTGCCTTTGCCCAAACACGCGTACATTTGGGTAAACACCGGGCGCTCACTTTGAATGCAGAACCCAGAACAAGATGACCACGTACTCCTGAAATTACGGGTAAGCAACATACATTTCACAGCAATAGCAACTGCTGGGACATGTAGAAATAGGTCTTCTCTTAACTGTATCTTACATATAGCCCAGAAGAGGCTGTCTGTACTTGAAATATACACTAGGAAATCTGCTTTTAAAGCATGTGATAACAACTTAGAAGTCCCTTTGTCTTCTTTATATCCTTCAAATAGCTAAAAGGAATATGCATTGTTTTAGGACACACCGGAATACTGGAGAACATCCGCGCCACAACCATAGACAACAGATCAACCCTTCCAAAATAAAGCTTTGAACTGATGACATAAAACAGAAGGGTAAGACTATGGCACTATGAAAGTATCGCAAAAACATTGAAAAGGCACTAGAGAGTGAATCTGTCTGACCGTGACCATACCCAAATTCACATGTGCCTCAATGTGTTGTGACTTGCACATGCCACCCTTCTAAATTCCACCCTTCTAAATTCGTGTGGCACTGCTAACCAAAGGGCCCAGAGAAGTGCATATAGCATGAAGGCTAACAACAATGGAGACAGTCAAGGCAATACATGAAGATAGAACATGAACAAAGGATGCATCTCAATGTACAAACATTCAAGGGACTAGCAATCATGAATCCCACTAGGAGTGTATACACAGGTCGGACTTGAGACGGCCCACAGATAGAATGGAAGCCCAATGCCACTGTGTAAGTTACTTTCCCACACTGCACTCCTAGCAAGCCCATGGAACGGAGAAGCAGGAGTGGCATATGTGTCTGGACCCAAGGCACAAACACCAACACGAGACAATCCTCTATGGGACCAGCTGGAACCTACAGTGGATGCTCTCGGCTGCCACACACAGCAACACACTGTCACATAAATGCACAGCAGAAAAAAAACTAATTTAGAAAAATCAAAAATGCCCATAGGGCACTGGGGGGGAGGAGGTGCAGGTTGTACGTCAACACCCACATGTGTGGATGTTAAAAAAGGCCCCTCCATGGATTAATGGGCCTCACGGCTATGATGGAGAGGGAGACCCGTTGCTGACTATTCGTTCTTCTCTTGGTTTAACTGGTTTAACTTCCAAGCTCTTAAAGCAAGCAATACACACTAGAGAACAGATTGTTCAGAAAAGAACAAGAGATGATTTATCTGTTGAAAAGTGATGTCACTGGTTTGAATGACTCAATAGAATGGCACAGGATTAAGAATCGCTAATCTGTAATTTTTCATACTGCATTTCTCCATTTGCCAGTTGGCATTAGTATGGCACACTATACCCATGACCTGGTTACACTCTGGCCGCATGTTATAGATACGAGCAACACTGAAGATTCTGATTTCAATGAACAAGTCCCAGTACAGCTGACAAAAGTACACCACTTTGTGAAGTTCAATTTTTTGACTACTAATGTAAATGATGGTTTTACTTAAGATCCATTGAATGGTAAAGATGTTGTTGTTCTCAGATTTAGAGCTAATGTTTCAAATCTATGTAATGAGATGGAATGATTGTCAACCCCAGCCTATGTTTCTAATCTATGCAAACTCATTCAGAGGATGCCCCCTCACCACACACGCCCAGGTTCAACTTGGAGATACACTTGATTCATATGCTCTACCTATAATATTTAAACCTATGCCCACACTCGAACTTGTTCCTTTACGCCAGGCCCTATCCGAGTCACGGGTCCTCCATAATTCAGTATTCACAAAGGGATGCACTGCTATGTTTATGACTCTACAGCTGTATTTACACGACATGGGATCTCCCGATTTAAAAGTCCCTTCTTTTTCCCATTACACCTATGTTTTATTAGACATGGGGCATCATCACAAGTCTGGTGGTAACCCTTAAATGCAGCAGTAGCACTATTACCGCTGCATTTAAGGGTCCGCCAGATCATGGCCTTGGCGGATTTGCTGATTTTCAGCGCTATTACTGTCGACGGGAAATCCGCCGGCGGTAATAGCGCGGATATTCCCCATTGGGCCCAATGGGGAATGAAGAATTCCCAAATGGGCCCAATGGGGAATGGGCACTAACAGTTCGCCAAATCCGTGATCCGGCGCTAATAGCGCTGGGGGGTTTGGCAGTAGGGCTAATAGCGCCAGAGGTAATAGTGCCAGCGTTAACGCCCAACTCGTGATGAGGCCCTAGGTGCTCTCTGGTTGCGATTCTCATAACAGGTCTAGAGTCCTGGTATCATTGATTGTGACGATTGATACTTAGTTTGTAATCTTAAACATTAGCCATTCAAAGATGGCGGCCGCTTGAGCATAGTCGCAACCGAAAAAGGACACATCACTCGTGTTCCCTTGGAGACGCGAGATCTTCGGCATGCAGACCCCTTCTTCGCCTCACAAGCTGCGCAGCGTTCCAGGAGCATTCACAGCCCTGTGTCACGGTCCGCTACACAAGGTCAATGGATGAGTTTGTATCCTAGGTAAAATGACTAAATGATAGGCGCAAAGGGGATTATGACGCGACGTGATAAACCTTTCACCCTAACCGAGGGATTCTTTTGACTCTATTCCTCAGCATCCAGTGCTGCCTGAGGACAGACAGAATACACGCATTCCCAATTTCGGAGCTGCTCTTTGAGATTCCCCTCTGATGTGCCCATTAATGCCCGCCTGCGCACGTGCATGTCCAGTTACACGTTATGGATATTTTTTCCTATACCAAAAGTATAATGTTCGCCCAGGTTAGTTCAACCTAAGAGATTCTTTTTTTATTTTAATCCCGTAGGAGATTCGCTGATTCTCATGCGAATTGGTGGCATTTTCCCCTGAAGCCCAGAAGTTTTATCTATCCATTGCGAAGCCCGGAAAGGCATCTCTAAATTAAGAGGCACATTCCTCATTCCACTCTTTGAGCCGATATTGATACACAATTGTCTTTCACCATACCTACGCTTAATATGCGCTGACTCTAAGGTTAAAATGTCCCATACATATACACTCATAGGACCCGCAGCCGGTGCCTGGATTGTATTAGGATACTTACCGTCGCAGCTATACTTAAGGATGCCACTCCTCTCCAAAAAGAACGGATTATCCCGTAATCCCAAGATTGTGACTTCAAGATTGATCTAGAATCATTAGACACAGTACTGTACAGGTAAGCTGCTAGCTAACTCCCCCTATCTAGCGGCTATCATCATTACTACACTCATACTACTTGTTGCAAAATTATTTTAGCCGCACTACCAGTGCACATGAGAAAAGCTAATTTTATGCTTTTCTTGCAGCTACAACAACTCAAGGGCTCTTTATAAATCCGACTGACGCAAAATAAGCACGTTGGGTGCCCCACAAGAACCTACTAAGGTATTTCTTTCCTGAGTTTAATGGTTCTATAGTTCTATTGAGCAAACACATACACAGAAACCTAGCTACACCTTTGAGCTTACTCTGTGTTTCTTTCTCCTTTTTTAAACTAGAGGTTGCACTGTTTCAACTGCTAATGAGCGAATTATGTGAATAGTATTCTGTTATTTAATACACCACTCCTGATGAATGTTCAGTATCTATCTCCCCGGAACAGAAATATGTTGAGAACATAATTCTCTGCAGTTAAGCAGAGACTGAAACCTTTTGTACATATCTACTAACCCTATGAGTGTATACAATGGAATAGACTTTGCCACACATTTATTCGATCTTGCATATTGAATCATTCAGTGATGTTTGATGAATCCCTATGATTACACTTTTTTTAGTGAAATTTCTCGCTAATTGTAGCACTTTCTACAGTTATCTTTATCTGGTTTAATAACTTTTTAACCCTTGAGTTGATGTAATACAATGTGTACATAGTTTATTTTATGCTAGCTGGTCATAGTTTGACTCTTTTGATCAGTACAACCTGCTTCTTTCTAGCTCTGTCTTATTTAGTATTAATAGTTCATCCACCAACATCACAGATGCAAAAACACATATGCCACATACCATAGCCATGCCTGATCTGTAATACTGCATGAGATGTTACTTGCTGACTATTGTCCCAGAGCCATGTACAGTGGATGTGACATGACATGACATGTAAATCACAAACTCAATACACACAGGTGTCACACGGTGCAAAGATGCAAGGGTGGTGGAATAGAGTGAAGCCAGACACACCCATCCCATGAGACCAGCTTATATTGTGATCACGCAAGTGAATAGGCATGGTGAAGGTGAGACCTGAGGTTGGAAGTGGGAGTGGGCAGTGCAGTACATGGGAACGGCATACCAATTAAATACAACTACATTATCATCAATGAAAATGCGGTGTGCTGGTGGAAGTGTATGTGCAGACATCAGATGTCAATAGCTGCTAGAGGGTTATAAGGATACAGTAAACATTCATTGAGTGTGAAGTATTTGGGAGGCAGTGCATGGGTACAACTGGTGGCTCAGAGGCCCGTGTCGGAGATCATAGTGTGCGCAGGTGACTAGTGCATTCTCTCAGTCATCCAGGACTCCTGCAGGAGAGAGGAGGCAGAGAAAGTGAACACATGAGTAAGGGTCATAAGAGCCCCCAGACCCAGAGAAGGTTCACCTCCAGTTCCATTGAGGCAGGGAGGCTGTACCAGAGGGAGGCCCCAGCCGAAGATAGACATTAACCACCAACTAATTGCTCTGAGAAGTAACTGACACTGAGGGAGTAAGAAAGGGATGATCAAATACCATGAGAAGGAAGCAAATTGGGAAGATGGATTTGAAGGAACTGCAGCACCAGGACCCATAAGGCCCTGTGGACAATGCAGAGCGATTGAAAATGAACAGTCTTAGCCAGTGTGATCATCACAGTCCTAGGGAGACACAATACCTGGCTCAAAGACAAAAGGACACTCCCCACTGTCCAGGTCAGGATGAGTTGCAGAGGGAAGAGAGTAGAGGCACAAAACTCTGGGTATAGGCCGTTGCAGTACCCCACTATAAGTATGACCAGTCCTCTGGAGACAATGAGCTACTGGGGGAATGAGAGGAAAGGAGAAATCCCCCCTGAGGAGGTGCAGCTGACAGGGCGACCTCTCAGAGACGTCAGACATGTGTGGAGAGAAGGCCAGTGTGAAGTGCAAGATTGTCACAGGCTATCCGCCATCACAGGTTGGAGCAGGAAGAGGGCCAAGAGAGCCTGGACAGAGTGGCATGGAGGGAGTGAGCAGGTGTGGTGAAGGGGTTTGTCACAGGGTGCAGCACATTGTGCGTATGCAGTGTGCAGGTCAACAAGCATGTGTCAGTCCACCATGACATGGTTCACCCATTGCAGTAATGCAAATGCAGCCAGAACTGCCCGACAACCAACACACTTCATCCAAGCAACATAGACATGACCTGGACACACATGCATCACCACTTACCAGACATTCCCTCATAAATTGGCCAGTCTCCCACGCCTTAGATCTGCTCCACATCAATCATACCACCTATGATCTCCTCCTGTGGAGTGAGTTATTCGTCCTCTCGTGGTGACCCACCTCCAGTCACTAGAGTAGAGGCGTAGATGGCACCCATCTTACCTTTGGCTCGGCGCCGGAGGTCATACCAAAGCAACATTGCGTCAGTAGCTGAGAGCCTCTCATGGCCCAAGGTGTTAATAAGGTCAGCAACACTCTGCCAGTGGGCCATATGCTGGGCGGGCATATGTGTGCTCTCTGCCTGCACAAGCATGTTGTGTTGGTGTACCTGCACGTAGTCCACGATGACCTGGAGCTGCTCATCACTAAAGCTCCTCTTCCTCGATGTGCAGGTCTCCTGTGCCGTGCCTTGGGTCTGAGTCTGTTTGCCTACTGCACGTTGTGCCTTCTTATGAGGCTGTGCAGACCCTGAGTGCTTGGGACCACTTGGGTCAGTAGGGGCTGGAGCACTGGTTGCCTGGGCTGTGGCATCACACACTGATGGTGTGACTGTAGGTGCCCTTGCAGGTGGCTGTACCTGGGTGCCGGTGCCATGATGCTGCACAGCATGTCCCTTCCCCTTCGATGCACGGATAGCATCTGCCCCTGCGTCTCTGTGGACCGTGGCGCTTAGCACCACAGGCATGGCTCAGTGACCCGCAGGCTGGGTGGTGGTTGCAACAGCTGCCCCTGCAGCTACCTGACCCTAGCGGGTGCCTACAGCAGGTGACACTGCTGCATCTTGACCCTGGGTGCCAGTGCCAAGGTGCTGCACAGCATGTCCCTTCCCCTTCGAGCATGGATAGCATCTGCCCCTGAGTCTCCGTGGCCTGGGTCCGGGGAGCACCACATGCATGGCTGGTGACCTAGAGGCTGGGTGGTGGTTGCTACAGCTGCTGCTGCAGCTTCCTGACCCTGTTGGGTGAGGGGCATGGCTCTCCCTGCATGGGGCCGGACACCTCCGCCACCTCGGGCGCCTCCGCCACCTTGCACACCTCTGCCACCTCTGGTGCGTCGCCACCTCTCATTCCTCGGCCACCTCAGGCACCTCCACCACCTCGTGCACCTCGGCCACCCCAGCCCCCTATGCCTCCCTTCCCACTAGTTGCCCTCCTAGTCATGGCATAGATGGATTGGTGCAATGGGAGGTGCATCTTTCGAATTTTCTGGGCAATTGGAGTGAGGGGGCAGTGTATGTGATGTCAAACGTACCATTGTGCCCTAGTAAGGCTCAATGGAACCCCTGTGGAAAAAATAAACGGGCCCCGTAGCACACAGGCACCCCAAATATGAAAAAAACTTATACTTGCCCCCTCGGAAGCCCACGTTTAAAGAAAAAACCTAACGCAGTACGCTGTGGCACCCAGCAACACAAAAAATACGTACGCAAAGGACACGTAAGCTACAGTGATGTTAAATAAGGGGTTACCTGACACACAGGGGCACCCACAGATTGAAAATGCATACGCAGTTCACCGTGAGCCTCAAAAGGGCACGCACGTGTGTGCAGAGTCAATCCCTCACCAAAACAAGAGGCTCGCTCACAGTTAACGGTATGCATGGAAATGAAGTCCACATGTCAGCTATAACTCGGCAAGCGTGTGATGCTCTCCTATCCACTACTTTATCCCGATCCTGAACGCTATGCCCAACATTCAGCGTGTGTCACGTAAGTTATGCGCTTATGGCCTTTCCTCTGAATCCACGCTAATGCGCTGGTTCCACACGTGCGGAGTCACTCTGTTTCCGGCTAGCCACGCGAGTAACACAGAAGACCCACGCTCCTGTCTACCAGTCAATTTACCTGCCTCCAAGTGCCCCGAGCTGCCTCCTACCAGCCATCTGCTGCTGCCTGACCACTATGTGTGCATGCTGTCCAAGTGCCCTGCAATTTGGTGACTGCTGTACAGCCATTGCCAGTGCTCCTGTCACTGTGACCACATCTGCTGATCCCGAAGACCCCCGACGACCTGCCATACCACAACTCCACAGCCCAGCCCCAGAACTACCTTGCCCACCCACACCTGCCTCAGGGGTTGCCATGTCTGACCCAACATCACCTGAGGGTTATTGGCAACCCCCCCTGGCAGCAAGGCAGAGGGCTGTCAGCTTCTCAGCCAGGGAAGTTGACATCCTAGTGGAGCAAGTCCTGGGGCATTATGATGCCCTCTTCCACGGACCATCGAAAGTCAGCACGGAAGGACGGAGGAGGATCTGGGCGGACATTGTGGGTGCCATTAACATGGAGGGGGTGGCACCCTGCGACTGCACACATGTACATAAGCGCTGGGAGGACTTCGAGGCCAGGACCCACAAAAAGGCCCAGCGCTTCCTTCAGGGCTGGTTGACCAACGATAACTATCGGGTCCTGGAGAGGTTCTATCCAGAGCTGTACACCCAGGTCCGGGATTTGGAGCTCCGTCTGGAGTCGACTGGTAAGTGTCCATGTGTTCTCGTACACCATGGTGCATGTGTCTCTTGTACAGATGTCTGTGTACATGTCCCAGACAGTGCTGCATGTCAATCCGTTCAAACATGTGTGACAGCAATGGTGTTTGGGTTGCAAGGCATGATGCGTGCAAGCATGTAGCGACATGCACATGTTTGCATGCATGTGTCTGTACTGGGGCATGTGAGTGGTGTTACACATGTGTGCTTTCATCAACATCATGTGCATGCATGGTGTACATGTGCATGTGTCAGAGAAGTGAGTGTGTGACTGGCTAACACTCACAGATATATGATGCATGGGCACTTGAATGTGTGATTGACTCATGCTAATTGGCCTCATGTACACTCTGACGTGATAGCTGCACGGGCTGTTGTATGACTGTCAGGTGATGTGTGTGAATGAGATGTGTAGGTTCCATGATGTATGTGAGGTGGGTACATGATTTTGACATGCTCACAGTGCCTTGTACATGGATGTGAATGTCTGTTGCAGATGACATACATGATTGTGCATGTGTGTGAATGCCACTTCCCGGTGTGTAGTGGATGGTGATGATGGTTGTGACCTTTGACAGTGCCACTGATGTACATTTGAATTGTGCCAAACACACATATGTTCAGTTCCCTGATGTTTGTGTTCTCTGTTTTCACATCCACAGCGACGATGGGAGAAGAGGGCGGAGAAGGCGCTGTAGAGCAAGGCAGCAGGGATGTCTCAACCAGGCACAGACGGAAGGCCCAGTCGTCCTCCCAGGTACTGTCATCTTCCAGGAGCGAGCAGGCTGGTGCTGCGTCGGAGTCACTGGCCGCAGCTGCTGAGGGTAGGTTCCAAGAGGGCAAAGGTGCGGGAGCACTCCTCAGCAGTGTGAGGGACAGATGAGCCCACACAGGGGTAAGACACTGCGGAAGATGGTGGGGAGGCATCCAGGTTGGCGGGGGATGTGGAGGAGAGGGAGGCCACATCAGCCCAGTCCATGAGGCCTGGCGGGGGTGATGACGTAGGTGTGACTGCTGCAATCCAGACTCAGGGGCCGGAGGCAGCGCAGGTCGCCATGGAGGTGCCTGTGCTAATTCCTGCTCCTGGGACTGTGACTGCATCTGTATGCACCGGCGGGCATGCCTCAGGCCGGACCCAACTGCAGGTGGCAGATGTATCCACGCAAACGGATACACCAATTCCTGCAGATGAAGCCATTTGGGACCGTGTGAAACCGTTGCTAGCCGGTCTCAAGAGGCATACAAGCAACATCCCTGATGAAGTTCAGGCTTCCAATCGGGGCTTGCACGTCATCACGATGAGGTCTGTCGTCTCATTGACTGGCTAGCACAGCTCATGGTCTCGCAATAGGTCCATGGGTTGGCCACTTATGTGACTCCCCTCCTCGTCTGCCTCCTCTGTGCGCCAGTCCTCTCTGCCGTCTTCCGGCCCAGATATCTCCAATGACCCCTGTGTATCTGTCCCAACCCCGGCGGCCATTCTGGTAGAGATCACATCCCTGCTAGAGTCGGGAGTCGAGGTGGAATCTGCAGATATGGTCATCACAGCAACAGGAGCTATGGCAATGGAGGAAGAGCAGGTACCAAGGAGATGGGCAAGTGCACATTTTATTTACTGAGTATGATTTTATGTATATATTTGTCCCCATTGAAATCAAAGTGGTGTCTGGTCTTCACGGTTTAGTGCAAGTTTCACTCTTCCTTGACTCAGTTCTGTGTCCCTGCTGTTGACCAATGTTGTTCATGTGTGCGCACACATGCATGCATGTGTGATTTTCATATTCAGATGCCTTGGGGCATGTACTGCGGAGCATGACCAATGGATGAGTGTTGAGGTGCACTGGGAGTGTGCAGCGTGTAGTGGCATTTGAATTCACATGTGCTGCTTTAATGTATATTGGTCCAAAGTGTTTTGGGGTGGGGGTGTCCCATGAGACGGGACCTGCCTGCAGGTTGCCATCACAGGTGTTGGTGGGGGACATGAGGCGGTGCCTGCCTGCAGGTTGCCATCACTGGTGGGGTGGGGGGACATGAGGTGGTGCCTGCCTGCAGGTTGCCGTCACTGGTTGGATTTGAGGACATGAGGCGGGGCCTGCTTGCAGGTTGCCATCACAGGTGTTGGTGGGGGTACATGAGGCGGGTCTGCCTGCAGGTTGCCATCACAGGTGTTGCTGGGGTGCCATGTGGTGTGGGCATCCTGCGGGGGGTGGTCATGGATGATGGGGGGGTGCCATGTGGTGTGGGCTGCCTGCAGGGTGGTCACGGATGATGGGGTGGTCCAATGTGGTGTGGCCTGCCTGCATCTTGCCATCACAGTTGTCGGAGGGGTGCCATGTGGTGTGGGCTGCCTGCAGGGGTGGTCACAGGTGATAGGGGTTCCCATGTGGTATGGGCTGCCTGCAGATGTGGTCACGGGTGACGGGGGATCCCATGTGGTGTGGACTGCCTGTGGGGCTGGTCACAGGTGATGGTGGGTCCCATGTGGTGGTGATGGGGGCTGGGATGTGGCTTTTCCGTGAGGAGGGGTCATCTTCCAGGGGATTTTTGTGTGTGTTTTGTGGGGTATGTGCTGCATTTCCGTGCGATTTGGCTGGGGTGCAGGTGGAGTGAACGCGTGGAAACTCATCACGTGGAAACTCATCACGTGGAAACTCATTGCGTACCCCGGACGGACCCCAGCCAAATCGCGCAGGAACTCATCGCGTACCCCAGACGCACCCCAGCCAAATCGCGTGGATATGCATCGCATAGCACGGATGCACCCCACACAAGTCGCGTGGAAACTCATTGTGTAGGTCAGACACACCCCAGCCAAATCGCGTGGAAACTCATCACGTACCTCGGACGCATGCCAGCCATATCGCGTGAGAACTCATCGCCACCCCAGACACACCCCATCCAAATCACAGAGAAACTTATTGCGTACCCCGGACGCACCCCAGCCAAATCGCTTGGAAACTCATTGCGTACAGCCGACGCACCCCAACCAAATCGCGTCAGAACTCATTGCGTACCCGGACGCACCCCAGAAAAATCGCATGGAAACTCATCACGTACCACGGACGCACCCCAGCAAAATAGTATGGAAACTGATTGCGTACCCCGGATGCACCCCAGCCAAATCGCATGGAAACTCATTGCATACCCCGGACGCACCTCAGCCAAATTTGTATTTGTATTTTATTTATTTATATTGCGCAGCCTGCCCACGGGCATCAGGGCGCATGTTTGGAAGGGTTACAATGAGAGGTTACAGAAAGGCAGTTACAGGAAGGCAGTTACATATTACAAAGTATAAATAAACATAAGGCAAAGAAATATACATATATTTACAAGGTCGTTAGTCAACCCAATATAGACAGCAATGATAGGATTGGTACAGCGTGTTTGCAGGGTGCAGTGAGTGTTTACAAAAAGGAGGCTGAGGCTTCGTCTTGCTCATAAAGCCATTGTTTTGCTCTTTTTTTGAAGGAATGAAGGGAGGGGACATTCCTGAGATCATTGGGAAGTGAGTTCCAGAGCTTGGCTGCCAGGACTGGGAAGCTAGAGCCTCTGGCTGGAGCTTGAAGCTAGGAATGATGAGTGTATTAGCTTGTGCAGATCTTAGGGGTCTGTGGGCTGTGTGTTGTGTGAAGCGCTCTGACAGGTAGGCTGGTGCAGCGTTGTTCTGTGCTTTGTAACTAAGAACCAGTGTTTTGAGGGCAATGCGCTGTGAGATGGTGAGCCATCGTAAGTTGCGTCTAGTGGAGGAGATGTGGGTGCGCCTAGGTATATTAAGAGCAGCCCTGATGGCGTTATTCTGGGTTACCTGAAGTTTGTCAATGTTTTTTTGACAGGTTCCCAAGTATAGGACATTGCAGTAATCCATTTTGGATAAGATGAGAGTTCTGGCAAGGATCAAGCAATTGTCCGTAGATAAGAAGGGGCGGCAAGCAGTGATTAGTTTGCACGTGTGCGCAAATGCTGAAACTACCGAGATGGTTTGTCTTGTGAGAGAGAGAGTCGAGTCTAGGTAAATACCGAGTGTTTTAGTGACCTTAGTGACCTTGATAATGTTACCATCAATGATGAAGGCATCATATTTGCTGTCAAGTTTTGCAAGTTTGGATTGAGAACCAAGGATGAGTAGCTCAGTTTTCTCATCATTTAGGCAAAGACCGTGGTGGGCCATCCATGCCTGGATGACGGAGTAGACTGCATTAAGAGCTTTGACGTCAGTTACATAGTCACCAGTGATAGGGATGAGTATCTGGGTGTCATCCGCATAATTTGTGTAGGTGACACCCAGATGGTCAAGGATATCAAAGAGTGGTTTAGTAAATACGTTGTAGAGCGTAGGTGATACGCATGAGCCTTGTGTGACTCCGCAAAGGACAAGTGCTGGGTCAGCCGCGGCCAAGGGTGAGAAGACTCTCATGGATCGGTTGGCAAGGAATGAGCTTATCCAAGAGGTGGCTGCATCGGAGAAGTGGGCGGCCGTTCTGAGATGCTGGCAAAGGATTTGGTGGTCCACCAGATCGAAGGTGGCGGATAGATCTAAGAGGAGTTGGAGCGCTTGTTTGCCCTTGTCTTTTAGATCCTCAATTTGTGTTTTTAGATCTAATAGAGCTGTCTCAGTGCCGTGTCTCGGTCGGAAACCAGATTGCCTGAGTCCTAATAGGTTATTTTTGTCAAGATAATCTTGAATTTGGAGATATGCAGCACGGTCCAGGATTTTTAGGAGGTAAGGTACCGTGGTGATGGGCCTATAGTTGGTGGGATTATTAGGGTCTAAGTTAGGTTTTTTGATTAGGGGTATTACCCAAGCATCCTTGAGGTTGTTAGGTACTATGCCAGATTTAAAAGATGAGTTGATGAATGATGTTATAAAGGGAGCGAGCTCAGGTGCTGCTTCCTTTATGATTGGTGCTGGGCAGGCGTCGCCTTGACAGTTAGAAGGTTTTAGCTTCTTGATGATATTTTCCACTTCTATAGTGGTAAGCGGTGAGAAGCTAAAAGGTTTGAATGGATGAATGGGGGTTGAGATGTTGGAGGGTTGGGGGTTCCCTGCTGAGTTGCGGAGATGGGCTTTTTTTGTGTTAATTTTAGCTTGGAGTGTCGAGATTTTGTTGAGTAATGCTTTTTGTATGTTGGCGCACCATTCGGTGTCAGGGGTACAGGAATCAATGGGGGTGGCTGGGGACTCTAATTCCTTCAGAATTCTAAAGAGTTCCTTAGTATTGGATTGAGCTTGTGTGATCCTGTTGTTATAGACTTCTTTTTTTGCCGCTAGTATGGCTTCTTTGTAAGAGAGGGTGATGGATAGAAGGTTAATTTTATTTTCTGGCGTAGGTGAGTTTCTCCAGAGAGACTCAGCTTTGCGTTTATCTTTGCGAAGTTCTCGTAGAAGTGGGGTGAACCAGGGGTTGAGATGGTTGCGTGATTTTTCTTTGCGCAGTTTAAGTGGGGCGATGGAATCCAAGGCTTTTAACATAGCTCGATTGTAGGTGTCCACCAAAACGGTAGGGTCAGCACAGGTTGTGGAGACCGAATTTAGTAGTGGTAGGATGGGTGGGAGTAGTTTCTCAGTTGTGATATCCTTCTTGTTACGAGTAAGTGTGGGTGGCGCCGTACAAGGTTTATCCATAGATGGGCAAGATTTGATAGAAAATGTTATTTTGTGATGGTCGGACCAAGCACATGGTAGCACCGAGATTAAGTTTAGTGCGCAATTCATGTCAGAAACCCAATCCAGTGTACGTCCTTTGATATGGGTAGGTACGTTGACATGCTGAGTGAAGCCAAAGTCAGAAAGGACATTGGCTAGGTCACCGGCTTTAGTGTCATTCGTGTCCAAATAGCCTAGATTAAGGTCACCAAGTAAGATAATTTGGGATTTGGGCTTGGTGCTGGATGCTAGGATAGAAGAGATATCTTCTACGAAAGTGGACGTAGGACCAGGTGGCCGATAGATGAGGTGTACTATGGCAGTATGATTGGGAGAGATTGGGAGTTTGATTGAGAGTAGTTCAGCAGAGGGTAGCTGATGACTGTTAGCGACTCTTAAGTTAAGAGAGCTCTTGAATATAAACGCTAATCCCCCCCCTTAGTTTGATTGGTGTCCCTATAACATCTAATGATGGAGTAGTTATTGGGAATGGTGAGGGTCAGAGCAGGGCCAGATGCCGCATGTAGCCAGGTTTCTGTAACAGCCAGAAAGTCAAGGTTTTCAGTCATAATGAAGTCAGCGATGTCTAACGCGTGAGCGGAAACAGAGCGGGCGTTAATGAGAGCCCCTTTGTGTGGGAACTCATTGCGTACACCGGACGCACCCCAGCAAAATCGCGTGGGAACTCATTGTGTACCCTGGATGCACCCCTGCTAAATCGCGTGGAATCTCATTGCCTATCCAGGATGCACCCAAGCCAAGTCGCGTGGAAATTAGGCGCGTGCCCCATCTGCAGCGGATTTTCACGAGATTTGCCTCGGGGGCTGTATGCTGGATCAGGGATAACGTGGGGGCGTGCGCCGTGTTGGGCATTTTGCTGGCATTTTGCTGCACGTGGGGGCGTGTTGGGGGTGTTCCTGGTGCAGCTTGATGTTCCTTACGCCACGGCTAGTGATGCTCGGTTAATCCATGAATACGCATGCCGCGCAATTGTTTATTTGCGCTCCTTCTCGGGGCCCAGTATGTTTTGATATACTCTTAAGGGTATTATCTAAATATTTATATGTATATGGCTTCCTTCCCTTTCTGCAGGCCATTACCAAAGATTTTACAGCATTTATTTTTAGGCTGATATTTGTATAATGTTCCAGTGCAGCCATGGACCTGAACAGTCTGATTGGTGTTAAGTTGGAGATCATTATGCCATCAGCAAATGCTAATGCTCTTACTCTTAGATTGCTGATTTGTGGCGGAAATGATCTTGTACGTTCTAACAAATCAAACATGTCAGAGAAGTACAGATTGAAAAGACGTGGTGCTAATACATACCCCTGCCTCAACCCGAGCGACGTACCTATCTCCCTGGTAATATTGCCTGACATATTAAGTCTTACTTGGATAGTAGTGTCTTTGGGATGGGCAATCAGGATAGTAAGCAAACCCTCTGGGATGCCCCACTTATAGAGTTTTGTCCACAGAAATGTCCGGTCTACATAGTCAAAAGCAGAAGTGAGATCAATAAATGCCATCTAAAATGTGTGGCCGAAATTATCAAAAGCTTGTTGATGCAATAGACTTACAATGAAGCCATTTAATGTAAACCCCAAGCCTGGTATGAACCCAGTTTGATATTTAGGTATGATGTTTGAGTCGACAACCCAATTATCAATGTCCTGAAGGACCAATGTTGCAAAGTTTTGACTACAAGAACCCTTAGGTCCTTTCTTGTAAATGGGAACTACATAGCTCTGGTGCCGTGATTTTGGAAGCAATGAACCAAGGGGCTCCCCACTTCTCCAGTGGGAACTGAGGGATATACAGCAATAAACACAAGAAAATGTACCCACTAGGAATTATTACATGCTTATTTCTAAAGTGATGGAAGCCTAGGCTTCCTGTACCTCCAAATAGAGGTTGAGAGGTTGCAACCCTGTATTGTTCCATATTTAAGGATACATTAAAAATAATAAGAAAGCAATCATGAAATAGCAACAACTGCTTTGCATACCTAATAATATTTATTTACATCAATACATGCATATTTACTTAATTTAATCAAAAATATAATAGCACCACATAGTAATGAATACTAACCAGCCCACAGCTAAGACGAAATTAACTTAATAAACTGGAATTTTCACAAATGCAAAAAACATTATAGAAAACAAAATTGATGATAATTCCAAATGATACAGAGATACCATAACTAACAGAATTAAACAAAAGCACATGTACTCATGAAGAACGCAGGGGAAGACTAACAGGCTGCTGCTGTGTATCTACTGCTAAATAACAGAGGCCAACTATGTAATCTAAAGCAGAGCCATGGAAAAATAGGGTCTACGAGCGGATGCCACCTCGGATGGAAACCCAACACTAGGATAGGTAAGGGAATGGCATGCGGCGCATGTTTCGGCGGAAGCTGCAGTATGCACCACCTTCGTCAGCACCGGAAGGCAGCCCTAGGGTAAAACAAGGAAATGATTTAAATCATTTATAGAACTTACTCAAATAAAATACATATTAAAAAGCTGGCACTATTCCAAAGAAAGAAATGCAAACGTATTGAAACATATAGAAGTGCAACCATGGCACCAGCTGTCTACAGAAAAATATTCTACACAAGAAGGTGTGATATGATTTAGGAAGCAGTCTACTCTACTGTAATTCATTTCTGGAAATTGGTCACACAGATTAACTGACTACAGTTTTCCTCCAAAGACAAAATTCTCAAACCGTCCGGTCCCATCGCTCCAGATCTTTTTGCTTTAATGATACATTTTGTAATTTTTTTCTGCCCCAAATTGTTTATCCCTGTGGGGCAGTTTCACTTCTCTAAATTTGGCTTCAAATCCTGAGCTTGTATTACATGTCTACTTGTAAAACGAACACCAAACATCTTCTGGGATATTGTTTAGCTGTACATCCGATTGTAACCCGCCCAGACTATTTACCAACAGCCAAAAATGTTTACTATTGTTTAAAATCAAAGTCTTGAATATATGCAAGCCATCTTTCCGATTTAGATTCATTCTATAGAATTTCATCCAATTTGTATAATTCTGCTTCAGCTTCCTTTTCCCTTTCATACATTCTAAATGACCTTTCCCCCAAGTATACTCCAGTTATCGAGGATTTTGTCTTTGCTTTTTCTTCCAATCCTGTAACATTGGATCAGAAAGTGAATGCCTCTGAATGTTTTGTAACTTAACTGTCAGTTGTTTCCTTATCACACTGATCGCCTGCATGATACTGAAAATGTCCATATTGTAATTTTCTAGGTGTAGCTTGACAGTACCCGCTTGTAACATGGCTACAAATGACAAATTACATTTCTCATACAAATTACACTACCATTTAATTTTTGTATTGGAGTTGGCAACTTGGAGTCCATTCAAAGTATCCACAGGGATTGACTGTATCGCAAATTGCATGGTCACTGATATAATTTCTGACAACACAAAAAGAGTCTGCTTTCAGGAATAAATTCAGGGTGCAGAATTACGAGTCTGACACAGTGGTGCCATGTTTGTTGGCAAATACTTTTATTTAGAAAAGTAAAATAAAAGGAAAAACCTATCTTGCCATATTTCTTAGGAGGGTTGCCCTACCTCAACAATAATACAATGGACTCTGTCAGGATGTCCAGTAAAGTAAAATGTCCACCATCCTGTGTCCAAACCTATTTCCGTCCCTTAGACTCTAGACTATGGAAAACTGGGTTTCTTCTTGATCCAGAAGGATGTCCCTCTCGTTAGACTCAAAGGTTCAATGGCTGATAAGAGAGTCTTGTGAATGAATCTTTAACTTAAAAGTTCTGTCTTAAATATTCCTTCAGATGTGCACAAAACATAATTCTCAGTTACAGGGGGGAGCCTCTTCACCTGTCCTGTCTTCAGCTCAAAAACATAGTATCAGGTTTGGTTCACTATCCTGCCAGATCTGGCTTTAGACTTTCTGTTCACAAAACACAATGTCCCAAATATCTCCAAGTCACCAATGTAGCATCGCGTCTGGTTCACTATCCTGCCAGACTTGACTGTGGACTTCCTGTTCACAAAGCACAATTTCAAAATATCTCCAGGTCGCCAATGTGGTATCAAATCAGGTTCACCATCCTGCTGGACTTGATTGTATATTTTAGAGTTCCAAAAAGTGTCTCTCTATTTGAAGAAGGGTCCTGGCCCCTTGTTTAGTTTCTTACACCCCTCTTTTGCTTTGGCCCCAGATCTCTCTGGGCTTTTTTGAAAACTTCCTGATTTGTTCTATCACTTTTTTCTCTTTTCTTTGGGTTCCAGACCCCTTCTATATTCTTTTGGACTTAGTTTGGGTTTCAGCCCATTAATTAAGTACGTCTTCATGCTTGTGTGGGTCCTTGACCCCTGCACACTTCTCTTGCAGGCTTCACCTACTTCCATTTGTGTCCCAGACCCTGCTGTGCACTGGTGGGGATTCCTTGTTTTCATATGCGTGCCAGACCCTGCTATCCTGTTTCCGTGGACCTCTGTCACTGTTTCACCTAATGTTCAATTAAACAGACCTGGTGTACTCTCCTGCCAGGTACTGTTACACATAGGATAATTCACAAAGTTAATTTCAAACTGTATAACTCTTCTGTTATCCCTTTTTGCTTCTCAGGATGTATTAATGTACCTTTTTAATCCATTTATCCATTTAGCTCCCTTCATTCCCAAGTAGTCGGCCCAACCCTTTCTCTACTTTTGGGAAGTGTTGGTGTGGTCTCTGGTCTGTCCAGGGAGCAGAGCGGGGCTTCTGTGTTGCTGTCGTGCTCAGAGCTCTGTCTTTGCAAGTTCTGCAGCATTAGGCTCCCCCTTGCGTCCTTGACTGTGCTCGTTCTCATTCTCGCTTCGCTGGCCATGTCCCGGTTGCATGGACCTCCTGTAGAGACTTCTCCATCCTCAACAGCGTCTCGACTTCTTTCCTTCTTGGTCCCTCGCCATGGAACCAGAATCTGGTTCCTCATACCTACGCAGTCCTGTCTTGCTTTTTATCATTGAAGCCGGCTCTAGTAAGCTTTTCCGCTTATGTTGGTTCCGCAGTGGGCTTTTGCCTCCTTGTCTGATCTTCTTCCTGTCAGTGATGATTTGAATTCTATCTGGGGAAGTCTCACTCTTCCTCATTGCACTCATGATTAATGAAGTCCTCTACTTTACTGTAATACATAGAGGTGTGGGGGACCAGATGGGACTGAGTGGGGTGTAAGGACAGTGGGGACAATAATGGAAGGGGTGAATACTGCGTTCTCCCAAGATTATCGTCACTGGTCCCATGGGGGGGTTTCCATCCTCATGAGATGCACCAACTGAGTACCACCCCCAGGGGGTTATCAGGTAGTTGCCTCCCCTCCCAGGCATAATGGGAAGGGGGCTCCTCCCATGGGAGCAGTGGCAATACTCTGGGATTTGTCACACATGTCAGATATATAAAGTCAATTGTACTATGACTACTTCGACAATACCACATTGGAACATTCAGAATACGCCCTGGCGAATTCCCATTTACTCTATATTAATTACACTCAGCCATAAATTCATTCCAAGCAGCACCTTTCTTTGACAGCCCCTTTTGGATAGTCTGCTTATAGTCATCCATACAATTGTAAATGAGATATCCCACAATTACAACTTTATTGGGTAGAGTCGTATTGGCCCATGCATTCAATAAATCTGTAATCACATTAAACAACTGCAACTGGGTGGTTCTTTTTGAGTACCAATAAACATTTACAAACAATACTCGAACATCATGCCATAAAGCTCTCACAGCGACAAGAGCTTCACTCTGTACAGACCACTCCTTGACATCTGACTAATAATTATTAGCCAACCCAATCAAATGAGATCCTGATGCATGACCTTTCAGTAGCCATCCAATGTAAACGTGTCTTTTAACCAGACCTCTTGTAAGAGGAGCACCAGGTAATTATAACTACAAACTCCAGCCCTAATATTCCATATAAATCTTCTGTAACCACAGGTGTTCCATGACAAGATGGTCAACTCAACACAATGAAAGATGTGACCACCATAGATCACAGCCCAGATTTACTTCTTAATATTCCAGGAAGCCAAGGACAATACTTTTGAATCAGACGCAATGTTCATAGTTACACTGGGGGCCATTGCAACAGTATGTTTGCTTCCATTATTCAAAGTATACTTTATTGGTGGCCCATACTTATCATTATCATTGTACAGATCTGTTTTTCTAGATCTTGTACACCCAGACTACTATGGACATATCTTTCCCATGGAAAGACATCAATCACCATAGAGGGGAAGTACTCTGTTTAGCTAAGTATTAGATTATAAATCAGCCTCTCGATATTAAATGTAGTGTTAGAGAATCCAGTCTCAAGTCACTCGTGAACTCGACTTGGTCTAAACCACGAGAGCCAATTAGTCTCAATGCGGGTATTGTTGCAAAGATGAAGCGTATCATAGAACGATTAAAGACTGTACAGTCTGTGTCTTTAAAGACACTTTCAATACCTAACATCCAGAAGGAAGATTCCTTCCTCAATGGAAGGTTTGTATAGATAGAGTTACATGATGTACACTTTCATAGCAGTGTTTGATTTATAAGGTTTTGTTTTATACTTTGGGGAGGCAACACTCTCTTAAACGTAGTACTCAAAGTACTGTTAGAATTACTTTTTACCTCCAAAACTTAATTCAAAGAAGAGCAATGTATTAGCTGTTGGTCCAATAATTTGATTTCCTCTGCCTCATCCAAGGAATATGTCATGAGATTCGTCAGAACTGACATCATGGATGTATTTATACAATAGCCTTCAACACTGTGTACCCCTTGTCCTACTTGTATCTTCTTCAAGAAAGGAAATATTAAGAGGCATTTTTTGGTAGCTTTTTTTAACCGGTGTACCTCGTGGATGTATTCTGAGTGACCACTGTCCTCTGTGGATCCATGGGCTCTTCCTTGTTCTTTTTCTTTTTTGTTGGCTGTCTTCTATTTTGATATTACTTTTATTGATGAATTCCTATGCTGATTTGCTCTAACTCCCCTGGAGTACCATAATATTGTTCCACTCAATATTCATAAAGAAACAAATGAATGGGTCAACCTTCACTTTACCTATGTCTCAATTGGTAGTTTTCTGTAAAGTACACGACACACCTTGTTGGAGTTTATACAAAGCATGTGTATTCAAGGGTAAAGACCTACTTGTCTACAAGCACACATCAATATAGAGTTATCCACTCATATGACATAAAGCAAATATGTAACAAGTTTACACAAACAGTTTGAGGTACATTGGGACTCAAAAGTCAATACGATCAGGTTAGAACAGTATCAAGACTACTGTTGTATGTGTCACAACAGTGGTTACGATGATGGTTACAACAGTGAAACAAACAAAACATAAGAATTTATCCATGTAACAACGGGTTGGCAAATAAACACTGCAATTCTGATTCAAAAACTGGTCTGACCGGTTCGTTTATAGAAAACTAACAATTGAGACATAGGTATAGGGAAGGTTGACCCATTCATTTGTTTCCTGGGTAGAATGGGTTATTAACCAAGAGCCCAAGATATTCCACTCTATATTCAGACTTCTTATACATTTCCAAGAATTTGTCTTTCTAATACTTTTTTGCCCTTCTTCTTTTTGCTCTCTTTCGGATCCAAAGGAGGCGCCGATTTCATTTGAATAGAATTTGGCATTTCTAAATTTCAGTCTTGGTTATTTAAATTCGGATCCTCTATCACAATTGGCTGATCACTAACCACATCTGTGGCATCAGATACATTGCAAAATATGTATGCGTTGCACAACTTTACTATAAGATCGAACATGAAGTGACTCTTGATTACCACCGGAGAACGTAATGTCAAATTAGCGGCATCGCTCAGTGAGTACGCCCGCGTGTCACCCTTCATATTTTCCTGCTTCTCTAATGATGGTATCAGTTGATTGTAGGACGGAATGTTTTCCATGGTAGTCACACGGTGCAATAATTTCACCAAATAAGAGCCGTTCTGCAACTCCTCTCAACGAATATTGGCATGCATTTGCAGCGGTTGTAGAACTAGACGCAAATCAGTCAAAGTGGTGGGTTCCATTGAACTATGCGCCCCTCTTTGGGGGTAAGAGCACTCCGAATTAGAATATGGAGTAAGTGGCCAGTCTCACCAACTCAGCTCCGCTCAGTATTGTCCATCTCATGTTTAGTGTTCTGCATTTCCTCCCTTTAAAAAGATTCACAAAAATTGAGCAAAGAGTCATCTTCAAAGTTCACCCTTGACCTTCCCTCCTTTTCCACCCCCAGAGTTGCCATCACACCAATCTCATAATTTATTATTGCTGGTAGAAATGGGGAAGGAGAAATTTGCAATGTATCGGATGGGAGAGATTGCGACCTATTTACTTCATGGTCACTGCCCGCTCCACTATTCATTTACAATTTTCCTATAGTATCAAGCTTGTGTATCCCGGCTCCTTCATCAGATTTATCATCGCTTTAGTCATCATCCACCTTTACCTCTACATTTGTTGACTCCCCTGGATGTATATCATTTGTACCCATATCTAACGGGGGTGCTGCAATATTAATCTTCCCATTCGATGCAGAACTCTGAGTTGTTCTCACGTTACATGCATCTTTTTTAACAATATGGCCAAATGCTCCTTCCACTATTATGCCATCATCGAAGCGAGGTAGAGAACAATCCTTGCAGGTTTCCAAGTCCGCATCCGTGCCCCCGTGTTCAGGCAAGGGTCTTACTATGGAGCCCACATTTATCGAGCAATCCTTATTCTCATTTTCCTCGCTCACCTCTTTTACGGTTTCCATTGGTTGAATACTCCTCAGATTATATCGGGACTAGAGCATACCCAACAAACTGTTGTCAATATTAGATTATAGTTCCTGTGATATACCACAACCTGTCCATAGCAGAGGCATCGTGGATGAGTTGTAGGTATCTCAGCTGCACAAAGGTACCGTCTAGGATATGCAAATTTGCATGTGCTTGAACCCCTTGGATCAGATGGGTTTCTTCCAAGATGGATAGCAAGTTGCTAGTTGAAGTATCGTTGATTATGTCAACTCCGATGTTAAAGTCCTGCAATGCTAATACCGCCAAATGCATTTTGAGGACCCTACTTGCTATAATCGTTGCAGCACCACTAGAGACCAACTGGACGCCTTTGACACCAGGCATGACTCCGATAAACTCTGGCCATGTACTCACCTAGCCTGTTTTGCATCATCACTTCTTCGAGGGTACCTCTACCTCGACCCACAAAGTCCACTACCTGCTGAAACATGCTTTAGACTATACTCTTGCGTCAGTGCAGCTTGACAGTCAGGCGGGCGTGGCTCTATTCTCGATTCGCTCACCTTTCCTACAAGGCCCAGAAATACAGCACTCATTCTGCATGTTACAATTAAAGACTTCTGCTGCTAATCTCATTGGCTGGTAGCATTTCTCACGGTTGCCAAACGGGGCCAGGCTACTCCTTAACGCAGTGTATGCGATATCAGGTTGCATTGAACAATCATTCTAAGGACAGTGGGCCCTCCTAGGCCCTAGAGAATGTAAGCAAGTATACATTATTCAGGTGTAATAACTTGGATGAGAGATTAACAGGTAAGCTCTGCTACACGAGCTTCCACTGCTACTCACAATACAGTAGTAGCAGCCAGCCCAGCTTTGAGAAAGACCAAGGAAAGGTCGAATCCCATTGGCGCAAGGGCATTTTGAGAATGTAATGATTATGAATTTGCATTAGTACTCAGCGAGGGGGGTGTGGTGGCCACCCAGCCAATGGGGAGGCTCAGAATGCAGGCATTACCACATGGTACTCCAACTGCCCTGACCCTCACTCACAGCCGGCAGCCACCATCCCCCCTCGTCAGGGAATCAGGTAAGTCTTCTCCCACGAATTGCCTTATCACCATCCCACCCCCGCTTATCTTCTTTTTTTTCCATTCCAAAAGCGGACGCGCTGGGAACACTTCAGTCCCCAGCGTGTCCGCTCCTGATCTGTGACAGGCTGTTGTGTTGTCCCTTCTCCCTTTCCATGGTGGGCATGTTTTTTGTTTACTTTTTTTTAAACTTACTTCAATGGCCGCCATGGAAGGTGAGAAGGGACTACACGTAGTCTCTTCTTCCCTTCCATGGTGGCCATTTTCTTTGTTTACCATGGCCGCCACAGAAAGAGAAAATGGACTCTGTTTTCTGTCCACGGTGGCCAATTTTAAAAAGGTTTTTTTAAACTTTTTTTTTCAGCTGCGAAACACAACGTGTCTCGCAGCCGGGAGAAAAGAAAAACATTAGTACCCGGTCTAATGGGCTGGGGTACTAATGGCAATAAGCCCCGAGACTGCGGGCCATTGCCGCCTACGGGAATGCCCCCGGGTCCTTCGTTAAGGCCTTCGCTACGCTCGGGCTGTAGCCATGGACCCCGGTGGCATTACCTTAGGTGGTAATGGCCCACAGTCTCGTGGCTTATTGCCACTTTTAAAACATACATTCTATGACAAATCGAATGAACACACAAGAAGATTGAACATAGCAGATCGACCACTGAAAAACCACTAATAATCAATTGAGGAACATACGATCTACGTACGGATCATGCGCATGTAAAATGGGGCAATAATGCTGTGGATTGTGGAACATCCCCTAAGTACACAACATAGCAGCAGATCAACCAATCTCCATATACCCAAGCACAGAAAAACAAAGCACGACTTCACCCTCTCTAATAGACTAATTGGCTGGTAGCTACAGTGTCTGTTACCCACCAGCACATCCAATTCAACATACCAAGAGTTTACACACAGATGTCCAAGTCATTTCAGCTCAGAGTAGCAACAACATGTAGCACACGTGTGAGCAGTGTGTCTCACAAGTAAGTTCTAAAAATGTATGTAGTTCTCTCTGTTTGAAAATGGTGCTTTGCCAGTTCAGTAGCTGGTTTAAATGAGAGAAGAAGCATAATTTGGATGGATGGAGAAGCGGGGGCTGGGACTGGAACACAAGCATCTTCCATCCATTAACATGAAGTATATTTAGAACTGAATTAAACCAAATTGAATCTACTTTTTTAATTGCATGTTTAATTATTTGATATAAATCAGTCCATATGTTTAATTATTCAAATTAAGCAATGCATGTCGGTGCAGCGGGGGATCAAAGTAACGTCCTTTTCCTTCACAATTTTACCCTTAAGTTGCATCTGATGCAATTGAATTCTGCTTTTTTTTTGCTAAAAATGTTATGTTAGTAATGCGAAATAATTCTATCTTTAAAAGTGCCATTCTTAAGTATTGCTTAGTCATGGGTCCAGTATTATTCTAGCCCTCCCAGATAGAGAAATGTGGAGACAAAGGACTAAAGTGTCTCGCGCCAAATCACACAGAGCGTCAACAGGAGAAGTCAGGGATGGAAACCATGTCACTTGCGCCAAAATCAACAATGAATGGACTGGCCTCGCCTCAGATAATTTTTGGAAAAAATCGTGTCAAATATTTGATAAGAACTGAACGATTCTCTGTGGTGTCAACACTATGCTGCTTTTCAAACCGTAGACCACCGCCATCTCGTATCCCAGTTAAAGGGCTTGTACATTGTTGAAACTGTATTGCATTAGTACTGAGCCTTCCTTGTAGACCATAAACAGATACTCTCACTTCCTCTATTCTGCTTGTCACCATTAAAGTACCGTGGTACGCAGCCCCCCTTCCTGTAACTTTGTCTCCTCAAATTCCCGCCCCCATTTTTAGGTCATAACCAGACAAACCCCTTTCCCGAGAGTGCTCTGGAGATAAACCTGCCTGCTGACCCTGCTGTCCTAAGAACATTCCAAAACAAAATCGTATCTGTTTGTGATCGTGACTCTCACATGATTGCTACATTTTCACACATATTTTGGCTATTTTTCTAAGGGAATTTGAGCTTACGTGTTTGAAGCAAGCAAGCCCGAATTTCCTTAGAGAAAGAGCCAAAACACACGTAAAATACAACAATAGAGAGGTTTGTGGGAGGTGGACACACAGCAGGCAAGATGGGGGTATTAGAGATGGGAGGCAGTGCATCGGGCAGGGATATTCTGCTGTGGGGGAAACCACATACACACCAGTCCGCACCACCACTACTCCACACCCCTATACACCTGCACCTTTACACCACCACCACTCTACACCACTTAATCTACATATCCCTAAGCCTCCATAGCCTTACACCTCAACATTCCTACACCTCGATACGATCACAAAACACTACCACTCCATACCACCACCACCACACCCCTACTCCACCACTCCCCAACTAGCACACCCAATCTCAACACCATCACCCCACACTGCCACTCTACTCCACCACACCACTTTACTCCACCACTCCACAGCACTCTCGATCACCACACTCAATAGTCCTACACCTCCAAACTCCTACACTCCAACTCCACCACCATCACCACACCATTCCACACCACTATGCTACTCTACACCTCCACACCATACAACACCTCCACTCCAAAGTGGTAATCCACACCACCACAATCCCACACCATACACCCCTACACCTCCAGACTTTCAAACCATACCATTACACTACACCACCAATCCACATCTCCACGTCATACCATCACTCCCCACCCCTATGCTTGCACAGTCTCAAGCTCCAAACTTCCACACCACTGCACTCTACACCACCACTCTTCAACACCAAAATTCCACACCACCACCACTGCACACCCCTGCATGACCACATAACCACTCCACACCACCACTCTACAACACCACAACACCACACCATTCCACACCTCTACATTACTCAATCCCACCACTACATGCCAGCCCACCATGCCACAACACCACCACTCCACAGCACTTCCACATCCTTGCAACTCCATTACCCTAACCTCCACACTTTCACTCCATAACACATTGCTCCTAAACTAGAAATGCAATACACAACGTAAACGTGACTATTGGCTTTCGTAAAGCATGTTTTATTTTAGTAACTCAGTCCTCTAGTCTAGATAAATTAGAACATGTTAAAAACTCATATTATAGCATACCATTGAAGGCCATTTACAACATCTGTCTTCTTAAATAGGGCTGTGCAAAATTGTGAACTTCCGTTTCTCCAGTTGCGGAAGCAAAATCTGTAAGATTTCAATACGTTCCGCAGGAATCCGCAATTCTGAAAACCCTGCATTTCAAAAAGAGTGGCACTAAGCTTCTTGTGCTGTTGCGCGAACCTAGTACGAATCGAAAAGAGAGGCACAAAGGTTCTCATGGCGCTGCGCGAACCTACCATGAATCAAAGAAAAAGCTGGGCAAAGAACCTCATGGCACTGCAGAAAAAGACCTGCACAAAGTTTCTCATGACCTTGCGCAAACCTGTCATGAATCAAAAAACTTCACAAAATGTCTTGTGTCACTGAATGAAACATAACACGGATCGAATAAAAAAAGAGCTGTGCAAAGATTTTTCGTGCAGCAAAGCAAAACTAGCATGAATCTATCATAATAAAACAAAAGAGGTGATGGCTGGGAGGTTTAGAATTAATCTCAAGCTCTGGCATTGCTCTGGGCGACCCTCCAGAAACAAACATGTTTCGGCCAACAAGGACAAAACATGTTTGAGGATGCTTGTGTCTCATGCAGAAGGGATGTGACCAAGTAGTTCAGGCCTGATTTTCATGTGGTCTTTCCCCTTTTGTAATGGGTTGGCAGGTGAAGAACGATGGTCTAGAGGGATGCCCCGACCAATTCCAGAGGTAAAGATTAATTCTAAACCTTCCAGCCATCACCTATTGTGTTTTTCTATTGTCACCCCGAGTGGGACGGGTGTACCCAGATGTGGGTCTGGAGCTTGATGAGCCTAGAAACCCAAGCTACTCCTCACTGATGACACCCAACAAGGACAAAACATGTTTGAGGATGCTTGTGTCTCATGCAGAAGGGATGTGACCAAGTGGTTCAGGCCTGATTTTCATATGGTCTTTCCCCTTTTGTAATGGGTTGGCAGGTGAAGAACGATGGTCTAGAGGGATGCCCCGACCAATTCCAGAGGTAAAGATTAATTCTAAACCTTCCAGCCATCACCTATTGTGTTTTTCTATTGTCACCCCGAGTGGGACGGGTGTACCCAGATGTGGGTCTCGAGCTTGCTGAGCCTAGAAACCCAAGCTACTCCTCACTGATGACACCCAACAAGGCTGAAACATGTCTGGGGATGCTTGTGGTCTTGTGGAGAAGGGATGTGACCAAGCATTTCAGGCTGGACTGCCCCTTTTTGGGTGGGCCCAGACCTGATTTGCATATGGCATATCCCTTTTGTATTGAGTTGGCAGGCAAAGAACAATGGTCTGGAGGGTTGCCAAGACCAATGACGGAGGTTAATATTCATTCTTAACCTTCCAGGCATCACCACTTTTGATTTGCTATGTATCTATAATAGGCCTTTGCAATGTTTCTCGCGTCACTGCATGAAACTGCCACACATCATGGAAAGCCAGGCAAAGTTCCTCACGCTGCTGTGTGATACTACCATGGATCCATATAGACCCGTACAAAGTTTCTCGTCCCGATGCACGAAACTAGTATGGGTCAAAAAAATACCTGCACGAAGTTTATCGTGTCGCGAACCTAGCACAGATCGATAAAAGACCTGCAGAAAGTTTCTTGTGACGTTGCGCAAACCTATCATGAATCAAAGAAATACACGAAAATAACACAGATTTAAAAAAAGAGCTGTACAAAGTTTCTCATTATGCTACACGAACCTTACATGGGAGCGAAACACCAAGTGACACTTTTCGGGATATGAAATAGCACTTGCCTCCATATCAGTGCCTCATATTTATTAATCTCTTTCCGAACCCAGGATGGAAAGAATTGAAGCCCATAACAAAATAGCGGCATCAAATCTAATAGCTGGAATCAAAGAGAATTTACCAAATCTTTTATCAACAATTCCTAGCTGGATTGCTAATTTAGAAGCTTTATCCTTCAGGCAGTTTCTATGAAAAGCCATCGAAAGGATTTGCTAAGATCGGATACCCCAAGTAAGTCATATTCGATTTAGCTACTGTTACGCTCACCTGGCTTCTGCGGGGGTGTTGCGGCGTGGTTGATGCCCTCCCTCGAACTGGCTCCTAGAAATCACCTTCCCCTTTTGAGAATGGTTGGATCTGCGGCTCTGGAGCTGCATGCTGCCCCTGCGTGAAGAGGAGATGCAATGAGTATGGAGTGGGTGTATCGTGACTTAAAAAAAGAAAAAACATCAGATACGTTCTAGTGCACTCCTATAGTAAACAGGCCAATGAAACATCTACCACCCTATGGAACACCACACCGGCCACCGGACACACACCTTGTGGCCAATGCAAAGTGTGCAATTTGACAACACAGACGAAAACCTTAGAATTGGGTCTTCGTACCCCCTGGAGACAAAACACCCTGACAAATTGTAACACAGCAAATGCTATCTACATGATTACGTGTCCCTGCAACCTTATGTATATAGGTATGACTAGTAGACCCATAAAAAACGGATACAGGAACACATGTCATGTATCAGGACGAGACGGGAAAATGCACCGTTGGTAGCTCATTTTGGGGCTTTAAAACACAAACCTGAGGACATCAAATGGAACATATTAGAAAGGGTCAAGTGCCCCAGAAGAGGAGGCGACATTGCAAGTATGCTTCTCAAACGAGAGCAAAACTGGATTTTTCGCCTTAAGACCAATACAAGGGGCCTCAATGAATCCATTCCCTGGCAAGCCCTTTCGGTTATAATATGATGACCTAGCAGTTTGTTAGCCAGATCTGTGCCCGGACACCATGTAGTCTTGGGTTGTCACCCTGGCTTACATATTTCCTAATCTCTAGTGGGTCCATGTTTAATCAACTTAGCATGCAAGCCTGGCCACTATGGATACCACATTGTGAATTGGTTTGAGTCCCACACACCCAGGAGCTCTACCCTGGGTGCTAGAAATGTTGAAGTAGTATTAAGTACTGTAAGGGTTAAGACCTCCCACTCATGTGGGTATAACATTCGCCCCCGTTAGTGTTGTGCCTACATAGCTCAATTTGAGCTGTGAACATCCACATTATGGGTAATTGACTCTGCTCCAAGCTTTCTGCTCTCTATCCCCGCGTTACATCCATAAAAAACATTAGTTTTCAAAATTACATAAAATAAATATGGGTCTTTTCGCTCGGTTGTGAGAAGTGGCCACGCCTGTGCACCACTTTGAAATATGTACCCTAAATACGACAGATTTAAACACTTGATATTGGTAACTATGACCCTAAAATTCCCTGTGTCCACGAGGCGCATGCTTTTTCAAACAGGTTTAAACATTTGACAATGGTAACCACGACGCCTCTTTTCCCCGTGGGTATGAGGCGCCTGCTTTTGCCTGACTTTGCAGTCTATGCTTTAGGCTGCGACTTGTACTTCCGTTCCTGGCACGCCTGACACGTAAAAAGAAAAGAAAAAAACGCACACGTGACTGGTAACACGTGACTCCGTGAAGCTTTTGCATTTAGCTTCCGATTCGGCCACAATCACCCGGATCTTCCGGGGTGATAGCTGTGTGTCGGAGCCAGTAATGACAAGTAAGTAAACTATATTATGCCCACCACGACTAGGGAGACAATGTCCAACCGTGACACGAGCACGTGCGCGCATCTTTTTTGCATTCTTTTGCATTTTCTGTCCAACCATGATGTTTGCGCGCGCGTTGAGTGCCGTAGCCGTAGATATGCCACCCCCCCTCTGGTTGATTGTTGTGATTGTTGCTGTTTCTCAGCCTGCCCCATGAACTACAAAATATATAGTTCCCCAATGGGTCCCTTTCTATAGGCTTGATGTTATAGATAGCCCGTCCGGACCTCGTTTTAACTCACTTAAAGGAGGGTAGTATACATTTGATATACATATGCTTCAGTGATGACGGCTTTTCCAATTTTTACAGCACATCATTCTGCTTAGCGGCTCCGCCCTGGATCACTTTGGTTTCTCTGCCTTCAACACAATCCATAATGGCATACACCCATTGCAGTGAATAAGGTCAGTGTCTGGCGTGTACCCCCTGAAGAATGGCTATTTGGCCACCCTTTTTCGGTGGGCATTCTAGATATAGTGGGGTTTAGTAATTAACAATCAATAATGTTTTGGCACTTGTGATTACAAACATAATCATAGTATATCTCTGTTTATTCTGATAACTCAATCTGTATCCTAATGTATCTAAAATGGACACAATGGATTCTCTTTGTTGTCCTTGGTCTTCATGAGGAGACGCAGTGATTTGAGCTGGCTGTCTCCTAGCATTAGAGCACATGGCAGTGTTTGGGGGTTTTTGACCTTGGATTATGAATTTGTTTTTCCATAGGTTCCTCCTCTGAACTTTCCTGCATTGGCGCTTGATAACGGGGTAAAGTATAAACCCTGTGGCAGAAATACGGTTTATAAGCATCACCGTATGATTCTCTCACCCCTTTGTTTTAGAAGACTGTCCTGATGAAAGTGGTTACACCAAAAATACACCACTGAAACCGGTAGACAGTGGTTGTTACATGATGGAGAACTAAATTACCTTCTACCTTATCATGAACAACCCCACATAGGTCTTTTTTATATGTTTTGTTTTGTAGCCCTATGCCCCGTCCTACTATCTAACACTCCATTGGACAGGGCTACGTCGCCTACATGTTAGTTTTCATGTGTTCTCTTTGGAAAGTTGGCCCATTCCCACATGGAGAATCTATTGTACTAAAAAACCTATAGTGCACTAGTACAACAACACTGGTTCAAGTCTCTCTCTTCCAAAAAACTTTTGAAGTTTTTTTTAAGTGTAGAGTCACCTTGGGAAGTCTCGTGCGGTCTATGGGATAGTAAAAATAATATATACCCATAATAGACAGTTCGGACTAGTTACCTGTGTATTTGTATATGTATTTTCAGTCCAAGGTGTAAACTTTACTTTTATATATTTCTGCCTTTATCCACCCTTAGGGGTTGTACAGTGACCTAGGACATGCAGGAGTCTAACAGCCTTGATGTTGTTACTGTTCTTCAAAAATGATTTCTCTGTGATCTCTTTTACTGTCCTCGTTTTTGTAAGCGGCACATCAGCGCTTTCTAAGGAATGTTTTTTCCACACTTGTTGGGATAGGACATGCAGTGATTTTCCCCCTATCCTGCTGTCTTTCAAAAACTGACCCTGCATCCCCTCGGTCACTCTTTTATGTAGCGCCTCTGGTATGTTCACAATGGGATTCCCCATACTGCCTTCTTTTAATAACATACAGTTGTGTGATGCCCTTCTTTACTGTGTTACAAAATTAGCCTGTTAGGGCTTCACCCTGTCCACTGTACTTCCAGTTCCCTGTGGGTATTTACGTATCGTGACTTCCCCCATCCCTCTCATGCCAGAATACGGTGACCAAGCACTTTCCCATAGACGCTCACCTGTAATTTTGTGATGAACAGCTATCTGTCCTGCTTTCCTTAGCGAGGGCGTGTAGAATGGACCAAGTTACTTCACTGGTCCATGGAGGGTGTTCATCCAGACCAGCTGCGACCAATCCACGTGTAAGGTAAGTCTTTGGCTTGATTATAGTTTGTTCGATTAAATTGTGTGTATTCCGTTTTAAAAGTAATTCTTGCAATGTCTCATTCCATTTCCATAGGTGCTGGAAAAGAATCTGGATCGGAGAGAATCCAGAGATCTTATAGGCTGACGGAGTCCCTACAGTGACAGGTCAGATGGTGTTTATAAGGGAGCTTTAGTCTCTTGTATTATGCAGCCATGTAAGAGTGTTCTGCAGCGATGGAGTAGCTGGAGTGAAGACGCTCGCAGAGATGGGTAGAAGACCGCAGGTAAGAGCGTTCTTCAGCAATGGAGTAGCTGGAGTGAGGACGCTCGCAGAGATGGGCGGAAGACTGCAGGTAAGAAGTGTTCTCGGAAGAATCTTCAGGATGAGGCTGAGAACATCCAGAGAGGCACAGGTGAGTACAGCGGGAGCGTTACGCCACTTGGAAGCAGAATAACGCGAAGCAAAGGGCACGTGTATGGGCTGACCTTATATAGGCTGGTTCAGCCCCTCCCATTAGCTCCGCCTACCAACCCCACATTGCCCTTCTTTGGGCCTGTGTGCACGTGCCTTCCAGTTCTGATCCATGACCACGCCGGGCCCAGCTGTACATGTCAGAGACGCCAGGACCGAGTCCAATGGGACCCCGGGGATGAGGAAGTACTGGCCCCATGACAAGTGAACATGACAGCTACTATCTTAACGTCGCAAACATTTCTTTTTTTTTAGAATTTTGACACTTTGGTTTTGGAGTCTGAGAATGACTGTTTTCACTGGATTGATTTTCAAATCATAAAGCATAATATATTTATCAAAGTATAACCACTAATACTCAATTGAGGAACATCCGATTGTCTGGATCATGCGCATGTGAAATGGGGCAATAATGCTGTGGGCTTTGGGGCAGCCCCCATGTACCCAACATAGCAGCAGATCAACCAATCTCCATATAACCCAAGCGCCGCAAAACGGAGCACAACCTTACCCTCTCTAATGGACTCATTGGGCCTCATTACAACTCAGGCGTTAAGGGTTAACGCCGTTGTTAACCCTTAACGCCTGATTCCGATTTTAACGGCTGCTTTTAGCAGCCGTTAAAATCCATGGTGCTAACCTGCCATGATGCTAATTACGCCACCGTAATTTACGGTGGCGTAATTAGCGCCTTCCCCACTCCCATTATGCCCTATGGGGCAAAAATGGGAATGGGGAAGGGAAAATGGGAAATGGGGATTTACCGCCTCACTCACCTTGGAATGGGGCGGTAAATCCGCCATCCACCATGGTGTAAACATAGTTTATACCATGGTGGTAAAGTTGGCGTAATTACTGCCTGGGTCGTAATGACCCCCATTGGCTGGTAGCTACAGTGGGCCTCATTACGACCCAGGCGGTAAGTTACCGCCTGGGTCGTACCTTTACCGCCATGGCGTAAACTATGTTTAGGTGGTTGGCGGATTTACCGCCCCATTCCAAGGTGAGTGGGGCGGTAAATACCCATTTCCCATTTTACCCTTCCCCATTCCCATTTTTGCACCATAGGGCATAATGGGAGTGGGGAAGGCGCTAATTACGCCACCGTAAATTACGGTGGCGTAATTAGCACCATGGTCCCTTAGCGCCATGGATTTTAACGCCTGCAAAAAGCAGGCGTTAAACTCACCATGGTGCTAAGGGACCTCGGAATCAGGCGTTAAGGGTCGGCGCCGTTTACGGCACCGTTAACCCCTTAACGCCTGAATCGTAATGAGGCCGGTACCCACCTGCACGTCGAATTCAACATACCAAGAGTTTACACACAGATGTCCAAGTCATTTCAGCTCAGAGTAGCAACAACATGTAGCACACGTGTGAGCAGTGTGTCTCACAAGAAAGTACTAAAAATGTATGTAGTTCTCTCTGTTTGAAAATGGTGCTTTGCCAGTTCAGTAGCTGATTTAAATGAGAGAAGAAGCATAATTTGCATGGATGGAGAAGCGGGGGCTGGGACTGGAACACACGCATCATACATCCATTAGCATGAAGTATATTTAGAACTGAATTAAACCAAATTGAATCTACTTTTTTAATTGCGTGTTTAATTATCTGATATCAATCAGTCCATATGTTTAATTATTCAAATTAAGAAAGGCATGTCTGTGCAGCGGGGGATCAAAGTGACGTTCTTTTCCTTCACAATTTGACCTTTAACTTGCATCTACTAGAATTGAATTCCGCCTTCTTTTTGCTAAGAAAGTTATGTTAATAGTGCGAAATAATTCTATTTTTAAAAGTGCCATTCTTAAGTAGTGCTTAGTTATGGGTCCAGTATTGTTCCTGCCCTCCCAATTAGACACATCTGGGAACAAAGGGTTAAAGTGTCTCGCGCCTAATCACGTAGAGCTTCAACAGGAGAAGTCAGGGTTGGAAACCTTGTCACTTGGCCAAAATCAACAATGAATGGACTGGCCTCGCCTCAGATAACTTTCGCAAAGAATTGTGTCAAAGATTTGATAAGAACTGAACGATTCTATGTGGTGTCAACACTATGCTGCTTTTCAAACCGTAGACCACCGCCATCTCGTATCCCAGTTAAAGGGTTTGTACATTGTTGAAACTGTATTGCATTAGTACTGAGCCTTCCTTGTAGACCATAAACAGATACTCTCACTTCCTCTGTTCTTCTTGTCACCATTAAAGTACCGTGGTGTACCCCATGGTTCTGCCATTTTTCATGCACCGATTAATTTGTCTTAGACCACTTGCATCACACATCAGTCAAGCAATCCGGAATTATTCACTTGCATCACACTTATTATAATGAAGATACATTTTTGCTTTTGGGGTATTTTAGAAGTACCCCTACAAAGCACCACCGTTCGAGGCAACACCTTTGGTACGGAGAAGAGGGAGAGCGAGAGAAGGGGTGCCGGAAACCAGACTATCTGGTATAGCTACTGAGGAAAATGGTAGCATGAAACGGAAGAAGCATCATTTGTTAATTCAAGTGACCTTCCACCATTTGCTTTAATTGGGCCAGTCCTGAGTTGCCTTTCAACCCATGTGCTTTCGTTTTGTTTTGGTGCAGAATGATTCTTCTTATGTTCCTGTTCAGCCATGTGGATGCCCCTAGCTGCCCTATTCCCATCAACGTGCTGCAGCAGAACTCAGTGCCCCTTCCTGTATCTTAGTCTCCTCAACCTCCTGCCCCCATGTTTAGGTCATAACGAGACAAACCCATTTCCTGAGAGTGCTCTCCAGATAACCATGCCTTGTCATCCTGCTGTCCTAAGAACATTTCAAAACAAAATCGTACTTGTTTGTGTTTATGACTCTCACATGATTGCTACCTTTTCACATTTGTTTTGGTTCTTTTTCTAAGGGAATGTGGGCTTATTTGTTTGAAGCAAACAAGCCCGAATTTCCTTAGAGAAAGAGACAAAACACATTTAAAATACAACAATAAAGAGGTTTGTGAGAGGGGGACACACAGTAGGCAAGATGGGGGCATTAGTGATAGGAGGCAGTGCACCGGGCAGGGACATTCTTCTGTCGGGAATTCACATATATACCATTCCGCACCACCACTACTCCACACCCCTATACACCTGCACCTTTACACCACGACCACTCTACACCACTACATCTACATATCCCTAAACCCTTACACCTCAACATTCCTACACCTCGATACGACCACAACACACTACCACTCCACACCACCACCACCATTTCACCCCTACTCCACCACTCCCCAACCAGCACACCCCATCTCAACACCACCACCCCACACAACCACTCTATTCCACCACACCACTTTTCTCCACCACTCCACGCCACTCCCGATCACCACACCCAACAGCCCTACACCTGCAAACTCCTAAACTCCCACTCCACCACCATCACAACACCACTCCACACCACTATGCCACTCTACACCTCAACACCACACAGCACCACCATTCCACTCCACAGTGGTAATCCACACCACCACAATCCCACACCATACACCCCTACACCACCACACTTTCAAACCGCACCTTTACACTACACTACCAATCCACATCTGCACTACATACCATCACTACTTTGCACCAACACACCACACTACAACTCCACACCACTAAACCTCCACACCCCTATGCTTGCACAGTCTCAACCACCACACTGCCACGCAACTGCACTTTACACAACCACTCTTCAACATCAAAATTCCACACCACCACGACTGCACACATACATGACAACATAACCACTCCACACCACCACTCTACAACACCACACCATTCCACACCTCTACATTACTCAATGCCACCAATCCATGCCAGTGCGCCATGCCACCACACCACCACTCCACAGTACTTCCACATCCTTGATACTCCATTCCCCTACCCTCCACACCTTCACTCCATAACACATCGCTCCTAAATTAGAAATGCAATACGAAACGTAAACGTGACTATTGGCTTCCGCAAAGCGTTTTTTTTATTTCAGTAACTCAGTCCTCTAGTCTAGATAAACTCGAACATGTTAAAAATTCATATTGTAGCATACCATTGAAGGCCAAAATCCTGGTGCTAGACTTTCATCCACAACATCTATCTTCTTCAATAGGGCTGGACAAAATTGTGAACTACCGAACTGCCAGCTATGGAAGCAAAATCTGTAGGATTTCAATCCGTTTTGCAGGCAGACCATCCACCCTGACCATGCCCCACAGGCAGCCCATCCACCCTGACCATGCCCCACAGGCAGCCTACACCACAGGGGACACCCCTACAACCCCTGACCATGCCCCGCAACCAGCACACACCAGATGGGGGACTTTTTCCATGCAATTTTCCTGACGCCAGCGGGGTACGCGTATTCTGAGGAGTGCGCTGGAAGTTTTACACGCGATTGGCCTTGTGCGAGCGGGGTAAATGTATTCCGAGGGGTGCACGGGGAGTTTTACACGTGATTGTGCTGGCGCGAGCGGGGTATGCGTATTCCGAGGGGTGCACGGGGAGTTTTACACACGATCGGACAGGCACGTGCGGGGTATGCGTATTTCAAGGGGTGCGCAGGGAGTTGTACACGCGATTGGGCTGGCGCGAGCAGGGTAAGTGTAGTCTGAGAGGTGCGCAGGGAGTTTCATACGCGATTGGCATGGCACGAGCAGGGTTTGTTTGTTTGTTTATTTTATTTATATAGCGCTCCAGACCCTGTAGTAAAAGGGCGCTTAGGACAGGTTACAAGGCACAATATATATAGAATTTGCAGTGATACAATCGTAGAGTGATGTACAATATATACAAGCAGAGGTAGTTGAGACTTGCAGTTGAAGCATAGGTGAGGCATGTACAATATATATAATTTAGTTTTTACTCTGCTTGAAAGACTTGTTGGACCTTACCTGAACGCTGCACTTAATCCAACTTAATCCAACTTTCCTCTTACGGCACTGCGAGCGCAGCTCTTGCCGTAAGGCTACCAGCTTCCTGGAGGAGGCGGGACAAGCCCAGCCCACGTGACTCGTCACGTGACTTTACGAGTCAACTTCAGGAGACTCGAGCCGCCCGAGCGGTGTGTTTTTACTCTGCTTGAAAGACTTGTTGGACCTTACCTGAACGCTTCACTTAATCCAACTTAATCCAACTTTCATCTTACGGCACTACGAGCCCAGCTCTTGCCGTGAGGCTACCAGCTTCCTGGAGGAGGCGGGACAAGCCCGGCCCACATGACTCGTCATGTGACTTTACGAGTCCACTTCAGGAGACTCGAGTCACCCTTGCGGCGTAAAGCCCGGCGGTGACAAGGCCGCTACCTGTACTGTTTTGCGGCTGTTTGGCGGCTAAATCGGGCGGGAGACTGTGGAGGCATTTCTCTTTGATCCCGGACGACTATAGCGTAAGTGTAAGCATTGGGTTAATATCAGTTTGTTGCACGCTGCAGAATATTCGTGATCAATCGATTGGGAGTGTAACAATAATACTGTTATTGCCCTAGACATAGTTATACCCGAGGGCTGCATTGACCTACTGGTTGTCGGGGTGCCGTGTGGAGTAAAAGAAAAGTGCTACAATCTGGCCAATCTTCATAACTGACACTTACACTTTCCATTCTCCTCTTGCCTGCCTTTCCCTCCCCCCCTTTTTTCTTTGTATCTTGCTGTCCCTCTGGTTCAGCTAAACCAGGCTTGATAAAGATGCTGGGAAAGGCAACAAGCCAAAATAAAGCAATTGCAAGGGGAAGGAAACCCTATGGGCTATGTTCAAACAAAGGAACCTTCGTGGATATGGGAAAAGACCATATGGCAGAAAATGGGGAGAAAAATGCCACCAGAGGAAAAGTGGCAGTCCCCCAAAAGGGCCCTTTGGATGCATATATTCCCTGTAAACCTATGGATGATGGGACAACGTCTGGACCCAAAAGAGGAAACGCCTCGCAAATTGAAGGGGAAGGCAGCTATATTCCGCTTGATTTATATAACGATTCATTACTACAGTTATGCTATGCCCTTCAGGAGCGGGTAGGATCACAAGAGGGGAAACAAATAGAGGAAAAGATGGTAGGATCCATTGCATCAAGTGATCTTATACCTGACACTCTGGAGGAAAAAGGGCCTACAACTCCTATATTGGAGCATATTACAAAAGCCCCCCTTGTAGGGGCAGAGGTATATCCTATCTGTGTGTCCTCTGCCTCACAAACGGATCCCCCCCTGTTACCTATAATAAACTCGACACCCTTACCAAAGGCACCGAGACTATCAGCTAGTCCAAACATGGCCTTTGATTCTGGAAATTCGTTGCATGACCTGGTACCAACGGAGTATAGCACCCATGAAACATCACAATCTGGAAATGCAACTCTTAATTTTGCTATTAAAATCCTGTTAAAACTATGTGGCACGATACATGAAGATTAAAAAGCACAGGGGAGAGTGGTTATTGCCCTCTATAAACTATTGAGTGCCCCGGCCAAAAAATCCACTATTCCTTGTATTGATCTAAGGGGTATCCTACCCACCGCTATCCCTACAAAGGAACGGGATAGGGCAGCCCCATTACTAACCTTATATAAGGAAACTACGACTGAGGAGGAACACAGGCCCATACTTGTGGGAGAGGAGGAGGTGGAAAATAGAACTATACCCTCTAGAAAACAGAGAAGACAGACAAAGAAATGTGAAGATAAAGTAAATAACCCTCCCCCTCCACCCCGCAATTCCACTCTGCGGCCTTCAGTAAAAATCTTATCTAAAAAACAATGTAAACGGGCTGCTAGAAGAAAAAGAAGATCAGCCCAAACAGCGGGCACCCTCACCAGCTGGCTTATGGATGAGCAACAGGGGCATGCATTTGGAAGATCAGCTGTCAATTGGTACTGAATCAGGTGCAGTTATACAAAATCCTGTATCCTTGGTTGGACAGAAACAGGTGTCTCATCCCCAACCTATACCCACTAAAACGCCCAGTCTGGCCTGTGGGGAGCTTTTGGTGTTGGAGCAATTGGACATTAAAAATGTAACTATTGCACCTATTGAAGGAGGGGAAATGGGTATCCAACTTAACAGATCTACACTCTTTACCCTTTTTTCTAAAATTCCTTCACTTCGAATACTGAATACCAGCGATGTTGACTTTGAGGAACCTTCGCGTTTAAAGGGAATAAAATTTACAACAATTCACTGCTGCTTACCTGAGACAGCGGCTATGATAAGGGCTAACCGGTCGTCTTTGGAATATCTGGGATATAAATTAGATGTACCCATACCGACTTTGGCAGGGGAGGAAAAATGCCAAAAATGCTCCTGTGCCTGTACTCCTAGAACTGTGGTACCTACGACAACTAAAGCTGCCCAAAGACTTAGTGATGAACAAGGGTGGGAGTGGTTGCAAGGAATGTTTTCCCAGAAGAAAAAAGATTGAATTACCCCCATTATCAGTTGGAATACGAGGGGACACAACCACTGGTTAAGTGAGGGAGAATCTTGTAATCTATTATTATCTGCTGACCTATTTCTACTACAAGAAACCTGGGTAACTTTTGAAGTGGAATTTGATGGCTACGTAACTTTCCAATGTAGGGCAGTAAGGGGAGAAAGGGGAAGACCCAAGGGGGGTCTCCTAATTGGTGCAAATTCCTCTTATAACCCCAAACTGATTTATCAGGATACCCCAGGAGGAAATGTATTGGCTGTTCAGGGGGCTGGGCTGGCTGTAAGGAGGTCTTGATAATTACCATCTATGACCCTCCGGGTGAGCTTAATACAGAAGCCATTGGGGATAAATTGGACACTTTGATGACCGGCTGGTGCACTGAGAGAAATAAGATGGCAGTCATACTTGGAGGCGATTTGAATGCAAAATTCTGTGACATAGAGGGGAGTGGAAACTACCCTCATGTACAAAATATGTGTGATATGCCTCTGTTTAAAAGTAATAACAAAGGGAAAATATGGTTAGACATATTGAAAGAGTGGAATTTGACAATCCTACACAGTCGTGTAAGGGGGGATACACCAGGGAAAGCGTCCTGGTCGGTGGGAAATAAGTGCTCTGTCCTTGACTATATGGCTGTATCAGAATGTTTTCTCCCACATGTTAAGCACCTAAATATCAAGTTAAATGACTTTAGCGACCATGGAACCCTCACATTGTGTGTTGAAGGGGGGGGGATTATTAAGGTGGACTCTAGTAGAGAGCTGGTACCTAATCATGCGGGTAATAAGATCAGATGGACCCAAAGATACATTGAAAAAATGATTACTATCTCCTTCCCTAGCCATAAGACCATTAAAAAGCAAATGAGGGGAAAGAGCCCTGAAGAAATTGAAAATTGGATTATGCATCTAACACACTCCCTTTTTAAAACAACTTCTTCCCCGGGGATAAGCTGGAAGAGTGGGGGTACTCTTGCATTTGACGCAAACATTAGAGACCATAAACGCCTGATGCGACGAGCTTTAAGAGCCGTAAGAGCACATAGAACTACTAATGCTGTGGGAGACATGTGCAATCTTGAGTCTCTACAGATAAAATGTAAATATCGTAGTTGGTTAAAAAGGGATCGCCAGTCACAAAAAAGAACTCAATGGCAAAAGTTTGCGGAAGCCCTCTGTAGTAAAAATAGCCGTAGGATATGGCAAATACTGGCACTGGCGGGGGGAGAACAGAATTTAAAGGTGTTAAACCCTATCTCGGGCGAAAAATGGGTCGAATATATCACTAATAAGTTCCACAGAGAGAACATGTCTAACCCACAAAGTATTAAGGGGTTTAAAGTTGGCCTCTCCCTATGAGCTACAGGTGTATTAAACAGACTATACTGAATTTAAAATCTTCAAAAGCACCAGGACCAAATGGTTTGGCCAACGTGGTATTGAAGCAGGATCCACATAATTGGGCGCAGATTTTACTTACTTTATTCTCTAGGATCTGCAGAACCTGCCAAATTCCCTCCTCTTGGATGATGTCCCTACTGATACCAGTATATAAAAAGGGGGAGCGAACACTACCCGCTAATTATCGCCAACTTTCTATGCTGGACGTGAGTCGTAAAATCTTTAACACCTTGGTCCTCAAAGAGATTGAAAAGTGGGCCATAGAAAGACAGGTGTTACACTTTGCACAAACGGGCTTTAGGCCAGGGGCAGGCACAATCCATAACATCAGGGTCCTAGATCAGCTGATTATTAACACCATTAGCTGTAAGGAGGCTACACTTTATATGGTTTTTGTAGACTTTACCAGTGCCGTTGACTTGGTGGACCGGGATATATTGTGGCTCAAGTTAAAGAAAATGGAGTGTCCAAGTTGGATTGTAAACATACTGATAGCCCTGCACACTAATACTTCAACTAGGGTCCGTCTAAATGACAGGGAGAGGTATCAGAAAAGATCTGTATTAACACAGGAGTCAAGCAGGGATGCGTAACTGCTCCTATGCTCTATAATTTATATATAGCCGACCTGCTGTACCGTATGGCATTAAAATCAAATTGCCCACCTAAACTAAATGAAACTCCTATTACAGGAATGTTATATGCAGATGACCTGATCCTCTTCGATCGTACACTAACGGATATTAAGAACTTACTCAATGAATTGCAGGTCTATTCAGCACAATTAGGTCTAGTGGTAAACTTGGAAAAAACCTAAATAATGGCGATCGCAAGAAGAGGGCCGAGACGATCGGAAATTGCTACCAATTTAGGAACAATTGCGGTGGTGGAGCAATACACATATTTGGGGCTGGATTTTAAAGCCCTATCAGATTACGAGGCCATTATTAGAACTAAAAAGAGGAGAGATAAACTGCTCATGTATCAGGCCTGTAGATTTGCTAAGGGCACGGCAGGCTCTAGTATGGCTGGTATTATGAAACTGTATCTACAGTGCTTTGTACCTGCCGTGCTATATGGCCTGGAGGCTTTGGCAATGCAGGACCTCACGTGGTTAAACATCTTGGAGGGATTTTATTGGCGGAGTGTCTTGGGCCTGGGACCATCTTGTTCAGTTCAATATTTAAGATTGGAATTGGGCCTTATCTCGCTGAAAGGAATGGCACTGCAGGCACGTGGTTCCTTCTATTTGAAAGCCTTAGCGAACCCTTGTTGTAAATTGCTCAGGCTGGCAGGACAAAGCTACCACCTAGAAAAACACCCTAGCGGTGGTTCATACAAAGAGCTGAATGAGTTACTGTTTGTGGAGATTGATTGGCCATACGAAAAGTTAAAACATTTGCCTTATATTCACCAGAAAATAGCGTTCCAAGATAAGTTTAATAAGTGGGACTGGTGCATGAACACAGAACACTTAACTAAGCTTAAAGGATATGAGGCAGTCTCTCATGTTTCTCACAGATATTTAAGACCCCAGATCTACCTACTGCTATCCCCGGCGCCTGAATTAAGGTGTTTTTTGCTACAATTAAGAACGAACCAGCTCCCGGTCCTTTCTATAATTGGGCCAAGGTTGAAAATCCCTCGTGAGTCCAGGACTTGTAGAATATGTCAGGTGACAGGAATGCTGGAATCTGCGCGGCATGTGCTAACCTTGTGCCCAAAGCTTGGCCCAACATATATGAATGCATATGGAAAATGGGTCCATAATTATGATTCGATAAAAGAAGACGTGTTCTGGTATGGGTGCTTGAATGCAGTTTCCCTAAATTTACAGCTAGCCCTTTTTAGGGTATGGACTCAAATAAAGCCCTTACTTACTTATCCCAGTGATAACAAACTCTTTATCTCAGAAATAAAATGATCCCTTATGGTATCTTGACATACTGCCGCTCTATGGGACTGTGAAATCCAAAGGCTAATGGTTGAATGAACGATTGAAATGACATCATCATATTGTCGATTGTTTAGCCTGTGCCTATATGGTTGCCTATATGGTAAATTATATGTATGTATATGTATATGAAATGTATCTAGTGTGCTCCTGTCCTTATACTCTTCTTATACTGTTGTTATGTGAGATATTTTTATGCTTGACATTTGATATTATATTTTGTTCATATGTGAGCTATCTTACATGTGATATGAGTTGTGTAAAATCCAATTTCTGGATTGTACCACAATAAAGTATTTATTATTATATAATTTTGTAGCAGGCTGGGTCAAACTTAGGAATGGATTTTAGTCAGTAACCAACCAATGACAAGTTTCATGATTAATGCGAAGGATTTAGTTGATTTAATGTTCAAAGGCAGTGTGTTCCAGAGTTGAGAGGCAAAGACCGTGAAGCTTGAGCCACCAGCTGTTTTAGCGGTGAATCTGGGCACAGTGAGGCATAGAGTGTTGGAATATTTAGTGATTCTGGTGGCAGGTTTCATGGTGAATTTGTTGGTGAGGTAGGGAGGGGCTAGGTGGTTAAGGGCTTTGTAGGTAAGGAAAAGTGTTTTAAGTCAATTTTTTGTTGAATGGAAAGCCATTTGCATGATATTCTATTGGCAGTCCGGGCCCTCTCGGTTGTGCCCCCCCATACCCCACAGGCAGCCCACACCACAGGGGACCACCCTACACCCCTGGGCATGCCTCGCAGCCAGCCCATCACTCCTGGGCATGCCCCGCAGGCAGCCCATCACACCTGGACATGCCCTGCATACAGCCCACACCACAGGGGACCACCCTACACCCCTGGGCATGCCCCGCAGGCAGCCCATTACACCTGGACATGCCCTGCATACAGCCCACACCATAGGGGACCCCTGCAACCTCTGACCATGCCCGCAGGCAGCCCATCACCCCTGGACATGCCCCACAGGCAGCCCACGTGGCACCATGCACTTGTGAGCCCCAACACATGTCCCCCCACCAGTGATGGGCACCTGCCAGTAGGCCCCGACACATGTCCCCCCAACCCACCCCCATTGATGGTAACCTTCCAGCAGGCCTCGACACATGTCCCCCCAAGCACAACGTCATAACAATACAAACCCATGGCCCTAATACCAACCCAAATTCCACCCCCCAACACCCCAGTTCAAACACGCACCCATCCACTGCACCCACTCCCTATTAAATAACCCATGCCATGAGAGTCTGAAAAGAACCAGCATGCCCATGAATAAATGTCCTACAGAGCCACACAGTGGCAACACATGATTGAGCCAATGCTTATAGAGAAATGCATGAAACCAAAGAGAGAAGACCACACAAATAATATTGATGCAAAAAATGTATTAAATGTAACATACAAACTCAAAAACCAAAAGCACACATGAAAATGGAAATTATTCAGGGTCAGTATGAAAATAAAATCTAATCCAAGAAAAAAGTGATATCCATGAAAAGCCAAATGAAAAGTGGTCCATCGCCAATGTCCAAGAAACGAAATCCAAAGGTCAAAATAAAAAAAAAAAAACATTACTCCATGGGTCCAAAAAAAAGAAAGCAAGCATGTACATGTCTGCAACTATTGACAAAGGAAGTCACAAGGCAGAGCAAAGTCCAGAAACTCCAAAAAATAAAAATAAATAAAAGGAAACCTATGTCTAAAGAACTATGTACAAAGGAGGCGGGCCAGTCCCACGGCTCACTTGGTGATGTTCCGGTCCAGGGCATCATCGAACTCCACGTCGATCATCCGGAGGCGGGCCTGTTCCCTGGCCTCGGGGTCTCGGAGGGATGCAGCCATGGTATCCACAAACTCACTGCGAGTTTCCTCAAGGCACTCAGCCTGCCTCAAAGCCTGGTTCAGGGAGTTCTCCGCCATGGCCATCCTGAGCCATGCCCTCTCTGCCCGCCGCTGCTGCGCATCAATTTGCTGGTCCAACCACTGCCATACGGAAGACGCTCCCAGTCCTGGGTCCTCCTGCCCCTCGGCCGATGCCTGTCCCTGGGATGTTGATGGCCCCGAGCCATAATGCCTCCCACACTCAGCCTGCTGCTGCCTCCAATGCAAATACCTCTGGCACCACAACAGCCTCCAGGCTGATAGAATCCCCCGGCGCTGTTGTGCACATGCCCTGCTTGTTGATGCCTGTACATCCTCCATTTGCTGGGGTCTAGTTGGTGGGGTGGCCACCCCTGCTGGACCTCTGACTCCCAACTGTGGCAGGGATGTGTTCTCTACCAGCCTGGCCGCTGGCTCAGGGGCAGCTCCACAGTGGGCCCAGGTGATACTTAGGCAGGAAGACGGCACAGAGGACGACTGGGGGTTCATTTGAGGACGGGGTTGCAAGATCCTCCAGCACAGGGATGAACCCAGTGCTGACGACCTCTCCTAGTAGGCCGACGCACCCAAACAGGTATTCGGAATGAAGTGCATTGTCCTGACAAGAACCCTGCACGTCATCCCGAATACATGTTCGCACAACGCCAACCCAGCTAGGACAGACTCAACCTGGTCACGGATTGCCACGTCCGCAGGGAGAGGAAGGCCAGTTGTTGTTTGCGCATCCCCTCCCTGAAAATGGGTCTGGACGAAGGCATCCCTGCTGGTGCGGGATGATGCAGTCACAGGATCGGGCACAGGATTACACACAGGCACCTCCGCGGCGGCCTGTACTGCCTCCTGTCCCTGCCCCTGGACTGCACCACTTGCACCAGTGGAATCCCCCGTTCCAGGCACCGTGTGTGGGGCTGTCATGGCCTCCTCCTCAACCAAACCCCCACAAACCTGGATGACTTTGTGCCGTCTTCCTCCATAGGCCCCTGTGGGGGCTCAACTGCCCCTTCTGCTGCCGAGGAGTCCACCTCCAGCCTCTGCCTCTTGGACCTTCCATCGGCAGCTACGGGCATGAACGCGGCACAGACTCCTCACTCCCGGAAGATATGATTATCTGGGAGGGGTGCTGGGTCTTGCATCTCCAGCTGGCAGTGGCATCCCTGAAAAACAGCACGTTTATGTGGAAATCGAGGAAAGGCCCTTAGCGCTTAAGCACGTAAGTGATGAAATGCCCATGGGCGTTTCCCTCTGCACGTGTTGATGGTCTGTGCGGGTCTGCAGCGCGCTTTACGTGCTTTCAGTGGAGACCGACGCGTGTGTTTTTCCTACTTTGGTGTGCACACGCGATTTCTTCACAGTGGTTACAGTGCCTACGCCTATTTCTTTTCCACGCAAGGCAGGTGGCGAGTTGCGCATGCTATTGCATGCTATTTTACCCACTGCAGGTGCCCCTGTTTGTCACGTACCCCATTTATTGAGGTCGTAGTAGCCTGCGTGTTAATCGCGTACGCTTTTCTGTGTTCCTGGGTGCCACAGCGTACTGCGTGAGGTTTTTTTTACATGCACGTGGGCTACAGGGGTTGCGTATATGTTTTTGTATTATTTTTGGGGTGCCTGAGCATTGCGTGACCGTCATTTATCCCCTGGGTCCACAGGCAGCCTTGCAGGAGCACAGGGGTTGATCTACCATCACGTACCCTGCCCTCTTCACCCCAATTGAGCAGGTCAATTGTTCAGTGCACCTCCCATTGGCATTGGTACATCTGTACCATGGTTGGGAGGCCACCAAAGGTTAAGGGGGGCTTAGCTGGGCATCCTGCCAGTGTTGGGAGTAGTGGGGCACATGGCCAGGATGACCAGGGAGTATGTGGAGTCCAGGTTGGCCAGGGTGGCCGCAGAGCGGGTAGAGGCAGGGGTGCACCACAGGGGCAGGATGTCCAGCCACGTGCTGGTGCAGCCATGCCACCACCCCTGCAGCTCCAGGTGATGCTGCTGTTGCATCTGATCCTGGCACCCTTGCAACCCAACAGTCAGTAACATGTGCTGACATAGGCCAACCAGTAGTGGTAGCTGCAGGTGCAGCTGTGGCGACCACCACACAGCCCGCCACCTGCTAGGGTTACTCGTAATATGGCTGTACGGTATGGACGGTGCCGGTGATGTACCACCACCGTCTATGGCATACCACCATACTCATGATGACCCCCTTTGTATGTGTAGGAGATTTTTGCCAAGTGAGTTTATCAGGTTCCATGTCAGGTGTGAATCTCTCGAGCCTGTTTACATTTCTCACGTTGCACTTAACGACGATAGTGTCATGTGTTGTGCATTTGGTTGGCTGTTTAGCTGTTTCATGCCATGGGCATGCCATGGATAACAGGGGTCATGCGGTTTGGAAAAAGGTTTGGGTGACATACCAGTGATTTTCATGGCCTTTTTTGGTGGGGGTGGTGGGATATGCACCTTGCATATGTTCCTTTTGGTCACACCGGATTGGTTATGTTTAAGTAGCTCGGGATGCACACTATGTAGCACTTCCATGGAATCATTCTCAGGGTAGTAAGGTTGGGACAGTTGACTGTCTCTTTGTCATCATCGATTGTCACCTGGTATGTGCCAGGCCTGTGTGCACTCCGCAGGGGGGGGGGTTTAGGTGAAAAATGGGGCCACAAGCTGCCTCGCCACGTGCCTCCCCCCCCCATGAGCAGCGCCTGTGCGTGTGGTTGGGAATGGGGGTCACCACCATGTCCACCGGTACGCCCTGCTGTGTTGCAACATTGCGCAGGACACATACTGCCACAATGATCCTGCACACTACTGGGGGTGCATATAGTAGCTGCCCGCCAGAGCGGTCAAGGGAGCGTAAGCGTGACTTCAGCACTCTGAATGTGCACTCCACTATGGCCCTGGTTGCAATATGGCTGCATTGTATCTTACCTGTGGTGGTGTGGTGGGGTTCCGTATTGGCATCATCATGTGGGTGCTCAGAGGGTAGGCACTGTCCCCTGGGGAGGTGAATATGGTTGTCATTAGTTGGGTTTGTGTATTTGTCTGTTTGTGACATGCATGCATGTGCACAGACATTTGTACTCACCAATGAGCCCTGTGTCGCCATGCTTCCCAGCTTCCAGGTCCCGGCTCAGGACGGATACCTGTACATGAAACTGTCATTGGTAGATCCAGGATAGTTTGCATAGACAGAGGTGATGATTCTCCATGGGCGTCGCATGCAACCTGTATGTTCATGGAATGCGAGTGCTTGCGGATGCGGTAGATTTTCTCAGTGGCCCTAGGTGGACGTAGGGCCACCTGGGTGCAATCTATGGCACTGAGCACTTTGGGGAAGTGTGCCACCCTGTAAAAGTCCAGGACCATGACCTGCCTTTCTACGGGTGTTCTGGGCATGTATATGTGTCTGCGGATTGAGGGGCGCACAGTCAGGATTGCCAACACCTGGTGTAGGCAGCGTGACTGCGTGGACTGTGAGACACCCCCAACTATTGAAGTTGTCTGTTGAAATGACAGAGTGGCCAAAAAATGCAGGATATCGAGCTCCTTTTTCAAGGGGCTCAGTGCTTGGGAGCACAGGGTGGGGGATGTAAGGTCATCTTTCCATTCCCTGAGCAGGTCTAGGATGATATGAGGTGGAAACCTATACCTGCCACAGACCTCGTCATCAGGCATCCCAAAAAGGCTGGTCCTGGTCAAAATAGTGCGGGGCCTGGCTATTCTCCTCCTCCTGCGGTGTCCCACGATCACTGCTGTGAGAAATGGGACATTCATCGTAGCTGTATATACGTGTCGTTTACGCGCTCTTTTATACTGCGCGGGGCAGCAAAACATGAATGAAATACCAGATATCCATGTTTAGTATGAATCAGCTAACGTAGCAAAAACAGTAATTGCAAAAAGAAACGAATGGAGTACAATGATTGATGTCGCGAGTCAGTCAACCCGAGACTAATAGAGATGTATCATTTTACAGGAATCAATCACATTGACCTCATATCTTTACTAAGGAGGATGTTATGCCCTCATTGCGTCCAGCGATGAACAAGAGTGATCTGATACTAAAACCAGTAGAATTGTCAACTCTGTTTCCATCTGCAAAGGTGAGCACGTTCACCACTTAAATACAAGTGTTTATGGACTATTTCAAATGTGGGTTATGAATTGGGACACAGCGCTAATAAAAAGCGACTGATCCCAATTCTAGCCCCCCGGCCAAAACCATACTCATGGCAGTCCTTTTTGCTTATTTACAGATTGTGTCGATGCGAAAATACACATCAAGCTAACCACTGGAATAGACTCTATAAGAACACTGAAAAAGACTTCTCAAGCTCACATGTCAGAGTTTCCTATCTCAAAATCTAGAATATACTCAATAGAAAAATGAAGTGAACAGTTTAAAATACACATGGCCCTCATTCCGAGTTTGGAGTGAGGTGCCATGGCTGCCTCCAAAATCGGTCCGACTCCGGTCTGGTGAAGGGAGTAATTAACGGTCCAGTCCGAGGTCGGCGGGACCGGTAATTCCCCATTCACCAGAGCCATTCCCCATTCCCATTTGAGTCCTCATAGGGCTCAATGGGAAGGGGGAAGGCGGCAATAACGGTACTACAAATTGTGGTACCTTTATTGACCCCGGTATCCATTTGCGGGTCCCGTCCATAACGCCTGGTAAAACCAGGCGTTAAGGGAAGGACCCGCAAAGGGACCTCGGAGTAGGGCGCAAAGGGATTACCGGCACCGGTGTCATTACCGGTGCCCGGTATCTCTTTGCGCCCACCTTGAAATGAGGGCCTATGTTTTTTAATTTACAGAGAGTTTAAAGCACTTGTCTATACCTGATGAAGGGCAGATTAGCCCAAAACACGTCATGGCACAAAAGACAAGTCCATAGAACAGAGAGTAAGACATTCTGTTGCTTACAGTAATCTCAACCTGGGATATTCAAAAACAACGGACAATTGGACCTAACATGCAGCCATGTGAATGGCACAATAACCTCTTTAAAAAATGTTCTTATTTGCTTGACCTACAAAGTTGTGAAATCATTTGTATCACTATTGTATGTTGAAATTACAGCAAATGTAAATCTAATTTGTGCTCATCCGAATGGGGGGAATTGATCAAGTATATGTTATGTTCTTGAACTTGATTCATTAACACCTTTGTTTAACTAATCTATTAAATCACACATGTGATAAAAACAAAAGTAAATGTTAAGCATTATTTGAATGCACAAATGTGTGCACATATCAGTCATATCGGATCAGGTTTGCCTTACTGTTTAGGTTCTCATATATTGATCTTGTAGCCCAGGATCATGGTCTGTAGCACCTAAATACGATTGAAAACCAGGTTAGACACCGAGATTAATCTCCAATTAACTTCTTGAATTTTGAGTGCCCCTCTACAACAAGATTTTCACTAAAAGATTGAAGATAACCACACAGTTCAGGGAAAGAAAGTAGCCTTAGTAGGCCTCTAACATTCCAAGAGGTAAACGTGAGAATGTCAGCGCTAAAGATTTTGCTTCAAATCCTTTAGTTGTGTACTCCTTTCCTTAAGTGTTAATGCAAGCCATCTACAGCTAATTTTGTCATTTTTGCTCTTATTTTCCAAAGCTGTGTCTCGAACTAACAGAATTAATCTAGAGGGCTCTACAGCAGGGACTGGTTCACTCTTATGATAGTGTTTGTTAGGGGTGTGGTTAAACGGAAAGTTATGACCAAACCTTTGAAGATTTTCTGTTTCACTCATTCATATATCATATACCAATCTGGAGGGTAGCACCAATCTCACATAATCGTATTGTGTGTTAGGAATAAAATCCACAAGCCTGATGCCTTTAGATGAAATAAGCCTGGGCCCAGAAATCTCATTAAATAGGCTCAAGATTCTGCAACGATTAAGCGACGGGCGCCACCCCCTTCAAACATAAAGGTCAAAATTAGACTATAATCCTCCACAAAGTGTGGCCCTCTCAGGTTCATCATTTCACTACCGTATGCCCTTGATGAGGTTGGTCGAGGACTTTGCCCCTGTCTTCTCTTCGGGATTCTGGCAATAAATGATCATGGCAATTGGCCTTTATCTCACTCATGTCACTATGTTAGGATATGTAACATTTCTTGTTATACCACTAATTATTGATCAAATAATACTGAATTTGCGTAATGGGCCAAAGCGGATTCCAGTTCGGATTCCACAATGTTCATTTTGCGGGTGAAAAATGTGCTCACCCCTATTCTCAAAAACTAGTCAACTCTAGCCCAAACAGAAAACATCTAGGCATATGAAACGATCTAGGACTAACCCCGGAACATCAAATAACCTATTTGCTGAAAATCAGCATGTTCTTTCTTTTCTGTTACTGGGATGTGTACAGATAAGCCCCTGTTCCACACCTATTATAATATGCCTGACAGTGCAGCCTGTGCTAGGTCAGACTTTGCTGTGCCAGATTGTTATGCGGTGTGTATGCACGGATGTAGCCAAGACTGACAGAGTGCTGTGTTTGTTTTGCAAGGCAGTCTAGTTTAGTTTGTGATTATCATTTGACCTTCATCTTCTTACCCTAACTGACATTCACACAAATGTACAAATGCACCCTCCACCCCCTTTCCTGTCCTCACTCACCATACATCACACAAATCAAAGCGCTCACTACATCTCCTGACATCTATAAAGGAGTCATACTATTTCTAATTTTATGTACCGTTACAATAACTCATATGCAACCCATGGGTTCTGGCCTGCCGTTCACCCACAGCCAGCAATGGCTATAAAAACACAATGCAGGTAAACCATGTGCACAAATGCAGCCAACAGTAATGCCTTGACTATCAAACAAAGCCAATCTAGTAGCACCTTCTCTGCTCCCATGTTCCTGCTAATACACTCAAACCACATCCTTGTGGGACACAAAGTTTCATCCTGCCAGCAGGACACCAAAATGACAAAGGTTGTAGTGACAGAATACCCAGTAACATAACATATCATCCTCACAAATTGCAAGTGGTTCTTGCCCTTGAACTGTCCTGAAGGGATTAGGCCAATGCCATTTTCTTGGGTGTTCTTGCCTGCCTTGTCCGGAGGATGCAAACGGCCCACAATGAGGCTGCCTGATTATTGACCAAGACCCCAAGATATGGACGCATTTCCACAGTTCTAAAATGCCACAAGTGAGGCCCTGGAATTAAGAGGATCCGATTGAAGGCCCTCTATATATTGCCTACTACTGTGATGGCCATGTCTTCTTCAAGCATAGGTTTCTGTATAACCCTTCAGCAAACCCTTAGACCTAACTTTGCTAAACCTCTGTCAAAGCCCTGCTTTAGGCAAAAGTAGGATCCGAGGCAGATTCGTTTCCTATCAATCCCCCAGTCCCTGGAATTCTGCCCCCCCCACCTCCCACGACATACACTCAACAATTCCACACTTTTAGTTCTGCAAAGCTTTGAGGAATTGGCTTTTTAACCTTTTAATTAATCAACTCCCTATTAACTCTAATGATAATGAAGTTGTTATTTATATAGCGCCTTAATCCAAAATGCTTTAACTCTACCAGTTGAGTCAACTCTACTAGTTGAGTTCCTACCATGAGGTCAGGTCCCTGGGGACCAGGCTCTCCCCAAGAAACCGAAAACAATGAACAAACATGAACACATGAAATACATGATCATGCTAACAAACGGGAGCAACTCCAGAGATACACCCCTTTGATGGCTCTCGTTGCTGGAGTGCAACAGTTTTGTCTAACGTTTACTCGCTATTGACATCTGCTGGCAACAGCTCCTCAAGTTGTCCTGAAGCAGTGGCCAGGCCAGCTATTTACTCTACAGCACAAGAAACGAATGATAAACAAGGGCTGCAGCCATATATGCCAACATTATCCATTCCCTTTGGGAGACACTAATCCAGTCCTGGTTTAACTTTGCATTCGGCAACTTGCAGTCCTGGATTTCCCTATTATTAAACCAGGACTACACGTCCCACAACGTCTCCAGGAATGGATTGGACAATGTTTGACTTGTATGCTACACAGACTGTAGAAAACCTTTTTTGTTGATCAGTCACACATGACAATTTACAGGACTATTTGCTCCTAAAGGTATTTTTTTTAAAATGTTATTTGTTTTTGGTTAATTCAACCTTTACAAACATGTTTACTTTTCAATCCAGAGGAAAATAGAGTTGTACATCAGACATTTCACCTCAAAATATTAAACATGGTTATTCATCAATATTTCATCATTAAAGCAGGGGAATCTTAATTAAAACAATCAAAATGATCTAAACTAAAAGACTGACATAGTACAATACCTAATAAAACCATTTTCTAGAGTTTCAATAAAAGATTTGATCTGAATATAATCAAATTTTAAAAACACCACAATAAAAACGGTTACAAGCTAGTAGAAGAACCTTTCATATAAATTCACATCATGTGCAAAATACAAAAGTGCAAAACTTACTGCTATATGTGCAAAGGCAAATGGGATCTTTAAAGGCAAAACACATTTCCAAAAAGAAGGGGTTACAAAGTGCAATCACTTAAATACGATTTTCCTATGATATCTATCAATTTGCATCATCATGTGCAAAGCAGCAGAAAAATGTGCAAAGTTACAATATTTAAGTACTCAATCATTGTTAAAGAAATGAGTTTCAACATGCATCAGAGCTCAGTTTAAACGTAATCCCATTACTTTGTCTATCTGTTCAATTTCAGTTTCAATCAACTTTAAAAATGAGACTAAAGCAAAAATGAGTGACCTTCCTTGACCCCGCATTAGGCGATTCCACAGAGATTCCATACAATCTTCATAATCCAGATTGACAAATTTCATTAGAAATTTGGTTCGAGCATCTCGGAAATAAGAACATTGTAAAATAAGATGTTTAAGAGTCTCATTATTTTCATCACAATTCGGGAATCTACAGGTGCATGCTATGGAGCCAAAAAGTAATATTGAATTCGATGCAGCGTGCTGTGGTCTAATGAATGAAAAGTGACTCCCTGGTGCTTCCGTCCACTCTCTCTTCTGTTACTTTCCTATCTTTCACTACCAGGTAACAAATCACCTTCGGGGCCCCCTACCCTCTTCTTGACACCTGATTGCAGTAGTAATAGCCGCCTTAGAAATAATGTTGGAATCAATATTTAAACACTAGGAACAAAAACATGCATTTTTAACAAGTCAGTAGGGAAATCTAACACGACTTTCACGAATGCAAAGTGTTCGCAGTATAATTATTGAGAAAACTTTGCCCGGAATTGTCTTGGGGAATTCAGAGAATGTCCTAATTTGGAGCCAGTGCTGACCTTACAGCTAACTGGAAAAACCAAAGCAGAAAAGGAGGAGGTGATTTAAAGTGTATAAGGTTCTGAAGCAGGAAGGCAGGGCTGGGGTGGGCAGGTGCCCCCTTCAATTAATCTAGTCTGTGCATAAGAGGTTAGTGTAGAAAGTGAACCCTATTCTTACTGCCAAGTGCAGATTTTACAGTGGAATCACACACGATTGGGTACAGGGTAAACAAGCACTGTGGCCTAGAGACATTACCACCTGGTAATGGCTCGAAGGGGAGGGCCATTATTGCTGTTAGAACATTTAAGAAAAAGGAGGGTTGAACGTTCAGTTTAAAACAAGGGAAGACAAAGGAGAATCATTACAATATTGGGACGGAAGAGTTATAGCTGCTATTAGTACCCAGAGAGGGACAATGAGCTTAAACCAATCAAGCTCATTGGCCCTCGCTGGGTCGTTACCACCCCGACAAAGCCTTTGTCGCGTCACTGCTTGCAGCCGCGTCCTGGCCGCCATGGAAAGGCAGATGGGACTGCATGTAGTCCCTTCTCCCCGTTCCCTTTTTCGTGTACTTTTTTCTTCTATTTTTAATGGATGCCAAATAAAGGGAGAAGGGACTACATGTAGTCCATTCTCGTTGTTCTATGGTGGCCATTTTGTTCCATCTTTTTTTAGTTGCTCAACGCCGTAGGTGTCACACAACTTTTAAAAAGTCACTATTAGTACCCTGGTCTAATGTGCCGGGGTGCTAATAGCAATTAGCCCCTTAAGCCAATCACCAGCGTGGGGTGCGGGGGGAGAATTACTGCATCAGGTAATGGCCCAGAGCCTTCTCTAAGGATCTCCCTTTGCTCGGGCCTGTAACTATGGGATCTGGGGCATTACCTGATGTAGTAATTGCCCTAGCTCAGAGCTTATTGCTTAAGTATAACCTTCTGCCGCAGCATTGTCTGCCAGGGAATTGCAACATTTCCAGGTTCTCATTATGCCAAAATGCCTTGATCAGCAGGCTTTACCAGCCATCAATGGCGCAGGTCCAAGTTACAGGCTCCAGTGAAGAGAGGGCTTTAATGCAGGCCCAGGTTAGGAGCCCCTCTTCCATTTCTATGGCGTTGGGAAGGCAGAGTCAGTGAAGAGGAAGGAAGTGAGGTAAGTGGGGACATGGCATCTGGGGTAGGGTAGTAGTTGCATCTGTGGGGATAAGAGGGGGGTTCAGGCACGGGGAAGGGCTGAGTATCGTATTGAGGATCTGGGGCAAAGGCTGAGGTATTGAGGTTCTATTGAGGAGACATCAGCCACCAGGATTAATTGTGGGTTTATACTAGGTGATTCAGCACACGCTCCTGTGCTCCTGAGTGGCTGGCCCCTTCTCTCCAAGTGCTAATGGAAAGTGAATCCAATTCACACTACCAGGTGCAGAGTTTTCAGTGATAAATGGCAAACTTGTCAAGCAGTTTTGGATTTTGCTTTTGGTCATTGCATGTTACATTTATAGGCATGCATTTGTTTCTGCCCAGGAAGTAGGGGCCCATCTCGGAGAACATACTTTCTTAAGGGCCAGCCACCCCAGGGCTACTATTACATGAACAATTACCCTCTGCTGGCTAATTAAATACATGGATGATCCAGCCAGACCCAGATCCCTAGGCAGACGACATTCCAGCAGGACAGCTATTCTCCACCCCAATCCTGCCAACAGGCAACTATAGAACAGATATTCTAGCCTCGATAAAGACCCTGAAGGGGTCGAAACACGTGTCGGCTGACCACTAAACCGTTTAATAAAATATACACAATTCATTACCAGCAAGAATGTCAAGAATGCAAATCATGAACTAAGTGCAAGGTATCCGGGTACAATTAAATCCTTATGCTGAAAAGTGCCCTGGGCAACTCCTCCCCAACCCGTGATCTCGCAGCTAAGAATCCCAAAAGCACACCAACAAATGAAAGAGTGGAGCACAGGTGGATTCGAAAAGCCTAGTGCTCAAACACTCTTACTAGGGATATATAGAGGGGAAAAGAATGAAAGCTATTTGAAGCATTACAGAAGGATGTGAGAAGGAGAGACTGCATGAATGAGAGACTGGGGGTCATTACGACCCGGGCAGTAAGGAATTACTGGTACCGGTAAGGGCACCGGTACCGGTAATCCCTTACCGCCCTATTATGAGGTCCCTTTGCGGGTCCTAAGGACGGGACCCGCAAAGGGACTTTGGAGGTAATAACGGTACCGCAATCTGCGGTACCGTTATTACCGCCTTCCCCATTCCCATTGAGCCCTACGGGGGCTCAATGGGAATGGGAAGGGCCCTGGTGAATGAGGAATACCGCCCCCGCCAACCTTGGAATGGGGCGGTAATACCTCCATTCACCAGGGCGGAGTCGGTATGGGTTTGGAGACAGCCATGGCTAATAGCGCCATGGTTACCTCCAAACTCGTAATGACCCCCACTGTGTTGAGAGTCTGTGGCTGAAAGACTGAGTAGGAATAGGATATGAGACTAATATTGGGACTAGGTAGAGATACTATAATGAGAAATCAGGATTAGAACACAACTAGGTCTAGGATGAGAGGCTAGCAAAAAGCAGGAGAGACTAGGAGTAGGGACATGCATGAGGGACTAAAATGAGAGATGAGAATTAATATGTGAGATTGGGAATGATAGACTAGGGACAAGAGACTATGGTGTGGCACTACACTAGGATGACAGACTAGAAGGAGGGACTAAAATGAGAGATGAGAAATAATATGTGAGATTGGGAATGATAGACTAGGGACAAGAGACTATGGTGTGGCACCACACTGGGATGACAGACTAGAAGGAGGGACTAAAATGAGAGATGAGAAATAATATGTGAGATTGGGAATGATAGACTAGGGACAAGAGACTATGGTGTGGCACTACACTAGGATGACAGACTAGAAGGAGGGACTAAAATGAGAGATGAGAAATAATATGTGAGATTGGGAATGATAGACTAGGGACAAGAGACTATGGTGTGGCACTACACTAGGATGACAGACTAGAAGGAGGGACTAAAATGAGAGATGAGAAATAATATGTGAGATTGGGAATGATAGACTAGGGACAAGAGACTATGGTGTGGCACTACACTAGGATGACAGACTAGAAGGAGGGACTAAAATGAGAGATGAGAAATAATATGTGAGATTGGGAATGACAGACTAGGGACAAGAGACTATGGTGTGACACTACACTAGGATGACAGACTAGAAGGAGGGACTAAAATGAGAGATGAGAAATAATATGTGAGATTGGGAATGACATACTAGGGACAAGAGACTATGGTGTGACACTACACTAGGATGACAGACTAGAAGGAGGGACTAAAATGAGAGATGAGAAATAATATGTGAGATTGGGAATGACAGACTAGGGACAAGAGACTATGGTGTGACACTACACTAGGATGACAGACTAGAAGGAGGGACTAAAATGAGAGATGAGAAATAATATGTGAGATTGGGAATGATAGACTAGGGACAAGAGACTATGGTGTGGCACTACACTAGGATGACAGACTAGAAGGAGGGACTAAAATGAGAGATGAGAAATAATATGTGAGATTGGGAATGATAGACTAGGGACAAGAGACTATGGTGTGGCACTACACTAGGATGACAGACTAGAAGGAGGGACTAGAATGAGAGATGAGAAATAATATGTGAGATTGGGAATGATAGACTAGGGACAAGAGACTATGGTGTGACACTACACTAGGATGACAGACTAGAAGGAGGTACTAAAATGAGTGAGTTTGTCAAGGGACAGGCATAAGAGACAAAGGGCCTCATAGCTATTAGCGCCATTGTTGCTGCCGGTATTTTACCGTGTCTGCCTTGGTGGATGGCGGAATTACTGCCCTACTCTAAGGTGAGCGGGGCGGTAATTCCCCATTCACCAAGGCACTTCCCCATTCCCATTTTTACCCCCATATGGGAATGGGGAAGGCGCAAATTACGGTACCGCAAATTGCCGTACCGTAATTAGCTCCAAGGTCCCTTTGCGGCACCCTACTTTAAAACCAGCCGTTAAAGTCGGGTCCCACAAAGGGAACTCGTAGTAAGGCGGTAAGGGTTTACCGGTACTGGTGCCCTTACCGGTACCGGTAAACCCTTACCGCCTAACGTGTAATGAGGCCCAAAGATATAGGTTTAGGACAACAACGAGAGATTACGATTAGGATGAGGGGCTAGGATAAGAACAAAGGATTAGGACAAGAAAAAATGACAGGTAAAAGGGTCTAGAATGAGAGCCTAGGACAATGAAGAGGATGAGGGACTAGGAGGAGACATGAGGAGGAGATTAATAGACTTGTATGAGTTTGAGGCACTCTAAAAACGACTAAGGGGGTCATTATGAGTTTGGAGGCAGCTATTAGCACCATGGCTGCCTCCAAAGTCGTGTCCCGGTCCGGGTTCTCTGAATGGGGACTTACAGAGTCATTCCAACCTTGGAGCACCCGGTAAATCCCCATTCAAAATACCCTTCCCCATGCCCATTGGAGCCCCCATAGGGCTCAATGGGAATGGGGAGGGAGCTAATAGCGGGCCCTTTATTAGCTCCCTGGTCCCTTAGCGGCTCCCGCTACGGACAGCTGGTTTTACCAGCCGGCCTTAGTGGGACCCGCTAAGGGACCTCGGAATGCGGCGGTAAGGGGTTAATGGCACTGGCATCCTTACCGGTGCAGTTAATCTCTTACCGCCACACTCGTAATGAGGCCTTAGAGTAAGAGGAGAGATTAGGAATATTGCAAGGGACTAAAATGAATACTTGGGATGAGAAACTCGGAGGAGGGACTAGGATGTGGAACTATGATGAAGAACTATGGACAAGGATGAGGGAGAAGGACTAGGATGAGTTATTAGAACTAGCAAGGCCTACAAAAATGGCTTCTCCGCTGTTCACATATTGCTCAAAGAAACCTCATACCATAAACCACCCTACATATTGCACCCCCACCCTGTACCTGCTCTATACAACTACCTTGCACTGCCCCCAAAGCACCCAGCCCTCCTTGACTTCCACCGTGGGACTTCTTATGCAGCACCTGCTTCTGTGTCGCCTTATGCAAGCAGCGCTGCGTTCAATGACGTCCCCACCCCCAATGTCACCATCCACGTCACTCTCAATGTCACCACGTTTTTTGCACAACGGTATGTGCGCCCTCCTTGGCAGCGTTGAATATGGACCTTTACTACAGATAAGTGACTAGGACTAGGGATTAGGATGAGGGCAGAGGGACTTGAAACAAGGAACTGAAAAAGAGCATAGGACATTGCCCATTGTTCATACCACAGACAGGGCCCTTCCTCCTTCAGAAGTATGTTTCAACACTACACGCCCTCCAGAACATTTTTTAGGCTCAGCAATACTGTGCTAGTACTAGTTTCAAATTTTAACAAGAAATAGCAAGGAGGATCCTCCTTTGCAGTTCTGGACATGAAGCTGTGGAACATCCTATCAAAACCTTTCTGCCTTGAAGTGAACCACCTGACTTAGGGAATCAGCTCATGACTCGGCTTTTCAAACATCCACTCTGAAAGAAATGAAAAATCGTAGCAACTGACTATAAACTGTGCACTAGAAACATGAGATAATTTACAACAAGCAATTTTCGAAAATCTTGGAACTACCATATGTGGGCAATGAATTTGATTCATGGATCCTCTGCTGCGTGAAACAGGTTCACACCTTAATCTCAGTGAAATATACAACTGAAAGCCAGGAAGTGACAACAGCCTCACCCCCTTCTATTCACCCACGTTATCCCTCATCTAACTCCTCACGATTACGATCTTGCATCCTTACACCTACCACACTCCTTCCGATGGCCTTCAGGTCTAGCGTACTTTACAGATCCAGACCCTATCCCTCTTCATTCAACCATGCTGTCAATTTCTGCACTCCACAATCTGGGGGATGCCCTTATGGCTAACCTGCCCGGTTGGTACCAACCCCAAACAACATAGAGATGTTCATATCGACACACAGGTAATGGGTACTTTCGACCTACATCCATCAACACCAAATGTTTCTGCATCTGCCTTCCCGCTATCCAACTAACACACCCTGCTCTCCCTTCTTACAGAGCAATGTGCAACGAGACAAACATTATTGGCAAAAGGGTTCTATATAAAACCGCTTTCCATTACATTACAAGACACCTGGAAAGTCTGGAATATAAGGATAAACATCTCATATTAGGATGAGAGGCTACTGTGAGGGCCCAGGTGAATGCCTAAGGCAAGCACAAGAGAATGAGTGACTAGGAACTAGGATGAACCGATGAAGATGGCGGACTATGATGAGTGACGTGGAAGAGTGTGAAGACTAAAATGAGGATCGACTAGGAAGAGACACTAGGTCTAGTGCTGCTGGATTAGGATGGGGGCGAGAGAGTAGGAATGAGAGACTAGGGAAAGCAGATTAGGATGAGTGACTGGGATGAGAAGCAATGACTTGGATGAGAGGCAAGGACTATGAATGGGGCTAGGTTGGTGGACAAAGAGTCTAGGACAATAAACTATAATGAGAGACTAGAACTTGGATAAAAGACTAGGATGGAGACAAGGACAATGGGCTAGAATGAGGAATAGGATGAGCACTAGGGCAGAGAGGCTAGGGATGAAAAATTAAAAATAAATGATCTAGGATGAAGGACTAGGACAGGAGACTAGGATAAAGGACTAGAACTGGAAATGGCTTCACGATTATGGACTACATTGAGGAACTAGAGTTAGGGACAAGGGCAAAGGGAGAGAAAGTATGACTAGGATCAGAGACTAGGGTGATATATTGGTACTAGAATAAAGTACAAGATGAGGGATGAAGGACTGGCATGAGGAATTAGGGTAAGGTACTGGGACGAGGGACCAGAGATTTGAACTGTGATGATAGACTAGGATTAGAAATTAGGACTAGGATGAGCAATGAGGGACTATTACTAGGGTGAGAGACTAGGATGAGAAACAAGGGCCGAGGGGACGTGAGGACAAGAGACTGATACTAGGATGAGAGACTGGAACTAAGATGAGAGACAAGGATTAGGATCAAAAACTGGCATTAGAACCAAGACTCCATAAATTGCAGGGCTCTGCAGTTTTGTTTACTTATGCTTCCGCTAAAACATGCTGGCAGAAGAAAGCATGGAGAGTTGAAGGACACACACATCCCAAACTGTGATGCAGCCAGTGCATGCCAACAGCACTGCTAGTTGCCATGCAACCACATATTCTATCTCTCTCCTCTCTGTAGGATTTTCTTTGGCCACAGGTTGGTGCTAAAGCACCACAATGTGTTCCACAACCAAAACAACCGTGCTTCTGCAACCAGTGTTGAACAAATCACTCCAACCTAGACCCCAAATCCTAACTTACCATTTAAGAAAGGTGGCATCATCCGCGGGAAACTGCTGTGGTGGAGCTAGTTTTGGCAGTTCAATGAATTGGGGGTGTGGACCATCCCCCTCAAAAAAGAAAATCTTACACACACACATGCACGCGTGCACAACCACTCCCACCCACACACACCCACACACATACACTTCTGGCTTACCGAGAGAGCCTTCTAGAAGAAGACAGCAAGAGGGGTTTCAATATGGCGGTCAAGGTGGGCAGGCAGGGCAGGAGTGCTGTGGAGGAGAAACGGGCTACAAAAGGAAGGCAAGGTGGATTCAATGTCAAACAGGACAAAATGGGCTTCAAAATTGAAAATAAGTGCAAGGCAGCAGGAGCGAAAAGGGGAGAGTAGAGCACAGATGGTTGAGGAAATAGTGGGGTCCAGGGTTTTTTAATGCTGAAGAGGGTCCACAGATAGAGAATCTGGGACTCCAGTAGCAAGCAAACATGGCAGGTGAGGTGGGTGGTTGCGGCATTTAAGAAAGAGGTGCAGCAGATTTCATGCTTTAGAGGTAGAGCGGCTGGATGCTGCAAGAAGGAGAGAGGTTGCCAATTGCTGCTGATTGCATTCTGGAGACTGTGTGGGCTACTCTCAATGGCGACGGTGCTTTACATATTGCAGGCAAAATGGCAAATGTCATCGCCGGTCTCTGTTTTAAACAGAGAACGGCGATGACACTGTGTGCACTGTTGGCTTTCTGTATAACTGGAAATGGTGTTTCACGTGCTGGGGACTGTGTGACCACATGGCAATGGAGTTTTACGGGATTTGGCAGCTACGTGGACTAGCTGTTTGGCGAGGGCAGGTTATTGTCATGGTGATCAGCTGGTTGCACTGGGTATTGTACCATTATCTGAACCCAGCTTCACCTTCTGAGCTGAATCAGGGGCCTGTAAAATAAGCAAGCTGAGGGACAGTCACAACCTGCAACATTCCTAGTACCCTGCAAAAAATCCCTGACCCAGTGAGTAGCCCACTGGCATAATGAGCAGGCCCCTGGCATAATGAGCAGGCGCCGCCTAAATGATCAGCACTGGCAGGCTGGAGCATGACAAATCAATCCGATATATTTGAGCAACACCACTGCCAGTAATAGTTTGGCAGAACCTTAATAAAATGGGTGGCACACGGGAATGTTTTTTAAAGAAACATCACATTTGTGTTGGAAGTCATTAGGCATACGGGAGGATAGCTCAGGGGCAACGTGCTCGCCTTGGAAGCAAGACGACATGGAACACCACAGGCTTGATCCCCGGATCTGCGCTTAGAAACCTCTGGGTATTAAGCGCTTTATAAATAACCTATCATATGCTACTAGCGTGGCAGCCACCTACACAATTACCATCAATTCGATCTTATTTTCTGGCGCAGGCATGTAGAGTTGCTGTTACCTGTCATAGTAAGAGGGGGCGTTATAACAATGATATCACATATTGTAAAAATCTGCATACCGGATTCCTTCTGCTTCTGAGTACTGTAATAATATGTATTAACTGGGTCTAGTATTACACACGTTAATGGTACTGCATTGATCAACTTCCAATGGATGAGGGCATGTGGGTAGGGCCTTGCCAGGGTTTACATTTTTGCATTAAGGTTGAACACAAATGTCTGAGGCAAAGCCTCAACCCGCTGAGCTATCTTGCCGGTTATCATAGCACCATTTTAAAACGTAGGCGTTGTTTCTCCTGTCGCTCAAATATTTGGAGGTGAGTATTTTGTATCAGTCACGCACATGTTCTTGTGGGCAAATGAGCATTGGTTGCTTTCGAAACATATTGCTCAGGAAACTGTATCAGCCCCCCTAAATATTTGAATATTTCTTTAATTCTCCCTTCAGAGTCGTATGGGTTCTAACCTTTTTTTTTAGAATATAGATGGTTTAACTCACTGTTGTATAAGGCCAGAAGAAGCTCTTGCTGTATAACTTGTACTTTTTTGTTGCGTTGCGTGGTGCTGCTAGTGCGCGAGAGGTCCTTTCCTCTAATCCGCGAGGCAAAGTGCATCAAGCTCGGAGCTCTGTACCTGAAAAGGAATGAAACTTTGTACACCGCCGCTCTTGGGGGTCAGACGCTGCCCTGATCGCCCTGCCTTGCCCTATCTGGCCAGCGGAAGCTTCAGAAGTGCCAGAAGCGACGTGCCCAAAAAACATAGGTCAGAAATTGCGAAAACCTGTCTTGCCTGCCTGCAAATATTTCCTGCAAATACTTCTGTTGGTACTGCTGGGGTTGCTGGAGGGAGCATGATATAAAAACTCAATTTAATTTTAATTAATATTTAAAAAGTTGCCTAAGTACCGAAGTGGGTATTGTCCCATGCTGTTTAGTGCCCGTTTTATTTCCAAGACTAGCAAATTGCCCCTGAGCTACCCTCCCAACCCAACGTGCTCTAAGAACTTGTTAGATGGTGTTGTAAAGGGAAAAGGACACCGGCCCCTTTAAGGGAAAGCGGAAGCAGAAACGGGAAAGGGAGGGGCGGGAGGGGGGACGGCAGCAGTTGAGAGGAAGAATAAAGTAGAGTGAAGATGTATCCTGTGTCCTGCGTCTTTATTGAGGCCCATTAGGCTGTAACAACTGGCGACGAAGAAGCGGAGAACCCCACGCCGCCAAGAAGGTGAAGGAGGAGCGTGGAGCACCAGAGAGCCGCCGTGGTTAAGGAGGGACTCCACACTGTCGGCCAGAAGAGGTCCAACATCGCCAGTGAGGAGTTCCAGCGAGTCGGAGCCTGCAGCGCGGCCCGGAAGGAGGAGCAGAGAGGTTGCCCGCCCAGGAGGGCACCTAAGCAACAGAGAAGCGACGCAGACCCACAGCGCGACCAGTGAGGAGGTCCAGCACGCCAGCAAAGCGGGCCGCACAGGAGGAGCCCTGCAAAGCACCCGCCCAGGAGGGCAGAAGAAATCAATGTCGCCAAGAGGAGCTGAAGTGGAGACACGCGACCAGCGTTAGGTCCAGGAGGAGCCGCCCACGGACTGGAGGTGGCACAGAGATACGTGCGCAGCACACATAGTTACTACAGGTATGGAGACACGGGGAGGGCCCAGCACATGCAAGGAGAGCACAAGGGTGGACCAGCCCACGGATACAAAGGCACAGAACAGCCTTAATAATAAGCCACTTGAAAGCGAGGATACAAGGGCTCAGAACAGTACTAATAATACGCCACTTGAAAGCGAGGATACAGGGGCACAGAACGGAATTAATAATACGCCACTTGAAAGCCACTTGAAAGCGAGGATACAGGGGCACAGAACTTATCCAAAAAGCCACGTGAAAGTGAGGATCCCGACAAGGAGGATCGACAGCCCACACATAAGGGGCACAGAACACAAGCCACTTGAACGCGAGAAAACTGGCAGTTGCATCACAACTGCGCCAGTGTCCGCACATCACAAAGAAGACCCACACAACACGTCAAAGCGAGGGGTGAAAGAGGCAGCCCTCGCACAGGAGAACACCACAGGCACACCTATGCCACACCGGCGACAAAGAAAGAGTCCCAAGGCCCTGCCACCAATCGCAACCTACAATTAGCAAACGAACAACATAGCAGATACCGGCAGACATGTCACAATCGTGGAGCGCCGCCGTGAACACTACGGCACCAACTACACCTGGGATAACTCCCACCAACCCCATATCATTCCTACGTCACCCAAAGCCCTCCCGCTAGAACCCCAAGAAAACCAAGGCCAGAGGAGGCAGGAGTGGATGGACGAGTTTGAAGAGTTTATGAGGGCCGTAGGAAACCAAGATGCACCAAACAAATTAGACATCTTCACCAACCTGGTCGGGAAGGACATCAAGAGCGTCATCAAAAACATCCCCCCTACAGAGAGGACAACATATCAAAGACTCATTGAAGCCATCAACAGCTACCTAGTTGTCGTTCCAAATAGAGACATGAACACTGCAACCAATGCACCCAGATGCCCCAGGAAACAATCAGACAGTTCATACTACGCCTCCAGAGGAAAATAACGTACTGCGATTTCGCAAACTTCAATGACGATGAAGCGATCTGTTTGAGAGTCATCGAAGGATGCCTGTCCCCACAATTTCGGAAACACTTACTAAAGAAGCCTCTGCCCCTGAAGGAGATAGCCAAACTAGCCAGAGTGTATGAGAGGACAGACATTCAGGCTGCCAACATTGAGAACCCAAAGAAGACAGACACCATAGCCGCCATCGCCAGCAGGGCCGCCAACCATCAGAAAGACAATGTTACCGGTGTGGATTTGAATTTCCCCACAAAGGTCAGTGCCCCGCAATGGGCCAAATGTGCATGAGGTGCGGCAAGGAAAATCACTTCCAGAGCATGTGCCAAGAGAAGACACCACAACTACCAGCATACCAGCCACCGAACCAACAAACAAAAGCGAGGAGATACAAACCGCCGAGACAATTCAACCCACGACCATACACTGAGAGAGAGAACACCAGAGACAGCAACCCCAGGAACACGGCCCATCCCGGGGTCATCAGAGCAGTATAAAACCTGCAAGTAGAATCGACCAACGAAATCTATAACAGCCAAGAACAAATATACCACATGCAATCCTACCCCGACGAAGACCTCAGAAGAGAGGCCACCACCCGTGACCCATATGAAAACCCACCCATCGAGGAACAACCAACAGAACCAGAGCAATACACGGAATATGATCGATACAGCAGGGAGTATGTCCGGCTCATCTCTGACTCTTCAGATGACAGCACTGCACCCCGAGTGTGTTCTGTAATTGAAGGTTTGTTTACTGCCACAGTGGAGGTGGCATGTAAGTAAAATTATTATTCATTGAGTTTATAACTTAAATAAATATATATTCCTTCTATACCCTGGCCTGGTTCTTGGCTCACTGTTGGCACCGGAGGGATTTATGTGCTTTATATGAGCTGTCAATACGGCCAATGCTAAATTATTTTGGGGGGGAACACCCCAGGATAAGGGTGGTCTCTCAATGTATCACTACACCCCTCTCTCCAAAAATCTGCTACTCTCCCACTCACACCTCTATTACTCTTACCTCACTATATGTCTACAGCTGTGCCCTTTCCTCACTGCTACTACTTCCCCCTCTCCACAACATTCTCCTCTGTACACCACTACTTCTCTCCACAGACTGATTCAACTCCACCTACAACCACTTACTCAAACACTACATCTTTTACTCTTTCAGACAACTTTTCATTCACTCAGTGACTAGTCTCCCAACCACTCCACTCATTCACGTCCTAGTACCACATCCTCTCACCAACCAATACCGCACCATGCACACTGCCTGTTTTATTCTCCTCCACGCTCCTCTGCATTATCTGTCCTCCACCTGGTCACAACGTCTTACTTCCTAGGTCTCCTTTTCTCCTCCTCCTTCTCCCCCATTGGCTATCCTCCCCTGCTGGTTGCCCAGGCCAATCTTTCCCATGTCTTTCATCCCGGAAGGGGATACAATCAGCAAAAGACATAAAAGGGGGTCGAAGGCTTTACCCGTACTTGTGTGTAGGTCCGGCTGTGGTTTTGCAATGGCGTCCTTCTGTGGTGGACAATACATTTCAAGTCCCAATTCGTGTGAGAGCCTCAGGGATGTTAACCCATCACTTTTGCTAGCAAAGCGGTTTGTCAACTCTGTGACAGTTGTGCATCATCTCTTTAATGTCTTGTAATGGCTTCAAGCAATTTGACAATTTGGCGTACACGATGGCCTCTGTTGCCCTAGTGGGTCTGTTTCATGCAGCAGCTTCCCTTCAGGACATCGCTTGTTTGTGTATGTAGGTATCTGGACACTCTGTGAAGTTGCAGATCTGCTGGTCTCTTGGCCTGTACTGCTAGGTATACTGCGACATGTACTTTCCTTGAAAAAATAGAAATAAACGGGCCAGCATTGTGCAAGACAGCTATTAGGATGATTGGCACTGGTATCCTATTTAAGCATGCTGGCACTATAAGAAGGGACAGGGACTGGGCCCTCCCAAATGCTGCCTTACCCCTCTGAGGAAGGACTGTCTCTTGCTTTCACCCAGAAAGGCCTCTGTCTACTGACAGGGGTCCCCATCCCCTCTTAATAAGGTCAGATTACTGACCCAATAACACATCTCAGTTCCACTCGTCTTTTCCTTAGCTTCTTTCTGCTCACTCTCTTTTTCGGGCTTTACTTTTCTTGCGCCTAATCCTTGAAATTATTTGCCCCTTAACATTCTTGCTGTTTTTCTATCCTACTGCTTTTTATTCCATAATGATTGAATATTTTGTTTTCATTGGCTTTGGTGAAAATTCTATATAAATCAAATAAACGGAACTAAAGTGATTGTAGCCTCTCTGTGCGTGTTCGCCAGGCTTGAGTGCTGTTGTAGCCAGCCAGTCCCCTTTCTCTTGCCATGCCTGTTGATTACTCATCACTCTTCTGATATTATACTGAGTTTGCACCCGGGTAGGGGGAGCCAATCAATCAAATGGCTGAAAAAGTGGGCGAGAATACACAATCCCTGCCCGCTGTTCGAGCCACCTGTGGCTCTTTCCCGGGTGGCGCTTTTATTTTCTTTTTTCTAATCAGGGGAGGCAACAGGGAGCCTCTCCTTGTTTCCTCCCCACCCCCCAAATCACCCATTCCCCTTCTCAACCCCCCCACTTACCTGCAGGAACAGGCCTTGTACGCCGGTCTCTGAGCTCCTCCCATTTGTTCACCATTGAAATAGAAAAGGGACTATGTCCCTTTTCGGATGATAGTGGCCATTTTGGAACATATTTTCAGTGGCCACCATTTCAATGGCAGTGGCAATTTTTGTACATTTGTTTTCTCCGACGGGACATGGGCTTGCGCTGAGTTGATCTCCTGTCGGATGAAAAAAGAAAAAAACTATCAGCAAATCCCGGGGTGCAAATAGCTTTCACACCCCAGGTGGGCGGCGGACATGGGTTTTAATGGCCTGAAGCCCACGGTGAGGCCCTTTCTTCACTTGGGCCTACCAAAGCTCAGGCTGACGGGCTATTAATGTCCATGTCTGCCCTCCCCCCCAGCCAGGGTGTGAAAACTATATTTCTGCCATTGAATCACAGGCACCCCATCCACCCAGAATGCTGTTTGAGCATGAGCACGCTGGCTGTGGTGCATATCATGGCGAGGGCATGCGAGCAAGCACACACTAACACAGAGTCATCCCAGCATAAGTTATGGACAGGGCAAGAAGGTGGCAAAGAGTGCCAGGCTGTAGTGCAGCTAGGACCATCACCTGTGTGTGATTCCCCTGCAACCATGGCCACATTGTTGCTTTTTAATTGTACCTCTCTTCTTTAACCCTTTCTAGGGTATACACGCAGGGAGTTCAGCAAAACATATTATCCATGTGGGATGATATATCAGGCGGGACTGCGCATGTGCAATCTTTGTCAGCAGCTGCTTATTTGGATCCATTCCAAGGCTAACAAACAGTGCACACACAATGCGGGTCATGGACATGGTGAGCCATGCACTCTACTTGAAGAATGGAAGGGAAGACCCAGAAGGAAAAAGAAGCAGCGCTGGGATGCTATGAAGTCATGCTTCATTTTCTCTGGTGTCAGTCAGCTGCGCCTCACAAGGGCTTGCAGACCACCCCGATCTGGTGTGAGGTGTAGATGATTGGCAACAGGGGGTTGAGGGGGCTTCAATGGCCACAGTTTGGGTGGGCGAAAATGTAGTGTGCGAGCACACCTATAGACATTGCTATGGCTATGTGCATGAGGTGGGTGGCACATCAGCCAAACTACATTTGCGCACATCTCTGTGCCAGCTCTGGGCCATATGCTTCTCTCTCTGAATAACCATGTCTATAGTTTGGCCTCATTACGTGACTTGCGCCACCTGTATGCCAAAACTAATATATAGCAACACTTTTAGTCCATGTAATTTCCCCATATGTGTGCCCTTAGTTAGGTTCCAATTTCCAATCAAAGTAATAATATATGTTATTATTACCCAATGTAGCGACACTTAATAATTTTACTTAATTCTTCCGAAGGATTGGGTCATCCTCAATGGAATCTGAAGCCCAGACATGCAGGACACGTGTACATTTCTGCGCAGTTGCGCAACCTGCATGATTCTCTTGAAGGCAAACGAAAGGTGGTGCCACGCTACTTTGATGCCAAAACTTTCTCATTTACAGAAAGTTCTAATGATTGGGGTGTTATGAGCACCTAAGCCATTGACTGTCTCGTGCCAACTCTGGCATTACTCAAAACACAACTCCCAACCTCCCTTACGGATTTTTGATTTTTGAACATTAGCTTGCTGTGTTTGTGTCCTGATGAAGACGAACATCAGTTCCCTCCTCCCTTGTTTTGCCGGATTGGTCTGAACTAGATATAAGTATTTGTCAAAACTACAGAACAATCAGATACCTTGAGATATGTACAAAATAAGCACATGCAAGGTACTTGTAGTCGACATTTAGCACTTCTTTTTGTGTGCTTTCATGCACTGTTACAGCACTGTATGATACTCTGCACTTTTCTGCCATTACTTATGTCCATTGAGGCAGTATGAAATTTACAATTTGAGAGAAATAAAGCCACCTGCCCTGATTAAAACAGGGTCAATATGGATATGTGGCTAGCCATTACAAATGCTAGTCAGTACTAATTTCTCCATATATAGATTAGACATTTCCATTTTATGCAGTATTAAATTGAAATGCTTTTTAGAATTTTCTGATTTTTGTACAAGTTTTATGATTAATAATTTGTCTATTTTTATATAGTTGTGTGTACTTCAACAATAAAATATGAGTGTATTATACTCACTGACCGAGCTTAGCCCCTCTTTTCACATACTTGCGTTAAGTTTATTTGCAAATGTTCTAAATAATTCTTTGCCCGTGCGTCTATTTTCCTTGGGTTTTTGATCATATATGCTCCCCAGGTCCACGATGAAGGGGACACCCATCCTTTTGCTGTAGTAACGGAATATCCACCACTTTTAGCAGCACCTTTCCAGCACCGAAAAGCCTATAATGACCCCCATTGAATGAAAATAGATATAGGTGCTTAACAACACAATTGCTGAAAAGGCAAGAGTGCCATTGGAGACCACATAGGCCCTGAGGAAGGGGCAGGCAGAGAGATTTGCAGCTATGATGGCACAACACTCATTCATGATTGCAAATCATGCCTCAGCATCCCTAGATGGGCAGCTCTGGCATAGAGGATGCCAGTTAAGGACCATTCTGTATGAGGGTGATACTTTTGGCACCAAAATCAACCGATTTCTTTGAAAATACACCCTTTTTCTTTTTGTATTCATAGGTAATACTGTATTGTCTGGAAGTTCTCTAAACTGCTAAATGGGGATATTGACACCATGGGAAAGCAGGCAATATAGTGCTTCACCTCCACAGAATCAAGTTGTCAAATTTATAGTCACATAATTAAAGGCTGCTTCTTGTTTGCTTTGTTTTTATATTTTTACCACAAAGCTTGAGTACCGCCAATGCGGCATATTGAGGAATTCACTATCGGGGTAATGAGAGAAATCTGCAGATTCTAAAAAGCCACTTTTAAGGGCAATGCAGGCATCTGTACACTTATGTTATGTTATCAACATTTATAGAGCGCACATACACCCCAAGGGGCATCTTGGCGCTAGAACTCAGATAAAACAAGCCCACCATACTGACATAGAATAAGAGTGCTTTTAGGGATCAACGGAATGGAAGATGATTCTCAATGGTCCATAACGTAACAGAAAGTTGGTTCCACAATTTGGCGTCAGCCACCGAAAAGGCGCGGTCACCCACCCGGGCAAGATAGAATTTAGGCTCAACCACTAAACCGTCATTTTCAGAACAAAGAGACCGTCCTGGAACATAGGGCGCAAACCTAGCCCGAAGGAAGTCGGCCCCCTGATTGTAATAGTCTCGATGGATTAAGCAAAGGGATTTGAACTGAATCCTCTTAGCCACCGGGAACCAATGAAGGGAGCGCAGCACCGGACTAATATGAGCCCTAGACGTAGAAGAAGGGGCAACATGTGCTGCGAGATTCTGCAAAAGCTGCAGCTGGTGTATCAGCCCCAGAGGCTGGGCCAGAAAAAGTGCATTACAATAGTCAATTCGACTAATGACTAATGCAGCCGCTACCAAAGGCTGCAGTGCAACCAGCAAAAAAGGCAGAATCCTTCGAAGCACCCTGATCAACAAATGACCCGTTTTGCAAACGGCACCAACCTGGGAAGCCATTGACAGTGACGAAGAAAAACAAACCCCCAGGTTTTTGACCGAAGTCACTGGGACAGGAAAAGCACACAAAGATGATGACCAAACAGAAGAGATCAAAGATGTAGAATCAAGAGCGGAGCCCACCACCAGAATCTCTGTCTTGTCCCTGTTAAGCTTCAGCCAATTGTTATCCATCCAGCATTTCACGGCCACCAGACATCCACACAAGCGGGACGACACCTCAGTCTGGTCCCGATCTAAACGGACAAGGATCTGGGTGTCGTCAGCATATGAATAACACCGGAAGCCGTGAGAGCGGGTCAGACCCATCAAAGGCTGAACATAGATATTAAAATGTAACAACGACAATCATTTTGATGATCAAGTCGCAGTCCTTTTTGGCTTTAGATTCCTATTACGGTGATATCTTATGTGTGCCCAAAAGATCAGAAATCACAGATTCTGCACCCTAAGTGCTTATTGCGACTGCAGCAATAATATTCATAATCTTCTCCTAAAAATGCACTATGGTGGGTTACGCTTCTGGGAAAACCGTTATAGACACCAATTGTAATTTTTCTTGAAAAACATATATATATTTTTTTATGCATCTTTGCTCAAATTTTCATAACAAAAATAACATTTTTCTTTCTTGATGACATTGATTTTCATGCAGTTCACATTTGCATCTCCCTCATTTGCATTAACTTTCATGCAATTCTTGGTTTCATATTTACTTTTTTCATTCCTTATTTTCCAATGTTTTTCTTATTTGCAAAGTTGTACATTTATTCCAAAATTGTATTGACTTTAAGACAACTCAAAGTTTTAAATGTTCAACTTCATTCCTTATGTTTAGATAGAAATGTTCAACTTTCATTCCTTATGTTTAGATATAGTGTAGCCATTCACATATGTGCACACACTACTTACACATATGAAAACGAAACAGGGAGATTATGGAGGAGAGTGTGCAGAAAACGTCTTATCTGAGTGTGAGGGGCCAGTGGAATGAGAGCAAAAGCTAAACTGCATGTGGAATGGTACATATTCTCCTGCCATAAGTGTGAGGTAGGGGTGGAGGTCAGATAAGAACAGAGCGCCCCCCCTACCACTGCTGGTGCGAGTATAAATAAACTCCAGGAATGCAGCCATCATAAAACATGGTGGGAGAGGAAGAGCGAAATATAGAACAGTGTTTTCTGCAAAAAATTTGTCAGGTCCACAGCATAAGGAAGGGAAAAGATAAAATGCTAGGCCACAAGGTTAAAATGGGGAGAGTGACATTAGGCTGTGACGAGAAAAGGGGTTACAATTGAGCAATGGTAAGCGATGAAGTGGGGCGGTGCCATTTCAGTGTACGCATAGAAGGAATAGCAGGGTGGATAGTACAAAAGGAGTAATAGGTGTGGTCGAGGGAGAGGGCTGGAATAAAACAGGAGAGAAAAACAGAAAGGAACGTGGATGAGAAAATGGGCCTGCAAAAGGATGAAAGGTGCGGCCTAGGTATCAGATTGGATGGAAGAGCAATGTGGAAAAAAGGCAAAAGGTGTCATCTAAGGAGCGGTTTGAGTAGGTTGGTAGTGTTAGGTGTGCCTAAAGATAGCAGAGTTTGAGGTGGGAATCGGCTTATTCTATGAGGACTTGCAGGCGGCCATTAGATGGATTCTCAGAGTTAAAGCAAATAGGTGGTACCACTGACTCTTTCTGGGAGTAGCCAATGGCAACATCAATAGGTTACAGCTCTGCCATGAGCTTTTAATGAATTGGGGACACTAGGCAAAAAGAGTGGTGTAAGACCACATTTCTAAGATTATATGTCGCCAGACAGACTGGCCTTATTTTGACATTTATTTTAACTTGTAGCATAGTATTTTATCTTTCCCCTTCCCCATGACTTGGAACTGACGGATTTTTTGCAGAACACATCCTGCCCTATTTCACTCTTGTATATTTAGTCCAGTTATCGGCTGAGTGGCGGCGGGGGGGGGGGGGGGGACAGTTTGGGGCCATGCCTAAGGGCGACCCATGCATATGTGGGGGTTCACCGTACCTATGGTGACTCTGCTGTGACTCTGAAGTATTAAATGGCTCTGGACAGTATTATTGGGGCTGTTGATATTGCACTTGGCACATGATGGCAGCACTTGGATATGAGAGGTTGCACTTTGCATGCTGTGACTGCCATGCATAGGACACATTAACTGTCTTTGGAGGGCTTTGCTTGGGCAGTTGCCGGCATATTATGTAAGCAATTGGACATATCATGGTTCTGATGGGCAAGTGAGGCATTAGTCAAGATAAGATGGTATTCCTGAGAAACTGGAGGCTCCGCTTGGCATATCATGGCATGATCTCTTTATGTGGCACTTTACCTGGCGTATTGCGATTGTACCAGGCATAAAGGGGCAGTAGTGAGGACGTTTATGCCACACGTGGCATGTAATGGAAGCCCCTAGACCTGTGAGGGTGTGCTTTATGTGTTATGTCTATGATAATAATAATTTGTTGTTTACATAGCGCTTTAATCTAAAGAGCTTTCCATAGGACATATTTACATACATTACTGTTATTACCCAATCGAAATTGGTACTCATTTACCAACCTCGGAACGTGAAAGGCTGAGTCGGCCTTGCCGGGTTTCGAACCTTCGACCTGCAGACAGTGGCGTCGCTAGGGGGGGGGCTCTGGGGTCCTGGGCCCCCCCTGTGAAACCCTGTGCCCCCCGTACGTCCCCCCCACCTAAGACGAACAGTGACCATGTTCTCCCCCTACATTTTTCTATGCCCCCCCTACTTTTGTCTTTGGCCCCCTCTGTGCCCCTCCTAAATTTGATTCCTGGCGACGCCACTGCCTGCAGAACAAACACAGATCACCGTTGTGAGCATTGCACCTACTGAGCCATCTTCAATGAGGCAATAATAGGCAGTAACAGGCAAAGCTGCAGTATCCGGATATTGGACTCCACCCTTAGCAGCACGGAGAATGTAGAGTTGTTTTTAACACATGAGAACTACATTTGGTGTGTGAGGCGGTAACTGCCATGGATGCCAGTAATTGGTCACATGGATCTCTACTGACCTATGAAGGCAGAACCTGCAGCAAAAAGGTTTCTGCCGGTTGAGCCCCTGTCATACAATGGCCCCATCCATGGCATATCAAGACGACACTCCAGTAATAATGTGGTCGGCAATTAAGATATTCTTTTGTCTTCGTTAGTATTTGGTAATACCATGCATATTTGTGCACGTGTGTTGTAACTTCAACTGATGTCACCAGGTCAGAGGTCATGGGACATTTCTTCATGTTATTTTATTGCGTGTGCAATGTCACTTCCACTACCTCTGGCGTTTTGGTGGCTTGACAGCCCTGAATAATGACTGGTTCAGGGGGCTGCACAGGGAAGTTATGGATCTGGCCAATCTTGTTGGCTCAAATGTAGGCTATTACAGCACACGATAACCATCATTATTGCATAATGAAAATATGGTATGGCTTTCAGGCCATTGCATACAATGGGTCAGAAGAGGGTTTTAGCCACTCTTACAAGGCATGGGCTGCTTTCTTCCCAATAATCTGCATGAATTGTCAGGACCCTCCTTATCCAGCATCACACCTTGAGACTGCTTATGCCAAGCTTCCAAGAAACCTCTCCTTCTCTTTCTACTCAGCTGATGCTCTTCCGAGGCAAATTGAGCTTTGGTAAGGTTCTGGTCATGATCCGGTACGGTCTATGCCTAGGTGAACTAGCCAGTTGTAGATACTGCTGTCCGACTGACTCACTAGAAAATCTAAAGCATCTGGTAACTGTCTGTCCAGCATTAATGGAGAAGAGAAGAGTCCACTTCGCAAATTCATCCATATGCAGTTTTGAGTCTCCCTATTGCTAGGGCCTCTGATAACCATGGCTACCACAGTGCACAAGCACACCACAATGAGGGACAGAGAGACCGAGAGAAAGAGCTGCTTGGTAATTAGCCTTCTCCTTTTTCTGCACGATCATGTCCATTGGTACCCACATTACTTAGAGTTGGTTTCCTATTTCTTCAATCAGTCTCACAGGCCTTGTGATGCATCGCTTTGGTCTCGTGGGCATCTCCACTAATGGTCCAGGCTCCGTTGAACCTGCACCATCATTTCTTGACCGCCTTCGTCATCACTCTCCTCCTGATCGTGCTCCATCTCTCCCTCATGGTAAACCTTAAATTGTGACATATTTCGTGTGATCACTCTTCGCCGAGATCGGGAATTCACCATGGATCCCTTGATTTGCATGATGACTAAATGAGCAGGATTAATTCTTCACTCTAACTTCCGCATATCTTTTCATCTCACATTTCCCACCCTCATCCTCAGCCTGCAGCATCATGAGGTCATTTTCCCGAAGCTCTTTTCTATAAGGCAGTCTCGTTTTCACTTTCCTTTGAAACACAAGCTCTGAAGGGCATCTTCCCATAATTATGTGTGTCGAATTTCTGTAATCCCCGAGCATGTTGCATACCGCTTGATTTAACGACATCTGGCTTAGCTCATTTTATTGCAGTACTTTCTGCAGACTTCCCATACATTTCTCAATCATCCTGTTGGCTTGCGGTCATAACGTTGTGATCTTCTGGTGGCATATGCCCATGCGGCTCATACATCGTGCGAACTTCAGACTGCTAAATGGCGGCCCATTATCAGAGTTTATCTCAGGAATTCCCCAAACGGAGAAAATAATGTCCAATTCACGAATGACAGTGCTAGCTGCCATGGACAAAATCATCTGCACCAGAGAACTACGAGAGAATTCATCCATTAGCACCATCCAGTATTTTCCACCACCAAACGGCCCAAAGAAGACAACCAGAACATGTGTTCACGCAGCCTCTGGCAGTTATGACATTCTGAGTGGTCCCGGGTTGTCGGGTTTTGACGTACACTGACAGAGGTGCATTTTTTTACAGTGCTTTCCACCATTGAGTCAATCCCTGGGAACCACATGGTATCTCTTATTTGTCATTTAGTGGCCACCATGCCTCAATGCCCTTTATGTACCAAGTCTACTACCTGCTGGCGTAGGTTCGTAAGTATAATTATTTGCCTGAGCTGAGGCATTTAGTTAACTGGATTGTACTCTTTTCCTGGTTTATGGATGATCCTGAAGCTGACGTCTTGCAACCTTTGCCCTTACATCTCAGTTATAGGAGGCATCATACACTGAGGGTCCCCATAGATAGTGAACAGGGCTCGGTGATCAGTAACAACTGTGAACGGTTTCCCTAGAAAGAACATCTGAACATTTTCACATGGCCAGACGACCACCTGTTAGGGAGAATTCTCAAAATGTGCTAATTCCTCCCTACCTTAGAGACCCGCAGCTCTTTTGCTGAAATTTGGGATTTTGAACTTTTTAACTCTGTTTGTTTTCTGTGTTTATTTTGTTTGGTTATGGAGTTTTAGACAACTCCATAGGCATCATCTTTTTTTATGTGTGTTACACAGCACCCTCAGTGCAGTGAAACAGGGATGTCTTTTTAGACATCCCAAAGGTTTAAATACTTTCTCTGGGACAAACTACTGTTTCCCAAAGAATGTAAGGTTACATTGACTTCATTAGTCTTTTTAATTTCCTAGACCCAGCACACACTATCTTCCTATAGAGTTCTGGAGGGGTTAACTAGTATCCCCTGTGTCTAGAAACTCATGTAGCAGTCAAATGCTACCCTTTCCTATCGAAATGGCTGGTGGCAGTGGGTTTACAACGAACTACCATGAGTTTTCCTGACCACAAACACCGGTAGCTAAAAATCGTGAGAGCCATGTTTTTCAAGATGGCGCCTTAAGCCCCTTTGTTGAAACGGGTCCCAGTCTTCTTTTTTTACCATTTCTTTTAGGAAAGGTCCTTCTAGAGTTTGTCTCTGCGTGCCAAACCAGGTTTGGTCCCTTTGGTTCTATTCATTTGGCGGACTTCATGACTGAAGACCGCCTCTGGCGTCTGAGCGTCTGGGATGGGCAGGAAGTGAGGGATTTGTCCGAAACTCCCTGTGCTTAGTCTCCTAGGAGACCCAAATGCACTCTGGCGTGATTGGCTGGCTGACCATCTGGCAAGGACAGCCACCCTGCTGTGTGAGTGGCAGCGAGGCTGAAATGAAAGGGAGAAAACTGTTTAAAAGTCGAGTCTCTTGGACTGGAAAGCAGAGTCGACCACTGGAACAAAAGAACCGAAGACGAGCTGGAAGAGGACGGCTGCTGCAACTCCTGGACCATTGGTTTGCCCTGTGAAACCCTGCTGCAGGTCCGAATCGCCAAAGTTCACCTAGACAGAGAAGCCCCTTCAAAGGCAACACCTGGATAGCATTCTCGGAGCTGGTTAGGATTAACCAGGGGGAAGGACACCAGCTTGTGTGCTTCACAACAGCTACTCGAACTGAAGTGACTCCATTTAGTCAGCATTTTCCGACGATCCCGTGCAGTGCAGGAGACCCCCACGTCCTCCCTCTTGTCCTCGCGACTGAGGCTCAGGAACAGTGAGATCAACAGGAACTGCTAGAACCAACGTCTTCAACTACATCTTTTGGTTCATGTTAAGGTACTGTGCCAACCCAATTGAGAGAATGCATCGCTCGCAGTGAAAGTTCGTGGAACTTTCCAAACTTGCAGGCCTAATCAGCTTGTGACCCAACATATGGTTCTTTTTCGTACAAACTACTTATGAGAACTTTGGCAAAGCCTTTACCATTTACTACAAGAACTGCTCATTCCTACCAAGAAACTAGCCCATTGACTTTTGCTTAGGCCTATTGAACTGACTCGAGTCCTCTAGTGAACTGAAACTATTTGCACTGCCTAAGAAAGTATTTGTGATTTATTATACTAACTTGTGCCTTTTTACTCCCATTTAAAGTAACTGAAATGCCATTTTGATCCTATTTCAGGGGAGCCTAATAAACTCAGAAACGTATTAATTTTGTATTGAAGTATATTTGTGTATAAGTTGCCTCCTTCTGGGGAATGTTTTCTAAATGACTGTGTAATAAATTAATAAGTGTTTTACAAAGAAACCTTGAGTGTAAGTGTCTTCTTGAACCACTGTGATTGTAAGACCTCTGTGTAACATCCTTGTACTGCTCACATTCCCTCATGAGATAAGCCTGGCTGCTCAGCTCGCTACCACAAACTGTGTAGTACAGACTTATACCAAAGGTTGTTTTTTGCTTACACATGTAGTCCTAATTGTATGTGGTGGTCCCAGAGGGTACTGCATGCATTTCTGCCTAACACCGCCGGACTCTCTTTTCCGGCTGTGAGTACTTTCTTTCGAAATCCATTAGACTTTTGGAGGCATAGGCTACAATGGCTCATGGGTTGTCTCTGCCCGGCCTGTGCTGCTCCAAGATGGCACCCAGGCCTACCACACTGGCATCTAAGGTAAATTCAGTGCATTTAGCTGGGTCGAAATAGGCCATGCACTCAGCCGATCCAATGTCTTTCTTGATCTGTGCGAACACCTCGCCACAACATTAGTCCCACTGAAATTATTTTTCTTGCTTGGTGATCCCTGTCAATGGCACTCTGATGGTAGCAAAGTCCTTCAGCTGCCTACTGCAATACCTGGCCATTCCCAGAAATGACCTTACCTCACTCATATCGTGTGGGGGCGAAATGTTTGCAATTGTGGTTACTTTTCCAGGATCAGGACTCATTCCAGCTTGGGGAAAACACATGTCCAAAGAACGTGAGATGTTTCTTGTGAAATGCACATTTCTCCGCATTTAGTGTTATCCCTGCCTGAGAGAGAGCTGCAATTGAAGCAGTTCTTTATGTGTATAATTACCCTCCTGATGCTTTCCTGAAAGATTTTGGCAGCCGACGATTAAATGCCACAACGTAATTACTTATATCGAAACAAACTCTTGTGTGTTGCAAATGTTGTTATGTAACGTGATTGTTCATCCAATTGCATCTGGTGGTATCCTTTGTATTGATCAAGTTGAATGAATATCCGGGCTCCATTTAGCAGACTAATCATGTCATCCAGATTCATGCCAGGATGCCACTCTCTCATTCAATTGCTTTGTTAGTTTGACGCATGTCCACACACAGACACATTTTGTTGAATGATCCTTGCTTGGGCACCACCACCACATGCGAGACACACAGGGTGGAACCACAGGCAGGTTCTATTATGTCTTCACTCACCAAGCACTGATTCTCTTTCTCTACTTGAGGCTGTAGGTGGATGGGTATTTAGCCACGAGTGCTGTGCTACTTGAGGTACTGACCCATTTATGTGAAGGGTGACTGGTCTCCTTTCAAACATCTAATTCCATTGAATAGTTCTGGAAACCGTTGCACCACTGAGACCCTGTGTGCATGGTGTACATCACTGCAGAAATCTTCACCTCAAGGGCTGTGGGTCTGCCCAACAGATTAATTCCCGGCACTTCTATTTGAAGGACATGTAGCTCTGCCATGGCGTAATGCCCTTTGTAGCTTAGTTGCATCATGAACTTTCCATGATTTCAAACTGGACCCCTGGCAGCCCACTGGAATACCTTCAGCTCTGATGGAATCAACCTCAGCGGGTGTGCCATTTTACAAAATTCAGATATGCACATAATATTCAACGTGGCCCCTGTGTCAATGATGAACTTGGCAGGATGTTGGCCTACTTGGATGTCAATGTCTCCTTCAGGGGCAGTCATCAGATCATTCATCATATATGCATAATCTTGTTGAATTCTTTCCGGCGCTGATGCATACATGCCAACATTCTGTGACCAAAAATCTGTAGGAATCTTAAAGTTACAAAAATAGGAAGGAGCGTAATTATAACATCACAGGAAATTGGGTCACATCAATTTTAACCAATTAAATGACAAAGAAATACATCGGGGGTTAACAGCTTCTGATTATCATGAGATGGCCAGTGTTACTCACCACCGTGCAGGCAGGCCAGGGCGTTGCTCAGAATTATCTGAGTCAGCTGTTTGAGATTCCAAAACTTCAGTCACTGCTGGGAGGATTCCCTTTTGGGAATGACCCAGACCAGATCTCCACTAATTTAGGAAACTCTTTTTGGCAACAGACCTTCCTGTTATACATAGGAACCAGTCAGAATGGTAAATCACCCAAAAGAGTGGGGAACACCGACACTGCTACATGAACACCAGGCTGCAAAAAAAAGGGGCTACGTCAACACCAGTTGACAAATAACCCCAAAAACAGATCTACTAATGGGAGAACTACCTGAGTTGGTGAATGGTCTAATGGCTGAACCTGAGGAGGAATAGGAAGCAATTAGCTAAGACATGGGCTAATGACTGGATTGCTGTACTAACAGTGTAGGCAACAGGGAAATAACTAGTATTGTATGTCTTACCCTCTATGTGTAGGCAAATCCATTTAGGTGAAACAACGACAGGAACAAAAAAATAAACAGGAAGGTTAGTAAGGGATATCTCCCCGGGCGAAACAAGGGACGCTTCTAGTGCCGGGATGGGGCAATTAGGCAGCAGAGCGTTCAAGATAATGCACAAGAAAGTTCCAAAGCGTTCATAGTAATGCACAAGAAGGTTCTTATGTTCAAGGTGTTGTAGAGCTGTGTGTCTATGAAGTAGAAAGTGTGGATGCCAAGATGTCAAGTCCCCAACTAAGTGGAAGTAGAGATTGAGGGACGTAGGCTTACTGGGTTACTGGCAGGGCGCAGTGTGGTCAAATCCCAGACGAGCAAAGCGTAAAGCAGCAGATGTTCCTTCGGGTTAGCAGGTGCCAGCAAGTTTCTGCGTCGAGATGGCAGACGGCGGGAATGCAGGATCTGCCAGAATAAACTGCGCGTTGAGATGGTAATAGGTGGTTAAGTGACCAGTTCAGGGGAGATGCGCGTAACGTAATACACAGGAACAAAACGTTCCGAAAACAAAACCACAAGGACAGGAAGTAGCAAATCCAGAGTCAAGCGGTCTGGGTTGGCAACAGGTAATCAGGTAACAATGCAAAGGGTGAGACGGAAGAATGGCCACAAGGAGTTCTGAGGTTGAGACACAGAAGAATCAGGTAAAATCACAAATATTGGTAAGAAATGCTAATCAGAAGCGCCGCCGCTGGGGCTTTGGACTCCTTTTTTAAAGAGGAGGCGTGGCCTGTGATTCCACGTTGGCATGACAAGTCCTGTTGCGGTCAGCTGATGAGTCATGTGTCCCGAGGGAGATCGCTTTTGTTTCCCTAGCAACCTCTAACACTGCCAGAACGGGGAAACCCTGGACAGACTCTGCTCCTTCAGCTGGGGATAATGCGCGTAGCGCAAAGCGGGTTGAACCCCAGTTGTAACAGCCAGGCAGTAGGGAGCAGCCACAAGGGCTCCCACAAATGCAGCTTGTAGGGCAAGCCCCAGAACAAAAGTAATATAGAGAAATATATTGCTGTGTTATAAGACTGATAACTGCCAACATGGGGCAGTTGCTGAGGGACTCCCAGAGGCTAATGACCCCTTTCAACTGTAAAGGTTGAAAGGCCCTGATGCTGTTCTTGCCCTTGATACATAAGCTTCTTGCTCCTGCCTTCAGGATTTATTCTTTAGTTTGTGTTCTTTTGGTGCACTGAGCCACTCTGGTGTGCGGGGAACGTGCAATAGGCCCATGAAGAGGTCTAGGGTAGGTCTGACTAAAGGGAACAAACAGCTAGGGAGCAGCAGCCCCCCTTATTACAGGAACACTCTGTTCGGTTCACTATGTTGGTGGGCTTAGGGTATTCATGTACCACCTTGAGGTTACACCTTATTCAGTATCAGCAGGGTGGGGGTAATGGACCATTTAACACGCCCACTTTGTGGATGCCTCGGATTGGCTGGGCCTGAGATAGGTAGGCATGGAAATCGGTAGGATTGGACACACAAATTGGTCAGGTTAGCAAGTATGCGGATGGGGGTGATGGGGATCATCTGATGATTTGCCGTACATAGCTGATCAGATCTCTTCTCGCATTAACATCTCTTCTAGGCCCTGAGTGCATCTATTATATTCCGGTACGGCCCCACTGATGCTACCTCCTTGTGCCCTGTTCGGAGGCGCATTGCATACTCTCACCATGTGATTTTCCCTTCCATGGTTGGTGCATTTGTGTCCAAAAGAAGGGCATTGCATTCTTCCTCATGTGGGAATGGCAGGCGACACCAATAACATTTTCCTGTGGCACCATATCTTCTTGGCGGGACAGTGCCAAAGTTGCTGCCTCTTCCACCTTCATTGATGTGGCATATTTGCCATGTTGCCTGTCCCTTACTCGTCTCTGTGTGGCCTGGGAATCTTCTCTCACTTCCGTCTGTGCCATTTGCAAGATGTTGGTGAGGGGAAGAGGTTTGTGGAGTAGTTTCTTCCTGAAAGTGGACGATAAACACCTTTCGATAATCCTTAACGTGATGGCTTCTTCATTGGAAAATGTATGGAAGTCACAGTGAGCCACCAATTTATGCAATCGAGTCACAAATGCGTCCATGAACGTCGTTTGGCAGGCTGTATTGAACGTATGTCTTTCATGGTCCACATTTGCCTGAGGGTTGAAATATTTACACTGTGCCTCCAAGAGCCCATCATATGTCTTCATTTCTTCAGGCGGGAATGTAGGGAAGAGATATTCAACTTCATCACCAACTATGTTGATGAGCAACATCCTGGCAAACTTGTCTAGAGCCTTTTCTTCGTAAGCTAACATGTAGTTCTAAAATCTAAGCAGCCATCTCTCCCAGCGCTGTCCCAGGGCTTGCTTATCTCCCATGTCAAAAGGGTCTGGACGGCAAAACACAGCTCATCAGGGTCCTTCGTCATCAGACACTTCATCTGTCCGCCTCTGATTGTCTCTCTCTTCACTTCCAGACATTTTCAGTGCGGTCAGTCACTTTTCAGCCTTGCAGGTTTTGTTTAGGAGAGTGAGGTGCTCACCACTGATAATTTTGTAGGAGGTGGTGTAGCAATCCCAGCTTCATCGCCCGATTTTGTGTCTCCTTATTGCTAGGGCCTCTGATGACCCTAGCTACCACTGCGCAAGAGCGCGCAAAAATGAAAGACATCGTATTAGCTTTCTCCTTTTTCTGCCGCAAATGCTGCAAAACACTCTTACGGATGCACAAGCACATGCATGTCCATTGGTTTCAGTCTGCCTGACAAGGAGCCTCATCATGCCTCATTAACCATGTCCTTGCTGGACACAACCTGCAGTCCCTGGCTGGTAGTGACAGTTTTTGGAATGATTCCTTGTGTGAAAAAAGCCAGAGGGTGTTTCACAGCCTAGTCCTTGGGGATCACGTTCTCAGGTGGCCAAGGAAAGGCCATCACTATTGGATCCCTGCCCTGTGGGTGGACAAGCGAGGGAGGATCATCAGGGTAGGCGGTCCTCAGTGAGTGGGGGTGAATCACCCAATGGTGAGACATGGTATCTCCCTTTTTCACAACCCATCTAGCCCCTATCCGTGTTTATTTTATGGGAAATTACAACTCCCAAAATCCCCCCCCTGCTTTGGCTTGACAAAAGAAATTCACCAAGGAAGATGAAGAATGATGTCAGAAGGATTACCTCCCCTTACTTGCAGTGGCCCTGTTCATATAATGAGGCCAGGCAGAGTCAGGCACTTAGCTCTAACAATGTGCACGTGCCACTGTGAAAATAAAAGGTGGCGCATACATCGAGGCCGGTTACAAGAAGGAACAGCTCTTCCTAGGCTGATGCGAACCAAGCTGTGGAAGTTGGAAGTCCAACGGACTTATCAACAGTTCAGAGGATCGAAAGAGAGCAGGACAAGATTTCCAAGCTTTCGGGAAGCCGAAAAGCAGAGTCGAGTAAGCGGTAGAAAGAAAACTTCAAGTTGCCAGGAAATGTCCTGCAAAACTCCCTCATGAATGGCAGAGTTGGGGAGGAGCAGAGAAGGCATTGGTAACGGCCTTGAGCTGTGGGAAAAATATGAAAGAAATTCAGTTAACACAACCAGTGAGTTATCGAGGGTAACACAAGTCTGGTTGATGTTAAAGGGAAAGTGACTGTAATTTGAAGTTTGAAGGTTGCGCATGTGCTGTGAATAAAGAGCACAATTGTTAAGACAAAAGGATGCAAAGTAGCAGAGTGGTCCTGTGAGAGGAAGTCACAAATTCTAAAGTCTCTGTGAAAAGTTATGAACTTTTGAAAGATATTCCAAAAGGAGATCAAAGGAAAGAAAGATGAATAAGAGGAAAATGAAATATCGGAATTGTGAAATATGCCAAGAGAGGCAAAAGTAAAATATAAGAACTGCAAGTACCAAGAAGCATTGAGGGAAAATAAATACCAATAGATATTGATGCTACACACAACCTTGTGAACAGGCCAAGAGGGCAGACTATAGAGAGTGAGAATGATAAGCAGCACAAAGTATTGGTGTCACCAAATGAGTATTGATTGTGAATTGAAGAAATATTGAAAGAGAGGTCGACGTGGTCATGCAGAGGTCTATGTAAATTCCTTGCAGTTTCAAAAGACTTCGACGGTGAAATATATGTTAGATAAAACGTGGTGCAGGGAACCCCCACAAAGGTCAAGACAGGCTCAAGCCCGGCAGAAGGAAGCCTGCGCGGAACTGTGTGATAAAGTGAAATGAGGCTGCCTTGACCCGGCAGAGGGAAGCCTGCGCAGAACTGTGTGATAAAGTGAAATGAGGCTGCCTTGACCCGGCAGAAGGAAGCCTGCGCGGAACTGTGTGATAAAGTGAAATGAGGCTGCCTTGAGTCTGGCAGAGGGAAGCCTGCGCGGAACTGTGTGAGGCTGCCTTGAGTCTGGCAGAGCGAAGCCTGCGCAGAACTGTGTGATAAAGTGAAATGAGGCTGCCTTGAGCCCGGCAGAGGGAAGCCTGCGCAGAACTGTGTGATAAAGTGAAATGAGGCTGCCTTGAGTCTGGCAGAGGGAAGCCTGCGCGGAACTGTGTGATAAAGTGAAATGAGGCTGCCTTGAGTCTGGCAGAGGGAAGCCTGCGCGGAACTGTGTGAGGCTGCCTTGAGTCTGGCAGAGCGAAGCCTGCGCAGAACTGTGTGATAAAGTGAAATGAGGCTGCCTTGAGCCCGGCAGAGGGAAGCCTGCGCAGAACTGTGTGATAAAGTGAAATGAGGCTGCCTTGAGCCCGGCAGAGGGAAGCCTGCGCAGAACTGTGTGATAAAGTGAAATGAGGCTGCCTTGAGCCCGGCAGAGGGAAGCCTGCGCAGAACTGTGTGATAAAGTGAAATGAGGCTGCCTTGAGTCTGGCAGAGGGAAGCCTGCGCGGAACTGTGTGAGGCTGCCTTGAGTCTGGCAGAGCGAAGCCTGCGCAGAACTGTGTGATAAAGTGAAATGAGGCTGCCTTGAGCCCGGCAGAGGGAAGCCTGCGCAGAACTGTGTGATAAAGTGAAATGAGGCTGCCTTGAGCCCGGCAGAGGGAAGCCTGCGCAGAACTGTGTGATAAAGTGAAATGAGGCTGCCTTGAGCCCGGCAGAGGGAAGCCTGCGCAGAACTGTGTGATAAAGTGAAATGAGGCTGCCTTGAGCCCGGCAGAAGGAAGCCTGCGCATAACTGTGTGATAAAGTGAAATGAGGCTGCCTTGAGTCCGGCAGAGGGAAGCCTGCGCGGAACTGTGTGATAAAGTGAAATGAGGCTGCCTTGAGCCCGGCAGAGGGAAGCCTGCGCAGAACTGTGTGATAAAGTGAAATGAGGCTGCCTTGAGCCCGGCAGAAGGAAGCCTGCGCATAACTGTGTGATAAAGTGAAATGAGGCTGCCTTGAGTCCGGCAGAGGGAAGCCTGCGCGGAACTGTGTGATAAAGTGAAATGAGGCTGCCTTGAGTCTGGCAGAGGGAAGCCTGCGCGGAACTGTGTGAGGCTGCCTTGAGTCTGGCAGAGCGAAGCCTGCGCAGAACTGTGTGATAAAGTGAAATGAGGCTGCCTTGAGCCCGGCAGAGGGAAGCCTGCGCAGAACTGTGTGATAAAGTGAAATGAGGCTGCCTTGAGCCCGGCAGAGGGAAGCCTGCGCAGAACTGTGTGATAAAGTGAAATGAGGCAGCCTTGAGCCCGGCAGAAGGAAGCCTGCGCAGAACTGTGTGATAAAGTGAAATGAGGCTGCCTTGAGCCCGGCAGAAGGAAGCCTGCGCATAACTGTGTGATAAAGTGAAATGAGGCTGCCTTGAGTCCGGCAGAGGGAATCCTGCGCAGAACTGTGTGATAAAGTGAAATGAGGCTGCCTTGAGTCCGGCAGAGGGAAGCCTGCGCAGAACTTTGTGATAAAGTGAAATAAGGCTGCCTTGAGTCCGGCAGAAGGAAGCCTGCGCAGAACTGTGTGATAATGTGAAATGAGGCTGCCTTGAGTCCGGCCTGCGCAGAACTGTGTGATAAAGTGAAATAAGGCTGCCTTGAGTCCGGCAGAAGGAAGCCTGCGCAGAACTGTGTGATAATGTGAAATGAGGCTGCCTTGAGTCCGGCCTGCGCAGAACTGTGTGATAAAGTGAAATGAGGCTGCCTTGAGCCCGGCAGAGGGAAGCCTGCGCAGAACTGTGTGATAAAGTGAAATGAGGCTGCCTTGAGCCCGGCAGAGGGAAGCCTGCGCAGAACTGTGTGATAAAGTGAAATGAGGCTGCCTTGAGCCCGGCAGAGGGAAGCCTGCGCAGAACTGTGTGATGAAGTGAAATGAGGCTGCCTTGAGCCCGGCAGAGGGAAGCCTGCGCAGAACTGTGTGATAAAGTGAAATGAGGCTGCCTTGAGCCCGGCAGAGGGAAGCCTGCGCAGAACTGTGTGATAAAGTGAAATGAGGCTGCCTTGAGTCCGGCAGAGGGAAGCCTGCGCAGAACTGTGTGATAAAGTGAAATGAGGCTGCCTTGAGTCCGGCAGAGGGAAGCCTTCGCAGAACTGTGTGATAAAGTGAAATGAGGCTGCCTTGAGTCCGGCAGAGGGAAGCCTGCGCAGAAATGTGTGATAAAGTGAAATGAGGCTGCCTTGAGTCCGGCAGAAGGAAGCCTGCGCAGAACTGTGTGATAAAGTGAGATGAGGCTGCCTTGAGTCCGGCAGAAGGAAGCCTGCGAAGAACTGTGTGATAAAGTGAGATGAGGCTGCCTTGAGTCCGGCAGAGGGAAGCCTGCGCAGAACTGTGTGATGAAGTGAAATGAGGCTGCCTTGAGTCCGGCAGAGGGAAGCCTGCGCAGAACTGTGTGATGAAGTGAAATGAGGCTGCCTTGAGTCCGGCAGAAGGAAGCCTGCGCAGAACTGTGTGATGAAGTGAAATGAGGCTGCCTTGAGTCTGGCAGAAGGAAGCCTGAGCAGAACTGTGTGATAAAGTGAAATGAGGCAGCCTTGAGTCTGGCAGAAGGAAGCCTGCGCAGAACTGTGTGATAAAGTGAAATGAGGCAGCCTTGAGCCCGGCAGAGGGAAGCCTGCGCAGAACTGTGTGATAAAGTGAAATGAGGCTGCCTTGAGCCCGGCAGAAGGAAGCCTGCGCAGAACTGTGTGATAAAGTGAAATGAGGCTGCCTTGAGCCCGGCGGAGGGAAGCCTGCGCAGAACTGTGTGATAAAGTGAAATGAGGCAGCCTTGAGTCTGGCAGAAGGAGGCCTTCGCAGAACTGTGTGATAAAGTGAAATGAGGCTGCCTTGAGCCCGGCAGAGGGAAGCCTGCGCAGAACTGTGTGATAAAGTGAAATGAGGCTGCCTTGAGCCCGGCAGAGGGAAGCCTGCGCAGAACTGTGTGATAAAGTGAAATGAGGCTGCCTTGAGTCCGGCAGAGGGAAGCCTGCGCAGAACTGTGTGATAAAGTGAAATGAGGCTGCCTTGAGTCCGGCAGAAGGAAGCCTGCGCAGAACTGTGTGATAAAGTGAAATGAGGCTGCCTTGAAGCATTTTCAGAACTGTGTGATAAAGTGAAATGAGGCTGCCTTGAGTCTGGCAGAGGGAAGCATTTGCAGAACTGCGAGAAACTGAGAACATCTTAACTGAGTATTGATGGCAAAGTGGGTGAAGTGGTTGAATTACCAGAAGTTGATAGCCTAAGTTTGAACTGTTGAATTTTACCAGTAAGCCAAAGTGTGCAAGACTGATAGAACTGTGCCATTCACCCATCCTTTGTTTATTAAGAGACTCTATAGACCCCGTGGGGTTAAACCTGGGGAAGGGAGTTGGTACTGAAGCCATTCTGACCTTTCTTTTTGAGACACATTTTCCTTTTTGTATTCCCTTAACACATTTGTTATTTTGAGAAGGAGGCCATGCTTAGGTTTTCTTAGTATGGGCCTTTTTTATTTTTGACCAGACTGACTTGGATGTATTTGTTATTGTTTAATGGTTGAGTTTATCCCATTTCGGAGTTGGGGCCAGTTAGGATTTCTACCATCCCAACTAAATTAGTAAATAAAGAATTTCGAAACTTGTATCCATTGTGTCTGTGTCTACTGCAATACCATGCCTTCCTATCACTTGGCATGATGAGTTTAATCAATTTTGCTAGCTTTGGTTGGTTTTATCAAAAGCCTTGAGCTAAAAGACTTGTGTTACTGTATGAATGACCAATGTTGATGAATTGTTAAATCTATTAAGATGTATTTTTACAGAATTTTTAATGAACACATTTTGAGTTTCTTATGAATTTTATATTTGTTTATATATGTGTTTAATAATATTGTTCCTATTTCTCCTGAATGGCCAAATAATAATAAAAAAAACAAAAAAAGAAGCTTCTGCCTTAGAAATGTTTTTGATGAACAAATCCACATAATCGTAAGAAAAGAGAGGTTGTCACAGACATATTATTTTCGTTTTGGCACAATGACTCAAGGGAGGTTCAATAACACATGTTACAGCACTCCCCGCCGCCCTGGGCTGTTACACCAAATTGTCACAGCATCTTAACTGTATGAAAATATGTTGTTCAGCTCCCCATAAAATATATTCTGGAAAATATGATCCGCTATTAAGCTCAAATGTGTGCCTGTAGCAAGCAATTTAAATAACAAAAAAATAACCATTTTGCATTGCAATCCTCTCCTGTGACAGCGATGACAAATAAATACATTCATCTTTAGGGGCAAAGCAAGCAGAACGTGCATTCTCCATTAATGAATGCAAATCTCATTAAACGCTAACATTCTAAGGGATTTGGCTCATTGCTCATTGTAATGATCAGTGACTTGTCCCAGGGGGCTTATACCGATGAATAAACAATGAGTGTAGTTGCAAAGTGCTTTGCCATTTTGTATCTAATGCAGCCTTTGAAAGAGACTGTTGCTGAGCTGTACCATAGCTGCCAAGTAGCCTATGTCATGCAGCACATAGCCAACAGCACTTTGGCGTCTGGGATGGATTCACACAAAGGTGGGCACATGTGGAGCTTTAAAGGGATGACCAAATACACAAGCATTGACAAAGCCTGTAGTACTGGCTTTGTAAATTTATAGCGTACAATTGTTTTGTAATGTCACCACATGTCAAAAGGAGTCCTTACACTTTACATTTTGAAAGCTGGAACTATTGGCTTTGCTAATGTGTGCTATAGTATATGATATGATAAGGCATTTATAACGCGCCTATATACAAGTGTTTCAAGGCGCGGCAAGGGAGGGGGGCAGAGGGAGGACAGAGACAAACGTTCTTATTAGGCCAAGTGACATTGAGATTGCGCAAGTGCAGGAGAGAGGGGAGTGGAAAAGTGCAAGGGGAAGAGGAAAGGCAAGTGCTGTACACAGGATCAAATGACAAGTAGTGCAGGCGGCCAACAGCTGGCAGTGCGGGGGTAAGTGCAGACACCAGGTGTCAGTAAGTGCACGTAAGGGGATTGTAGGGTTGCAGATACGGCCCCAAGTGCAAGAGTTGCCAAGAGGCAGTGCAGGTGTGCAACTGGGTGGACAGGGAAACTTGGCCAGGGTAGCCAGGTGGCCCATGCAGTATCAGACAGGAGGTCAGCAGGGGAGAGGAAGAGAGAAGGCAGAAGCAAAGAGGAAGATTTTTCTCCTCAAGTTTCAGAGAGGCAGGGAGGCTGTTCGGGAAAGAGGGCCCCAGCCAAAGAAAGAGATCTACCACCAACTCGTTGCTTCGAGAAGCAACTGATCCTGAGGGAGTTGGAGGAGCCAAGAGCTCAAGTAGGGAGATATTTCTGAAGAGCTAGTTGGAGGTAAAGAGGACCCCGGCCCCAGAAGGTATTACCCAAATTGTTCGTTTACAATTGTTCGAATGAACAATTGTCTGGATTTAAAAGGTCACAATTGACCTTTTCACAATTGACCATATATACAATTCGGTCAATTGTGATTCGAACAGTTGTAAAACGAACAATTTTTATACAACCCCCCAGAATGCCTTATGGACAATGCAGAGGGTCTTGATCTTGGTCCTTTCAGCCACTGGGAGTCAATGAAGGGATTTCAGGGCTGGAGAGATACGATCCCTGGGCTTAAAGCCAAGGACAAGTCTCTCAGTCCTGTTCTGGATGAGTTGCAGAGTGCAAAGTGTAGAATCAGGCAGATTTAGAAAGAGGCTGTTGCAGAAGTCCAGCCTAGAGAGAACCAGAGCTCTAGAGACAGTGAGCTTCTGGAGGAAGTTGAGGAATGGAAGAATACCTCTGAGGAGGTGAAATTGGTAGTTTCACTTTTTATAGATGTCAGAGATGTGAGGAGAAAAGGAGAGTGTGGAGTGGAAGATGAACCAGAGTTTCTAGCCTCAAAGTTGGGAGCAGTAAGAGGGCCAAGCGAGGCCGGCCAGAGAGTGACAGGAAAGGAAGGAGGGTTCAGGTTTGCTGATGAAGAGGATTGCCGTCTTACTAGCATTAGATTGGATTAGTCATTGGAGAGAATTCTGAATGTTTTTGTTTTATAACGTCTGCCAAGTTTCCAGGTTGCAGCCTTATTTGTGTTTATCATTTCTCTGACTAGAACCTATAATATATGCTCCAGAACTCAGACAGGGCTCATTTGCATGTACACAAAGCCCTGTTGCTTTAATTGGATGCTGCTCCTTTTTTCCAGCAAATCAGGTTATATTTTCTCTGAGGGTGGATTCAAAGTATTCAGTGGAGTGAGTTGAGTGGTTGAAAAGCCGTTTTAGAATAAATTGTCACCAAGCGTGTCCAGCACAATACTGGCACACGACATGTTGTAAGCATCCTTAACAGAAGCAATGCAATCCACAAACTCACATCTCTACCCTGGTAGATTTATGAAAATTCATTGAAACAATTACAATAATATTAAAAAGAAGCTGAATATTGGAAAACACTAACCTTTAAGCAAATAAATGGCAACCAGATTAAACGTGTTCTTTACACATTTTATGTTTTTGGATTTTGTAAAACATACATTCAACTAGAATTCTCTTGAGAATGTTAGGCCAGTAATTACCAAAAGACTTTAACGAAAAGGCCAGATTTTTAAAGGATTTTCTTGAAGCTAGATAATTAGAAACAGGACTAATTCCCCACCAAGGAATCCTAGCCATAAAATCTGTTATTATAGAACGCGGCCAGCACGTAAAGTGCAAAAGTGAACGTAATGGTTACGTGTTATTACGAACACTCCAAATCCATTAAGTGACCTATGAATATCACTGAGCACCCCAAGCCGGACTAACTGCTGAACATCGAGCCAGGGAGGATGCTACAGAACAGGAGATATGGGGGTCCAGACAGAAGGCCATCAGCTGCATTCTGTAAAACCTGGATACACTCTATAATATAAGATGGTCTACCAAAGAGAGAAATTGTCAGGTTCCAGGCAAGCAGAGACGATGCAGTAATAACCAAGACTTGATTGCTAGGGGATAGAAAAGGCAGTATCTTGCACAATATTGTCATCCGCAATCGCTACCGCGGGTGGCGGCTCCTTCCACGTTGGAGGCTAAACGGCAGGTAGAGCGGTATAGTTCCTTCTTTGTGTCTAGTATTGATTCGTGGCCAATCACAGCACTGCCGGGAGATTACCAGCCCTTCAAGCCCGGCAGTCGCTGCATTTCAACCTATTGCTGGCCCTCGCTCCAGCGGCTCTGGTTCTTGCGCTCCCCCAGCGTCTTGCCCTCTGCTCGCCTCGGCGTGCGGCGGGTCTTCTCTGTCTGCTTGTCCCCGGCCCTGGGGATAAAGTTTCTTCTACGTACCTGTTGGCCGTTTTTCTTTTCAGCAGCGGCCTCTCTTTTCACAGCCTCTTCTTTGCCAATCCCTCGGCACTTTCACACTTCTCCTTCTAGTCTCGCCGCTCCGGCGGCGGGCGTTTTTTTCTTCTCTCCTCTTTGCCGCTTTTTACCCGCGGCTCTCCAGTTTTCCCTTTTTTCCGTCTGTTGCTGGTTTTTCTCTTCTTTAGTTTCTCCCCATGCCTTTAAGGTCCTTGGGCCGGTAGTTGTTTAGGCTCCCTTCACCTCTCTTTGGTGTCGCATTGGGCTTCACTCCCGTGTTCTACCCTGCGGACCTCGCATCTGCTTCCAGTCCTACAGATTTCAATCTTGGATCTCCACCTACCTCGTTACCAGAAGTATCCTAAGGGTGTTTTCCCACGTGTGGTTTTTTTTTCCCTTTGTCCGGCCTGATCCCGGAAAAGGGGCCCCAGGACGGCTGTATTATCAGCAGTCACTGTGGCTCCTCACCGAGACAGGCAAGTGCTACCTAAAAAAGAACGGGACTATCTGAGCCGGCGGAATCTACGGAACACAGGCTCTGAAGACTCAGGTGAGGAGAGTGTGGAGGGACGGGAAGACGAAAGGGTTCGACAGCTTATGCAGTCACAAATATCTACAATTGAAGAAAACCAGTACTGGTGGTTGAATTGACTTGCGGCACGTGGACAGAGCATGATAAAGTTTGACATCCCAAGAAAAGATCACGCAAGAAGGCCAAAAGGAAGGGTTGTCGAGTTAATTTCTGTTGCCATATATCAGCAGACCGGTTTTATCAGTTACGTTTGACTCCATTCACACCAATCCATCTACCAACAGTTGTCAAACAATTTGGAAAATGATTGCAGGACACAGCTCATCCACATCCACCTGGAGGAGAATCTTCATTGGCAGAAGAATCAAAATTAAGACCGAGGAAATGAATGAGCCAAAGGTCAGATGTAGATAATATAAATACTCGGCTACAGAGAGGAATCCTGGGAGCTCCGGATGATGGAGGGGGAAACGACCCTAAGTAACTGGAAGGACATGTACATGCTATGTCCTATCAATGAGAAAAGAATTGAAGATGGCCAAATCGGGGCCTGTGTCGCCAGCTTCCCGAAGACGAAGTAGCAGAAGGATTTGGTTGATAGTGTCAAATCCGGACGAAAGTTCCAATAGGACAAAAGTGGTGAAACTGTCACCATCTGTTCCCCTTGAAAGGTGAAAGCAGCCTTTTCATAATCTAAAAGGTTTGGTGACATTTTAGCACATTTTTTAAATCACATAAAATGCAGGGTTTTATATCTTTGTTTGTAATGAAAGGAAATGTTATGTGGAGACCCATAGATGTTTTCCTCAAATACTGCAGGGTGAAATTATTGGAAAGAAGCATCCACTGGTTAATGTATTCTTAAAGCAAAAAAAAAGTGTGTTCAGTTTAAACTCCCATTTGGTGAAGGAATAGTAGGAAAGGAATGCAGGTTTGAAGGAACTACATTATCTAAAGGACCATAAAACTTCTGGAAGCTGTCCATAATGTAACATTTTTCACTGAAAACATGTCTGAACGTCTAGCAGATAGTTGATATTAAGAAAGCAAAATGTATTGAAGTGTAACTGATGAATATAATATGTTCACAAAGTTGGTCATAAGCAGTGTGTCATGACCTTGTCCCCCTCAAAGGGGCACGGGCCCTGGCAAACCCTATTGGGACCTCCTCGGATGCCCTGGAGCCAGTCCTGGCGCTGCTGGCATAGGAGACGCTCAGTGGGACGGGCTTCCTATGGCCGATGGGTAAGCATGGCTGCCCCGTGTGGAATACTAGAGAACTATATGCTGCGGTCTAGCTTTCAGGGTGGGGCCGCCCCAAGGGCACCTGGGACACTACCTAGCTATTTAAACCATGCCCGATCAAGAGAACGCGCTTTGCGTTATTCTGCCTTGCAGCGTGACGCTCATCCTGCTCAGCATCCTTACCTGCTCAGCTTATCCATCGTCTTCGGAGCCTACCCAGGCCTGGCCATCGCCATACTCACCAGTTCGGCAGCATCCTGCGACCTCGGAGCACCAAGGCAAGTTCATCGCCATACTCACCAGTTCGGCAGCATCCTCCGACCTCGGAGCACCAAGGCAAGTCCGTCGCCATACTCACCAGTTCTGCAGCATCCTCCGACCTCGGAGCACCAAGGCAAGTATGTCGCCATACTCACCAGTTCTGCAGCATCCTCCGACCTTGGAGCACCAAGGCAAGTCCACCGCCATACTCACCAGTTCTGCAGCATCCTCCGACCTCGGAGCAGCCAAGGCAAGTCCATTGCCATACTCACCAGTTCTGCAGCATCCACCTATCTCGGAGCAACCAAGGCAAGTCCATCACCTCTAGTCGCCGAGGTCTGCAAGACAAGTTGGCAGTTTAGTCATTTGCTAGGATGCTTCCAGCGCCGCAAGGCGACTCTGCTTACCTGCTCGAACAGTCTTCAGCTTTCTTCGCGACCTCCACCATCTGCGACTAAGACAAGAGTTAACTCATGCCAAAGACTTATTCTCATCAATAAAGACTTTACATTAAGACTTACCTGGAGAAGGAGTTGCAGCCGGTCTGAACTCCGGCCCTCGCCAGTGAAGTAACTCGGCGGTACGGGCCCAAATCGACGCACCCCTGCCCCGAGTGGCAGGACGGAGAGCGCATCATAATATCAAAAAGGTGAGAACCATCCTTAGGGGACCTGCACGGGAACGCGGGAGGCGGGCGACCAAGTATGAAATTATCTAAGCTGCCCCTCCTGTCTTGTAGAGCCGAATCCACTTATCCAGAGGTTCCGGACGAGAGAGGAATACAGAAGAGTCCTCAGGAGTGTGTCTGGTGACGTCCCCGTGGGAAAGAACAGGTAAACGTTACAGAACGCGAAGCCCTAACACATAAACCCACCTGGGCGTCTATTATGGAAACGTCGGAAACTGACCAGCTGGCCCAATTGTTGGGTCAATTGCGTGCGAGGACACTAATGCATTGCAAAGAGAAGTGATTGTCGCCAAGGAAAGGACAGGTGACCTTGGAAGACAACTCCTCCATTCACAGGCTGGATAAGCCCAGTTACCCGGAGTAAGTCCCTCCACTTCAACTACCGCGAACAGTCCTGTTCAGATTAACCTTCCAGGGACTGTTCTACTGGCTCCTCCGGAACGGTTTGCGGGGACCCCCGCAGATATGCAACTTTCATGAATCAATGGCACCTCCACTTTTTGTGTAGGCCTGGGGCGTTTCCCACAGACCAAGCACGTGTGGCTTTCGTACTATCGTACCTAAGTGGGAGTGCGGCCGATTGGTCGGTTCCAATCATCAGTTGAAACGACCCCCTGTTGCGAGACTTTGAGGGGTTCCAACGGGAACTAGAGAAACGTTTTGCTCGACGCCACCATGGGCAAGCCCTGGATAACAAACTTTTGCGCTCTGCCAAGGGAGTCAAGACCTGCTAACTTACATAGCAAACTTCAATCGGCTGGTGGTCAAAGCGGACTGGCCTGAGGATAAATGGATCATGTTGTTTTATCAGGGTCTCCGTGGGGAGATAAAAGATGTTTTGGCCCAAGTGGTGGATCCACCCCAGGATTGTGCCGAATTCATCGGTTTGGTGGTTCAATTGGACCGGCGCCTGCAGGATACGAAGAATGATCGAGGAAGGTCAGATTCACGTCCCTTGTTTGTCCGTCCCAAGGAGCACATCCCACGGGGCTCTGATGGAACCAGTGAACCAATGCAGATAGGCGGTGTTAGGCCCCCTTTAACCAAGGCCGAAAGGGAAAAAAGGAGGGAGTTGCAACTGTGCCTGTATTGCGGAAAAGGAGGGCATTTCGTAAAGAACTGTCCAGTCAAGCCAGGCGAGCAGTTGGTGCCATGGATAAGGAAATACCGGATGAAGAGTCGGAAAACATCCAAGGCCAGCAATTGTAGGGGTCAAATTGTCGAGTGAGGAAATCCAGTTTCAGACCTCCCATTTTGCACTACCAGTGATCTTTATTCCTCACCAAAAGCCGTCTGAGATGCACTCTTTAAAAGCATACCTAGACAGCGGGGCAGTGGGGAACTATATTGATCGAGATCTCGCAGCAAAGATGGGCCTAGTCCTGTGCTCCAAGACAACCGCAGAGACCGTAACCACAGTTGAGGGCACCGAAATCGCTTCCGGTCCAGTGTCAGAGTGCACTTCAGAACTCACCCTCCTGTGTGAAGATGGACATCGCGAAATCATAGCCTTTGACCTGATTAAAGCTCCTCAGTTTGGGTTGATCCTGGGGATGCCATGGTTGGTGGCCCATAACCCCCGAATCAACTGGCGAGCTCGCAAGTTAGTTTTCGCCCACAGCTGTACGCATACCTGTTACCCGAAGGGGCGGAAGACCAAGCTCGCAACTTCTCCGGTGCGGCAAGGCTTGACTCATACCCTTGGAGGGGTTTCGACTTTGCCGACTCACTACCAGGATTTCCAGGACGCTTTTCAGAAGGAGCAGGCGAATACGCTGCCGCCTCACCGGCCTTATGACTGCCAAATCGATCTCCTGCCGGGAGCCCAAATTCCATGCGGGCGCATTTACGTGCTTACAGAACCCGAGATTCAGCATTTGAAGACCTATGTGAAGCAACACCTAGCCAATGGTTTTATTCACCCATCCAAGTCATCGGCCGCAGCGCCGCTGTTCTTCGTACCGAAAAAAGAGGGGGATCTGAGAATGTGCATTGACTACCGTGCATCGAAGCAGATAACTGTGAAAAACCGTTACCCACTACCCCTAATCCCGGAACTATTGGACCAAGTTAAGGAAGCACAGATCTATACCAAATTGGACCTGAGAGGGGCCTATCACCTGGTACGTATAAAAGAAGGGGACGAATGGAAGACGGCCTTCCGTACCAAGTACGGCCTGTTTGAGTACCAAGTCATGCCGTTTGCCTATGCAACGCCCCTGCTGCGTTGCAGTATTTTATGAATGACGTCCTCCGAGAACTCATTGATATCTGTGCTCTCGTGTATATCGACGACATTTTGGTGTACTCCTGCTCTGAACAAGAACACATTGGACACGTGCGGGCTGTCTTGGGGAAGCTTCGTGAACATCACCTATACGCGAAACTGGAAAAGTGCTCATTCCATGTCACTGAAGTGGAGTTCCTAGGGTTCATCCTTTCTCCCCGAGGTATTCGAATGGACACCCGTAAAGTGGATGCAGTTCTTAATTGGCCAGCTTCCACTTCCATTAACGGAGTTCAAAGCATGCTGGGGTTTGCACATTTCTACTGGCGCTTCATCCCCGGATTTTCCCACACCGTGCACCCGATTACTTCATTGCTCAGAAAAACTAACAAGACATTCCAGTGGACCGAAGAAGCGGAAAGGGCCTTTGAGGAACTAAAGGCGCGGTTCACCTCCACCCCAATTTTGTGACACCCGCGCCCAGAACTCCCCTACATTGTGGAAACCGATGCGTCCAGTCTTGCCATGGGGGCAGTCCTGTCCTAGAAAGATCCTCAGACTGGCCAATTGCATCCGGTGGCCTTCTGGTCACGAAGATTTACACCAGCGGAACTAAATTACTCCATTACTGATAAAGAGTTGCTAGCCATTAAGGCAGCTTTTAAAGCCTGGTGACACTACCTGCTCGGAGCTTGACACACCGTCACTGTAATAACAGATCATCGGAATCTCCAGTACTTGAAAGGAGCAAAAGCCCAATCGTCTCGACAACTGCGGTGGGCCCTATTCTTTACCGAATTTGACTTTGTGATCACCTATCGACCGGGAGTCAAAAACGGCAAAGCGGACGCTCTCTCTCGTATGGGCACGACGAAATGGCACATTCACCACCAGACCCAGTGGCAATTGAAAAACCGTCATACAAGAAAATCGGGTCTTGGGAATTATCACCACCATGACCCAAAGTGAACTTCTTTACGAGATTCAACAGGTCCTCACCCAGGAGCAGCTACAGGAGCGGGCCTCTCGAGGAAAGCACTACAGCGTGAAAGGGCAGCTGCCATACTACCGGGACCGGTTGTTTGTTCCTGTAAAAGAATTGCAGGGACAGGTTATCTCCGAGCACCATGATTCCCTCATGGAGGGCCATCCAGGGATTGCCAAGACTCTAGCCAAAATCAAAAGAAATTACTGGTGGCCAACGTGGCGCAAGGACGTTACCGAATTTGTGTCTTCATGTGGATTTTTTTCGCCCAAAATAAATCCAGCAAGCAGAAACCAGCAGGTTTCCTTCAACCGTTGGACATTCCCCGGGCCCCTTGGCACACATTGTCGTTGGACTTCATTACGATCTTCCTCCGTGTCAAGACTTCGACACCATCTTGGTGATTGTGGACCTATTCTCGAAAATGGCTCACTTCTTCCCATTCAAAGGGCTGCCTACGGCCTCTGGCCTCTCCAAAACTTTCCCGGAACAAGTTGTTCGCCTACACGGATTTCCTTCAGTCCTGATATCAGACCGAGGGTCTCAATTTGTATCCAGCTTTTGGAAGAAGTGCTGACCCCGGGCCAGATAGATATCTGTTTATCCACGAGCCACCACCCTCAAACCGACGGCCAAACCGAGAGGACCAACCAGACTTTAGAACAATACCTGCGCTGCATGCTTCACCAGAGCGAAGGAGACTGGAGAGAACTCCTATGGATCGCAGAATACGCTTACAATAATTCACTACATAGCAGCACTGGCCAGACTCCATTCTTTAGAATTTACGGGCGGCATCCACTGACCTCTCAGTTAGACATCCCAACAACCCTGGAAATGCTTGCAGTCAAGAACTTACATAATGCCATCACCCAAGCCTCCGCCAAGGCGCAAGAACACTTACGCCAGGCTAAGACTCGCCAGAAAAAGTTCGCTGGCCAGCACCGCTCTGAGGCTGCGGTTTATCAGGTGGGAGATATGGTATGGCTCGCTTCCAAACATGTACCACTTAAAGGGAAACAAACATTCTGTCCACGGTTCCTGGGACCATATCCAGTGGAAGCTATCATTAATCCGGCAGCGGTGAAACTGACACTACCTACGAACATGCGGATACATCCAGTGTTTCATGTATCACTTCTGAAACCATTCAAGACAGGGACCCGTGTAACAAACCCACCAGAGCCGGTCATCATTCAAGGCGAACCGGAGTATGAAGTAAAAGACATCCTGGATTCTAAGGTGGTGAAATTGAAACTCTATTATTTGGTGGACTGGAAAGGGTATGAACCTTAGGATAGGTCCTGGGAACCCAGCGAATATGTTCACGCCCCGCGCTTGATCCAGCGTTTTCACCCGACCTTCCCTTCAAAACCAGGGCCAGGACAAGGAATTCCCTTGAGAGGGGCCTTAGGGGGGAGTGCTGTCATGACCTTGTCCCCCTTCAAAGGGGCAGGGGCCCTGGTAAACCCTATTGGGACCTCCTCGGATGCCCTGGAGCCAGTCCTGGCGCTGCTGGCATAGGAGACGCTCACTGGGACAGGCTTCCAATGGCCAATGGGTAAGCATGGCCGCCCCCATGTGGAATACTAGAGAACTGTATGCTGCAGTCTAGCTTTCAGGGTGGGGCCACCCCAAGGGCACCTGGGACACTACCTAGCTATTTAAACAACGCCCGATCAAGAGCACGCACTTCGCGTTATTCTGCCTTGCAGCGTGACGCTCATCCTGCTCAGCATCCTTACCTGCTCAGCTTATCCATCGTCTTCGGAGCCTACCCAGGCCTGGCCATCACCATACTCACCAGTTCGGCAGCATCCTCTGACCTCGGAGCACCAAGGCAAGTTCATCGCAATACTCACCAGTTCGGCAGCATCCTCCGACCTCGGAGCACCAAGGCAAGTCCGTCGCCATACTCACCAATTCTGCAGCATCCTCCGACCTCAGAGCACCAAGGCAAGTCTGTCGCCATACTCACCAGTTCTGCAGCATCCTCTGACCTCAGAGCACCAAGGCAAGTCCATCGCCATACTCACCAGTTCTGCAGCATCCTCCGACCTCAGAGCAGCCAAGGCAAGTCCATCGCCATACTCACCAGTTCTGCAGCATCCACCGATCTCGGAGCAACCAAGGCAAGTCCATCACCTCTAGTCACCAAGGTCTGCAAGAAAAGTTGCCAGTTTAGTCATTTGCTAGGACGCTTCCAGCGCCGCAAGGCGAGTCTGCTTACCTGCTCGAACAGTCTTCAGCTTTCTTCGCGACCTCCACCATCTGCGACTAAGACAAGAGTTAACTCATGCCAAAGACTTATTCTCATCAATAAAGACTTTACATTAAGACTTAGCTGGAGAAGGAGTTGCAGCCGGTCTGAACTCCGGCCCTCGCCAGTGAAGTAACTCGGCGGTACGGGCCCAAATCGACGCACCCCTGCCCCTAGTGGCAGGACAGAGAGCGCATCGTAATATCAAAAAGTTGAGAACCGTCCTTAGGGGACCTGCATGGGAACGCCAGAGGCGGGCCACCAAGTAGGAAATTATCTAAGCTGCTCCTCCTGTCTTCTAGAGCCGAATCCGTGTATCCAGAGGTTCCGGACGAGAGAGGAATACGGAAGAGTCCTCAGGAGTGTGTCTGGTGACGCCCCCATGGGAAAGAACAGGTGAGCGTTACACAAGGTTAAAGTGGGCCTGAATAATTTCCTTAATGTACTGATGTTCTTTTAGAAACATATTGATGTGAATACAGGGTTTACTCTGTGGGGGTGTTTGCCAGGGCTCAGCCCTGGGACTTATTTCTGAGCACCGGCACTTATTTTCTCAGACTCAGTCTGATTATGATGTTGTGTTTTGGCAACTTTATTATTAAATCTCATTCCGCAGTTGTCACACAACAAGCAAATACAGTGTGCACTGGCCACATTCTCTTCACCCTGTGTAGGTGCATCGTTATTCATGAACATGATGACCCACATAGGCAGCAGAGCAGTAGTTATCCATTTTCATGGAAGACAATGAGTTGGAAGGTGACTATGCTGGGTGCTTGTGCTGGCCATGCCCACACACTTCTCCAGTCCTCCTGTGTAACATTGGAGCGCCTCCACTACTGCAATACGCAGCAACACTACAACATTAGTGTGGCGTGGCAACAAGAGGACAGGCAACAGGCACCAGCCACCAGCACAAACACCCTGGAAAGGCCAGGGAAAGAGCTGCTGCCTAAGAAGAGTGCCTTTCACGAATGTCAACCTTTACACAAAGGTTTTAATGCAATGTTTGACAGACAAGTTTAACCGGGAAGCAAACAAGGGACACTGGGCCTGGATGCCCTTTTTTACAAATTTAAAGGCAAAAATGCGGTCGCTTAGGAAGCCCCACTCACCTGGAAAGTGGAGGCAGGAGGGCCATGGGGTCACTAGACCTGAATGCACACAGGATATGGCCAATCACAGGGGGTGGGAGTGCCTGGGAGACAGAAGGGGGGAGGGAGAAGCAGGAAGAGGTGCCGGGGAGCAATCGAGGGACACAGGGCCTGGTAGCCCTTTTTTACAAATTTAAAGCCAAAAACGGGGCCGCTTAGGAAGCCCCACTCACCTGCAGTACTCTGGTGGAAAGTGACCCTGTGACCTTCCCGCCTCCACTTCCAGATAACCACCATATCACACCACTATGCTTTCTCTCTACTTTTCACCATCATTCAACTAGAACACAGTTATACCCCTGATAATTCATTCTAGCTGTTCACATAATAATACGACCAAATGAACACCTTATCAGCATAATAAAACGCAGCTACCTGAGCACATTCCAGCCAGCTGCTCACGTAGGCGTTTCTCAGGCCTAACGCAGCCAGAACCTAGTCTAGGTGTCCACCCACCAGGCTGAACACATCCACTGATATACTCAGCACCACACCTAACGCTAGGAAGCAGCTATCATCCAACAACTACACCAGCTGCACTCATACCGGTGCACCCACGCACCATACAACACTATCTCTCTCTCTACTGACTTGAACTATGGTTCCCGAGGGCGTTCAACCTACCAGCACTTTGAGGTCATACCAATGATATATGAAGCACTACATAAATGCCAAGTAACATAACATAACAGCTCAGTAATCATTTTTCAAGCATTTGCCAATCAATTAAACTTAGTAGGCAAGCAGGTGTGCTAACATTTTTGTGGATAGATGGTCAACGTGTTCCAATTGCCACCTATACAATCCGAGCAAAATGTTAACAATGATGATGTGTTTAAAGAAGCACTTAAACATTTGTCTTAAACAAGTATATTATGTTATGTTGTCTGGCATCTGTAAATTGCACATCAGCCATGTGAAGTGCATCGATCACCCAAAATAGCCAGTGGGAGTTGCAGCGTTAACCCTTAATATGCAGGAACAGTCATGGGTGTTGGCAACAGTGGGTCCTGGGTGCGCTATAAATTATTTGGGCCTTGGCACTTATTTCGTTTACAAACTAAGCAGCGTGTGAAAGATTTAAAAACACTTAATTGAAAAACAGGGCACGTTTTGCTTGTTGCTCACACAGAGTCTAAACATGAGTTGTTCAGCCACTAGAAGTGTCAGGGCCATGTAGTGATTTAAATATATCCACTAACAATGTGACAATTGAAAATGTTCTCAAGGTAAAACTGGTTCCTTTACTATTCCACAAGCTGTTCAATGGCTTCCGGCCTTGCATACAATGTGGCAAATACAAAATATGTTTCACATTTCTGAATGGTTACATGGCCACTGCATTTAATAGTTCCTTTGAAATTGAAAATATCTCTTTTTGAATGTTACAAAGCGTGGACATTAACATAGAATAAAAGACGTTCTTGCAGAGAAACCTGCTTCTTTATATTTGACAAAGAGCATTTCTCTCTTCGTCCTCATATGAGGAACACCATTTACTCAGAGGTAAACCACTTGGCTAATTTCACAAAGGATTTCTTATTAAGAGAATATGGGATAAGGGTCAAGTTTAACCACTAACATAGAAAACAAAGAAACTACTTCTGGGGCTGTGTCAACACTGTCAATAGAAACTTAGTTTTTTTATTAGTTCATGGAGGACAGCAAATGCATGATTAGGAGAGAAGTATGCAAATTGAGCGTGTAATGCATTATATAAATATTAGAACAAGAAAGGTATTTTTTTACTGCATCTTTGCATGTTCTGAGTCTGCCTTCTCTTTCCCAACTTTTCATGGAAAGAGAGAGCAGCCTATAAGGCTTTCTCCACAGAATTAGTGATCAATAGATTAATGTGAAGTTCAGTGTTTTTGGATGTGCAGTGTTAGTCCAGCTGACGCATCGCATAAAAGTCTGTCTTATTCAAGGCAGAAACACCCCTTTTGATTTCTCTCTATCTCACACGGTCAGGGGATGACCATAAATATGGATATATAAAGGAGACACATTCAAATGTTTTCAAATACACTGATCTTTTACAAACAATTCTGATGTTCCCCACCTCCCTGTACCATTAGTCTTGAAAAAATAGACCAGGTGAAAAATGCTTCTTCCAATTATCCGAACCAAACTTATTTTAATAAAGTTTTACAAAGAATTAAAATAATTCATAAAAATAGGTTTATACATAAATATGACCCGACATCACAAACCATGGTAGATAAAAACAATACAATTTCACAAACATAATCACATACAATAATCAAACAAAATACAACAGACCCACAACAAATGGTTTTTACAATTTTTCTAAAGCTGAGTAATTGCACTCAAGCTAACAACAATCCCATAATACAATCACCAATTTCACAAACAATAATCAAACAAACTACAACAGACCCAAAACAAATGTTTTTTACAATTTTTCTAAAGCTGAGTAATTCAACTCAAGCTAACAACTATCCCGACATGTTTCAGTTCTTAGTTGCATTGATTGCATGAACTTTCTTCAGGGGAGATACCCAATTTTCTTATTCTCCACCATGTAATCCAGGGCCACACTCGGAGTTATCAATTGTACTCCTCTTAGTAGGATCTTAGTAGTACTGGAGTAGCAATACACCCTTGAGTAGCCGTAAACTTCAAATATCAAGTCTATATGAATTTCTTTATGGCTCCTAAATAGCTTTGGTCCTGATCAGTGCTCCTCCAACCAGAACTGTATGCTTGCAAAACTGAATCAAGGTCTTTTTATACCAATACAACGAACTTTCGCTGTGACTAAGGTCTCTTTAAACTCTGTCCAGGCAAGAAACACACCGGCTCTCTGAGTGATCACGTCTGAACCAGCGTTCTAATCGCATCCCATAAAAGGACATGGTCTCGGGAGGATAGCTCGGGGGCAACGCGCTCGCCTTGGAAGCAAGACGACACCGAGCAACACAGGTTCAATCCCCGGGTTTGTGCTTAGAAACATCTGGGTATATAGCGTGTTATAAATAACCTATCATATCATATCATGGACAGCAAGAGGAATGTCTTTCAGAGCAGGAGGCTGACAGAAGGGAGCTGAGCATGTTTCCTTGCTCTACTGGAAGTCTCTGGCTCTGTTAGACAGGACAATTGCAAAAGATTCAAGTGCTGCATTTGTGATCTACCCCCACAGTTGCAGCTCCAGTGGGATGGGGCAAGCAGGGAGAAGGATGGGGCCGTAGAGTGTGGGCGAGGAACGGAAAGGTTAAGGGTGTTGCTGGAGGTGTGGCTGTGAGAAAAGGAGCAAAGTGATATCACAGAGGACCGATAAGGGCAATCGTCAGTGAACCATTTTAAGGATTAGACTACAGAATTTGGACGGGAAGCTATTGCGTGTTGAGGGCCAGCCTGATTGGAGACGGTGCCGTGTAGAAAGGGAGGAATGTGACCGGTTATAGCGGGTAACGGAAGTGAATGTTAGGTTTGTTATCTAGTAATGCAAAATAATAGGGAGAGGCCAGAAGTTGGCTACAGCAGTAGTATAGATGAGAGATTTGCTTGAAGAATAAGTGAGATGGAGGCAACCAACTTCTAAGTGCGAGAATTAGTGGATGTGGAATGAGAAGCCAACTTCAGGTATTGAATAAGATGGTGTTGGATAAGAATCTAACCCCACAGGTGCCTCAGACTGGTTTCCCCCGCTTGGTGGTCCGAAACATCTTTTCAAAATGGGACCCCCTCAATGTGCGATAATTTTTAAAATGATTTAACATGCATTAGTTCAAGAATGCCCTTTTTACTCTGTAATTAGCCTTAGCCCATGCATAGCAATACAAAAACCGTACAATAAATGATCAAAACACATACATCAAAAAACGAATAATCCAAAAGAAAGCAATCACATGTTAAATAACACATCTAAAATTAATCATGTGAAATTAATCAAGCTAGATATCTGTAAAACACATTTAAAAAGGGACAACTTCCCGTACAAAATAATGTGCTCCCACAAATGTCTTGGGGAGCAGACTATTCCAGCAACTGCATCACCATTCACAGGGCTGCCAAAGCCCCCGAAGTTGGGCAACCAAGTAATACTTTTTCCCAGAATTCTTCCAAACCTAAAATGTTGAAATCCTCGAATAATTGGCCAAAAAGCAGTGTCTGCACATCTTAAAAGATTTGCACTGTAAAATCAGATGGCAGTGTTTCTACCACCCCATGACTATCACACAATTGGCATATCCCATCCCATGCCCTATCCCCCCAGTCTCAATTCCCTCCGTGCCCTCCAAACAACTCCCCACCCGCACACACCCGTCCAATTCCGTCCTCCCCCGCCCACCCCATCCTCTGCCCCCTTCTCTTCCCAACCTCCATCGACCAGCCTACAACATTCACCACCCAGAACCTGCTGCCACCCTACCCCCTCCCTTTCCCTCCTACCCCTGACCCACCCCAGACACCCTCCCCCACCATCCCTGCAATTCCCCCCACCCACACCCCTACAACCTCTAGGACAACCCCTCATTCCGAAGTAAGATGCATCCTTTTTAACGCCCGCTCTGTAACAAAAAACAGACACAGCATATTCGACCTCCTCTCCTCTGACAATCCCGACTTAGTCTTCATTACGACAGAAACCTGGTTCTCTGACGACTTTGCCCCTATTGCTCATGTAGCCTTCCCCCCTGATTACTCCGTCATCCCACCCAACAGACCCTCTAGAGGAGGCAGAGTGGCAATTTTTTTCAAATCTCACTTCTCTGTCTCAGTCGTCGACTCCCAGACATGCACTCCTTCCTGCGAATCCCTTCTTGTTAAACTCTTACTGCCCCCGACGTTCTCCCACAGCTTCCTAATCATCTACAGCCCCCCGGCTATGACAGACATTTCACAACCAACCCGTTTGACTCTATAGCCACCATCCAAGTAAACCACCCCTCTCTGACTCTCCTAGGAGATTTCAACATCTGGCTAGACATTCCCACCAACCCCATGACCCACTCACTGGTCGACTGCCTTGATGCTCTTAACCTCTTGAATGGCCCAACTCATTATAAAGGACATACCCTTGATGCCTTCTTCAGCTCCCACGAGCAGATACATCTAGCCCTCCCATGCCTCGCATCTGGTCCGATCACTTCATCGTCCCTTTCACCATCCGCTCCCCTGCCTCCAGGCCCATCCCTGAACCAGCCGCCCCCATCGACACAAATGCTGAAAGAATCTAAAGATCCTTCCTGACCTAGCCGAAGCCCTGCATCACAGACCCCGCACAACCATCCCCCGTGATGAACCCTTAACCATCGACTCCTGCGACTCATGGCTCAATAACTCACTAATCCTGCTCACCCCCTCTTGCCGCTACTCCCCTCGCCGTGGTCCTCATCCCAGATGGTTTACTCCTGAATTAAAGGTTGCGAAACAACTAAATAAATCCCTGAATGCAAATGGCGGAAAAGTACAACCACCCTGAGTAGATCCACCTTCGCCTTGCACCATCGCCACTACAAAGCTGAAATCCGAAAAGCCAAAAAATCCCACTACAATAATTTAATTCTTAACTGTGGAAACGGCAGCAAGGAACTCCACAAAATCATTTCTCAATTTATCAAACCAACCTGTACCTCAGCCCAATACACTCCATCTCAATCACTCTGCAACTTGCTCTCTCTCCACTTCTACACCACCGCTCTCGACAGAACAACTTCTCTTAACAACAAACTAGCCCTTCTCCCACCACCACAAAATCCATCCGCCCTATCAACCACCCACCCATCCGCCACGGCAACATCAACCCCACCCACTTTTGAGTCCTTCAAACCAATCTCGAGAGACACATTTCTCGACCTTCCCTCTGCTCGGAAACCATCTGGCTCCCCCCTTGACCCGTGCCCGCCTCATTCCTTAAGGAAATATTCTCATCCACCTGGACAGGAGCGTACACAAGAACCATCCTAAACGACTGCCTCTGCTCTAGAATCTTCCCAACAGCTTCAAAATTGCACATGTCAAGCCTCTTCTGAAAAAAAACATCCCTCAATCCCCTTGACCCCAAAAACTACCGCCCCATCTCAAACACCAGATTCCTTGCAAAACTCATCAATCAAACTGCATACTCCCAACTAAACGCCTTTGTCGAATCCAACAACCTCCTCGTCCCCGCACAATCAGGCTTCAGACCCCGTCATGGAACCAAAACCACTCTGGCCTCAATCTGGGACGATCTTAAAATCACCACTGACTCTGCAGGATGCGCTGCACTAATCCTCCTAGACCTTTCTGCTGTCTTCAACACAATCAACCACTCAATCCTACATGACCGTCTCCCATCACTAGGAATCTGTGGAACCGCTCTCAAATGGATTGCCTCCTTCTTCAACAACAGGAAACAAATGACCCTCCTCTCCACCTTTGCCTCGGCCACTCGACCAGTCAATACCAGAGTACCAAAAGGAGCATGCCTATCAGCCCTCCTGTTCAACCTCTATATGTCCATCCACCCTGTAATCATCCGCCCGCACAATATCCTGTGCTACAACTACGCCAATGATGCTCAAATCATCCTGAAACTCCTCAACTCAGACTCCAACCCTCAGCCCAACCTCACAGCCTGCCTCCTTGACATCGACCGTTGGATGAATACAAACCACCTCCTCCTAAACCCCACTAAAACCGAAATCATGTTATGCGTCAACACCAAGATTCTCCCCCGCCCTTTACTTTGGCCCACCTCCATGGGCCAACCTCCCACCACATCTGCCACTGTAAAAAACCTGGGATGCACTCTGGAATCTGACCTAACCCTCTCTTGTCAAATCAACAACGTATCTAAGTCTTGTCATTACCACCTCAAAATTCTTAGACACATTTTTCCCTACCTCTCATTTCCTAACAAACTTGCCGCTGTTATATCTATTGTAATTTCGAGACTGGACTGCGCTAACTCCCTTTATATCGGAGTCCGAGCATACCACCTCATTAAATTGCAAAGAGCACAAAACGCTGCCATGAAAATGCTACTATCACTGGGCCCGGGAGACCACAACTCTCCAGATCTCAGAACTCTCCACTGGCTCCCGGTTGGACGAAGGGCCACCCTTAAAACCCTGTGCATCACCCACCGTGCTGCACAGAAGACCGGCCCCTATACCTGCATGACAAGCTAAACCCCCCCCGCCTACCCCGCACCCTAAGATCAAGCTCCGTCCTCCTTTTAGTGATCCCACAAACCAACTCGGTCAGGATAGGAGGACCCTCGTTCTCAAACTTGGGCCCCACTCTATGGAACTCGCTTCCACCCCACATCCGACTCAACGAAGACTACTTGTCATTTCGCAAACTACTAAAAACGTAGCTCTTCCCATTACACCGGTGACCACCTAAAGAGGTGTCTGAATCCCCCAACAACCCAACGGCGAAACACACAGTGAACCCCCAGCAACCCAACAACGAAACACACAATGAAGCTTTCCTACCTGATGTTCAAAACCTCGGATCCTACCACATGATAGGATACAAAAGGATGGAATAGAAGGAATGGCTGGAGTGGATGGAGGTAATGGATGGAGTAAACCGAGTGGGTAGACAGAGTAGACGGAATGACAGAGTTGATGAGTGAAGGGAATAAAGGACTAAACAGAGTGGATGGAACTGATAGAGTGGATGGAACAGATAAAATGGATAGAACAGATAGAGTGAATGGAACAGACAGAGTGGATGAAACGGATAGAGTGAATGGAACGGATAGGGTGACAGGAACGGATAGAATGGATGGAACAAATAGAGTGATGGAACTGCTAGAGTTGATGGAACAGATAGAGTGGATGGAACAGTTGGAACGGACTGAGTGGCTAGAACGGACTGAGTGGATGGAACAGATAGAGTAGATGGAACGGATAGAGTAGGTAGAACTGATAGAGTTGATGGAACCGATAGAGTTGATGGAACTGATAGAGTTGATGGAACGGATGGAGTGAAAGGAACAGATGGAGCGAAAGCAATGAATGGAGTGGAAGGAATGGATCGAGTGGATGGAAACGGATGGAGTGGATGGAACAGATGGAGTGGATGGTACCGATAGTACGGATAGAGTGGATATCACCGATGGAGTGGATGGTACGGACAGAGTGGATGGTATGAATGGAGTGGATGGTACCGATGGTACGGGTGGAGTGGATGGCACGGATGGAATGTATGGCACAGATGAAGTGGATAGCACAGATGGAGTGGATGGCACTGATGGAGTGGATGTTACAGATGATACGGATGGAGTGGATGGCACTAATGGAGTGGATGTACCAATGGTACAAATGGAGTGGATGGCATGGATGGAGTGGAAGGAACGGATAGACTGGAAGGAACGGATGGAGTGGATGGAACGGATGGAGTAGATGCAACGGATGGAGTAGATGGAACGGATTGAGTGGATGGAATAAATGGAGTGGATGAAAAGGATGGAGTGGATGGTACCGATGGTACAGATGGAGTGGATGGCAGAGATGGAGTGGATGGCACGAATGGAGTGGATGGCACCGATGGAACGAATGGAGTGGATCGAACGGATGGAGTGAATGGTACGGATGGAATGGATGGAGTGGATGGCATGGATGGAGTGGATTGCACAGATGGAATGGGTGGCACTGATGGAGTGGATGTACTGTTGGTACAATTAGAGAGGATGGCACTAATAGAGTGGATGGTAACAATAGTACAGATGAAGTGGAAGGCACGGATGGAGTGGATGGCACGGATGGAGTGGACAGCACGGATGGAGCGGATAGTACCGATGGTACGGATGGAATGAATGGCACGGACGGAGTAGATAGCACAGATGGAGTGGATGGCATGGATGGAGTGGATGGCACTGATGGAACGGGTGGAGTGGATAGTACCGATGGTACGGATGGAGTGGATGGCACCGATGGAGTGGATAGTACCAATGGTACAGATGAGTGGATGGCATGGATGGAGTGGATGGAACGGATGGAGTGGATGGCACGGATGGAGTAGATGGCATGGATGGAGTGGATGGCACCGATGGAACGGATGGAGTGGATCGAATGGATGAAGTGGATGGTGTGGATGGAATAGATGGTACGGATGGAGTGGGTGGTACCGATGGTATGGATGGAGTGGATGGTACCGATGGTATGGATGGCACGGATGGAGTGGATGGTGCAGATGGAGTAGATGGCACAGATGGAGTAGATGGCACCTATGGAACGGAAGGAGTGAATCGAACGGATGGAGTGGATGGTACGGATGGAATGGATGGTACAGATGGAGTGGATGGTACCGATGGTATGGATGTAGTGGATGGCATGGATGGAGTGGATTGCACAGATGGAGTGGATGCCACTGATGGAGTGGATGGTACCGTAGGTACAGTTGGTGAGGATGGCACTAATAGAGTGGATGGTACCAATAGTACAGATGGAGTGGATGGCACGGATGGAGTGGATGGCATGGATGGAGTTGATGGCACGGATGGAGTGGATAGTACCAATGGTACGGATGTAGTGAATGTCACGGAGGGAGTAGATAGCACGGATGGAGTGGATGGCATCGATGGAGTGGATGGCATGGATGGAGTGGGTGGAACGGATGGAGTGGATGGAACGGATGGTACCAATGGTACGGATGGAGTGGATGGCACGGATGGAGTGGATGGCACGGATGGAGTGGATAGTACCAATGGTACAGATGAGTGGATGGCACGGATGGAGTGGATGACACGGATGGAGTGGATGTAATACATTTGGAGTGGATGGAAAAGAATGGAGTGGATGGAACGGATGGAGTGGATGGAACGGATGGAGTGGATGGAACAGATAGAATCGATAGAACAGATAGAGTGAATGGAACAGCCGGAGTGGATGAAACGGATAGAGTGAATGGAACGGATAGGGTGAAAGGAACAGATAGAATGGATGGAACGAATAGAGTGATGGAACTGCTACAGTTGATGGAACGGAGAGAGTGGATGCAACAGTTGGAATGGACTGAGTGGCTAGAACGGACTGAGTGGATGGAACAGATAGAGTAGATGGAACGATTAGAGTAGATGGAATGGTTAGAGTAGATGGAACGGATGGAGTTGATGGAACCATATAGTTGATGGAACCGATAGAGTTGATGGAACCGATAGAGTTGATGGAACGGATGGAGTGAAAGGAACAGATGGAGTGAAAGCAATGAGTGGAGTGGAAGGAACGGATGGAGTGGATGGAACGGATGGAGTGGATGGAACAGATGGAGTGGATGGTACCGATGGTACGGATGAAGTCGATATCACTGATGGAACAGAAGGAGTGGATGGTATGGACGAAGTGGTTGGTATAGATGGAGTGGATGATACTGATGGTATGGGTGGAGTGGATGGCATGGATGGAGTGGCTAGCACAGATGGAGTGGATAGCACAGATGGAGTGGATGGCACGGATGGAGTGGATAGTACCAATGGTACAGATGAGTGGATGGCATGGATGGAGTGGATGGCACGGATGAAGTGGATGTAATACATTTGGAGTGGAAGGAAAAGAATGGAGTGGATGGAACGGATGGAGTGGATGGAACGGATGGAGTGGATGGAACGGATGGAGTGGATAGAACAGATAGAGTGAATGGAACAGCCAGAGTGGATGAAATGGATAGAGTGAATGGAACAGATAGGGTGAAAGGAACGGATAGAATGTATGGAGCGAATAGAGTGATGGAACTGCTACAGTTGATGGAACGGATAGAGTGGATGGAACAGTTGGAATGGACTGAGTGGCTAGAACGGACCGAGTGGATGGAACAGATAGAGTAGATGGAACGGATAGAGTAGATGGAACGATTAGAGTAGATGGAACGGATGGAGTTGATGGAACCAATATAGTTGATGGAACCGATAGAGTTGATGGAACCGATAGAGTTGATGGAACCGATAGAGTTGATGGAACGGATGGAGTGAAAGGAACAGATGGAGTGAAAGCAATGAGTGGAGAGGAAGGAATGGATCGAGTGGATGGAACGGATGGAGTGGATGGAACGGATGGAGTGGATGGTACCGATGGTACGGATGAAGTGGATATCACTGATGGAACAGAAGGAGTGGATGGTACGGACGAAGTGGTTGGTATGGATGGAGTGGATGATACTGATGGTATGGGTGGAGTGAATGGCACGATGGAGTGGATAGCACAGATGGAGTGGATAGCACAGATGGAGTGGATGGCACTGATGGAGTGGATGTTACCAATGATAAGGATGGAGTGGATGGCACGAATGGAGTGGAAGGAATGGATGGACTGGAAGGAACGGATGGAGTGGATTGAACGGATGGAACGGATGGAGTGGATGGAACGGATGGAGCGGATGGAACGGATAGAGAGGATGGTACCGATGGTACGGATGGAGTGGATGACACAGATGAAGTGGATGGAATGGATGGAGCGGATAGTACCGAAGGTACGGAAGGAGTGAATGGCACAGATGGAGTGGATGGCACGGATGGAGTAGATGGCATGGATGGAGTGGATGGCACCGATGGAATGGATGGAGTGGATCGAACGTATGGAGTGGATGGTATGGACGGAATGGATAGTACAGATGGAGTGGATGGTACCGATGGTACGGATGGAGTGGATGGCATGGATGGAGTGGATTGCACAGATGGAGTGGATGGTACCGTTGCTACAGTTGGAGAGGATGGCACTAATAGAGTGGATGGTACCAATAGTACAGATGGGGTAGATGGCATGGATGGAGGGGATGGCACGGATGGGGGGGACAGCACGGATGAAGGGGATAGTACCGATGGTACGGGTGGAGTGAATGGCACGGACGGAGTAGATAGCACGGATGGAGTGGATGGCATGGATGTAGTGGATGGCACGGATGGAGGGGATGGCCCTTATGGAATGGGTGGAGTGGATGGAACGGATGGAGCAGATGGCACCGATGGAGTGAATAGTACCAATGGTACAGATGAGTGGATGGGCGGATGGAGTGGATAGAACGGATGGGGTGGATGGAACATTTGTAGTAGATGGAACGAATGGTGTGGATGGAACGGATGGAGTGGGAGGAACGGATGGATTTGAAGGAATGGCTGGAGTGGAAGGAACGGATGGAGTGGATTGTACCAATGGTATGGATGGGGTGGATGGCACGGATGGAGTGGATGGCACGGATGGAGCGGATAGTACCAATGGTACAGATGGAGTGAATGGCACGGATGGAGTGGATGGGACAGACGGAGCGGATGGCACTGATGGAGCGGATGGAGTGGATGGAACAGATGGAGTGGATGGTACCAATGGTACAGTTGGAGTGGATGGTATGGATGGCGCGGATAGTGCCAATGGTACGGATGGAGTGAATAGCACGGATGGAGTGGATAGCACTGATGGAGTGCATGGTACCGATGGTACGAATGGAGTGGATGGCGCAGATGGAGTGGATGGTACCAATGGTATAGTTTGAGTGGATGGCACAGATGGAATGGATGGCATGGATGGAGTAGATGGCACGGATGGAGGGGATGGCACGGATGGAGTGGATGGAACAAATGCAACAGATGGAGTTGATGGAACAGATGGAGTCGATGGAACAAATGGAACGTTTGGAGTAGATGGAATGGATGGAACGTTGGAGTGGATGCAACGGATGGAGTGGATGGAACCGATGGAGTGGATGGAACGGATGGAGTGGTTGGAATGGATGGAGTGGATGGACCAGTTAGAGTGGATGGTAAGGGTGGAGTGGATGGTACCAATGGTATGGATAGAGTGGATGGCATGGATGTCCACGTGCCTTGTATCAGACGCCTCTACAGATAACCACCATATCACACCACTATGCTTACTCTCTACTATACATCCATCATTCAGCTAGAACACAGCTATATCCCTGAAAATTTGGCCTGGCTGTTCACTTACGAACATGACCCCATGAACACCTCATCATCCTAATAAAACGCAGCTAGCTGAGCACATTCCAGCCAGTTGTTCACATAGGCGATCCTCAGGCCTAACACAGCCAGAACCCAGTCTGAGTGTCCACCCACCAGACTGCACACATCCAACTGATTTCCTCAGCACCACACCTATCGCTAGAAAGCAGCTTTCATCCAACAACCAACTGCACACATATCCGGTGCACCCACGCACCATACAACACTATGGCCCTCATTACAAGGTGGGCGCAAAGGGATACCGGGCACCGGTAATGACACCGGTGCCGGTAATCTCTTTGTGCCCTACTCCGAGGTTTTAGCAGGCGTTAAGGGCGGGACCCACAAAGGGATACCGGGGTCAATAACGGTACCGCAATTTGCGGTACCGTTATTGCTGCCTTCGCCCTTCCCATTGAGCCCTATGGGGGCTCAAATGGAAATGGAGAATGGCTCTGGTGAATGGGGAATTACCAGTCCCGCCGACCTCGGGCTGGACCGGCAATTACTCCCTTCACCAGACCGGAGTTGAACCGATTTTGGAGGCAGCCATGGCGCTAATAGCAATTTTGTCAAATTTTCATACGTTTCGATCGCCAACGGGCATTCAGAAACCTATATCTTAATTTCCTTACAGTTACTCTTCATGGAAGTGCACAAGTCGAGGGGCCACGCAGGTTGACGGTGAATACCCACTTTTGCAAAGGGAGGATGCCGTCCGCAGGTGTGTTTACAAGTACACAATTGCCCCCCTTTAAACAGTGCCATGCTCAGAATAACCCAGGTCGTTTGACTGGGAAGCTGAACCCTTAGCCGCAAGTCCACTTGAATTGCTATTACTAAGATGTGAAGTGTTTTATTTTGATGTTCTGCTACACAGTACATTGTTTGTTACAGGTTTTTAGATATATACACCTTTAATACTAAGCCAGCAATGATATAGGGAAATCAGTTTTATTGTAATTTTAGTTGTAGTCGTCATTTAAATAGCGCCTTTTACCATCACTATAGTCTCAACGCGCTCGTGGTCGTAACGCCTTTGTGGACCGCAGTCCAGATTATGGGAAATTCCCATAGATGTTTAGAATACTTGTGTGCATTTTGGCCAAGTTAAGTTATTTGGTGGGCTGTCCGGACTCCTGTAAGCAACCCCAGAGATCAGGCATGTGGTTGGGTGCTGAGTGAGGTCAAGAGCGTGTGTGAGTTCAAGAGACTTGTTATGTAGCCAGCTGGGCAGAGTTTTGTCGTAGGTTGTCACTGTATTTTAATGGCAGAGGTGTTCAGGCATAGTCTGGTGTAAGTCAAAAAATATTATGTTCCCAGCTAAACCGATTTGTCGTTGGTCATTGCTGCATTCCTGTGGCCGATGTCCACTAAAGTGGTGCGTTTATACTTACTTTGAGAGTCGGATGGAAATTTGCGGTTGGCATTGTGGTCTGTGAGAAGGAGTCCTCTAGGGTCCACTAGCCGGAACGCCATAATAGGGTTTTCAAGCATCGTGGACAAGCTATCCTATTGCATCTTCTAGGCATGATTGATAGATTGTCTTATCTTCTGGATGTGATAGCGAGTCTCCCCACTTATCTTTATTTGTCCTTTGCTGGCAGTGCTCATACATAAAGATGCATTGGACGGCTACATACAAGGGGGGTCATTACAAGGTTGGAGGTAATGGAAAAACGATGCCGGCATTCCGCTCCATGCTATTCTGACCTAAGAACCCGGTATTAGCGGCAAGTGCGCGGGTGCGCGCCCAATCATACCGTCAATACCGGCATGCCGCAAATTGGTGGACATCACAAGTCAGGCGGACATGCAAATAACGGCATCTTGAAGGCGCTAATTGGGGATACCGCCATGCAGGTAATACTGGCATCTAAAACCAACCATTAAATGCTATGTGCAATGTTTCCAACTGCCACAGGTGCACACAATCAGCACAGGAGGAGGCAATGGAGTCTGAGCCAGCACAAAAGGAGCACACCCAAACACCACACCCCTTCCCACACGAAAATGATTCCACTAGTAGAAGCAATACTGGGGCTGGAGGACATGCTTGCATTGGAACACCAGATACAACAACCACAACAACAACAACAGCAGGCACCACAGAAGAGATGCAGGAGGAGAAGGAGGGTGATACAGGGCCAGCATGCCTCACCAGTGCAGCCAGTGGTACCACACAGGCAGCCCCCAATCCCTCGCATCAGAGCCAGTCCATTCAACCTAACCACTGAGCAGATCCACACCCTGTACCGTCTGGACCGGGACACCATCACCACCATCGTGGACATGATACACAATGACATTGTCAGCCTCATCAAAATACGCACTGCCATCCCCCCTCTACTCAAGGTAGTGTCGGTGCTCCACTTCCTTGCCACAGGCACCTAGCAGCACACAGAGGGGCACATGCATGGCATATCACAACCCTTATTTTCTCGCATCCTTAACCAAGTGCTGGATGCCGTCCTCAGCACAATATTTCTGACACACATGGCTGCAGAGGGTGACATGATAGTTTGACAAAGGGCACTGAGTGTGGGAGTGCATGTACACTATGCACTGTATATGAATAAATGACACATGCGCAATGATGAATGTCCACTCAAGATGTTTTTTATTTCACACAACGGGTGTATTGAAATTTACAATGAAGATGAAAGTGCACTAGCCCCCACCACCCTCACCCCCCTCCTCCTCCCACCACAACTCCCCAAACACACCCTCACCTCCCTCCCCCACAACTCCCCAACACAGCCTCACCCCCCGCCCCCTCCCCCACAACTCCCCAACACACCCTTACCCTCCTCCCCCTCAACTCCTCCACACATGTCCAAACAAGTATCTATTGCCTTCATCAGGCTGGCCAGTCTACTTCCTGCCACTCCCTGCACCTTGTGGTGGCATGTCCGGGCGGCGCAGGGAGCGCCAACCTGCGCAGTGAGCTAGTCTGTGTTGAGCTGGAGGACGATGGTGTGGCCGCCTGCTCCATTTGGGGTGCCGGACGCTCTGCCTCCATAGCATCGGAGATGCGGCTGAGGACCTGCCGCAGGGCTGATACCTTCTTGCACAGTCTAGTTGTGCTCTCGGCAATGATCTTGCTCAGAGAGGCAGTGTTTTCACGCCACTCCTGCCTTGTTTGGGCATTGTCATTTACAAATTGTCGCACCAGGGCAGTCAGCTCCTCCTGCTGCTGCACCCCCGCCAGTATACCTGTGGAGGTGGAGGGTGCTTGGGTGTCAATGCACATCAACTATTGGGTCCCCTATGGGACTCATGGCCCCTTGGTTGTACTCCCCCCAGACTGCTCCGGGGTGGTGGTGTGGTCGGAGTCTAGCGATGTCAGCTGGGGTGATGGTACCGGACTTGGTGTGCGAGCCAGGTCAGAGGGGTCATCCTCCACAGACACCCACACCTCTTCCTGTGCCTCGCCCTCAGCCAGGGGTGCTGTGGCTGCCGCTTCCCCGACTGAACTGGATTCTGCAGAGGGTGCAGCTTCAGCTGTGTCCTCTGCCTGTGTGACTTCTGAAGTAGTGGGTTCTGTGTCGACGGCCTTTGGCGGCACCAGTGCCGTGGCATCCGGAAGTGGTTTCCTCTGTGGTGCATGGCGAGGCTTGCGTTGGGCTTTTGAGGTTGAAGGCCTGTTGCCCTCCTCCCGGGCCCTCTTCCGGGGTGTGGTTGGCAGTGGGGGTGAGTCCCGGGCCTTGCTGTCATGGTCTGAGCCTGTGGGGGTCAAAGAGAGGGACGGCATGAGTGATGATTTGAGAAGCATCATGCATACACTGGTAACATTGCTCATCTACACAATAGAGGGTAATAGGCAGTTGAGTTTGGATGATCATGTTGCTTGCTATATGGGTGGGTAATGCAGGGATCCGTCGGGGTCACTCATGTTGGGGCAGATTTATGCTATGTGACATGCATATTTGTTGTGGCCTGCATGCAGTGTGACTTATGCCATTAACATCTTAGTGTGGTTTGTGTAAGGTATGGCATTGCCTTGCTGCAGGCATCTGCATGTGTCTGTGCTGCGTACGACAACTATGCTGGGAATGTGTGTGTATTGGGCCATGGCTTGCCTCTTTGGACAGACATATTGGTGGACTATCATCAAACTCTGCATTAAAGTGTTTTCTTAGGACACTCACCTCCTTCCACCGATGAGGTGGCCCCACACTCCATGTCTCCCACGCCGATCAGGCTTGCCCATATGTCCTCCCACCCGGTCAACTTTATGGGAGAGCTTGCACCTCTGCCAGTTGCCATGGCCTGGCTCCTGTTTGCCGAGAGGATGTTGCTGACTCGGAGGCGCAAGTCATCCCACCTCTTCCTGCAGTCCTTGGTTGTGCGGGGGGTGTTGCCAACCGTGCTTACTTTTTCCGCCACTAGAGCCCAGATCTCCTTTTTTCTGATGAAATCCTCCCTCTTGATGCTCTGGGCAAACACGACATTGGCATTCTCTGCCAGGGTCTCCGCGAGCATGGTGAGCTCATCTTCGTTGAAGCGCTCCTTACGCTGGCGTGAGGCGCCCTTTTTCACAGCCTTGGGCATTGTAGTATTGTAGTGGATGGAATTTGGCACACAGCAATGTACTACAGGTCCTGGCTTCTGAGGATCGCAATGGATTGTGTTTTTCAAGATGGCCGCCTTGCTCTTTCCCGTTCCTGTGCGATTGCGCTACTTCCGGTTCCGCTTATTTACGGTGACCGCTAATAGCGGTGGCTGCTAATGCCGTCTTGAATCATGCCGGTAGTGCAATCTGCGCTTTACATGGTGCCGCTAAGGGCCTTTTTCTGGGCTTTTACAGCATGCCCGTAATGTCCTTACCGGCATGGCACAAAGCTTGTGCCCGCAAAGTCGTAATAGCCCTCTATTAGCGGGCGCTTACCTACACGGACACAGTATTTGCTCCATGCCGGTAAGGACAGTTACTTACCTCCAACCTTGTAATGACCCCCAAGGTCTTCTAGGTGTATTAAGAGAGGTTTGTCCAGAAGATAGAAAACCTAATACCAGGTTTGAGTAATGGACGGAGCTCTGAGGGCTTAGAGTGCATGTTTTAGTTTATAGACTTGACTGTTGATGTGCACTGTGTATTTAGAGGAATGCTGGTGACCCTAGGCTGGGGGCACCATTATTACAGCCGGCCTCCGCCTAGAGGAGGGTTGTCATGTTCCTCATTGGGGCATTGTCATGTCCATAGTCAGTGGGCGACTGAGTTATGTGGATAGTGGTCTGTGTTTGCCTGTTTGAAAGCAGGCCACTGCGATAATGGCCGGTGCCACCTAGGTGTCAGGTCATGTCTCTGGGTTGAGTTTTGCACTGTTGTTTCTAGGGGGGTGGAGATGGCCTGGCTGATCAGTGTTCTGCTACACATTACAGAGCGACTGCTTTGGATAAGAACGTGGCTGTGGCTGGAGGAGTGATGATGTCATGATATGCATGGTGTATGAACTCCATTCCACTACACATTTCAGGACGCCACTGGAAATAGCCATGTTTTTGAGTGCTTTCTGATGGAGAGTTAGTATTTGCTACAGCGCATGTGTAGTGGAAGGGAATTCCAGATGGAGGGGGCTTGGATAGAGAAGGCGGATCCTACTATTCTGGTGGAGTTGTGGGGGGGATTACGAGAAGGAGTGCCGAGCCTGATCAGAGAAATCTGGTCGGATTGTAGCGAGTGATCTTGCACTAGAGGAACTCTGGTCCAGTGTTATGGAGGGCACAGTGTATTATGCCCATATCCTTAAAGGTGGCCGTCGGCTAATAGGCAGCCAGTGTAATACTCTGAGGGTGATATGTTGTCTGGGTGAGAGGGCAGGGAGGGGTCTGGCTACAGAGTTTTGGATTTGTTGGAGTTTCCTGAGCTGATGTTCTTGGGACGCTTAGATAGAGGAAGTTGGCATAGTCTAAGCGGGAGAAAATAATGGCAAGTGTTGCAGAGATCCTATGCAGGTAGGATAGGCAAGGGAAGATTCGCCTTAGGACACGTTGGTAGAAGTTGCATGTTTGGAACACAGAGTTCATATGTTGGGCGAGGAATAGCTCTGAGTCCATTGCGCATCGTAGATTTTTTACAGAGGTGGAAGCTGCATGTGGGGCTCCTAGGACGTGTAGCCAGGGTTTCAGTTGGGGGATGAGAGTGGTTTTGCAGCATAGTAGTATTTCACTTTTGCCAGGGTTGAGGAGAAAGTGGTTGGCTGTCATCCAGTGATCGATTGCAGGGAGGCAGGAGGAGAGGTTGGGTTGGAGGGATGTTGGTGTTTTGGGAATCTTGAAGACGAACAGAGTATCATCTGCATAGTTATAGCATGAAAGGTTGTGGGAGTTGATGGGTGCCGACAGTGGGCTGAGGTAGAGATTGAAGAAAAGGGTTTACGGGGAGCCTCCGTGAGGGACTCCTATTGGCACAGGGCAAGGGGAAGAGGTGAAAGGTAAAAGGAGCATGATTTGCGATCGATTAGAATGGAATGATGAGATTAATTTTAGAGCTGAGTCTCTGATGCCTAGTGCGTACCTCTCAACTCACACACTTTTGCGGTTGTCACCCGCCTTGTAAAGAGCTGACTCACCCACCAAGCCTCCTGCACAGCCATTCATTTCAATGAGCTCTCACCCGCCAAAAACAAAATCGGATGTTTTCACCCACCTTTGCGACATTATGCTAGTGGCAAATGCTTATTTGTCTTGTGCACTTTCTTTCAGTTGGGAAAGACAAACTGAAAGATATTTGCATATTTCACTTTAGAATGCGTTTAGTTCCTGTGACGTCACTTCCTATTTCGTACATCACAGTCCTCCACTTTTTTCCGTGCTTGAGCCATACCTCCCCACTCACGCGCTTTTGGCAGGAGTCACCCGCATTGCAATCAGCTGAGTCACAAGGCAAGTTAACTATGCGACCACTCACTTCAATGGGCTCTCACGAGATCCAAAAAGAAATTGGCTCTTTTACCCCCCCATTGCGACTCGGCGACTCAAAAGGTTGAGAGCTATGCTTGAGCAATGCTTCTGGAGAAAACACAGAGTACTTTTGCAAGGATGTTGCTGAACGGTGAGTTTCACCATTTCCTCAGAACCAAATACAGTTTACTTTACAAACATGGGCAGGAGCTTTCGCAGAATTGCCCATTAGCGCATTCATTCAAATGTTCTGGATCCGAGAAGGTTGTGATTATTATTATTTTTTTCTCTTTGTTTGCTTTTGATGGTGATTTGCTGGATCGAGAATCGTGGCAGCCCGTTTGTAGTAGCCGTTGTTTGGCTTCCTTTCAAGGTATCTTCAAGGCGGGAAACCCCGTGTTACCTCAGAGCTGCTGCTGGGCGGGAAAGAGACGCAGCGTCTGCGAGCGCGAGATACAGAGCGCAGGCCTGGCAGGCGATCCCCGACTGTTACGTGAGATTGCCGCGCGGGCTATGACGCCCTGAGCATGCTGCAGAGCTGTGCCATATATCCCGAAAGATAAATACACTGCTCTGTTTGATTCCAGGGATCCAGGCTGTCTTTGTGGCCTCCTTCCCGACAGGAGCATTCCTTTCTCGGAGATACAGCACACCAGGCGTGTAGTGCAGTCGTATCAGGAGCCAGCATCGATAAGGAGTCTGGGAATAGCAAACCATTAAAAAACAGCTATGCTCTGCCTTGGAGCCAGCACTAAAAGGAACAGCCCGCTTTGCCCTGGCACGCGTCTCCGGTCTTTTTAGACATCTGGTAGCTGCTTATGTGTTTTCTTGGCTTGAACGCAAACATAAAAAGAACCAACTGCACAGGGCAGTTATTTATTAGATAATATTGAAACCTGGGAGAAACAATAGAATACATAGCACTGGACAGGACACTGAACCTACCTCTCCGACATCATTAAATCATTGCAATTTAAATGTTTTATTGATGCGTACTTACCGTTAACAGGCAAATAAGAACTTAGAAATATTTACTTTTTGGTCATTATTACCCCAAATGAGGGGCACTCGTCTAGATGTTACTGCCGCAAAAGCCTCAATTGCTGTTAATGAATCTACTTTTACAATAATTTCACCCCCAATTGAAAGTGTAGCAAGAGCTAAGAGCTCTCTTAATTTGGTGAACATAGCGCTCAGGGGCCTTCCCAAATACTCAGTGGGGAGAATGGAAGAAGCGTGTGGAAGAAAGGGAAAGAGTTAGGCGGCAGATAAAAAGGGGGTGCATTTCCAGCTATATAACGTAAGGTTAGGTTATAAATAAAGAAAATACAAATACATGGGATGTTAAAAGTGCCTTGGAACTACTTCAAAGTGCAAAAGAGGAAGACAAGAGAAGTAGGTAGGCTATGAGGTGAAACGCTAATGTTGCCGTATGATGTGAGTACCTAACACATTTTGCCAAGTGATGTGAGCTCATGAGCATTAAATAGCAAAACCTGGCATATGGTGAAAGTACCTGAGTACTTAGGCATACCATAGCAATAGTTGCCATGGCAATAGTTGCCTAGTGCTGTGTTTACACGGGGCATATAATGCTTACATCTGGCCAATGATTGAGTATAAATAACACTGACGAGTACAGAGTGAAGACCTGTACACATCACCAAATGATTAGGATATGATGCAAGGGTATGGCCAACATATTGAAATACCGTCTACATTGTGTGAGTTGCTGTTGTCTGCTGGCAAAAGCGGGCAATTTGTGTACCTGGCACTGATGATTGTACTTCACTGAATGAGGCCAATAACTGTAATTTGATGTGAGTATGTAAACATATCCTGACAAATGATACTAACATGAAAACTGTAGCGCTAGGCAAATTGTGAAAGTCCATGGACATGTGATCTCAATACTTATAGTAGCAGCGAAGAATGTTTACAAGTCAAAACACGATACACGATTTCTACCTTTGCACATAATAGTTTTTCATAATTGATATTTATTTAATTTATGTATTTATTGCATTTGTTACACGCCCAAACCCTTAGGTATCATGGCATGGTTGCAGAGCAATAATTCACATATTACACAAGATTGTTCATCTATTGCACAATGTAGACCTTTGAGAAACATAAATACATACAATTACACAAAGATGGTCGGCACAAGTTGAATAGAGCATATTTAAACCCACTCAATATGGTTATCCTTTCTTCTAGTTAAAGAGCCATGTTTTGAGTGATTTTTTGAATCCTGAGAAGGAGCCCTATTCTTTGATACTGTTGGGGAGGGAGTTCCAATGTTGGGGGCTAAGTAGTGGAAGCTGCTGTCCCCCTAACGTTCACAATCTCTCTCTCTCTCTCTCTCTCTCTCCCTCTCTCTCTCTCTCTCTCTCTCTCTCTCTCTTTCTCTCTCTCTCTCTCAACACTGGCAGTTATCCCCCATTAAGTGCAATCCCCTTCATACTTAAAGCATTTGTCTTCTCTAAACCACTAAACCACTAACTCACCTTTTATCAGCTCGTTGTCCCTTTGCCTAAAGCTTGAAAAGCACCAACAAAGATAACGGGTCTGTAGCAAGGGGGCCTAACACACACGTTATTGGCAAACAGGTGTAGCCAGGCACACCATATACTCATTATATAACTTTACTGAAGACTTTGTCCGCCGCTTACCTGGGTCCAAAATCACTCTGGTGAGCCCTGCTGTGACGTGGGGAAGGGAGAAGAAATCAAAGATTAGGACAGGATTTTGCACAAATACACCTAAGGAAAAAAGAAACAGCGTTAAAGTAACCGGCACGGAGAAAGTAAGATAGCAAATGAATGCTGATGTACGGTTCTTTTAGTTATTGTGTGCTTACTGATACCTTTCTCTTCCCATACTGCAGCAGGGCTTTGAGTGTTTTTTTTTTAAAAGGAGGAAATCACAAGACACTAAACACAATTTATCCAAAGCAGCTGTGTATCTAAAAACACCCTGACCAGTATAAAAATAGTCCCTTAAAATATTAAACATTTTAAAAAGTCTTTACAGTGCACTGTACTAACACTATGCATAAAACCACCATACTTGGGAGACAGCTTGGCTAGGGCTGTCTCAAGATCCTTACTGCTGCTCTTTCTTGATGTTCTTCTGTCTTGAGCTCTCTTGTGATAGTTCTCTTGCTGTGGCAGTCAGACAGCAGCAGGCAACAGCATTAGCAATTTGTGGGGGCCCCAAAGTCCTTACTTGGGCTGGACTGCGTATGCAAGATGCAGTCCAGGAATCAGATACAGTGGGGGGAGCCCAACAACTCTCTTACACCTGGGCCATGGAGTCCTGATGGGCCACCTATCATAGCAGCGGCCCCCTTTATTTATATGCAGCGCACAAGGGCCGAAAACATTGGGCACGCCCTGGTAATTAAATGTACTTTGGGCTTGCAGCGGTTATTGTGGGCCACCTGGGGACGGCAATGCTCATGGGAGCTCCTCTTCTTGTCAGGGGATCCTCAAATGAAAGGCCAGGCAGTGGCGTGATGGCGTGGGGCCCTTAGAGGGTTTTTTCCGTTGTGTCCGGCGCTCCGCTCGTGCTCGTGTAACTATTTATTACCTTTGTTAATGGTAAAGGGACCGATGTGCATTGTCCTTTACTTTTTTTTTTTTTTTTCTGGATCCCTGGCGTGGCTTCTCTCGCTGGGGATCCTTTTCTTTTCATGCCCCCCTTTGAACTATCCTTGGCCCCGAGGATAGCTATGGCTTGTTCTATAAACTTGTCAAGCCATGATTTAGAATGACAGACACCCGGATGCCACCCAGCACCCTGAATCTCAGGCACCTTCCACAGTACCCCTGAAATCCAAGGAACCTGTTCCAAAGAAAGAGGAATGGAAGGCTGAGAGAAATGGGCAATGGGAACTTCACACTAGACCCCTGATGAATCATTAGTTAATTTCATAACAGGTCTGCTCTCCCTGGTGGTATGACGGAGAGCAGCCGGGGCCTCTTCTAGGTTTTCCTCCTGACCAGGCATTGGGTGCTGTGACAAGTAAGTGTCAGTATCCTCCTGTGGAGGAACAGGTAAGAGATCCTCTACCATGTTCAGCATAGTATGGCAATTGGAACAGGTTCTGGATTGGACTTTGATGCAACACTATCAGGATGGGATTCAGGCTGGCTCTGTGGGTGTAGGGACCAACACTAATGTCTGATTTAACCATTGGTCTGGGTAGACCCAAATTGATCGCTCTTGGCATCATGTGTTCACTGGCTTCTGGAAGGCCTTCTGATGGTCTTGCAGTCTCGGTAGCTGGAGAAGCTTCTGGGGATTGAGCCTTCAAAGGATCTTCTTTGGGCCTTTCAATGTGGAGTCGCCGCTGTCCTTTTACCGGCCCCTTGGCTGGTACTTCTTCAGTCACCTCTGGTGTCAGCTAAGCCTCATCCCCAACTGGGAACAGTTGGTCTGGTACAAGGTCTTGATATTCCTTGGCTGTACCCCCTCACGCAGTAGGTAGACAGGGAGATCTCCTAGCTGATGCTCTATGGTGAAAAGTTGTGATTCCCACTTGTTACATTTTTTCTTTCCCAGACTGCTGATCAGCACACAATCACCAGGTTGAAGTGCATGAAACTGGACCTTGGCATCGTAGCAGTGTTTATTTCCTTCCACAGTCTTCTCTGTGGCAACCTGGGCGAGCTGATGTGATTGCTCTAGTTGACACTTGAGCTGTTTTATATGGCTGGCATAGTTCTCACTGCCTGTTCCATCTACAGACACTCAAAAACACAGGTCTACAGCCAGCCAGGCATCCCTTCCAGGCATCAAGAAATATGGTATAAACCCAGTGGCATCATTCTTTGTGCAGTTGTAAGCATGGATCAGGGTGGCCATATGCTGACTCAGCCTGTTCTTCTCCACTGGTCTCAGGGTGCCCACCATTGCCAAGAGGGTCTGATTAAATCTATCACTTGGGCATCCCCCTGGGGGTGATATGGAGTTTTACATGTCTTGATGCCAACTAACTCCAGCATCTGCTTTATGAGCGTCGATTCAAAATCCTCTCTCTGGTGGGAATGAACCCTGGCCGGCCAACCCTAGTGCAGTCATTACTTTTCTCAAAGCACGTGGGCTACGATGGTGGCATATTGATCTTTGGTGGGAAACGCCTGCACGTACCGTGAAGTGGTCTGTCACCACCAGGATATGCTGTACACCACGTCTGTCCATCTGGAACTTGAGGAAGTCAATGCAGACGAGGTCAATGCAGTGCTTAATTAGGAAAAAACAAAAAAGTTCACGGGCCAAACAATCTTGACTTAGTAATGCCGGCTCTGTGGCGTCATGGTGCCGGCAGCCAGGCTCAATGCTGTATCGGTCCACCACCAGACCATCACACTGCTGCTACTCCATGTCACATGTTTGGCACTGCAGCAACTGCTGGCACAGACTAGTATTGGGATGGAGGGGGAAGGAGCACACATGGGTTCAGGAACTATCTTGATATGCAAATGAAATAAAGTTGCTTTAGGTCACTAATCAAATATTTTCAACATCATGAATAGCAACGTGCTGGACGTTGTGACAATGAATATGCATATCTAGCTTAGTTTATTACACAACTTCTTTACATGTCTTAAATCACTGAAGATACTGTGGGGTTATCTAGATTTTTCAGTTTGGCTTTACCTTGCATTCTGGGATTTATAGTTTACCATCCAGGATGTGAAAATTAAAGCCACAATGATATTCTGTTGGTTTAACAAGTTGCTATAAGGATTTACATGCTGTCATGCGGCTTTATTATTTCAATTTTTGTTTTTTGTAAATAAACTCTATAATCCCTTATTACTGTAGAAATGAAAAACCCAACTATTTGAGACAACGTTTGTGATCATGGTCAGACCCCCCAACCCCTCGACAATCGTTCTGACCACCCCACGGACGCCCTCCTTTTTGGATGCAGCCAGACTCAGTACCATGAGTTCCCTTTTCCACTTCCACCCCTGGGTTAAGCACAGTGAGATTGAGCGAGTTGCCTGGGATCATGGGAAGCCATTTTACTCACTTTGAGCTGGACAGACTAGAGTGGAGCTGGAGGAGAGGGCTACTGTCCCAGTCCTCCTTCAATGACTGAAAAAAAACTCAGTTGCCAACTTGCAGCCGACCGCCCACCCGCCTCTGCTGATTCCTGTGCCAGTGCCATTGCCTGCCGTGGGCACCAGACAGGGTGTGTCTAAGTCTCACTGAGTCTGCGCACCCCTGCCTGGCTGGCACGCACGGACAGTCCCGCACTGCAGAAGCACACACCACATTCAAACAACGGGTGACCTGCTGACCCGTGTGACACACACCAGGCATCAGCAAGAACAAAATAAAAAGGAAATAAGCTGGTGCGCCGCTCAGAGCATGATTGCATACCGGGCGGGACAGCAGTTTTAAATGTCAGGGTGCAGACAGCAATTTACTTAAGCAAGTATTGTTCCCAGGGGAGTTGCTAGGTCTGGAAAAGACCCGGGGCTAAGCTGATGTCGGAATTGTTGGGACTGGGGGCTAGCTAGTCTTTTGGCTGTAGGTCCTGAGATTCTATCCGGGGCTACAACCAAAAGATCAGGGGCTATAGCCCCCTTAGCCCCTCTCTAGCAACACCCCTGATGGTTCCTATTGTGTAAGTAGTGTAAGACGGGTCGGGTCCTCCAGGCCAGTTGACTAACTCGTTACAGTCATCTGGACTGAAGGAGGACCTGACCTGCTCGCAACATGGGCCTGCCTGGGTCCGGACGGCAACGCCAAGCATTGCTGCATATTCCCGTTCCTGTCCTAATGGCAATGAGCATTTCTGGGCTCCCGGGCACTGCAGCGGAGGGTAGAGTGCCCTGGCAGTGGTGATCTGCAGTCCCCCCGCAACAAACAAAACTACCAACATCGCGGGCCAAGGTCTCTCTGCAGCTGGCCTGCTATTGCTACTGAGTACTTAAGCAGGCCTTGGTGCACTGCACTGTGTGGCAGCCTCTTTTTTGGCATTTATTTTTAAGAAGATGATCTGACTGTCTGCTCCGCCGTGGAGCACTGGGAGTAGTGAAAGTCAGATCAAACAAAAAATAAATGCCAACAAATAGGAGAAATGCATTACAAATAAGCAATGCATGTAAGACGCTGCTGCAAAACATCTAGGCTGCAGTCAGTATCACTGGGTTTTAACAGTGCACGGAAAAGAGTTGGCATGTAGCGCAGTCGTTTAAACAATTGCACTTCAGTATCCATTTTCAAGAAGCAGCCCTATGTGGTTAGCTCCTTATTCGGGGTTCTAATATCATATTAGCACATGGAGATGGTTACTGACTTCCTCTCAGCCAATCAGAATATTGAGAGTCCAGTCAATAGCTATTGGTATAGATTGCATTCTGAACATTCTGTCTTTTGAAGCAGACAGGGAAACAACAATGCAATTTCCAGGCATAATGTTCTTCAACAAGACACTTTTTCTCTGAGAGGACAATTTTATTTGCTACAATATCCTATTTAACACAGGAAAGGGAAAGCTGAAACCTGGGAGAAAGATTTTAATTTCTTATAGAGAAACCATTTACTTTTACATGCTCATGTTAAACCTGTCTTAGTTCATCCCAGGTTGCAATTAAAATGCCTCACTTATCCAGACAACCATGCTATTAAATTACTACAACATAAAACCACACTTGGGGCCTGATTCACAGAAGTTTTTTATAATGGTGCACTCCTATTGAAAAACGATCTGTGAATTAGGCCCTTAATGTACTATTGGCTATTTCCTTTTCTCACTCTTAAAGTGACATTTTTGACTTCACCTCCAAAGCTTCAAAACATGTGTTGCTACCACCACCAGGTGAGAATATCCTTATAGACCTCAGGAGGTGTAATTATCGCTCGCAATAATGAACCTTCCCCAAATTCGCCTCTTGCCATACCTTGGTGGTGAGTCATTATCCCATGATAATGACCACTCCCTTAGACTAAAAGGCTGTACTATAAAGGATAATTTTGCAAGCCTAAAATTGCACCTGCATTTGTTTGCTAAGTGATATACGATGATTCTGCAATTTTTAAAGGAAAGGTTTAGGCATAGATTGACCGGTGTTAGAATAAATCATTTCTATGCAGCTTCCTAGGGCATCACCAATTGAAGGGCACCATTCTGGCTCTTACAACTCCAAATTTGGCCCCCACTGTAAATGGGCTTCACAATGACACTTTGCCAGCAGTGTGGTAAATCCTTGTACTAGCTCTGGGAACGGAATAAATGACTCATAAGCATGGGGGAAAAATGCACCAGGTTCCAAAATTGTATTCCCTATTTCTTTTTCTTGCATTAAGGATCATTCTTAAAAGGAAAAATTGCTTTTGCAAATTAAATCGCTCATGCAGTTTGGCCGCAATGCATAATTTGTGTGTTTTGATGCACCCGGGGTGTGCGTAACGCATCCCTTCACACATACCTGATTCACTAAAGGGAGACACCCAGAGAGCACTTCCGCCAGTTGCACAGTTCCAGTGGTCTTCCGTGTAACATGGCACATGCAGCTAAAAGTGCACAGCAAAAGGTGTCTTTTTGCAATCACGATTGCCCTGCACTGCTCTCACAATTAAAGTGCTCATGCATTGCATGAGGGTGTTGAACTGGGTGTTCTCTCAGACAGCCCTTTAAGAGGAGTAGCTATACTCTGGAGATGGATGGGGATGCAGACCTTATTCATACATCAATAATCAAGACAACACAAATAGCTTGTCAAAGTTTGTCTGTTTTAATATCAAGTATCTAAAACAGAGAGGACAACGAACATCAGCAATTGCTCGATCCTCTGACTCTACTTATTTCATAAAATATCTGGGCTCTTATACCCAAAACTGGTCATCATTGACATTCAGTATTCCAGGACCAGTGCAAGTTTCCCTTACAAACATCCACAATAAACGCTTTGGCAAGGCAATTGTCTACAAGGGCCTGTTCAAATGTCTCTTATTAAATGTGTCGAAGTTAGCACAGAAGTGACCAGTGAAAAATTCCCTCATGCTTTGGTATACATACACCATGTGCAAGGTAGGGCACATGGTTACAGTTAAGGCATGGTAAGGCCCTTGCAAACAAGCTTATAGATACATAAATGCACAGCATGGCCGGAACCAGGACAAGCTACCCTCACACACAACTGGTACAGCATGGACAGGGCCAGTGCAATTTTAGGGGAAGGTACAAGGAGCATACTGTGCAACCATGCCTGATTTATGTGCTGTCTATAGGCAATACCTAGGCAACATCTCTCTGTCTGTCTTTTTGTGTGTGAGTAGAAGGGTGAGGTAAATAAAATGGGGCTGATGATAGCAACACACATACACATTCCACTTTTAAGGGCAAGCACACTGAATGGAAAGTGCTATCAACATCCCCTATATTCATTGTCCTCCTACTTGTCTAATACACCAGCCTTGCTCTTAAGTGACCCTAATTTAGAGGGTCAGAACTTTTTTTAAGCATCACATTTCCTATATTTAGTAATGACCTTACAAAATGTACACTTAGTTGGATGCCTTTCACTGTAGGTTTAATGTAACATTAGATGGCCCAAATAAAATATTGATAGGTTGAGAAATGTTAATTTACTCTCAATATGCACATATTCTCAGAGAGCATGCTTATCTTGGTTTTATTACCTGCACTAGATAAACCTACACGGCATACAGGCGCAAGCCCAGACTGGCCGTAGCTGCTCAGCATTGTTTGGAAAGTTAGTACAGAAAACTGCAACTAAACTGTGCAGGTTTTGGTTGATAACTTTCCAAGAAATGCTACTTAATGTTTGCAGCTATGGATTTACGTGCATACAAAATATGACAACTTGTCAGTATCCTGTGTGCTCAAAGTAGTTCATGCAGCCATTTTAAAGTTTCAGGACTAAATATAATTCAGCTTGAAACAAACCCTAAAACAAACCAAGAGCTACAACTTTCAGAATGTTCATCCTATTGATAATGTTTAACAAACATTGTACGGAAAGCACAGCACACTTTGCCATATTCTGAGGTTGTGAGGAAAAGTCTCATTAGCTCCTTGTTACAGAACTTGTTTGAGACCCCTACTCACATCCAATCTCCCGCCTGCTTCTATCCAGGTTGTCTGGATCTACTGGCCCATGCTCCGCATACAGACATTCCAGCGGTGGATCTACCATGATTATGACCTGCCTGGAGTGAGTGACCAGTGGGTTATGATGTTGTTTTTATCACGACATCTTCCTATTCGGCCTCCATGTTTTTCACTTTTACACCAGCAGTTTTGTGTGCTGTCTGAAAGCAGGTGTAAGAAGGAAATAAGGCCACCTCTACTGCCATGCGAGTGACTCCTAGACCTGAGAGCACTGTGGTTTGCTGCAGTGCATCATGTAGCCACTTTATTTTCGATTGTATTACTACTTTTCAGCAATTAATTACAGAGGCAAAAAACTGTGCATATAGCACCCCTTGCTAGACAGTAGCCTGGGCAGCTGCCTAGTTCGCCTCTTGCTTGCACCAGCCCTGAGAGTGCGGCATATATATGTGATATATTATGACCATGATAAAGGTCTCCAGCTCCAATTACTTATTTGTGTACTAACATGCCTGCAATAACACATTAGAACATGCATTGTCAAAGCCAATAGCTTCTGCTGCTGCATAACCATTTTTATAGGCGGAAACTTCATAACTCTAGGTATACATGCCAATTACCAACTATTTTAATCATAAGCCCAGAAAGTACCATCATTTGTCAGACATTTTACATCATGTTCTCTGGTACTCACACTATGCATTTACTGTTATTGGGTACCAATATATGGTGCAATCAAAATCCAGGACACTCACCATATCAAAACCCAGGGTACTTATACCTTTACCGGGTATTGCCATAAATACACCAGGTTCTTGCACCAATATCATTACCATCCAATGATCCAGGTATTCACTTCAGTATCGAAGATATGCACAATTAGCATTGGAGTGCCAGTTTCCATGATGCCCAATTGGGAGGCAGTGCCAGAGTGCCAGACTTCATTATGCCCGGCTAGCAAAGAAGTGCTTGGATATACTATGCCCAGTTAGTATAGCAGTGCAAGATTCCATTATGCCCAATTAGGACAGCAGTGTCAGGCTTGATTATGCATACTTAACACAGAGGGCTATACCAATATGCCAGATGATAATATGCAATAGAAGATTCAAACCGGCCCAGCTAGCACAGTAAGACCACATTCAGTTAGTTGTAGTTATCACAGTAAAGCAAGGCACTGTAATGAAGCACCATCACCATAAATCCAGACTTCAGTATACCCATCTAGTACTGCATTTACATATTATGTAGGGGCTCTCTGTGTGTGATGCAGCAGAATGTATTTGGTGCTGTGTGAGAGTGCAGTGCTGTGTCTGAAGTTCAGTGCTGGCATGGGATGTGCAGCACAGTTCTGAGGGTGGTGTCTATGCATTGCAGCACCAGCGCAGTATATGTGTGTGTTTGTGTGCAATGCACTGCTGGGGTGGTGTGTATGTGCGCATGCACTACAGTGCTGTGACCACGTGTAAGCAGTGCTGGAGTGGTGTGTGTAGTGCTGTGACAGTTTGTGTGTGCAGTACTGGGATTAGCTTTGTGTGCAGTACAATGAAATGCTGAGGACAATGTGTGTGGTGCTGACGGTGAGCTGGCTGTGCACAATGCAGTGAAAGAGGCAGTGTGCATGTGTGTATGCAGTTCAGTGATGAGGGGTGTGTGTGCAGTACTTGATGCAATGTGTGCAGGGATGTGTTGCAGCTGTGTGCCTTCATGCAGTGCAGGGATGGTCTGAGTGCAGTAAAGTGAGTAAAGTGCTAGAGTCTGTGTGTGCAGCATGGTGTTGGAGTTGTGTGGATGCAGTGTAGCAGGACCCAGCACTGTAATAAAGGGTGAGCATAAGGTTAGCATCACGGTGCCTTGGCACCAGCAGACTTGTACGTGAATTCTATCCTGTCCTTAAACATATGGCAGAGGTTTGAGATCTAGCTGTATAGAGTGAAAATTGCAACAGGTGAGGGGGCAACAGAGCAGGAGAAAAGAGGATGTGTGCAGTCCCTGCCCTGCCCTGCCGCATCATGTGCATTCTCTCTCCTGCAACATATTGAGGCTAGGCTTGCCATCTCTCTTTGGGAGCAAAGACTGCGACAGTGTTCAGGCTGTGACATCCTTAGAGTCACTGAAGGCATCCTGCGGGTCAGAATAATGGGCACAGTCCCTCTCTTTTCAGCACAGTCCCTCTCTTTTCAACTACGCCTCCTTGATGCACAAAAATGGAGAGGTTGACCAGCACAGCCAAAGGTTTACTAGAGCCCAGCAATTCTACACCACACGCTTGACACCAAGGCACGGACAACATCGTCACTACTAAACTAGCTCCAGTCCCAATAACATTTTGGATCTGCCATCAGCACCCTAGTCTTTACTTGACACTCTGTTCCGAGTGATGCCGGTGTGTGTGGCGAGTAGAGTTACTGGATGGGTTCTAGGACTGAGGCAACACCGATTTCCTGTGCCTGGCTTTCATTAACCAAATTCATGATCAAAGTTGCAGAGTTGTTTAATTTAATCGGAATACTGCTTTTTACATGACACTGATTTCTTTAATGGAAGGTCAGGAGTGGAAAGGTGGGTTGAAGGATTCACGTGCTGTAGGCTGATTGTGTTGGTGGCGGCTGGTGGCAGGAAGTGTGTGATGGCACTGCTTGGTGGTGATGGTGGCAGCGCACTAGCGGGAGTGGTAAGGATGTGGGTGGTGAAGGTGGCAATGGATGCTGATGGATAGTGTTGGGTGGGGTTATGGTTGATATGAGGCTTTGAGGCTGATTGATCTTGTGCATGCTATTTTGAGTGGTGGTTGGCGGGGGTGATGGGGCTGAGGTGTTGTGGTTGTTGATTGGGCTGGTGGCGGCTGGTGGCAGGAAGTGTGTGACGGCACTGCTTGGTGGTGATGGTGGCCATGCACTAGCAAGAGTGGAAACGATGTGGAGGGTGAATGTGGCAATGGACAAGGATGGATAGTGTTGGGGGGGGTTGATATGAGGCTTTGAGATTGATTGATCTTGTGCAAGCTATTTTGAGTGGTGGTTGGCGGGGGTGATGCGGCTGAGGTGGTGTGGTTGTGATTGGGCTGGTGGCGTTGGTAAAGATGATGATAGGGTGTTATTGGTGAATTCAAATGGACTTGAACCATTTAAGTGATCACCATTCCTCACTAAACCCCTCCACAAGCACCTCACTAGTAGAGTCTGTCGGCTCCGGGTAGCTTCAAAGCCCGATTCTTCATCCCCATCGCACGGCAGTGGAAGAGGCAGATACGTGCAGAGCATTAAGAAATGTTGCAGACACTGTTGCCATGTGCACTGCCGCTTTCCTAGTCTCAGCCATGCTCTTTACCCGTTCCTCCGTCTGCCCTAGTAGCCCTTCAGTGCCGTTTCTATATTTCTCTCTCAATTGCCAATCCCAGTCATCTTTGATAATGGGAAGTAGTAATGTGCACAGGAATAGACTGTTACCAAGGCGACGCCCTGCCCTGGTCATACATGCATCCTCCATTGTACCCTACCAACATATTTTCATCTCAGGTCCTGAGAGTGTAAAATGTGAATGACCCGATTCCAACCCCGACAGCATTTGATATGTACTACTAGCCTGTTGGCAAATTCGAGATCTTCACTGGACCTCAGTGGCAAAGTGGTACAAAGTGTTGATGATCTGCACGTGCCAAGAGGGGCGAACACTCTGAGCGTTAGCACTCACTTGGCTTGTGAACAATATTAACATGTCACTGCCGAGTAGCGGCAGAATGCGGCAGGTTTTTTTGTCCATGACAGGTTTTATATATATAGTTTATTTTTATTTACAATATTTATTTTGTGCACTGCTATATCAGAAAAGTCTGGTAGCACTTCTAGTTTGAAGCTATGGGCCCAGGGAGAGCAGGATTTTCTTGTAAGTGTATATTTTCAAGATTTCAAGATTTTATTGATATACTTATAGCCAATATTGGCTTTGTATAACATTTTACACATTACATCTGTTTACATTACAAGGTTAAAATCAAAAATAGTATTAATACCAAAGCTAAAAATGAAATTTAGAGAACACTCTGGGACGCATTTATAAAAATCTCAACAATTTTCAGATACAATTAGACTATAAAATATATCAAATTGATATCATCACCTCTAAGAAAAGTCTCCCATACACCATCTAAAATGTTCATGTCAACGGTATTACTGTATGATTTGATATATTTAAAATGAAGGCGTTTCAAACTTGCACAATTGATAATAAGATCTTGGAGGGATTCCAACATTTTAATGCTGCATAAGCAGCAGCAGCAGCGTTTGTCGCGACTGAGGCCCATCCATGCACCCTTAATCTTTAGCACTGAGGCCCATCCATGCACCCTTAATCTCTAGCACTGAGGCCCATCCATGCACCCTTAATCTCTAGCACTGAGGCCCATCCATGCACCCTTAATCTCTAGCACTGAGGCCCATCCATGCACCCTTAATCTCTAGCACTGAGGCCCATCCATGCACCCTTAATCTCTAGCACTGAGGCCCATCCATGCACCCTTAATCTCTAGCGCATCTGAGACGTTAAATTTCATTAATAGATACGTGCAAAATGTTCTCACGCTCGGGTAAGCCTTGAGGTACTCTGGTGTACGTGTATGCATGGCTCTCATTTTACAATACGATAGATATATAGTTTATTTTTATTTACAATATTTATTGTGTGTACTGCTATATCAGAACAGTCTGGTAGCACTTCTAGTTTGAAGCCATGGGCCCAGGGAGAGCAGGATGTTCTTGTAAGTGTATATTTGTAAAGCGCTTATGCACAGGTGAAGTGCTGCAAAGCGCATGGTAAGGGGATACTTTTTTTCAGAAAAGACTTGTTTTTGGGATAGTTCTGAATTGGAGAACGCGTGGACCAGTGCATAGGGCCACGAGAGAGTGTCTCCCATTATATAAGGACTTCCGAAATCTTGTTTCTGACTTTGTTTTTGACTTGCAAATAGAAATAAACAGCTCAAACTAGTCCTGTTGTGAAGAGAAAATGCGTCTGATTTACTGCAGTGAAATAATGTTGTTTGAGAATACGCTACCACATTTTTAAGCATTGAATTGTTTCATGAATGCTTGCACTCATTGTTTAACCAATACTCGTTTAAAATACAATGCACAATTTTGACCCATCGCCCAAATGTTTGCAAGCTCGCGGCTCACCAATTGCCTCAAGCAGCCAATAAAAGTATGCATCGAAATATTTCGTAGTTTGAATTGGAATAACTCATGGCAATCCCTTCATAGCATTTTACCTTTTCTTTTAAAAGATCCATGCACTGAATTGTCTCCCAAGTATCCAGTTCTGCGCTGGACCAGAACACCATTTTGTATCGTATCTTCACACTTGCACTATGACTTATAGATGGTTAACGCTGGCAAGTTGTGCTCCACGATGTTCAAAGGTGTTGTCGGTGGTGTGTGATGGGTGATGATGGGCTCCAGGTGCTGTGGTTGTAGATTGGGTTTGGGGAGTTGGTAAGAGTGATGATGGACGGAATGCTATTGGTGAGTTGAAATGGACTCGAAACATCTAAGTGCTTACCATTCCTCTCTAAGCACACACCCCCAAAAAGGGCTAGGGGCAGCGTGCACAAGGGGCCTCCTAAGGACAATCATAGGCCCTGGCACTTATTTATTTACAAATTAAACACTCCCTCTGCAGCTGAATTATTTCAAGAGGAGATTTGCAAGATCATTCACAACATATCTGAGGGCCTAAACTACAGCAAAGATATCCTAGCGTGTGGCACCCCGAACGAAGCTCACGATATAGTGCTTTGAAGAAGCCTATCTAGGTGCAGTCTTTCAGCTCAGCACAAAGCCCACAGAACCAGACATCTCTATGCTGTTTACTTGGGGCCATGACTTACTGTACGAGGTACATCAAGGATTTGAAGTCCTTCAAGGCCCCCCTCATCAACTCACCAAACTGGATCAGGACACTTTCTGTGGACCCAAGAGTGGCAGGGTATTTTTTTATTTATTTTCTGGTAAAAGAAAACGTGTTTACTAGTTTACAATGAAACTGTTCACACCAACAAGGATGCTTTTAATGAAGTAAAACAATGGATTTCAAAGGTAGTTGGCCTGACCTAATTTCTTGAGAGCTCTCTACTGGACTGTCAATGTGAGGCAAGTGGGGTGAGGTGCCATCCTGCCCATAGTACAACACTGGCTCGTTATCTCCTTGTAACCCAGGAGGATAGCTCAGGAGCAACATGCTTGTCTTAGATACAAGACAAGTCTGACCATCATGGCCTTGATGCCCGTCCTGCTCTTGCAGGCTGGACTCTGGCAAGAAGTGAGATATAAAAAGCCCCATTTAATTTTACCCCATTTTAGCGCAGCTGGTGCATTACTGACACTGAGAAAGCATTTTCTCAAGAGGAGAAAGAAAGTCTAGCAATAGTGTGGTCTTGTGAACACTGCCATTTCTTTCTGTATAGTAAACTTAACGCCACAACACTCCTGAAATTCAGCTAAAGTCACCTTAACTTTGCAACCCCTGTTGCAGAGCCTATGACCACAATGATGACATCCAGATGCCACCCCTGATGGCATCATTGATGAAATCACTATTGACATCACGAATTACATAATCTATGACATCACTGATGACATCACTGGTGACATCACTAATTACATCATCTATAACATCACTGATGGAATCACTGGTAACATCAGTGTTTACATCATATATAACAGCACTGATTACATCAGTGATAGCATCAGACATAATATCATTTAGGAATTAGCTAATCAAAGCTTTGATGAACTAAATAACAATCTAGGCCGTGGCCTTTGCCATGGCCAAGGCTGTGGACCCTGTGCATGACCTGAAGGCCGTGGCTGGTTAGTGTTGTACAATACTTTATATAGGTGGGCTCCCAACATCTGTAGTAATATTCAAACAATGTCACAATGTATAACAGTGAGTGAATCAAAAAAAGGTTTCTTTGAAAGGTGAGCAAATCAAAGAGCTGTTAAGAATATATAACTAAAGAAGAAAGAAAAAAGGCTCTTTGTAAAACCATAAAGCCTTTAGAAGCTTAACTTTGTATATTTCTCCTTAAGATGTAGAAAAACACATTCATCTTTATAAATGTTCTCACATGATAAGGGATATTGCATGGGTCCATTTTATTAATTTACTATGCATACAGGAATTGATATCAAAGAACATGAAAATTAACCATACACTAAAAAAACACCTCTAGGAGAAAATAAAGTACTAATCTATGTTCACAAGACAAATAAAATAAGTGTACCTTCAAATTGTGCGCAACAGAACATCACATAGACACATGGAACACATGCGTGCACTTTTCAGACCAAATAAAACAACACGGTTTACACTTTATGAGCTTAAGTGTAAGTTCTACACTATGCAGGCAGTGGTACCGGACTGCGATGACAATGCGGGTCTACGTCAAACAAAATAAATGTGCATCGTTTAGATGGGAGGAATTGTGAATTGTATCTCCCCTGTGTTGTACAATATACAGTGGGCACGGCAGAAGGCCATAGTCACTGGCCATGGGTGAAGGCCATAGATAGTGGCCCCGTAATGTGTTACACTATACAGTGTGCACGGCCAAAGGCTGGGGCCACTGCCTATGGCTGAATACCATGGCTAGTGACCGGTCAGTGCTGTAAAATATACAATGGACATGGCCGAAAACTGTGGCCACTGGCCATGGCCGAAGGCCATGACTAGGGGTCCGATAGTGTTTGAAAATATACAGTGAGCACAGCCAAAGGCCCTGGACTGCCCCTTAATATGTTATAATATACCGGTGGGATGAACAAAGGGTGTGGCCACTGGCCATTTGATGAAGTCCATTTTGGCTGGTTAGTTTTCTGAAATAAACAGAGGAAATGACTGAAGACCGTGACCACTGGCCATGGCAAAAGGCCATGGCTATTGGCCCCTTGATGTGTTCTATACAGTGGGCATGGTCAAAGGCCGTGGGCATTGGCGATAGCCAGTTAGTGTTGTAATCTAATCAGAGATTCCATCAGTGACGTCATAGATGATGTCATTACTAGGGATGTCATCATTGTGGTCATGGGCTGCAAATAGGGAGGGAGAATTAAGGTGGCTTTAGCTGAATTTCAGGGGTTTTGTTGCATTCATTTCTCACCTTAACGTCCTTGCAACTAAAGTGTTTTCCTTGGATATATTATGCAAATAGGATAGTCCATTTGAGTCATGTACACATTCCACAATGCCACCTAGTAGTCATTGCTAGAAGTTCACCTCCAGTTCTGAGCCACATCAGCCAGGCATTGTGGGTGTGGTGAAACCAGGTATGTAATTGGCCTGACCAAATGTCTGTCTTGGGTTGATTAAACTATGTATAAAGTAGAATTCCATCTAAAACAAAGACAATTTCCTGAAGAAAAAGGTGTGCATTTAGGCTTATTTGCAGGCCCACAATGCCTTGCTGATGTGGCTCAGAACTGGAGGTGAACTTGCAGTGATGGCTACTAGATGGCACTGTGCTGTGTGTGACTTGGCTCAAATGAACTTTCCTACTTTCACATTTCAAGTGAAAGGATCTTTTAAAGACTTTTTTAAAACCATCATAACTTTCTTGGTGTTGCTTAAAAAGGATTGAAATAAACTTTCTCTATGGGCAAGGAAGGCATGAAAAATCAATCACTATCCTTTCTGTTTTTGGCTATGCTCTCGGGTTTTGCCAAATTACTTGACCGGTTACAGCCAACTTATTGCCAGAGTGTCCATTGTATTGTGTATCTGGACAATATGCCTATTATGACCCAGAGACGATCTAGCATTGAAAAGCACCTCGACTGGAGAGTGCCCATTTGCAATGCTCTAGACTTTAGGATTCCCCCTCTCTCATACAAGTGCACAGCCACACTTGACCCTTACTCTCTGCCTCTCTCTATTTCCCTCTGGTCCTCTCTTGTCCTCTGTCTCTCGCGTGCTCTTCCGTATCCGAACCGTGGCTCCATGATGCAGCAGGACCCTCTCTTTTACTTGCCATTCCCATTGAATACTCCATATTACAGGGTAATAGGGAGAACCAAGAGGGGCGAGGGGGGCGATTATTTTTAAAACTAGGCTGGACATGTGGAAATTGGAGGTGGATGGTCCTATAGGGTGTTAAACACTATGTTTTAAAGTTATGACAGACGCCTCCACAACACTGAATATAATGTTGACCTATCAACCACCCCCATCACTATTCCAGACCTTGTTCCACACTTGAATAGTCTGATCTCAGCACAGCTTAAAAGCTCCTCCAAATGGATTGTAATGGGCGATTTTAATCTATGGAAAGCAGACACTAATGACGCTGCAGCAATGGAATTAGAAAGGTTTATGACAAATGTGGGTTACCCACTCATGTCAAGGGCAATAAATATGCTGGATTGGGTGGCCTCGTATAATGTGATCCTGAGCAAACTCAACATTGCCCCATGCCCCTGGTCAGATCATTGCTTCATTGAGTTCGCTATCTCACAGGAGTCAAAAAATTAAATTAGTGCAACTGAGCAAAATTGGTGCGTTTCGAGAAATCTGAAGAGGCTCAAAACCGAGTCAGTTAAGGAGTGGATTCCGTCCCCTACTCGGAATAACTCTCTCTTGCACACTGCAGAAGATATGACCAATACTCTCGTAGATGCTTTAGAAAACGTGTCAAACTCCTTGGTGCTGCTAAAAAGCAGGAAGGTGCACATTGAGCCCCAAAATGCTCAGAAGAAGTTAAAGCCCTAAGATTATGCAAAAGGAAAGACTCTTATTGCTGGAAAACTTCAAGGGCCAAAGATGATAAACTTAGCTATACTAACTCTGCCAAGAAAGATAAGGTGGCAGCTATCAATGCCAAGAAAGAATCTATGATCTACGGATTGCCGAGGCACAGCATGAGTCTAAACACATCTTTGCCACCCTGACCGAATTAGAAAAACCGCTGACTAATCTTCCAGAAAATACCTGATATGATATGATATTGTAGTTATATCGCGCTCATACACAAGGGTTTCAGAGAGCGACCAAGCAAAGGGAAGGGAACAAGGGAGAATAAAAACAACGATCTTACTAGGCGCAGTGACATTACGAGTGTGCAAGTGCTTGGAAAAGGGAAAGGCGGAGAGTGCAAGAAAGGGGGAAGTGTGGCACAAAGGAAAGAACAGAATAAATAAAAAGTTCAATAAATAAATGTAAAAATATAAAAGACAAGTGCGGAATTCGTCAGATAGGGTATATCTGATAAGTGCAGAAGAAAAATGGGGGACCGTATAGGTACAGAAACAGATCCCAGTGCAAGGGGTGGCTTAGAAGGCAGTGCAGGAGGATGAGCAGGTACCTAGGCCCAAAGGATAAAGGGTGGCCGGAAGACTGATGCCAAGAGAGAAAACAGATCAGCATGGGAGAGGAAGGGCAAAGGCAGAAGTGAAGAGGAAGGTCTTGAGGAGTTTCCGGAACCAGAGATGGTTTGCCTCAAGTTTCAAGGTGGCCGGGAGGCTGTTCCACAAGGAGGCTCTCGCCGAAGACAGAGGTCTACTCCCAGCTCGTTTCTTTGAAAAGCGACTAGTAAAGATTCCAACTGGTGTGCCTGCATCCAAAAAGCCATGGAGGATAAAGTAGATAAGATTAAAACCTCAATTCAGAAAGCAAAAGCCTGATATCAAAAGGCTAGCAGCTCCAATGAGGGAGAAGCAAAGGAAGAAGACATGTATAAACACCATCTGGGAATCCCAGTCTTTAATTTTAGGAGCATCATGGAGGTTGAACTTAGAATCATCCTGTTCAGACTTAAACCATCATCGTGTAAAGGGGATATCTTTCCAGCTACAGCTATCAAGGCATGTTCGGAATTATTGATCAGCAACATCACTAAGATCGTTAATGCCTCGCTAAAGGAAGGCCATGTTCCTACAAGATTGAAGGCAGCGTGGATCACCCCCTAACTAAAAAAGCAGGGTCTTGATCCTGCAATCCCCACCAAGTATAGGCCCATAACCAACTCCCCATTCCTGCTATAAATATTGGCTAGGGTGGCCTACGTACTGAAACACCTAAAACCCCACACTATTCTCAATAACTGCAGTCTGGATTCAGACCAGGTTTTAGTACATGATCAGCATTATTGGATTTAAAATCCAATATACTGACAAAGATAAACGAAGGCCAAATTACGATGCTGATGGCCTTGGATTTGACGGCCGCATTTGATTTAGTAGATCATCTGTTAAATAGATCGCAAGAAGTGGGTCATTTCAGTGATCACGCTGTGCCCTGGATGCAATCATTTCTGGGGAACAGAACTATGAGGGTGTGTAGTAACACAGCAGAGGATCAGCCAGTCCCTCTGAGATTTGAAGTCCCACAGGGCGCTTGTCTATCCCGAGTGCTATATCACATTTTTACCACACCATTATTCCATATGCTTTCGGAAAAAAGAATCTGCTTTTGAAACTACACAGATGAAACTGAATGCCTCATCCCTTTGACAGGCAACTATGAGGAAGATGCCAAATTGGTTAAAGAAATCTATGACCTCATTCAGGATTGGAAGTGTATGAGCGGGTTGGCTCTTAACCATGAAAAAAACGAACTGATGATCTTGGGCACCAACCATAGACTGAATAAGTTGAATGGAGAATGAAAAAGTTTCCAAATTGCAAGTCATGATATTCCCAGGAAAGATAAGATAAAAACTCTTGGAGTCCTATTAGATCAGACACTTGGTATGAAAGCTCAAGTGAATAGTCTGATCCCATCTGCGGCATATTACATCAGGCAACTCTCACACATCCAACCATTTATGTCCCAAAAGAGTGGGGTGACAGTTGCTTGAGCAATCATTGCATCTAAAATGTACTATTGTAGCAGCCTCCTGGTGGAAAAGGAGAAATTGCTCAATTACAGGTAGTACAAAACAGCACTATCAGAGCCATCATGGGGATGAGGAAATGGGAACATGTTTCCAACATTCGGAGACGCCTCCATCGGCTCCCCATAGAGGCTAGGACTGAGTTTCGGCTACTTACCATAACCTACAAATGTTTGGCAGGGCAATACCCAGCGTGCATGGTGCTTAGATTAAACAAAAAACAGGAAACTAGAACTCTTCGACCGAATAACCAAAAACTTCTAGAAATCCCCGGAGAAAACTGGTTATGGCTTTAAGAAGAAACTCAAAACACACCTATTTAGATAACTATATCTTTTAGGTTTCTGCTTTGGCCCCTTTCTCTGTCTATAAACACCTGATAGGGAGTACAGTCCTCGGTGCCCGTATGCCTAGGGGCCACTTTGGCAGCGCCTTGCAAATAAATAAAGGAAAAGTAAATGATCCCCCTCCGTCCTGATGGCCTCTCTCCACGCTCTCTCTCTCTCCCTCTCTCGCTCTCTCTGTCACTATCACTCTCTCCCCTACCTCCTTTATCTCCCCATCTCGTCCTCATCCCTCGGTCTCTATCTCATCATGTTTCTCTTTCTATTCTCTTCCTCGCCCCCTCACGGCTCTCTCTCCTGCTGGTCTCCATACCTCCTCTTTGTCTCCCTCCTCTGTCCCCCTCTCATCTACCCACTCCCTTCCTTCCACTCTCACCCACAACCCCAAACCTCTCTCCCTACCTCTCTGCCACTTCCTTGCACTTTGAATCTCACCAGCCCTTCCCAGCCTCACTCTTTTTCTCTATGCTGATGCCTACCCCGCTTCGTTTCTGCCTCTTCCCCTCTCTACCCTTCTTTCCCTATCAATTTCCCCTGAGCTCCCCTTTCCACCTCCATTCCGTCTCTCACAACTATTTCTCTCCTTCACTTTCTCCCTGTATCAATCACTCTTTCCCACCACTTTCCTCTCTCCCACAACCCATTGCGCTCCCCCAACTCTGAGTGTGCACCACCTCTAAATAACCTTTTTTTTCCTTTTAAGTGCATATGAATTAACGAGGAGATAAAAAAAAGCACATCACACTACAAAACAGACAGCACAAAATAACTAAAAATAAAAGAAACAGGCCTAACAATCATCCTATTATTAAACACATTTGGAAATACGTTAACTTAAAAGCACCATTTCATATCTTATTCACAATCTCTTTGGTTAAAATACATGTCCAGGCAGACTAGGCAGCACATGACATAACGTAACAGTACATCACAGCTCTGGCTGGTAAAACTGTGCGAATACAGTACATCTTAAAAAGTACCTGGGCCAGAATACATATTGCTACCCACGCATATTTTGCTAATCTCATGTGTGTTCACACATTTTTTCATTCTGGAAAGCATAATTCCCGTTATGGGAACATCCCGGGAGGATGGCTAAGCAGCAACGTGCTCACCTTGGAAACAAAACGACACGAAACAACACCCCAGGTCCGCGCTTAGAAAACTCTGGGTATTAAGCGGGCTATAAATACTTAACTAAGACATACTCCTAACAGCGCCTCGATGCCTTTGGGCTGTGTGAGTGCTTTAAACATGCAAATAAATAAATACAAAATAAATAAATAATTGCATGGTTTCATTCAATAAGTTCCCTCCGTGTATTTTAATCCTCTTTCCAGCTCCTTTCATGATAGTAGTGCAGATTCCTCTCTGCTATCTTATACCGTTTGTGGCACATCTGGGCCCATGCACAGTCACATTTCACTTCAGTTTTAACACACTTTAATAAACAGCTCTGCTTCCCACAGACATCTGCTTCATGTCTCCTGCGTGAAAGAATTATGGGTGCTACTGCTTTCCCTAAACACTGAAATAGATCAGAAGGTTAATTTCCTTTTAATGCTTTTGGATACATTCTGGTATGCTGTGGCCTGGCATGTTTATTTGTGAAATTCCTTGCATACATGTGACTCGGTTCACATTGACTCTTGGTTGTATGGTGTGTGAGTACGAGAAGCTTTGGTTTGAGATAAATTTGCCAGAATTGTTTGTCATAGCCAATTATTTGAGTCAGTTGTGCATTGGTTTCACCTAATGAAAACCTGGGCTAGGGAGCCAGTCATACAACTCCCTCTGCTGGAACCTCCAATATAAGCACTCATTCAGAGGGCGCTGCCTGCAGTCCCGCACCCCTACACCCCTATGGCTTGCGTTCTGCAATCTCCCCAAAGGTCTGCTCCCTGACCCCAGTCTGTGCTCCAACCAAGCCTTTACCCTGATACTGGCCCCCACAAACCACTCTAGAACCCCTGGCGATGAGTTGAGTCAGGGTCTTTCAACCTTTTCAGTTGAAATGGGCAATGGGGCTTTGGGTTGTCCCGAGCCATGGGGCTTAATGGCAGTGGTTCAGATCCATTCAAAACCTTCCACCCATCACTTTGGTGATTACAGTTTGTCTCCCTATGTGAGAGAGGGTATGCCCAGACGTGGATGCCTTGCTTGCTGCGCCATAGGGAACCAAGCTGCACCTCACTGAGGAGGCCCAACAAGGCCGAAACATGTGTGGGGTTGCTTGTGTTTCCGTGCAGAAGGGACCTGGCCTAGCAGTTTGGGCTGGGCTGCTACCATTGCTGGCAGTACCTGACTGATTTGCATATGACTGGACCCCATCTGCACTGGCGCAGACGTGCTAAAAAACAGTGGTGAGGAAGGTTGGCCAGAGCAATGCCAGTGGTTCAGATTAATTCAAAACCTTTCACCCATCACTTTTGTGCTTACACGCTCTGTGCTCCAGCTCAGCCTTTACCCTGATACTGGCCCCCACAATCCACTCTAGAACCCCCGGCGATGAGTTGAGTCAGGGTCTTTCTACCTTTTCAGTTGAAATGGGCAATGGGGTTTTGGGTGGTCCCGAGTCATGGGGCTCAATGGCAGTGGTTCACATTCATTCAAAACCTTCCACCCATAAATTTCGTGATTACAGTGTGTCTCCCTATGTGAGAGAGGGTATGCCCAGACGTGGGTGCCTTGCTCGCTGTGCCAAAGGGAACCAAGCTGCACCTCACTGAGGAAGCCCAAAAAGGCTGAAACATGTCTGGGGTTGCTTGTGCTTCCGTGCAGAGGGGACCTGGACTAGCAGTTTGGGCTGGGCTGCTTCCATTGCTGGCAGTACCTGACTGATTTGCATATGACTGGACCCCTTTTGCACTGGCGCAGACGGGCTAAAAAACTGTGGTGTGGAAGGTTGTCCAGAGCAATGCCAGTGGTTCAGATTAATTCAAAACCTTTCACTCATCACTTTTGTGCTTACAAGCTCTGTGCTCCAGCCCAGCCTTTACCCAGAAACTTCCCCCCATGACTCCACTGTATATCCCATGTTTGCAGTTTTATGACACAGAAACATACACCTTTAATGCAGGCATTAAACATTACAGGCTGCCTTCCCTGGCGCCCGCAGGACTGTCACCTCCCTCTTGCAGTATCCATCAACGTTCTTATCAGCTCATCGTCATTTCACAATGGATTCTCCGACATTAGCACTTTACTGTCAAAGAGCGATTAATAGCTTTTCAACAGACATTCGAGGCCCGATTCATGGAATATTTGCCGGGTTCAAAGTGAATTTGCACCGATGAAAAGTGACTTTGCACTGCCGACACAAACCCTGATTCATGGAACCGTGCAAAGTGTATTTTTGCTGTGCAAAGTCCGGGCAAGTCATATTGTACTGCAAAAATGACTATGCGCTGACTTTGCCAGGACTTTGCACGGTTCCATGAATTAGGGACTGTGTTGGCACTGCAAAGTCACTTTTCAGCAGTGTAAATTCACTGTGCACCAGACACAGTTTCCATGAATCGAGCCCTTCGTGTTGTGTTTCCCTGCTGGCCACCTGTCCCGTCATAATCTACAGATATTTACCACCTTGCAGCATTCTTTTGATGTCATAATAATTTCAGCAGCACCCAAGGGTGCCTCTGATTGCTTATTCCAGCTGCAAGGCAAGGGGGGGGGGCAAAATCATGTGGAAATAGGCCCCCATCAGCCTCCACACATCTACAGTCGGCCCTGCACCTGGTGCAGACTTACCCGGCACACCGCGTTTGCTGCCACACCACACTGCCTCTCACATGCTGCCTCTCACATGGACCTTCTTGCTTTTCCATGTTGGCGGACATCTTATAACACCTTTATCCTCCCTTGAAAGGGGTCACAGCAGGGCTTTCCCCTTTCATTAAATGAATAAAACCCCTTTCAATTTTACTGAATACACTCTTGGCACCCAGGATTAAATCTAGGGCGCTAATAGTGTTAAGCTTGTGTTCAGGGGCAGATTTGGCTGATAACAGCCCTGAGTCATTGGCCAAACGTTTTCCCTGTTCTGTGGTTTGCAAAGGCTTGTTCTGGCAACAAGCTTGCCCTTCAGGATGAGACTTAACACTGTATTGCCCACTGTACAACAGGGACATCATTTCACCAAAATGTCAGGGGTAGCGAAAGTGACATAACATGACCATTGAGCTCTGATGACATCACCAGGAAGTGATTGACCGGTGTCTAGTCAAAGGATCGAATCTAAAGGGTCGACAGGTCAAAGGATCGACACCAAAGGGTCGACAGGTCAAAGGATCGATATTTTTTTTAATTATATATATTTTTTTAGGTTTTCGTTAAGGGAAAAAAGTGGTTTTTAGCAAAAAAAAGGGGGTTAGGGGACCCCCTCCAAAAAAAAAAAAAAATGTGAAAAAAAAAACGGTCCTTTGACCTGTCGACCCTTTGGTGTCGATCGTTTGACCTGTCAACCCTTTAGATTCGATCCTTTGATTGGCAACCTGATTGACCCACCCTGAAGTGACATCACGGGAATCGATGCAACATGACCTCAGGGCTGTCAGAAGATGTGGTGATGCCCGGGGCAAAACATTTAGTGAGGCCCTTTTACAATTTTTTGCACTCGGCCAGCGGCAGCACATCCGCAAACAGGGGACTTGAGAAATCTCCCCTTGAGTTTGTGTGCAGGATCCCAAATATGGTTTATTACTACAACTCAAAATCAACTACAGCAAAGTTAGATTTCTCTACTGAAGAAAGGTTTATGCCAGACTAACTTTTGTATCATATGCAAAAATATTTATAGGATGGCATGAGCTCTCCACTGCGCCACCTCCAACCTCCTGAGGGTCAGTCACTTTTCCAAGCAAAGAGTTGAGGGCGGATCGCTTTCTTCGGCTGGGGCCTCCCTCTGAAAACAGCCTCCCTTCCTCTCTGAAACTTGAGCAGAACCATCACTGGTTCTGGAAGCAACTCAAGACCTGTCTCTTTACTACTGCCTTCTCTCTTCCTCTCCCTTGCTGATCACCTGCCTGATACATGCTCTGGTCACCTGGTCAAGCTCTGAATTCGGGCCCAGGTTCCTGCCTGTTCTGTTGCAATCCCGCACTGCCTCCTGGCTCCCCTGCACTTGTGGTCTGCATTTGTAACCCTACAGTCCCTGCTCTTGCTCTTATTCTCCACCCGTTGGCTGCACTTATGAGTACCCACACTTTCCACCTATTGGCTGCACTCTTGTTTCTCCTTTGTTTCTGCACTTCTGCATCCTACCCCACCCTTGGCTCTTCTCCCCTCGCCCCTTCTGTGCTCTTGCGCGGTCTGAATGACAAAAGGCCTAGTAAGATCTGTGTTTTGTCCTACTCTTTTGTTTCTCCCTCCTTGCCTTGTCGTGCCTAGAAACACTTGTGTACAGGCACGTTATAAATGCCATATCATATCATTAAGGAGCACCCTGCCCTGTGTGTGCATTAAAAAACACATCATACACAGTGACAAATGATGTACAGTGGAGGCTGGTACGTTTCTAAACTTAAGAGGCTTAAATGTTTGTGCCAATTAGGCAGGATCAACAGAGCACAGTGAGGGAGCCCAAACCAAACAAGGGTTGCTTGAGGTGGTTTCTCACTCCCAAGAAAATGTTTGAAACATTGGGTTAAAAGTATGCATTTTACGGCACTTTTTTGCAAAATTGGGTAGAAATCCATACAGTTTCCAATTGGTTTTGTATTGAAGCACATGGAAATTCCCAATAGTTGCAAATCACAAATTGTGCATAGGAACATTTTCCAATACATTTCGTGCCGCCTTTCCACGCGAGATATGCTAGTATAAAAATATATTCATGCTGGTTGTTCTAATTATGTCGATGCAGGCTGCATCAATATATGCCATTATCACCATGTACGGACTCCGAGCTAGTAAAAATGCCATGCCACAGAAAGTATATTCAGGCTGACTGTGTACCATAAGTGTTATTACTGGCTAGATTGGCATACATTCAATGTGAGACAATTTAGCCAAGCAGTATGTTTGCTTTAACCTCGATGCACAGTGCTGTGCATCAAGGGTAAAGCAAAAAGAGCACTGGCAATGCTGACAATTTGGGCATTCGTGTAGGCATGGGAAAGGCACCTCTGTATTGGTATTAGCTGGCCATTGATAGTGTCAGTGCAAAATGGTTTGAGTACCTGAGCAGCTAATAGCAGTGCCTGGTAAATGCCTAATACTTATACACAAGCCAAAACTGTTGGCTTCGCCAGTGCTTATTTTTAAAAGAACTTCAGCGAAAGACATGCAGGGTGTTTGTAAATTGAGTGGCTAAAGGCAGACCTGATTAAGACATTTTTATTACACCAGTTCCATGTTTACAACTCCAATGGAGTCATGAACTCTCAGAAGACTCCTTTGAGGAAACACTTGCTGGCACATTGAGGGCAAAGTTTGATGGCAAGGCATGTTTAAAGCTAGCTCAAAGAGTTCCAGTGAGGAGGTGTTTTGGGTGGGGAGAGCAGGAACTGGGTGAGAATTGCCATAGGGATTCGCATGACCATGAGAAGTCATTTCACTGTTAGCACCTGTATTCATATCCATACGTTTTTAGGTAATTGAAATCGTGATGTGGGGTTAGAACTTGCATGCTAGGGGAGCAATTAGAAGGGAAGGGGTGACATGAGACACCTCATTCTCACAGCAGTGCTTAAGTGTGACGTTTCAGAAATGAAGGCAAGCGGTAGCTGCTTATAACGTTGAAGCTTCACCAGATTAAACTCATTCGAAATGTGGAAAGATGTTAGGTGCCCCCACACAAGGAAGTTTGCCCCTTCCTCACAGCCTCTGACGTTAGCGCCTCTCCCAACATTTGAAGTGTTAGTCCCCTCTCCCCCCTGACATTTTAGCCTAGGTGCACCTCTGATGCCATGAACCCACGCCTTAATGAAGTGGCCCCCAGGGCGGCTACATTTAGGGGTGGTGCTGAACACACACTCACAAAAACCATTTTCACCCATGCATTCATCCACCAGTTACAGAACTCCATACATGCATGTATACATAAAACCAAACACAGCATTGACACAAACACCAACATGCACACATGTATTCATACATACACATATACACACTTTTTTAATTTAAAATAAAAAACAACTTACCTCCATGCACCCTTAAAAAGCATCCAGGCAGCCGACACGTAGACATGCTGCCTGACAAGAGAGAACTCCTCTCTCATCAGTCAGCGTGGTCACGCTGAGCAACGTGAACACACTGACTGACAAGAGAGAACTCCTCTCTCATCAGTCAGCATGATCACGCTGACAACATGAACACACTGACTGACAAGAGAGAACTCCTCTCATGTCAGTCAGCGTGTTTATGCAGAGCAACGCGAACACACTGACTGACAAGAGAGAACCCCTCTGCCATCAGTCAACGTGGTCACGCTGAGCAACGTGAACACACTTACTGACAAGAGAGAACTCCTCTCCCATCAGTCAGCGTTATCACGCTGACAACATGAACACACTGACTGACAAGAGAGAACTCCTCTCATGTCAGTCAGCATGGTTGTGCTGAGCAACGCGAACACACTGACTGACAAGAGAGAACCCCTCTGCCATCAGTCAATGTGGTCACGCTGAGCAACGTGAACACACTTACTGACAAGAGAGAACTCCTCTCCCATCAGTCAGCGTGATCACGCTGACAACATGAACACACTGACTGACAAGAGAGAACTCCTCTCATGTCAGCCAGCGTGGTTATGCTGAGCAACGCGAACACACTGACTGACAAGAGAGAACCCCTCTGCCATCAGTCAACGTGGTCACGCTGAGCAACGTGAACACACTTACTGACAAGAGAGAACTCCTCTCCCATCAGTCAGCATGGTCACGCTGAGCAACGTGAACACACTGACTGACAAGAGAGAACTCCTCTCCCATCAGTCAGTGTGGTCACGCTGAGCAACGTGAACACACCGACTGACAAGAGAGAACTCCTCTCCCATCAGTCAGCTTGATCACGCTGACAACATGAACACACTGACTGACAAGAGAGAACTCCTCTCATGTCAGTCAGCGTGGTTATGCTGAGCAACGCGAACACACTGACTGACAAGAGAGAACCCCTCTGCCATCAGTCAACGTGGTCACACTGAGCAACGTGAACACACTTACTGACAAGAGAGAACTCCTCTCCCATCAGTCAGCTTGATCACGCTGACAACATGAACACACTGACTGACAAGAGAGAACTCCTCTCATGTCAGTCAGCGTGGTTACGCTGAACAACGCGAACACACTGACTGACAAGAGAGAACCCCTCTGCCATCAGCCAACGTGGTCACACTGAGCAACATGAACACACTGACTGACAAGAGAGGAGAACTCTCCTGTCAATCAGCATGGTCAGGCTGAGCAACATGAACACACTGACTGACAAGAGAGAACTCCTCTTCCCATCAGTCAGCGTGATCACGCTGACAACATGAACACACTGACAGACAAGAGAGAACTCCTCTCCTGTCAGTCAGTGTGGTCATGCTGAGCAACGTGAACACACTGACTGACAAGAGAGAACTCCTCTCCCATCTGTTAGCGTGATCACGCTGACAACATGAACACACTGACTGACAGGAGAGGAACCCTCTCCTGTCAGTCAATGTGGTCATGCTGAGCAACTTGAACACACTGGCTGACAAGAGAGAACTCCTCTCCCATCAGTCAGCGTGATCACGCTGACAACATGAACACACTGACTGACAACAGAGAACTCCTCTCCTGTCAGTCAGCGTGGTCATGCTGAGCAACGTGAACACACTGACTGACAAGAGAGAACTCCTCTCCCATCAGTCAGCATGATCATGCTGACAACATGAACACACTGACTGACAAGAGAGAACTCCTCTCTCATCAGTCAGCGTGGTCACGCTGAGCAACGTGAACACACTGACTGACAAGAGAGAACTCCTCTCTCATCAGTCAGCATGATCACGCTGACAACATGAACACACTGACTGACAAGAGAGAACTCCTCTCATGTCAGTCAGCGTGTTTATGCTGAGCAACGCGAACACACTGACTGACAAGAGAGAACCCCTCTGCCATCAGTCAACGTGGTCACGCTGAGCAACGTGAACACACTTACTGACAAGAGAGAACTCCTCTCCCATCAGTCAGCGTGATCACGCTGACAACATGAACACACTGACTGACAAGAGAGAACTCCTCTCATGTCAGTCAGCATGGTTATGCTGAGCAACACGAACACACTGACTGACAAGAGAGAACCCCTCTGCCATCAGTCAATGTGGTCACGCTGAGCAACGTGAACACACTTACTGACAAGAGAGAACTCCTCTCCCATCAGTCAGCGTGATCACGCTGACAACATGAACACACTGACTGACAAGAGAGAACTCCTCTCATGTCAGCCAGCGTGGTTATGCTGAGCAACGCGAACACACTGACTGACAAGAGAGAACCCCTCTGCCATCAGTCAACGTGGTCACGCTGAGCAACGTGAACACACTTACTGACAAGAGAGAACTCCTCTCCCATCAGTCAGCATGGTCACGCTGAGCAACGTGAACACACTGACTGACAAGAGAGAACTCCTCTCCCATCAGTCAGTGTGGTCACGCTGAGCAACGTGAACACACCGACTGACAAGAGAGAACTCCTCTCCCATCAGTCAGCTTGATCACGCTGACAACATGAACACACTGACTGACAAGAGAGAACTCCTCTCATGTCAGTCAGCGTGGTTATGCTGAGCAACGCGAACACACTGACTGACAAGAGAGAACCCCTCTGCCATCAGTCAACGTGGTCACACTGAGCAACGTGAACACACTTACTGACAAGAGAGAACTCCTCTCCCATCAGTCAGCTTGATCACGCTGACAACAGGACACACTGACTGACAAGAGAGAACTCCTCTCATGTCAGTCAGCGTGGTTACGCTGAACAACGCGAACACACTGACTGACAAGAGAGAACCCCTCTGCCATCAGCCAACGTGGTCACACTGAGCAACATGAACACACTGACTGACAAGAGAGGAGAACTCTCCTGTCAATCAGCATGGTCAGGCTGAGCAACATGAACACACTGACTGACAAGAGAGAACTCCTCTCCCATCAGTCAGCGTGGTCACGCTGAGCAACGTGAACACACTGACTGACAAGAGAGAACTCCTCTTCCCATCAGTCAGCGTGATCACGCTGACAACATGAACACACTGACAGACAAGAGAGAACTCCTCTCCTGTCAGTCAGTGTGGTCATGCTGAGCAACGTGAACACACTGACTGACAAGAGAGAACTCCTCTCCCATCTGTTAGCGTGATCACGCTGACAACATGAACACACTGACTGACAGGAGAGGAACCCTCTCCTGTCAGTCAATGTGGTCATGCTGAGCAACTTGAACACACTGGCTGACAAGAGAGAACTCCTCTCCCATCAGTCAGCGTGATCACGCTGACAACATGAACACACTGACTGACAACAGAGAACTCCTCTCCTGTCAGTCAGCGTGGTCATGCTGAGCAACGTGAACACACTGACTGACAAGAGAGAACTCCTCTCCCATCAGTCAGCATGATCATGCTGACAACATGAACACACTGACTGACAAGAGAGAACTCCTCTCCCATCAGTCAGCGTGGTCACGCTGAGCAACAGGAACACACTGACTGACAAGAGAGAACTCCTCTCCCATCAGTCAGCGTGGTCACGCTGAGCAACTTGAACACACTGACTGACAGGAGAGGAGTCCTCTCTTGTCATTCAGCATGTCCACGTTGTCAGCTGAATGAGGGAGGCAGCAGAGCTCACTTCTGAACTCTGCTGTCTCCCATTATTTTGCTGTTTGTTGCAGAGCCAAACGGCTTCGCAACAAACAGCAAAATCAAACTTGCACTTGCAAACTTGCACATTCCGGGGGGCCGCGAGGCCCCCCGCAAGTGCGAGGCCCGGGGCAGTTTGCCCCCCCTGCACCCTCCTCGTGACGGCCCTGCATGACCTTCCATTGTGGGATCACATAGCATTGTTCCTAACTACACTAAGAAAAATGTGGTTACGATATCACTGTAAAGCTATATACATTGCATACAAGAATGGATCACAATATGCATCACTAATATCAGTGTGTATCGGCCCATATTACTGTGAATGCGAGCAGACGTCCAAGGCCAAATGATAAAGATGTGTTATTATCTAGCACTACGGTTAAGCGCTTTATATAGAACAAATATATACACAATATCACCCAACCTGTGTTGCTGCTCTATCATCGACTTCAGACGGATGAAAAGCTGAGTTGGTAATGCCAGGATTCGAACCTGCAACCTGCAGATCACAAACATATCGCAGCAGTGAGTGCTCAACCCACTCAGCTATCTTACCGGCTATAGCAAAATGAGCAATTACATGTCTGAATGTTCTCAAAGTTAGAAAGGAATTACACTCTGTAGTGGATACCATTAAACTGGGAACCGAGATTTAACAGCAGGCTAGTTCATCTGCAGGTGTGATACAAAGTTGTCAAGCCTACGTGGATCTACTTTTCAGGCTTCAGAGGTTGGCAAAATACATACCATTGGTGGGTTCATAACTTTGTATTAAAGAAGTTAGAATAGTGCAGGGAAAGGAGCAGACTCACACGGTGTCCCGTGCTGTGGGCGCTCGTTACCTCATACATGCAAACAAACATCCTGAACTGCATTCCAGGGAGATGGGAAAGATAGACACATTACAACAAAGCATTAATTGTGACACAATGAAATCAAGGGCCACTTTATGTGCTATGGTCAAACATTTCTACACTGTACACAAGCTATTAGGCACACAGATTTCACCTGAAGACACCGAGATGGAATGCAGCAGAGCCAAGGCAGACAAATCATGCTATAACTGCAACTTGCGAAAAGCAAACTACATAGTCCGAAATGGATGCTTATTTTACTCTGAATGCTTTTTGGACGTTTTTGTCTGTGTTATGAATTTGAGGTGATTAAGAACAGACTAAATCAGTGACGCACCCCCTGAAGTGTACCTGAAATAAACCTTTAATGAGTCTAGCAATTATTGTATAGCATTTCTGAAAGACAAATTATGTGTTATTCCTATTCTTTCTTAATTAGGGTCATTGCTCAAATTGTTAAACTTGTGGAATCGTCTTTTTTTTATTTTTAAAGAGGCCTAAACAAGAAAGCCAGCCACTCCAGAAAGAAAGAGACACATGGCACTGGCCACAGCCCAGGGGGTTCAGTTTAAAAAAAAAAGTTTGTTTAACATTTGTTTTTTAATGGTAGCAAGGAAGACCATAGGGGTCGCAGTTGCGAACCCTGGCGATCCCCAAATGACATCCCTGCTGTTCAAAGTCTACATTAAGAATCTCATTCTGAGGTCTGGCTAATGGTTAAAACAGTCATTATGTGCCAGTAATTCCTGTTTTTACCACCCACCTGATTAAGAGGTGCTGGTTATTATCTACATGCAGTATTCCTTGGAAATCCATGTACAATAAACACCCGATTACGGGGTGACCTACCATGTAAACACACCTCCAGTGTTTCTTCCATCAGCCAAGAGATGGCGACAAAAATGAAAACAAATGTTTCAAGTTTATTTCCTGTTGTGAATGGAAGCACAAGGGCATTCCTTCACATTTTTGGATGTGTTTGTACCAAATTGGTTTGAAAAGTGGGCGTGTCGGAGGCTATCGTCCCATCAATTTTCCAATTTAATGCAGAGAAGGGTAAAAAAGGACTCTTTCCTGCATTTTAAAAACTGTACAGCATCAGATGTATCTGCTATGGTACACAAACCATTTCCATCCTGAAAACATGGCTGGAAATTGATTAAAAAAATGTTCTAGAAATAATTCATGCTGATGTCCAGAAGATTATTTCTGAACATTGGCATCCATCATCACCAACCTAACAGATGTTGCATAATCAGTCTTTATCCCAGTATTACAGCAGGCAGTATTAGTCATTACTGCCTGCTGAGGCAAGGCCACCGGGTCTTGCCAGCTCGTCACTTGTGCTACCAGAAAGCGCGTCAGGATGTTTACCAAAGGGAACAGTAAAGGCTGTAAGGATAATAAAGTGGGTTAAAGTGAAAGGCTAGTTAACGTTCCCGAAACATCCATCTCTAACGTGAGGATTGGGCCAACGGGGATTCCTTAGGAAACCGCCCCCGCCCCGTGCTCCAGAGGATGTCACCGTCCAAAGGACCAGTGTTCCAAAAGTTCTACAACAATAATCCCAATCTTCTGGGTAATGCAGAATAAAAACATAATGGGGCCTCATTACGAGTATGATGGTAAGGCAACTACAGCGCCGATATTGCTACCGGCACCGTTGTTACCGTACCACCATACTACGAGTTCTGCTCATGGGTGCCCTAGCAGCCACCTGGTCTAACCAGGTGGCCGTACTGGCACCCCGTGAGCAGAACATGATGATAGCAACGGTACGGTTACGAACGGTACTGCTGCTACCATCCTCCCCATTCCCATTGAGCCCTATGGTCCGGCAAGGTTGGCATGACCCGGTGATTCCCCTTTCGCGTGTGCCGGAGCCAAGTTTGGGGGTAGCCATGCTGGCAAAACCAGCATGGCTACCTCCAACCTCGTAATGAGGCCCAGTGTCTTCAATGTCAAAAGAAAACGATTTTAAAACAATCTTCTCAATGAGGACGCCTCCTTTCATTCCGACGTACGGAAATGGCAGCTGTTTTGATCCTTCTGCTCGCATCTTGCCCTATAGGTAGTCGCTCTTGGACAAAGCAGTGCTTCGGTGATCCGCCAGTCATCTGCCTCCTAGTCCTTTCCTTCAGGACTCCACCAGGACTTGGGGAGTGCATTTTCTTGTTTCCTTCAGTGTTTGGGCCCTGCTGGGTGGAAGGCCTTGCTGGCCCTGCTGGGGTTTGCTGGAGAAGCAATTTCCTCCTAAACTGCTTTTTCTGAGGTATCCCCTGGCGATTCCTTTTCTGCCCTTCTTGCTCCCTGACCTAATATTGCCATCGCAAACCTCCTTCTGCAGCCGAGCTGATATAATATCTCCGTGGACCAATGCATCCCCCAGAGAGATCTGTGTTCAACTTGAAGATCACAAGTTCAAATCCAGGTCCGTACACTACGCCTCTCATGCTTTTGATGTTTTAACTATGTGTATCATTGAGATGGGTGATAATGAACACATATTATGTCCATTGGGAGTGACGTGGCACTCACCCATTTGCCATTTTCCAGCCTAAATAAGACGCAATGGCTCGTAAAATCCATAGCCCGGAAATTGGCCAATCAGGGAGGCCTCGCCATCCTCCCAGTTTCAATGCACTGACAGCACGGGTCTCGGCGTGGCACTCGCCCACATCACAGGAGTGCTGTGCTGAGAGCCATCTTGCCAGTGCCCCATGGCTCCCAGTACGATGGTCCCCGTGCTGACAGCCGTGCTGCCAGCATCGCATGGCTCTCAGTGTGGCACTCCCTCTCATCACAAGATTGCCTGGCTGAAAGCCATGATGTCAGTGCGGTTCTCCTCCATGCCCAGGCGATACCTGACAGAGGCAGCCCGGGCACTAAATCACGCACCTCCCTCCCCCGCTCCTTACCTGCTTAGGGTGGGGGGATGAGGCCCTCTTGCCAGCATCACCCTCCACCTCACCCAGCAGCATGAAACAGAAGCAGCCCAGGCACGTGACCTCACTGCCCCCGACTCCTTACCTTGTTAAGGAGGGGTTGGGGAGATATACATCCACGCCCTAACTGCCTGCAGTCTTCACCAGGCCACACCTGGCAGACGCAGCCCAGCTTTTTCTAAGCATTGCCTCTCACTCCTCATACATGGTTGCTGAGAACTAACCAGTTCCCAACAACCAGCAAAGGCAGATTGCTTTTTTTAAGCGACATAATAGCTTTATAGGCCACACCCTCAGGCCATACTGGGAGTTAAGGGCCCTACCATCAGGCTAGGTCTATAAAGCTTAATTATGACACCTCGAGACAATTCACATCATTACATAAGTGTGTTATTTAAACGTAATACATGTCAGGGACATAGACTACCCCTTGCCTGGTGCTGCTCTATTCTGATTGCCCGATTCAAGAAAGGGGTTAGAGACCTATCCAGCAATTATAGGCTACTCTCCTTATTTAATTCTATGGGAGTACTGTTCCCCATCTTGGTGTTAAAGGCTTTATCGAATTGGGTAGAGACTAAGAACTTCTTCTACCCGTTTCAGATGGCTTTCGGCCGGGCTCATTCACCACGCATAACATCAGTTAGACGATGTGCTTCTGCAAAGGGTCAGAGCCAGGATGGAGGTTAGCTTCTATGTCGCATTTATAGATTTGACCTGTGTTACTGGATCAGGTTAAGCAAGCACACATATTCACCAAGCTGGAACTTGGAGGGGCCTACCACTTGGTACACGTTAAAGAAGGCGATGAATGGAAACCAGGTATGGTCTCTATGAGTACCAGGTGATGGCCTTTGGGCTGTGCAATGTGCCAGCGGCCTTCCAGCATTTTATGAACAACGTCTTGCGGGAAATGCTAGACGTATGTGCGGTGGTATACATCGACGATATCCTCATTTACTCACCACTTTGCAGGAACACGTAACCCATGTACGCGCGGTACTTCAAGTTACGGCAAAATCACCTATACGCTAAGTGCTCACTCCACGTCACCGAAGTGGAATTCCTCGGCTTTGTAATATCACCTCAAGGCATGAGAATGGATAACAGAAAGGTGGAGGCGATCCTCATGTGGCCGTCTCCCACATCGCTCAAAGGAGTGCAAAGCTTCCTAGGTTTTGCAAACTTCTACAGACGATTTATACCCGGATTCTCGCATGTGGTACATCCTATTACCTCCTTACTCCAAAAGCATCGGAAATTTGAGTGGACCCAACAGGCGGAAGACGTTGTTTTAGCCTTAAAGGACAAGTTCACATCAGCACCAATCTTACAGCATCCACATCCTGAACTCCCGTACATTGTAGAAACCGATGCCTCCAGCGCCGTGATGGGAGCAGTCCTTTCGCAAACGAAATCCAGAAACTGGTTACCTACACCCCATTGTCTTTTGGTCGAAGAAGTTTTCTCCTGCAGAACTGAATTATGCAGTAACTGGCAAAGAGCTCTTAGCCATCAGAGACGCACTCAAGAAGTGGAGACACTACTTGTGAGCTGCCCAAAATCTAATCACAATAATAACCGACCACCAAAATCTACAATATCTATGCTCCGCTAAGGCCAAATCATTACGACAACTTCGTTGGGCACTGTTCTTAGCTGAATATGATTTCTTAATCACTTATCGAACTGGAGTGAAGAACGGCAAGGGTGATGCCTTGTCACGGATTGGTAAGGGTGAAGGGGCCTACTCCACTCCAGACCCAGTGGATATTATCCCGGGTCATAAAATCCTGGGCCTATGTAATGTTGCAGACTCGCCCTTGGAGGACCTAAAGAAAACAGTCAGAGACAATATGTCTATGAAGGAGTTACAGGAATGGGAGAAAAAAGGAACACAGTTTTCCATCCAGGACGGCCTGCCATACTACATAGATCGTCTCTTCCTGCCGACACAGTGCCTGCAGCAGCAAGTAATCAGCAGTTACCACAGTTCCCTTTTGGAGGCACATCCGGGAGCAAGCAAAACCAAAGAGAAGGTCAAGAGATCATATTGGTGGCCGACCTGGCAAGATGACATTACCAGCTTTGTCAACTCTTGCAGAGTTTGTGCTCAGAACAAGGCAACAACATTGAAACCAGCAGGATTGCTTCAACCTCTTTCAGTTCCCCCGGCACCCTGGCACACCATTTCTATAGACTTCATTACAGATCTACCACTTAGCTTGGGTTACAACACCATACAAGTTGTAGTCGATCTATTTTCCAAGATGGCTCATTTTGTGGCCTTAAAAGGAATCCCTTCAGCCCCAAAATTGGCACAAGTATTCCTGGAACAAATAGTCAAACTGAATGGATTGCCATCCATTATAATCTCGGATAGGGGTAGTCAATTTGTGGCACAGTTTTGGAAAAAGTGCTGTGCCTTACAGTGGAAGTCCGTTTGTCTACCAGCCATCATCCCCAGACCAATGGCCAAACAGAGCGCACCAACCAAACCCTAGAGCAGTACCTCCGTTGCCTTCTACACCAAACAGACCAAGCATGGACAGACCTATTAAGGATAGCTGAATATGCCTACAACAATTCAGTACACTCCTCTACCCAAATAAGCCCCTTTTATATTCTACACCGGCGAAATCCACAGACTTTAGTTTATGACACGCCAGAAGCAATTGAGATGCCTGCGGTCAAGAACCTGCATGATCGAATCACTCAAGCAGTTAAGAAAGCCAACATCCACCTAAGAGCAGCCAAGGAAACACAAAAGAAGTACAGCGACCACCACCGCAAAGAGGCTCCCGATTACCAAGCAGGGGATTCTGTATGGCTAGATACTAGATACATCTCACTAAGAGGGCCAAGAAAATTCCGGGCCAAATTCTTAAGGCCCTTCACGATCAAGACAGTAGTAAACCCGGTGGCCATGAGACTGGATCTACCTCCCGGCATGCGGATACACCCAGTTTTTCATGTCTCCCTGCTCAAGCCTGTGCACCCAGGGACTCAGCTGCAGACTCCTCCCGCTCCGGTAATCGTTGGAGATTAACCTGAGTACGAAGTAAAAAGAATCCTAGATTCCAAAGTAGTAAAGAAGAAACTATATTATTTGGTAGACTGGAAGGGATATGGAGCACAAGATAGATCATGGGAGCCCTACAAAAACATTCACGCCCCTCGATTGATAAACAGGTTTCACCAGGATAATCCCTCCAAACCAGGGATCGGGGCAACATCAATAAGGAGGGCCTTGAGGGGGGGGGACTGTAATGGGAATTGGTCCTGCTGCTGTTTCTGCCTCACTCCGGGCGCTTAGGGGCACTCAGCATAGGTGCTTGGGGGCTAAGAGGGACAGGATCTGGCATAACAGGGCTAGGATAGATTCATTCAGGGCAGTACACGCCCCCTCATTACATTATGGTACTTAGAACCTCCCCAACATGGCGCTCCTTTTACACAGAGCACTGTACACTGTGAATTCCAGTCTTTGGGTGTGGTTGGCTATTTAAGCCATGGCCAAGGACAGGTCTGTGCTTCGTGTGAGAAACTGTTCACACGCTCACCTCGGCTTCCAGCAACTCTGGCTCTTCTGCAACTTCACGGCGGTCCGGAATCCCTGCAAGAAGAAGAACGGATGTTACTATCCAACTCACCTGATCCTGTTCTGGACCCGCTTGCACATCACGGTTCTCACTCCCGGTTCGCGCTTCCGGCTACTGGAACTTCAGTACATCAGGACCAGTTTCATCTCCGGACCCGATCTGCACTCCTGCTCCAGCACACTACGGCGGCTGTCGCACGCATCGCCTTCAGCAGCACCTGCGGGGATAAAGCACAAATCAGTGAGTAAACTTGATCCGGCAGCACAAGCAACCAGAAAACTCATTCGTATAATAGACCAGTGAAGAAACTGGAACACTTACCGGCATATTACGATCCAGTGAGGAAACTCGGACACTTACCTGCATAGTAAAATCCAGTGAGGCAACTGGGACTCTTACCTGCATATCCAATCCAGTGAGGCAACTGGGAATTAACATTTACTAGCATTTGGCATCCAGAGAACCTGGGAACCCGCCTGTACCTAGTGACATTATCTGCACTTTCCAAAACCCTGTGAGAGAAAACAGAACTCATAACCCGCGTTCCTAGTGAAGTAACCGGGACCCTTTGTGAATACTAACTGAACTCTAACTTTAACTCCAGTGGCAGTAAACTGGGGAAAACAGTGAACGTTCTCCAAATCCAGAGACTGAGTTGTCCCGGACTACTCACACAACCAACCAAGATTCAGCGCCTCTGCCCCAAAGCAGGATGGAGAGTGCACCAAACCTGCACTAAAGGTGAACCAAGAATCCAGATTTAGAACACACTGGTTCACGGGAGGGGGTGGGAGTCGCAGATGACTGGAGAAAGCATTAACCCCTTTTTTGTGTGTCTTGACAGATCGGCTAGTCCCAGTTCGGAGTGGGGAAGAGGACTCTAGTGCCACACCGGAGGGATTCATCGCTCCCGCAGAGTATCAGGTGAGCGTGACAATGGTGGAGATTCGGAGCCAGGCTATTAGGGACTTCTTAGCTATGCGTTTCTGGAAAGAAAAACTGCTGTCAATAAGGAAACCTAAGGATCAGTACGAGAGTTGCGGATCAAATCCTTCTAGGCGCATATCATTGAGCCATTGTTGGACACGTTATTTTTTAGCAGGCATACTTTGAAAGCAAATGTAAAGTGCTTATGTAAAGTATTGGCTATACCTACCACTGCTAAGCATTTCCAGCATGAAATGTGTTGAAGAGTCGAATGGCAATTCTAACTAAAGTTACTTCAACCTCCCCTACAGCAGCCTTCATTCCAGATATCACTGGTTTGTGGTATTCTATTTATTTATTCACGTGGTTGTATTGAGATCCACACAACTGCTGATGGCCACCAAAGCACGCTCTGTGAGATGGACAATGGTAGGAGATCAGGGGAACCATAAGGAGACAGGATTGTAGATGGTGCTGTTTCCCTGATGCAAGAGGAGGGGAGTGGGTTTGTCTTGAACATTCAAGGATGGTGCAGTAGTACATCAGGCTGATGCGAATGATGCGTTCTGCTTGATCGTGGTCATACAACATCAAAGGTAAAGCCTTCTTGTAGTATCCTGTCATGGCAAGGGTTGTGCAAGTCTGAGCACTCGGAACACAAAACATCAGCAATGGGGAGGAGGAAGGGTGTATTGAAGTAAAGATGGTGGATTCCAGAACTTACATAAGAGTAGGTCTTCAAGCCTGTCCATAACGTGTGAAAGTTAGTCATCTACTATTAGGTATGGGTGTGGGACGTTCTGTCCCCGAATCAGAAAAGGTTTCAGATTTGGAGGAACTTTGGCTGGCATGTTCTTGTAGCTAGCGCTGATTTGGAAATGTTGCAAGATCCACTGCCTGGTCCCTTTACTGAACATACCGGAGACGCTGCGGCAGATCATCACACTGGACCTGTTCTGAACAACGCATTGTTACAGGCACTAGTTTAAATTGCAATTTGAGCTAGTGCAAATGAAAGTTAGCACACTGTCTTAGCCTAAAAATCACAGTCGCGCGTGGGTACCCAGTAGCGCTCCGAGAAGTGCATAGAGTTCCACATTTTCCATTTGGGTGGTTAAAGGTCTTGGTATGAGAGAAAAGCACATTCATTCTTCACACAAGGATACAACCCTAGAAGCTGTTGTCTTCTGCACCAAATTAGAGCTGATTTATACTGTGGAAAAGCAAGGTGACTGGAAGGGAACAAGGGTATAAGTAAATGTGTTTGCAAACCATAATACAATTCACAGTCTGGGAGCTTCTGCCACTATGTCACACCCTTTGGGTGAGTGGCTGACTGTGCGAGGGAATGTGGCACATGCATATACAGTGTACACTGACATAAATCATGGGCACCAAGATGAAAGTGCTTTACAGTGGCAGCACTGGCATATATTTGGGTGCATCCATCACAAACAACTGTTGCATAGTAGTTGTGCTGGCCATTATAAATACTTCCCATCTTGCATTGGTAGCGCTGGGCTTTAGTGTGCTGCAAATGCTGCACAGGTCTATACCATGAGATAGGTCAAAGTTCAGGTCGGAAGGAGGCAGGAAGGATCAGAGTCTTTAGCTCACTATCTTTCGCAGAGGAGAAATTATATGTTTTGGATATTTCCCCTCTGTGAAAGATAGTGAGCTAAAGACTCTGGGTAAGGCTCTCGTAACCAGGACAAATGTCTGATAGAGGGCCTCCCAGGACCCCCCTTGAAATTTACATTTTATGTAACTTTGGGTCTCACACTAAGTTACTAGAGGAATCCAGACGTGGACCCCTTGCTCACTATTCTTAAAGAGGCACAGCTCCATCCTACTGATGAGGTCCAACCAGACCAAAACACGTGTCTGGGGTTGCTGTTGGTACCCTTGTTCAGAGGAGAATTGCCTAGCATTTCAGTGCTGGACTGCCCCAGGGCAGGACAAAGACTGATATGTTAGGATATTTCTCCTCTGTGAAAGATAGTGAGCGAAAGGCTCCAGGTAAGGCTCTCATAACCAGGACTAATGTCTGGCAGAGGACCTCCCAGGATCCCCCTTGTTATTTGTATTTAGACGTAGGCACCATGTGTGAGTGTTTGGCAAGGCCATGTGTCCATGAATGATGGACGCAAACATGATAGTGCTTTACAGTGGAAGTGCTGACATATATGGTGGGCAGAATCTTCATGAGAGTGTTATACAGTGTTAACAATGGCACATATGTGTGCAGAGGCATCATGTACATTTGTTTAACAGTGCCATTCCTGACATATATTTTGGGAACAGGCCTCATAAAACTGTTATAATATGCTCCTATGTACTATTGATTATCTGGCATCCATTTATGTGGCTTATTTCATGGCTTACCTGTGACATAGCCAAATCTGTAAAGCTTGAAAATGGGAAAATGGGATGAGAGGAACACTGAGGCCACATGCTCATTATTGCTGCCCACCCACGAGATATGTGGAGTATCCACCAGGGCCTCCCCCATTCTGAACTGTGAGGTCAGACCATGTATGGGGTAAGCCCAGCCACAACATTGAAAGGTGTTTAAACAGATGCATACTTCCATCGTGAGAGCCATTTGCAAAGCCACAGGTGGATTATTAGTGATTAAGTTAGTGGAGGCCACAGATGGCAGGATTTAGAACACACACACAATCAGTAGAGAAATCAAATGATCCCAAGGAGATGCCCACACTGAAGACCTCATTACTTCAATTCCAACAGGATATGAGTATACATGAGTGCAGGAACCAAGACAAAGTGTGAGAGTTTGGAGACATGGCATCAGTGTGAAGATAGTGGTACAAGTGAGCCGCAAAGTGGAAAAAGGAGTCAAGAGAAGGGAAAGGAAGCTATGGTAGGAAGGAACTACAAGGAGTATTATGGAAGTTGGAAGGATCAGGGAGGAGGAAGAAAAACTTGTCACTGGAGGAGGTTGAATGAAAGAGGTCGAGAGAAGAAGGTTGGGTACAATAGAGGGAAGGAGAGGGTGAAGGAAGAGAACGATCAGAGAGGAGGAGGAGAAAGGAGACTGAGAAGACACAGGCAGAGAACAAGCTTTGACCAAGCCAAGAGGGCCAAAAGCTTTAGGGGGTGTTGAGTGGCAGGAGGCAAAACCAGTGGTGTCTGAGCTGAGTGTGGTCAAGATACCAGACCTAAAAGGTTGGAGAGCCTTGTCAGTCTGTTCCCAAACTTTGAGAGTGAAAAACAAAGACTAAATGAGGCTAGCTGGAAGCCAAAGTTTAGACTCTTATGGGACTGGTGAGTCCACCAAGGACATTAAATAACACGTGCCTACCAAGAGTCTAAGTCAGGAGGACCTATCAAGATACTGAGCCAGAAGTGGAAAAGGCTCATAATCATAGACTTCATTAAGACCAAGCCTGAGATTGATTGGTGCAAAAGAAAACCATGGCGGGACAGATGACGAGATAAAAACCATCGTACACACAAAATGGAGACCTGTGGGCACACTGACGATTGGAGCTCAAAGACAGGGAGCTGGATCCTGACTACAAAATGTTGTTAAAAGGAGCTTTTTTGGTATTAGGAATATGGTCCTCTCTGAAAGGTACCTAAACCTAACTACTGGCTTTATGAATAGTGTTTGCACTTATTTTTATTGATCCTAAAACCTCTTTTCAGTAGATTCATCTAAATTCTGGGTTGCCTTACTCTAACCCTCCCTTGGTTTTTCTAAAATAAAGTATTTTGGTAAAGCCTGATATGAGAGCCAGGTCCTTTGTCGATCCCTGAATTGTTGACTTAATGGGCCTCATTACACGGTAGGCGGTAAGGGATTACCGGTACCGGTATTTTACCGGTACCGGTAAACCCTTACCGCCTTACTACGAGGTCCCTTTGCGGGTTGGTACATTAACGCCTGCTTTTAGCAGGCGTTAAAAAACGAACCCGTAAAGGGACCGGGGTGCTAATTACGGTACCGCAATTTGCGGTACCGTAATTAGCACCTTCCCCATTCCCATTATGCCCTATGGGGCAAAAATGGGAATGGGGAAGGGCAATGGAGGAAGGAGGAATTACCGCCTTCCCAACCTTGGAATAGGGCGGTAATTCCCCTTTCCTCCAAGGCGGTACCGGTAAATGCCTACCGTGTAATGAGGCCCAATGTCCCTTACCCAGTTTTTCTCAAACATTGCGTTGTAAAATAGACCATTTTAACATATGATTTGGAAAATGTTCTCGTGGGTGGGGGGATCACTGCCACACACCCCCTACATTGCTCTGGGCTCTCTTTGCCCCGGTTGACTGCATGAGTTTGGTGGAAATTGTAACGCACTGCTAATGAAAAAACATCAGCCGCCCCTGACTTGAATAATTTATTATGGCGGCCCCCCCTCAGGATTCCCCGTCCTCCCTCCTGGCACCAAAAGCTGCCTCTGCCGAGTGCTGATGCAGGTGTCTGTGCTAAAGGTCAATCCTCACCTATGTGAACTTTGGGGTCTGAGTGTGCCACTGTGGTTCTGGTAGATATTCTAAATCTAAGTGTCCATGCCCTGCATTTAAATGTATCCTCTACGAAGAGTTAAAATACATGCATCTCAGGGTTTAAGCCGGCCACAGCTCTCCTCTTAAGGACTCCATCGATGCCCGGAGGGCCAATGAAAATGACAGTCGCATTGCCTGATGCTTCATATTGCCTATGGGGTGATAATAGTGGCATAGCTTGAATTGGTGTTACCCCCAAAATAGGTAATATTTTGCTGGGGGCTATGTGTTTGGCTTTATGTGCAGATGCTTGTGAAGGGCATTATAATATGTGTGGCTGGTGGGGATGTTTGAGCAAATTGTACCAGTTCAAAGGAACTCCTATCCTGAGAAACTGCTTGCCCACCATTCCCATACATTTGCAGAAGCTGCTCAACCTCTTCTCACCTTCAGCTGAAATGTGCAGAGTTGTAGTTGAGAATTAGTTGCATGCATAGTGTTGAAATGCACATTCATCCGAGCTGAAGATGCATGCGTTGGATTGCACCCAGATGTAGAAAAGAGACGGGCATCACCCTGGATGCCATAGTACCAGCTTCCATGAATGATGCAGCTTAAACTATATTGACTGTTGATTTTCCATCGGTAAGATCATGCCCTCCACCCTTATCAGTGCCCTGTTTTGTTTCAGCCATACATTGTGGCCACTGCTTGGCCACACTTACCAGAAACGGGCCTAATCCAAAACCTCAGGAGTAGCCTGATCTTCCTCTAAAGGCACCCTAGTTCATTATTGGCTTATTCAAGGCCTGCGGCTTAGGGTGCTCAATTTCCTGCCCTGTGTTGCTTCTCCCTGAACTCTTATTTTATTTTCTATTTTACTTCTAGGGTTTAACAGGGTGAGACCATTTCCCGGAAAGGGGTCAGAGAACTTCACACCCAAATAGGTTTCTTGAAAAACCTACTCACAATAGTAATAAGCAGAGGGTTAGCAGACAAGTAGCAACCCATGGAAAAGAGAGGCGCTTGCACTCTTGAATCAGAAATGAGATCCTCTCTGAGCGTTCTTAAGGGAACTCAGCTTCTAGACTGACTTATTAGTAATCAGGACTGCACCTCTGAAGTCAGTTTCTCTAACTCGTTTTTTTATTCTGAATTGGTTTGGATAACACAAATCTTACACAATTACAATACTTATCAAGAGAGAAATTACACTTACATTTCCAACCACTTTCTATAGCATTCAGCCCTATTCTTTAGTTCATTTCAAGCCAAAGCAACTTTTTTGACTCGTTGAAGCATCCGATTAGAGTTGGATCTGTCGGGGAATTTGTCATGGAGTCACCGGAACATTCAATGGTGGATTATAGAAACCCTCTTCCTTAGTGTGCAGGGTTAGAGACTTGTCCCTCACACCGGGAGCCTGGACTATGTATGACCAGACATTTTAAACCTGCTGACAAATTAAGAGATCGATGAGTAGACCATGGCCAGTCGCGAGAGCAACGGCATGTCAGACATATCATGATGCATTGGCCAATATTGCATTTTCTTTTCAATTAAACACATAGGCCCTCATTACAACACCGGCGGTAACCAATAGCGCTATTAGCACCATGGTTGCTGCCGGTATTGTAACGAGTCTGCCATGGTGCAATGGGGAAATACCTCCCCATTCCAAGGTTGACGGGCGGTAATTCCCCATTTACCATTGGCCCTTCCCCATTCCCATTTTTCCCCATAGGGTTCAATGGGACTGGGAAGGTGGAAATTGCGGTACCGTAATTAGCTCGGAAGTCCCTTTGCGGGTCCCTACTTTAACGGCTGGTACAGACCAGCCATTAAGGTCGGGAGCCGCAAAGGGACCTCGTAATCAGGCGTTAAGGGTTTAACGGCGCCAACACCTTTTACGGCACCGTTAAACCCTTAAGACCGGGGTCGTAATGACCCCCATAATTTGTTTCATTTTTTTTTATTAAAATGTTTATGGTTTGTATCTTAAACCTTACATTTCTTTATACATATTATACATCTTCTGCTAAATGAATTTGAAGCATACATTGTCGCTTCTCATGCTAGCTATGGGGTGTGTTCACTTCTTTGTTCTATGATCTCAGTCCGAAAACGAACAATAGTGGTTACCATTCTTCTGTTATTGTCCATCAGTATTTGTGACCAGCGTTCTGAGACATCGAGTTCAGTCGAGGCGCTGGCGCATTTTCCACTGATGGCAATACGTTTTTTTTGTTAATGTTTGGCATTCCATTAAGATGTGATAGATACTTTCAATCTCTTCTTGCTTTTTACAGAATCTACTTCATTGATGGATAGATTTATACAGGCTTCTTTTCCCTATGATCTACTTGGTGGGGAGAATATTCTGCCTGAGTCTCAGGAAAGTGTTTCGTATTGTTCGGTCTGGAAAAAACATAATAACATCTATTGAAATGTAGATGATGGCTAAAAGCACAATTCTATGTTGATGAAATGCCAGTGACTCCTTCTAGAGGTCTCCTTCACAATTGACTGTTTGGAAATTATGTATGTGTTGCTGGTAGAAGCACCTTTATCTTGCTGTATAAAATCGATCAAATGCAATCAATGCAATACAATAAATTGATGAAAATGCAACTCTCCGCTGATAAAGGGCTAGTGACTGCATCTGACGAAGGGAGCTTGGATAGACAGTGCTGGCTTGCAGTGATGGAGAAATGACCACATCAAACTGAATCCACTTTTGTGTGCTTGCTGATCTTCCTTGATCGAAAATTGCTGCACTCAAAGCATATAGCCCTGGTTTATAGATCACATATGCTGATGAATGCAAATCTCGCATTCTTTGCGACACTGCTAGGCAAGAAAATGGCTCTCATTTTGAATGGAGTGGAGCGGTTACTCAAGGCGTAAAGCTTTTACGCCTCGATTTTCTTCTCTGCCCCATTTTGGTGCAGTGACGTGGCGGTGGGGGATCCCAGAGCAGGTAAGATCTCCGCTGTGCTGACCTTGTCTCGTCATTGCGTTTCGTTTCACATTTCCATGAGATTATCATGCACCAGTAAAAGGAATGGATTCCTATAAAACCCGCCTCGGTTTCGCACCTGCTCAGAACCAGGCAGATTGCGTAGGAATACATTCGTGAAGGGCGTCTGCAAAGCTTAATTGGCAAGCTGTGTTTACTTGTTCGTGAGACAGAGAGGACAATGGAAGAGTAAACCATGGTTGCCTCTCTTTCACTCTTTCCTTTTCCCACCCTCTGAAGCTTGAATATGTAAATTAAGTTTGCAGGGGACCCCACAGAATGTTAACGTTGGTGGTCCACTGCATGCAATTCTGTTTGTTGCAAAATGAGGTCTTGCAACTCAGTGATAAAAGCCTTGCAATGACTGGGAAATTGATCACCCTTAGGTCCACATGGCTCCTGAATAATGTGAGTCAGTGACTGAGTGAGGGAGTCAGTCGGTCAGTCAGGTCAGTCAGCCATTGAGTGTGTAACTGATAGAGTACCATCATTCTTACGTCAATCAGGTGAAATGACAGCTGCAATGTGACTTCTGTCTGTCTTCGGGACATAGCTGAATAAGCCATATCTCTTTTTGTAATACTGTTACAACCTGACTGGATCCCAAGATCCCAAAGCTATGGTGCCTCATGTGGGACACTTGACTTTCTACATTACAGGAAAATGAGTCTTGCTTGACTTGGAATTGGAATCAGGAACATAGCTGGGAATCTGATCATGTTGCGGCACATCAGCCACAGACATGTCACCAATGGGAGAGCAATTGTTTTTGCCCTTTGCACCAGCACAAATATTGCAGCACTGCAAACATGCAAATGGAGTGCAAAAAGCACTTGCACTGATGCAAAGTCTGGAGTATGCCCAATGGCCCTTTCCTTGTGCACTTGCACAAATCCTTCATGATGGCACTGTACTGAAGGGAGTGAGCGAGGGGGAATTGGGCACCTAAAAGGAGGGTGGGGAAACCGCGGGACAACTGAAATGCAGACGTAGCGTAAGAAGAGAGCATGTGGGGAATTGCGGGAGTGGGGATGTCTCATGTAGATTAACAGTCCAAAGGACCCACGTATAATTAGCACTCAATAGAGATGGGCTAACCTAAATCGAACACATTAAACACAGGAAATCCCGATCCAAGCACATGATCAGCCTTCCGCGGGCCAGTGGTGCGGCGGAGCAGAGCTCACACAGCGCATCACTGGCAGACTGAGCCAGCAGCACCCTCACTGGGTGATGTCAACACATGGCAGCAAGCCAATCCAGCGGGCACTCAGGATGAAGCGGGTAGTGGACCTGAGCCAGCGATCCATTCACAGGGCTACGAGTGCCGAACGGCAGGTAGTTATATGAACTGAAGATGAGCTTAGTGGTGTTCCTGGAGGAACCAATCAAGTGGTAAGATTTGTGTCTCTGGGAGGTGGCCAGCCTTCAGAGTATCAACTACAAACACTGCAAAGGTCAATATTCAGTAGGTACCATGTGACTGTATCCCTTCCCACCAGAAGCAGAGTGTCTCATGTCTTAATTGCAATGGTGGTGACCAATGGCAGAATAATAAAGCCCCAGCGCTCAGCACAAATGGCATGCTACTAATTACAAATTGTTCCATGGAGGAGTGAGAATCGGTGTGGCGCCACGCAGGAGGGATGTCTTGGATTTTGTTGATCTGTCTGCTCCAATTATATTTTTACTAACATATGCACAGCACACCGGATATGACATAACACAGCCAATAACTGTCCTGGGAATGATGGAAAATATGTGCACACTAACCATAACAGTTTCAAATGCTTGGACTATTGTACTCATCCTATAAAACTGATGTTCACTGTGCGCCCTCTTGTCAGCTCTCATCAACCTGTGCATGTCCTCTGTCCTGTTTGATTTATGATTACCCAGCTGTAATAAACAGCGTTACTTCTTGCCCGGTGTGCGCTCTCTTTGAATACCATTTTCTTTGGTATGATCAGAGGACCCCTGGATACAGCTCCATCCCAGGACCTTCTTTCAGTAAGAGCAGGAAGGGATTGGCGAAGTGTTTTCAGAGATTGTTGCAAATGATGGAAATTATACAAATTGCTTCATGTCTGGTATTAACTTCCACCTCTCACTTGAGTAGAGGCCAAAGAAACAATGAAATGGGAAAATAACAGTCTTCCTGCAAGCAGTGGAGTGGGCCTAATTAGCTGTTTTCAGGGACAATATGTTCTGCATCTGTTTCTGCGCCGCCCCCCGGATGTCGCCATTGTGAATTAATGCTGTTTTTTACCGAATCACAAAGGACATAATGATGGAGCAAGCGCTTCTTGTTCGACAGAATAGGGATAATTTCCCAGAACCTCAATAAGTGGCTATTGGTCACTCCTCTGCTTGTGCGCAGGCCTTTTTTTCAGATGTTTTCTACGCTCTAATCTTCACATGTTTGTTACATCTCCATGGTGCTACTTGGAAATGATGCTTAATGAAGTAAAGCTGCTACTCCTTCGATCACATCTGTTTCATCGCCCCACGTTATCTCTTGCTAGATGCTGTGGATCTCATATGTCCTGGTGACGACAAGTACCACATTTTCCACCAGACTGGTTTAGTCGCATCTCACTTCTTGAAGTGGGTGAGACTTATTAATTTATTTATGTTTGCATTCATTACAGTGCACAAACACTTGGGTATCTAGGCGCTGGTTACATTGAGGGAAAGTGAGAAGAAGGGGGGTGTCTTAGACAGAGAACAGTTAGTTGAACAGCTGGGTCTTTAAGTTTCTGCAGAAAGTTCAGTAGGCTTGTTCTTCCCTTAAAGTGAATCTCTTCAGTTTTGGTTCATATCATTAAAATAATGGTTAAAATTAGTGTGAATAAGTGATCACACTATTGAGTTGACCCAGAGGGGATTATAATCAAGGCTTAAAATACCAGCATCTCATTGTCATTTAGTTCGATTAAAACCAGTTTGAATCACAAACACTTGCAACCAGAAATAAATAATATGACATGAACTCCACTAACCCCAAGTTAAAAGCAAAAGAAACAAAATACAAATATAAAATGTTGATTAAAGTTTGAACTGGGTGGCGTCAACATTCATGATTTATCGATTGGCGCTGATCAAATCAGGATTCAGCTGTATACAATTATTTCCAACTCCTTGTATATATGTCAAACATTTGAATTTGATCTCTGAATGGCTTATATCATTCGCCCTGAAACGATCCTCGCTTTGTTTAGACCAGCTAAACTCAGATTTGAACCAGTCAACCCAACTCTACTGGCGAGTTGCGATCCTCCTCTCTCCATTGATTCTCGCGTACCCTTCCCTCCTTTTATGATTACTCTGATCTTTTCCTTTCTTTTTTGGTTCTTTCCTTAATGAAGTTTTATATAGCATTAAATATGTTGTCTTCTGGCCACTATGCAGCACGTAGCTCTGGGTAGGTCAGTATGAATTCTTAGTGGCTGGGATCCGACTCTGTTTCACAAGATTCCCCATAATTATATTTAGTGACCTGGTTGGGTGGGAGGACAGCTCAGGTGCAATGTGTTTGTCTTGGAAGCAAGATCATGCATAGCAACACAGGTTCGAATCCTGGTCTCCGCTTAGGAACTGATATCAGGTATTAAAAGAACAATTATAAATAAAATGACAATGTTATTGCCCAATAGCTTTGTTAATACAAGCAGAGTAAAGCTAGGGACAAGGCGGGAGAGAGACCAGAACCCAGTACAAAGCAAAAATAATCCTAGAACACCAGACGCAAAATAATTCTGCAAAGAGAACCCCCACCCTACTATTATCACTTGCATGTGGTGAAGGTAGCCAACATCTGCAGGGGCGAGCAGCAATCTGCAAACAAGCCGTTTTCACACGAAATGACAGGAGACAAGAGCCTGGCAGCGAAAGGGGCAAACAACAAATGAGCAGGAGACAGAAGGAAACGTTATTAATGGATGGGGTGCAAACTCTTGCCAAGAGACAGTGCAGAAACCAACTGCAGGCACTGTTTCCAGGAACATTGTGCCCGCTGTAATTGCGTCTTAAACTGAAAGATGAAATATATGGCTGCCATCTTGGATAAGTATGCTTGGTGGGAACCATGCTGAGAAAACGGAAGAGTGCGCCATGTTGACTGGAGATTACTGTGATTAACCTCATGATGTGCTCACGCATACGAGTGATCAGGCACCAGCAGCAGACAACTCAACCACAACACTCCATTCTTACCATGCCCATTGAGACTGGGAAAATCAACACAATGTACCCACGCGCCCTCTGCTGCAGCATCTGAGCAAGATTAACTATGCGATAAAGTCATGAGAGGTAATGGGTTTGAATCTGCGCTGGTGCTTGATGGATCTGACCCTGGAGATAGCTAGGGCCTGTTCCCTGGCATGCTGTGGGCATGGTGTACAATAGTATGTGACTGATTATATACAAACAGTCTTCCCCTTCAAAAACATGATTGATACATTTATTTTAAGTCAATTAGACTTAACAAAAGGACCAAACAACAGGGACAATTCCAATTATTGCTGTTCTGATCTCCATCCTGGCAGGTACTTTTTTTGCTTCTATCGCCAGTTTGTTGCATCTGTCGCCCCATCATGAGTAATCTACCTACGAAACACTTAACACAGAAGCACCGTAGAAAGATCACGATTCCTGTCACCCCGCCTAAACCTTATCTTCCTCCAAGGGTGAGTTTTCTCATAGTGTGGATACTTCTCAAGGTCCTAGTTTCACCCAAGTTCAAAACTAACCCCAGAAAAAGGTTTGGAAGTTGGACCTGCAGTCACAAGTTCTGACTCCCATGTGTTTTTCTTGCCATGTATAAAGACAGGTTTTGGTCTTGAAAAGGAAGCCGTGTGATGATTACTGTTGGGTGAAGGTTTAGGGGATCACACAAGAATGGTACTCTTCACAGAATATCTAGAAAACACATTTAGCTACCTTAAGAAGTGTTGTTGCTAAAATTGATAACAAGTAAATGGCTTCACATTCATACAATGAATTAGTTGGGATCTATTAGCAACTTAGTATAATAGAGAAGAGTTATTCCATGCCTCTAGAGAAAAGACCAGACTAGATGGACCTTGGCGGTTGGCGTTTGCTGTCAATGTCTCTCTCACAACTACCCTACTGCACAAGTTCACTCATTCTTCTCTTGTAAATTGTTCTCTATATTGTTGTCGGTTATTTGATTCATGTTTCGAAATGTAATGATGTATTCACTGTTGCTTATGTAAAGCGCTTTGGCTTAAAGTGCTATATAAAAATGTAATAAATATAAATACAAAATACAAATGTCGCCGTATCTACAGAAGGAATTTGACGCCCTTATTTCAAAAATCATTTTGGTCAGCCAGCATTGTTCTTATTTGCCTTTGATTGGTAACTCAAATATGATTTATCTTAATATAGTGACATTCAAGAAAGAATTTGTGTCTCTCTTAAATAGATAGGAGTTAAATGTTTACTGTTGCTAGGTTCATGTATGATGCTAATGTGGCTTATGTTTTCAACAGTTTCATCTGATCCCAGGCTGTATCATGTTTACTGTTGTTTTCTCCTTAACTTGGATATATGCTGTGGAAATTCGGAGGGTTTATTACATTTCAATATATTAAAAAAACTTGACCTTGAATTATGTTCCTGTGTATGCGATATCAGGGGAATTATTGATATGATATAATATTTATATAGCGCCTATACACAATGTATTTCAAAGTGTTTCACGACAAGGGAGGGAACAAGGGAAAATACAAAACATTCTTACAGGCCGTGAACAACAAGAATGTGAAATTAACTATCGTACTCGACCTAGCGACATTTCAGATTACAGATATGAAGGAGATGGGAACAGACAGGCGGCTACCGTACTAGGCCTGATGACATTTCTGGAAGAGCCAGAGAATTACACAAAGTGAGGGAGAGGGGAGGAGAAAGGAAGGAGAGGAACAAAACAAAGGACTATCATACTAGGCCTAGTGACATTTCATATCACAGATAGGAAGGAAATGGGAACAGTCAGGTGGCTATGTGTCCAAAAGTCAAATCCAAGCGTTGGCAAAAGTCACAGATGGTGAACTTTTTGTGAATCAAGACAGCTCCTGCAATGAATGGGAGGGGGGATGGAACAAAGGGAAAGGGGAGAGGGAGGAGGGAGAAGAGATTGGGGAAGGCAGCAGGGGAGAGGGAAGGACATCAACAGGGACCAGAAAGGGTGGGACAGGTGGGGGGCACACAGCAACATCACGGGGGACGACAGGGGGATGGGGGCACACAGCAACATCACAGGGCCCAGAGGGGGGTGGGGGCACACAGCAACAACATGGGGGACCAGAGGGGATGGGAGACACAGCAACATCAAGGGGGAACAGAGAGGAGGTGGGCGCAAACAGTAACATCACAGGAGGACAACAGGGGGGTGGAGGGCACACAGCAACATCACGAGGGAACAGAGGGGCGTGGGAAGCATACCTGAAGCAGACAGGGAGCAGACAGGGGCCTTAGGGTCGGCCTTTGGGTGTGGGCTGGTTAACGCCTGCCGGCACACATTGTTGGCTGATGTTGGAGTGGCCTGGCCAATAGGCGGCCAGCTCCAGGGCTGGGAGGGGCGTCAGCAGGGCTGAGGGAAAGTGCGAACATGGCAGTCATTTTCAAGTACACAGCCATAGAAAGCACAGAAAGCAATGAATCAGCCCAACAGGGCACAACACAGGAACGAGATGAACAAAATGAATAAAATATTACATCTCTAATATATATCCAATCTCATGACCATCTCCTCCCTTTACAAAAAAGAGATAATCAGCACTAAGAAGGAAGCTTACAATGTCAGAATAAACAATGAAGGATCCTCTGCTAAAGAACTCTTCACCATTCTGAAGGAATTAGAAAAACCCTTCACTTCCCCTCATCCTATAAGACAGCTCCTTAAGAAACCTTGTCTAGATGCTAACTAGTCTGCCAACTTTCTTCGACCACATTATTCCAAAATTCTTGAGTAATTAGTATTCAATTGACTCACTGCATTCCTTAATAGTCACAACCTCCGGGACCCTCTCCAATCTGGCTTCTGAACTCTGCATTCTATGGAGACAGCTCTCCTCATTGTTAGCAACTTCCTCTTTTCGGCTCAGCATGCAAACGTTCATTTATTCTTATTCTTCTCAACGTCTCTGATGCCTTCTATAGTTTTGACCATTAGCACCCAGAAGGGGGACGGGGACGCAAGTGAATCAGAAGGCTCAAAATGTGGCTCTATTGTATGGTACAAGCCGACATTTCGAGGTGCATGGGCAGCCAGTGCCCCTTCCCTTCTCCAATCCCCTTCCCCATCCCATTCACCATAGCACCTGTGTAGTTTCCTACATGGGTGCTAATGGTGTATTTAAGAACAAACAAAAAGAAACATAGCTGTCCTGCACGGCCAAGCACCGGAGGTGCTGCTATCCCCTCAGTTCATTTTCCATGCTGATGACGTCAAAGTCATCAACATGGAAAAGGGACTGATGCTTTCAGCCGCACTGAATGGTCCAGTCAGGGTCGCACAGCAAAGGTATGTTTCTTTTTTTTTAAAGTAAAACTACAAAATTTTAGCACCCATGTAGGGAACTACACGGGTGATTATGGCGCTATGCCCTTCGGTGGCAAGCGACCCTGCAGGTAAATACCCACCGCCCTCATCAATGAATCTTGCTGCGCATGGGCCACAATTACTGTTGGAATTCCACAAGGGTCATTGGTCCACTTCTCTTCACTCTCTATATTTTGGCTCTTCGTGCCTTGATCTCCTGTTACAGCTGCTGCTATCAACTATACACTGCCCACAATCTGATCTTCTCCTTTCACTCCTTATCTGATGAGCTGTTGTCAAAAAATGTCAAACTGTCTCTCCACCATCAAAATTTAGGATGGTGTCTCACTGGCTCATGCTAAACTTCACTAAGACTCAGTTCTTTAATTCCTAGATAAACCGGCTATTTGTCGCCCACCCTTCTGCTCTTTTCTCCTGACTACCTTCCTTACTCTGCTTCTGCTCGTAACCTTGGTGTCATCTTCGGGTCCATCAGACAACTTCTTGCTGTTCATCTTCAAATCCACATCCAGACTCAACCTCCTCAATATCAGGAGAAATCTTTCATCTTCGTCCTTTCAATACTGCTAAACAGCTCACCTCCTGCTTAGTTCATTCTAGATCTGAGTCCTGTGCCAGTCTCCTATTTGGCATTCCCAACTTTTTTTCACCTCTGCACAAAATCCTCAACTTTGTGGTCCACACACTTTTCGGCCTTTCTTGCTTTACCGCTACCCTCTCTGCTCATCGCCATATTGGCTATCTGTGACTATAAACGTCTTTGTATCATCTTTAAAACTATCCAGGGACTCGCCCCACCTTACCTTTCTGCTCATCTTACTCCCTACTCTCCTCCATGTCGCTACGATCATCCTTGGCTCGCCTCCTTGCCACCACTCGAGCCTTAACTTAAGTTTCATCTGATATGACATGCCCTATTGGGACGGCCTTCTTCAGGGCCAAAGAGATTGTGGACAAGTTGCGGCAAATCTAGCCTACAAGGGATGCATAGGCCTGCAGAGATGAAGAGTGTCCAAAAAGCAGGTCACGCGCGCCTGGTGTGTTACAACCAGGGACTGCCAGGCTCTCACCCGTCTGGTGAGTGAGAACAAGGGATTTCGGAAACAAATGTATATCTAGTACAGGTGAGTCCAACAATGGATAACGAGTGAACGCGACACATTCCTGGGATTGCCTTACTTATGTGTTGGTTGCTGAGGCACATAAAAGATTTTTTTTTAGTAATGCCATTGCATGTATTAGTTTTACACAGCATCTTGCGCTGTTAAATGGGAAATATGTGGGTCAAGAGGGCAGCCCTAATAATAAAAGAATATTGCTGTTGATGAACTCTTCCCTAGGAGCGGGCCCAGTGTAGAGAAACCCCATCTATTGTTTGAGTTCTACATTCCACCACCACTATTTCAACAGTCTAGCAAGGAGAGCTGCAGAATAAGCAGTGGTGCTTATTCTGTGCTCCTGTAATATTATCTCTCAGAAATATTACCACAAATTGGACAAATGCAGACTCTATTACTTATGCAAGATGGTGGTTTTCTATTTGTGTAACTCACAAATTAGATCTGGGAGAAATCAGGAATATGTGCAAGAAGCGATCCGATACTGAATGACAGGGTCATGCAGTTACAGTTACACAGACGTTCCGAAACCTCAGCGAACACCATGCGATCGTTCATATCGTTTTCTACAAAGAGTCAGGAAAGAAATTGGCCAGTTACAGTTCAGTAACTGGACAATTGTATTTTGTCTGGTATATATTTAGGGAGAGGAAGAAGGGTTTGGAGAGGTGGTGGGGTTGGGAGCACGGTAGAGGGTGGCATTGAATGGGGCCCCCCATGAAAAGAAAAAAAGTAAATCTGCCAAAATTAGGTCGACCAAAATTAACAAATAAACCACGTAGAAAAATTTTACCCTATGTGACATGGCCATGGACATAACTTTTTTCGGGGGGCCAAAGACCCATCTTTAGCTGGGGTAGCTGTTATGCACTGTAGGCCATGTGTCACGCATTGGGACTATTGTGTGCGGGTATTGCTTACCTGATTCTTGGTGCCAGTATCCTCGGTGGCGCCTCTCGGGACCCGGGGCCAGTCAGCAGGGCATTCCACGTACTTGCGCCTTAGACAAGCGCACCTGGTCTGGTGACCCAGGCGTCCTCTCCGGCCTTCTGCGCACCCGTTCCATGGGCGCTGCCATCTTGCCTTCAGCACGCATGCATGGACGACCACATGCTCTGGTTCTGCTAATGTGTTGTGTCCTGTACTTAGCATTGCTAGGCCAACACACGCCAAAGCCTCACTCCGGTGCCACACGTACTAAAGAGACCACAGGGACAGCTCAGGTGTGTCCCAACTACTCCTGTTGTGTGCGCTGTCTCTAGCATTTTCTTTTCTCTGTTTCAAAGTCTGTGGCCTTGCCTCCTCATCCTTCTGGTTGCCTCTGCTTGTTTTCCACCCTGCCGCCTGTCCTTGCTTTTGGCTCCTTCTGTACTCCTGTCTACCTTGTGGCCATTCTAGTAAGTTCCATCTTGGCCTTGTTGTTGTGGTGCTCCAGTTCAGTGCTCTGCATTGTCTCTGTGCCATGTTAATCTGGAGCAACTGCCCATCCTGCAGGGAGGCTAGCACAGGTACCCACAACCCATGTTCTTAGGTCATGATGGAGGCTTTGGGTGGCTTCTCCCCAGCACCTGCACTTCCTGGCAGATTGTTACCTGCAACACTATGGCAGTGACTTTGGACTCATCGACAAGGATAGCAAGTACGAGGCGCACGCAGTCTGCAATACTTAACAGATTAAGATGCCTACCCCAATCCCGGGGACAGAAATGGAAGGGATTCAAGAATTTGGGGATGAGCTTCAAGCGTTGCTCCTGGAAGTGACGTCATTAAAGCAACAAAACCAGGCCTTGAGAGAGGCATTGACAAAACACAGCTACTCCTCTTGCAGAAGGACCAATGGCTCACTCAGGATCCATGAAGTATGATGGGGAACCCCACCTGATGACCGGGTTCTGTAATCATTGTCGGATTCCGTTTTTATTCCACCCGACTTTGACAAACGACATGGTCATAGGTGGGGACCTATGTGTCTGTTGGAAGCCCTATTTTAGATAACTTCTCTGAATTCGAAAAAAACCTTATTGGATGTTTTCCAGTCACCCAACAAGTACTCAGAACCACCTGTTTGTTTTAAAGCAGGGGTACCAGGTAACATTGTCCCTGTATATAATGTTGCCATACATATAGTCACCGGGAAACAGCATAGGTGACATTATATGGGGAAAATATATATGGGGTAAATGGGAGCGGGGGTTGCAGCAGTGTCCCCCGCTCCCTTTGAATTCTTGCATGGCAACATTTTTGAGGGGACATTATCACATGGAACCGTCCCAGGACCTGATCTAGTACATCAGCCACTTTCAGCAACTTGCAGCTGACTCCCACTAGCCAGCGATAACTCAAAGGACCATTTTCAGGGGTGTGCTTATAGAAAAAAACAAGGATGAGCTTGCTCATGCCCCTGAACCTGATACCACTGAAGCAATGATTGATACAGTCTTAAAGATCGGTCATCGACTGTCAGAGAGACAGGTAGAAATACGTCACCTTGATACTTCTCGAACCACTAGCCAAACTCTACAGTTTCCCCCAGGACTACCAGCAGACACGGATCAGGTAGCCAAATCCATGCAGCTGGGAGTGGTGTGAGGATCGCTATCGGAAGATGTGAAGAAAAGACAGAGAGCTAATCGATTATGCTTATGTTTCAGGAGTGGTGGTCATTACCTGAGCACCTTTACTGTTTGACCCACTAATCTAAGGAGAAACTACAGAGCTTTTTGTCAGTTTGGAAGGAAACAACAAGTCCAGGTGACGCATTCATCCTTCCTGCCAGGGACTTGCATTCCTTGCCTTCGCGTCCTTTTGTTGTCCTTTAAGTCATGGTCCACTGGGATTCAGGAGGGAGAGCCAGCCACCCCATGGCTCGGATTGTTTCAGCAGCATCTGGGAACCATGTGACGACATCTCCATCACAAATGACAGAACACCTCTCCAGCGTAAGACACGGGCTGCCCTTATTGAAGGCATTGATGTAACACCATTGGTTTTCGGTCCCATTGAACAAGAAACAGAGCCAGTAGTTCTAACCATCTACCAGCACCAAGAAACAATCACCTTTTATGTAATTCGGTCTACTTCGTATTCCCTGGTACTTTGATTACCCTGGTTGATCAACCCCGACCCTTTTATTGACTAGGGCATGCAAACCTTGATTTTCAGCTCTGATAGATGCAACCAACAATGCAATGGCTCTATCACTACTCCTTTGCCGTGGTTCTCTGAATATATTCATGATGTCAGCCAATTCTGTTAGAATATTCCCTTTACAACTGGGTCTTTGCTCCTCCAGAGGACACACCCCTTCCACCTCATTCATTAGACTGTGAGATGCATTTACAGCCTGTTAAACCTGTCCCACATGGTCGTATCTACTCCCTGATCAGTACAAAGAAAGAAGAGCAGTGTACCTATTTATAGAATTGTTTGAAGAAGGGGTACATACAACAATTACATTCACCAATTGGGGCATAACTATTTTTGCCCGAAAAGGGAAGGAACATTAAGGCCATCTGTCGATTACAGTCTCCTGAACGAGCTCATCCTGAAAGACCGGTACAATTCCAGTAGAGTAACTTTGCTGAAAATGTTGGGGGGGACATGACATCTGCAGAAAAGGTGTCCCAGCCAAATGAATGGGGAGAAAATGGTGGGCCATGAAAGTTGGGGGGACAAACACCCCTGTCCCCACCTAAAATTACGCCCATGCAATTTACCCTCAATACAGGACATACTGGAGTCTCTTCGGAAAGCAAGGGTATTCACCAAGATCAACCTGCAAGAGGCCTAACAGTTGATACGTATCAAACTTAACGTAAGTGAAGGGCGGCTGAGAGGAATGTGGGATGTATCAACCCACTCATCCAAGCCCTGCAACATCACTGTGCATTGCTGACAGCAGAAACATCATAATGGCCACTGGAAAGCATGCTGCTTGCTCAAAATCACCAGAAAATGCGCAGTGAAAACCTGAAAAATAGGCCACCATCCACTTTTGCCTATCTTAGTGAGCATATGAGATCACTGCCAAAAACAACCATTGGGCTACCCACAAAGTAGCCTGAAACCACTTGGAAATAGCAATGCTGATTGAAAAAGAAACAGAGCTGTTTGAAAATCTGTTTTCTTGATTGTCAAAAATTACTAAAATCATGGCTCACAAAGCACCTAAAAGATCCAACCTCTTTGTTGGGTGTTCCACATCATTACTGCAAGAATCCACATCAATACAATGTCAGCAAAAATCATATGTTCTCAGAACAAAATCCTCTTTTAAAGATTCTTGATGCAAAGACAGCTGTCCAAAATGGGTGTAATACCATTGCTCACCTCTACTAGAAAGCCAGCGTTTTAAAACCATTCGTGTAACGTTGAACAATTGAACCCAAACTATGCCAAAAGAAGAGAATTCCATCAAAATGTCATATAGAGTGCCACACAGTGATTTAATGTGAAAAAGACTTGATTTAAAGATATGTTGCTTATTTTAAGTGTATAAATGTATTTTTTTTCACAAGGAACTATGTTACAATTGATCAGAAAGTAACCTGATGCAGTTAAAACGCCAAAAGGCTTGCTTCCCCTGAGAACCCTTCACACCTCGCCATTCCCACCAGAAGGAGGATGTCACATTGGCATGCTTATCAAAAAGGGAGGGGATTTTCTCTGCAGCCCAGAGAAAGGAACAATAGATCCTTGGACTGAATAGGGAATGCTAATTTGGGTGTAACTGGCCACAAAGTGTTGGCAGGAAACAAGACATGTGACCCTCTGAGTCAGCCCAACTCTAGGAGGCGGACCAGACTGAGATGTGAATTGAATTGAAAGGACAGATAGCACACACACTCTTTTCCACTACTCAACTATTCTTGGTGAAGACCCTGCAGGAAGACTCCAGACTCCAGATAGATCCAGAGACCAGACTCTAGAACCAAACTCTAGAACTTTGAAGCAGAGAGGCCTAACCCACAAGCTGAACCCTCCTCAGCAGGCCTGCAGAATCTAGCAACCTGATTCTAACCCCTAAACTCCCAAGGGGCTCTCACCTTCAACAGCCGACTGTGCTGTTTTGATATTCTAGCCAAGAACCCTGTGCTAGAACCAAGATCCAGACCCAGAAAGCAGAGCTGTATCCAGAACCCATCATATCCAGTCCAAGAGGCCACCCAGACCGCCGTGCAGTGCTGATAGCAGAACCCAGAGTGCCTGAGACCTGTCTGTTGGCAACACAGCCCAACCCTTGACCAGATCTTGACGAGGCCCACTCCATTCCAAAGCCATAGGAGTGAGTATTTAGTCTAGAACTGTCCATAGTCATCTCTTAGTTTAAAGTAACTATATTCCAACCATTTCAACCTGTCCAGAACTGCATTACAGAACCTCTTTTGTCTATCCTAAATTCTTCTCTCCTCTACATAAGTCTGGGATAATTGTAGCAATAATCATCTTTGCGCTGATATTTTCTGAAGAGGGACAAGTTTTGACGGACAGAGATCAGAGCGGTGGCGCCGTGGTTCTGGTGGCTGGCCGTTGAGTCTTGCTTCTTCATAGCTCCTTAGTATATGCCTATCCTTGTTGGTAAATCTTTAAAGCGCGATCTGTCATTTTGAAATCTTGACTTTATTTCTGAAAAATCTACCTTCACAAAAACATCCGTAACTTTTGAACCGCACGTCCTAGATCCGAAATTGAACTGTCATTTTGAAGCTAAGATCCTAAGCTTTCCAACAAACCTATTCCATTATAGTTTTTCCGTAATCGCATTTCACGCACACGGAAGAATTGCCGCGAATTGCACTTTAGCTCAATTTCAACACATGTCAGAATAGCTGTTTCTTGTTTACAACTGCTGAATTTCGTTTTCCATCTGATAATCATTCATGAATCATTACTAGTGTTGACCTGAACCAATCCAAAGTGATTCTTACTTATCCTGAATCTCCTTTATGAATTAAAATCATTTTAGCCTATTTTCACATTAATTGCAATCAAATTCAAAAGTATTTTTGCCTGTTTTAAAATCAGACCTGTTCTCTCTAAACTTGCTGGGGGAACTGGGATTGAACTGCATTATTGATTGTATTCTTGAAACCTGTGTGCCCTCATTTCCATCTCTTCATATTGCATAGTGGGGGAGTGAGTAGTCACAGGGGAAGAAGTGTTTATATTATCTTTTGATTGAAATCATATCAAGTTTATTTCTGTGTTGCATTCTTTTCCATCATTGCATTTCCTTGAACCATATAAAGTATTCTCTGCCACCGTATCCTTCCTATTCCTACTCCTTACTGATTAAAGAGATTGTTGAGACTGTAATATTACCCATTGCTGATTACCGTTCATATTCATAAGTGTGCTATACAGATATTGTTCTATTCATAAAAGTGTGATATATATATTGTTCAATTCTTCAAATAAACCTTTTAATTTGCAAAACAAACCTACTTCTTGGCTCAGTGAGGTTGGGGAGATTCAAAGAGAGTGGCGTTATATAAGGGTTCATCATCCATATTTAAAGAACTTTGACATAAAAAAAAATACATAAGGGCTTCCATTGGGCATCCCATCCTAAGCATTGACTTAGTTGGAGTGCTGGATTGAAGTCACTTACAGGAAATGGAGGGCTTCCTGTTCATCCTCTGACAAACTGGCCTGTTGCCTGCTACAAAGGCAATACCGACTCTCTGCCCTCACCAAGAAGAGAGTCTGCATTCAAGCTTGTGTCTCTGTGGCATCTAACAACTCGGCCGAACTCTCTAAAATGTGCAAGGAGCTGGCCAACCCTGCTGCAGTCTCTAACCCTCCTGTTGCCTCCCAGGCTCTTTGCAATGCCCTTGCCTCCCACTTCATTTAAAAAACCCAGGACATCCTGTCTAACCTCTCCACCCTGACCCCTCCTCTCCCCTCTCCATCTGTGCTTGCTGACCCTCCTTTAGCCACCCCCCACCATCATTCTCGTCATTTCTCTTTTGTCCCCTGATGAGGTCGCTAGACAAGTCCGATATATGAAAGCCTCATTAAAACAGATTCATCCCTGTTCCTCCAAAACCATCAAGGACCACATTGACACCCTCGCTCCGGCCCTTGCTGATTATTGCAACCACTCCTTTGCCTCAGGATCCTTCCCCTCCCCTCTGAAGCACTCCTTTGGGCATCCTCTTCTCAGGAAACCCACAGCTTATCCTTCTTGTCCAGCTAACTATCACCCAATTTCCTTTACTCCATTTCTGGGCATAATCCTGGAAAAGTTGGCCATCTCTCAGCTAAACCTTCATTCCAATGCTGTTGGCTGTGTCCATGACCACCAGTCTGGCTTCAGAGCTGCCAGAGCATGGAAACTGCTCTACTGAACATCTGTAAAGATCTGCTCTCCAACCTTGACTCTAACATTCCCTCTGTCCTCATCCTCCTCGATCTCTCTTCTGCCTTCGACACGGTCAACCATACCATCCTGCTCAACCATCTCCGTGAAAACCTGGGTATCACTGATCAGGCTCTGGCTGACCTCTTTTCTCTCAGATTGACCCTCCCAGGTCCAACTTCGGTCCTTCCTATCATCTATCTTCCTCTCTATCTGTGGTGTTCCCCAGGGGTCTAACCTCTCGCCCTGGCTTTTCAAACAATACCTGGCAACTCTCGCCCACTGCACTGAAATTTCTGCTCAGATTTCCAGTGCTACGCTGACGACACTCAACTCATTTTCAGGCTGACCTCGGCCACCTCCTCTCCCTCTCTCACCTCTGATTTCCTAACTGCCATTCAAGATTGGTGTGCCGCCAATGATCTTTGTCTGAATGCCAGCAAGACAGATCCTCCTCATCGGCACACCTTCACCATCCTTTCCCCTCAGTCTCTGGTCGGCTTTCTTTGGCCATCCTCCTACTCCCACCTGTGAGGCTAAGAACCTCAGGGTCATCTTTGACTCCACCCTTTCCTTCTCCGTCCACATCTCTGAGGTCTCTAAAAAGTCAAATTTCCTACTACACCTCTTCAGAGGTACTCTGCCTTTCCTCTCCTTCCCCCAGAAGCTCAGGGTATCCCAAGCTCTGTTTCTCTCTAGGTTGGATTATTGTAACAGCCTCTTTCTAAATCTACCTGCCTCTACTCTCCGCCCTCTGAAACTAATCCAGAACAGGACTGCAAGACTTGTCCTTGGCCTCAAGCCCTGGTATTGTATCTCTCCAGCTCTGAAATCTCTCCATTGGCTCCAAGTGGAAGCAAGGATTACATTCAAAATCCTCTGCATTGTCCACAAGGCTTTCTGGGGCCTGGGTCCAAAATACCTTCAGCTATCTGTAACACTCACCTGGTATCCACGGGGACGTCACTCAGCCTGTTTTGACCTCTTACGACCTCGAAGCCTTACATGGAGGCTATTCGACAGGAGACTGGGCCTGAAACACAGGATTGGTAGAGTTTAACTCCCTATTGTCTCTGTGTGCATGAGCCCCTTCTTCACTGGGGTCCAACCCTTCTCTTTGATCCACAGCTCACCTTGTTTTCATGGATAGTGTGCTCTTTGTCCTGCTTTTGGCGCAGCGGCGCATTAATTGATGTGGGCTCGTTGCTGCCTAGTTACTTCACTGGCAAGAGTCCGACAGGTAAGTATAATGAGTCTTTTGAACAGTTCTCTAACTTAGTTCCTTTCCTTCCTTAGATGATGGCTGGCGTCTGGGGATGGCGACGTGCTGTGAGATGAGTAGCGCTGAAGGTGAGTGAGAGCGTGATGCGTGATGCGTGATGCACCCCTTTTGTATTTTCATTGAACTAAGATCTTTTTCTGTGTCTTTTAGGTGCTGTGACGTTTTCAGCGTGGATGCTGGTTATGAAGAACAAATGCAGTGGGTAAGCTCAGTATGCAGCGCCTCTAGATGTTTCCACACTAACCTGGAGTGTCTTTTCCCTCTTGCGGATGAATGAGAAGTTCCGGAGACAGAGTTCCCCCAGAGCGGCTACGATTCAGTTAAGCGTTTGAGGCTCGTACAGTATTTAAAAATAAGCGAAGATTTGCAGAATGCTTACTAATGCCTTTTTTCTGTTCTTTTCCCTTTTCCTTAGGAAGCGGCGTGCCGGGATGGGAATGACACCGCCGAAGATGCCCGCAGGACAGAAGGAGTGATGAATGATGGGCAGAAGAGCTGCAAGGTAAGGCTGTTCCTAATGGTGTTCTTGTTCTTGCAGGAGCTGAGCGCAGAAGAAAGATGCAGGCCTACTGGAGACCGATCCGAACACGGTGAGTGTCACGCTGCAGGTGCAGAAAACACAAAGCATGTTTCTCAGCCTGGGTGTGGCTTAAATAGTCTCTGGGTATCCCAGGTGTCTCTGGACTGAACCACACCCAAAAGACTAGACCTCGCATGCAGTTCTGGGAACCAAAATATTTGGGGGCATCCATCTTGTCCCCATCAATGCACTACAAGTCAAATCCCCAATGTTATCCTATGGCAGTGAGTGAGTCTGGTGCCACAAGTGCAAAGTCTGACTCCAAGTGGGTCTTTGGGGGGATGGAGAGGCCCTTGAGGGCCATGTAGGTGATCGTGGCCTGGCTCCAGCCTGACATCTTGGAGGGCTGGGGACATGAGGGGCAGGAATCATGACACTATCCCTCCGCAAATACCTCCCCTCTCGAGCTCTTCGCTCCTCTACCTCTAACTCCCTCAGGGTCAGTCGTTTTTCAAAGAAACAAGCTGGGGGCAGATTTCTGTCTTCGGCTGGGGCCTTCCTCTGAAACAGCCTCCCTGCCACTCTAAAACATGAGGAGAACCATCTCCGGTTCCGGAAGCACCTCAAGACCTTCCTTTTTTCTTCTGCCTTCGCTCCCCCTCTCCCCTGCTGATCTGTTCTCTCTTGGCACCGTGCACCTGGCCACCTTCTGTCCTCCGGGCCCAGGTAAATGCTCACCCTGCCACACTCGCGCACTGCCTCCGGGCCACCCCTTGCACTGGGGTCTGTATCTGTACCCATACAGCCCCCCTTTTTCTTCCTGCACTTATCAGACCTAACCTGTCTGCTGCCTTAAACCTAGCACTTGCAAATTGCTGGCTGCACTAACACTGTTTGTTGCCTTTATTATTTATTTATTGTTATTTATCTGTTACTCCTCTCATCGAACTTTCCACTTCTCCCCCCTTCTATGCACTTTTCCCATCCCCCTCTCACATGCACTTGCGCGTTCTCAATGTCACTGGGCCTATTAAAATCACTGTTTTGTTCTCCCCTGTTTCCCTCCCTTGCCTTGTCGCGCTCTGAAACACTTGTGTACGAGCGCGATAGAAAAAAAATATCAATATCAATATCAAAATGGGATGGCCAGTGGAAAACAATGTTCAAGACGCTGCTGGGGCATTACAAATATCGAGTCATGCCCTTTGTACTCTGTAATGCCCAAGCGGTATTCCAACAGTTCATGGACTCGATCCTCGCCGGCCTGTTAGGAACAACTGTTTGAATCACCTTGGATGATATCCTGTTTTTTCATCCTCCCTTGAGGAACACCAGAAACAGAATGCTGATGTGTTTGAATTCCCTCTTTCCCACCTCCTGTACACCAAGAGCATAACAATTTGAGTTCCACGAAACCAGTATAGAATTCTTGGGATAGGTAATAGGTGATGTAGACCTGCACATGGACCCTAAGAAAGTTACAGTGATTGCAAAATTACCAAGCTTGCATGATGTCAAAGCAGACCATCACTTTGTCAATTGAGCCCAACTGGCAACTAACCTCACCTGTCGGTTGCGCAAGGGAGAACTATTTCACTGCAACAGTGTGTCAGAAAAGGCATTCCGGACCATCAAGGAGGAATTCTTGAAGGACCCCATCCTGCAGCAACAAGATTATACGTGTCTTTTCATTCTCAAAGCCAACACTTTTGTGCTCACCATTTGAGCCATCCTGTTGCAATGAAACCCTGTGACCCTCGTAGGACATCCTATTGTTTATTTGTCCCACCAGCTATCTACCACCGAAAAACATTAAGTAATTATGGAGAAGGAATTGCTGGCAGTGATGGAAGAGTTTCATGATGGCGACATTACGTCCTCAGTGGACAGTATCCTGTAGAGGTACGGACGGATCATAGGATTATCCACTTCATGTGAACACTGACCTGCATGAATAGCGCCATATTCGATGTGTATTTTTCTTCTCTCAGTATCGTTTCATTATAACTAACAATCTCGATCACAAAACCTAAGAGCAGACGGTCTTTCTAGAACCACAGTGAACACAGAGAAACGAGTGGCTGAAAGATCTTCCTGACAATAATCTTGACCTATTTCGAACTTGTAAGGAAGGTGTTAGGGAGAATTTTCATTTCAGTGCTAAATTCCTCCCATCTTAGAGACCCCCAGCTCTTTTTCTGGACTTAGAACTTTTTAATTTTAACCCTGGAGTGAGTGAGACCTTTTTCTCACTCCCTCATGTGTTTTTCCCTGATTTGGATTTCATGTTGTCACTGTTTTTGGAGTTGAACAAACTCCATAGGCATCTGCTTTTTGTATAGTGACACACAGCACCTTCAGGCAGTGTCACTGACAAATCCTTTGGATTTGTCTTAGGGTTTAAAAACCTTTTCTTGGGTGAACTACAGTTCCCAAGGTGAAATGTATCTTACCTATTTACTTTGTAGGTCCAGCACACACCATCGTATGTGGAGTGCTGGAGGGTTACTTAGTAGCCCCTTATTTTACATTCTCATGTACCTTTTTTGTTATCCTCACTACTTTAAATGGCTGGTGGCCGTGGTTTAATTTTTACTACCATTGTGCTTTTTTATCGCAGACTGTAGCCTCAGCTGCAGTACAACACCTGTGGGTTTCTATTTTGTCAAAATGGCCCCTGTCTTCTTTATTTCGCCTTTTTCTGTTTGTGAGGTCTTTCTTGGGTTTTACTCTGTGCGTTTGCCTTTGGTGGGCTTCAGCCGTGTTGCCCGCCCCTGGCTCCAGTGTGTCTGGAAGGACAGGATGTGAGGGAAGGTCCCGAAACTCCCCTGTCCTTTGTCTCCAGGAGTGACTGAAAAAAAAACAGTCCTGATTGGTTGGCTGGCTGTCTCGAAGGATTGACAGCCTAGTCTGTGCATGAATGGGAAAACTTGCTTAGAAGGCAATGGTTTTGGGACTACAGACAGAGTCGACCACTGGACGAAACATTTGAAGCAGATATTGTGAAGAGAATCCTGCTGCAACCTCCTGGACCTCGAAGTACCGGTGAAGCCCTGCTGCTGTGCTGTCCTCCTTTTTTGTATCGACAGAGAAGCTCCAGAAAGGACAACTTTTTCCCTTTAGTTAGTGGGACCAGCTAACCTTGAGACGAACTCCACTTTGGCACAATCCCCGACTTGCTGTGCCTCTCTGTTGCAGCAGAAGCCCCATGCCAGGGGTCGAGTGTACATAACCGAGTGCAACATCTGCCGCGGAACGAATCTGGCTAAAAGATCCAGGAGCCTCTTCAGGACACTTTAGAAGCAGGAAATCCCAATCCAGAGTCCCCTCACCAGAGTCCAGGACTAAGGGAGCAAGGAAAGTCCAACGGGAGATATTCGATCTGTATCAGTGCTGGTGGTGAAGTGTTGAAACCACAAAGGGTCGCTGAATTGAAGAGAGTCCGTAGTTCCCGAAGACCTTCCCAAGTACCGCCACAGGAACCCTCCAGACGTCCTGCCCCACGACTGAGGCTCAGGAACCAAGGTCTACTTGTCTGTAGCAAGACTGAATACAGCTGGACCACTTTTCTTCAAACCAAAAGTACTGTTTGGGCTTGGGTGTACTTACTTTCTTGCCTTAAGTTGTGCTGTCTCACTTGAGATTTGCACTTGCTTAACTTTCTGAGTTGATTTCAACTCTCCTTTGCACAGGCCTAACAGCCTGTGTGGTGTGTCTTCAGTGATTTTCTTTGAGCTATCAAACTTTGTGAAAAGCTTTATCCAAGAAGTGCACCAGAACTATAGACTTTGGCCGAATGACTGTGGCTGTCCTGGCTCCCTAAAGCCACCTTTCTGAAACCCATTGACTTTGGCATTGCTTGTCCCTGCATAGGTTGTAGCTTGCTGAATAATGTTACTGCTGGGAAAGGCTTAGCTAGATTTCATTGGAGGATTCAGTTGTCCTCACATTATAAGAAACTGTTCTAACATTTATATTTGCCTTAACCCTTCCTTCCTGAAACTCAGAATCTGAAAAGTATATTGGTGTGATATCTTAATGCAATACTATCCTTGTTATTGAAGTCATGTCAGGGTGTAGGAGAAATGTATTAGCATCTCCAAAGAGTATTCACCAGAATTATTGATTTTGAAAAGTAATTCCAAAGTTTTCTTGAACCGTTACAAACAGTTGCCTTTGTGAAGAATGCTTTATTAAAACTGATGTTAAATAAAAAATAACTATTTATAACTGAAACCTTGAGCGTAAGTGTTACTTGGTTACTTGTATTGAATGATTTCATCTGTACAGCTCACATTTTTCCCTCTTGAGATAGGCATGGCTGCTCAGTCCCACTACCAACGTGACTAGTACAGACCTATACTAAAAGGAGGCTACCTAATACCAAGCAGATAAGTCTTCTGTAGTGTCACACATTGTGACTGCACCAATTCTTACCTAACAGTAGGAACTTGTGACGGAACCCAGTATCCCCGCTTTGCTCTCCCAACCCAAAATGAGTTTTTGGAGATGGCCTGCTGTTCTTCAACAATTGGTTGTACATACCAAAACCTTGATTGCAGCAAGACATCTTACAAGGATTCAATGGCTCCAAAACAGGTGGTAACTGAGGATAGAAAGCCACCCTTGATTTGCGTTTTGTTGGCCAAGTATGAAAGACTGAGCGATGGATCATGTATCATCCTGTCCCATGTGTGTCCTGTAGAAAAGCTATTGTCAGCGACCAGCAGGGTCACTACAATCACTGCACATACCACCCTATCCTTCGCATACCATATCCGTGGATTTCATTGTTGACTTACCTGCATCTCAAGGCAAGAACTGTATCATGGTAGTAGTAGACTGCTTTAATAAGCTAGCTCACTTCATTCCATTGCCTAAGGTATTGGGCCCTATCCTTTGCATATCATAGCAACAAATGTCATCATTGCACTATCTGCATCCCAGGGCAAGACCTGTATCATGATAGTAGTAGACTGTTTTAGTAAGCTAGCTCACTTCATTCCATTGCTAGGTATCTGCCGCCACACAAATGGCTTGAGTATTTCTACATGCACCTTTTCCATGGACTACCAGTAAAGATCATCTCTGACGGGGGTCAACAGTTCATATCTCGTTTCAAACTACCTTTCCAGGTAGGTGATAAGGTTTGGCTATCCACAAGCAAACTGCCTCTGTGTAATTGCCCCTGAAAACTGGCTCCACTGTTTGTTGATCAAATCCATGCCAGCAAGCGCCTTTCTTCAGTGATCTTCTGTCTCGTGCAACCTTCCTCTTGGCGCAGCCACCCAGTGTTTCACGTTTCTTTGTTTCTTTACTCAAGCTTTTCCTTACGGAAGCCCTATATCACTGATCGATTCCATTTGCTGGGTCCACACCCTCCACCACTGCTAGTAACCTGAGTATCATTATTATTCCTATTATTATTATTATTATTATTATTATTATTATTATTATTATTATTATTATTATTATTATTAGGGTATTTATGGAGTTCGGACCTAGCTTTACAATCATACGGTGATGAATAAGGTTAGGGAGGGAGAAACAAGGGAGTAGGGATCTAACAGGGGAGGGAGGGCAATAGTCGGCAATGAATCTACAAGTGATCTGGGGAGGAAACAGTGGGGACCAGATCAACCAGTCTCAGGTAAGGTGAATAGTGGACAGTGTATGGCCCTAGGTGTTAGGGAGGAGCCATTCCGTGAAGGTCTTGAGCTCCTTCCTAAACTGTGGAATCGAAGGGGCAAGATGGATGTTGATGGGGAGGAGTTTCCAGAGTCTTGGGGCATAGACAGAGAAGGCATGTCTTCTGTTCTTTTCCTTCCTGCACCAGAGAATTTCAAGTCTGCACATGTCTTTAATCTGGTGGATCGTAGGCCTCCAGAGATGTTTGTCTCTCAGTGAGGTAGGTTGGGGACTTCAGGGTGGCAGTCTTGTTTATGATGCAGCAGGATTTGAAAATGATACAGACTTACAGTGGGAGCCAGTGCAGAAGATGAGGGTTGGGGTGATGTGGGTGAATTTGCAGAGTCCTTTGAGGAGTCAGGCTGCAGCATGTAGGACACATCTCAGGAGAGCCAGGGTAGTTGTCGAAAAGTCTTCCAAAAGGGCATTGCCAACATCCAGATGGGAGAGGACTAAGGCTTGGACAGCAGATCAGAAATTGTTCTCTGAGATAAAGGTATGATTCTTCGCAGGAGATGTACCAAGCTGTTTGTGTCTTCCTTGCTATGTGCTGTTTGAATGAGAGGTGTCTGTTGATGTCGAATCCAAGGGATCTGGCTCAGGTGGCCATCTGGGGTGTGAAGCCCTTGAGATGCATAGCAGAAAGCCAGTTATGGATGTCAAGGTGTTTGGTGTTGTTGGTCAGCAATAGGAGTTCAGTCTTGGAGGGGTTGAGCTTCAGGTAAGCACTGGACATCCATGACTGGATCCATGACTGGATCAATGAGAGGCAGGCCTTGAGCCTGTGGATGTCTTCAATGGAGGATATCTTCAGAAAGAGCTGCGTGTCATCTGCATATGGATGTGGATGTTTTATGGAGCAAGGAGGGTTCCAAGCGGGCTCCATGTAAAGATTGAAGATCATGGGGGAGAGGATAGATCCTTGTGGGACTCGACAGAAAATATGCAGAGGTGGTGATATGGAGGAATACAAACTGGTAGCAAGGTACGATCTGATCCCCATGCAGGGATCTAGATTGTCAGTGAATTGTCTGGTGGTCTAATGCTGCTGAGAGGTCAAGAAGAACCAGGAGGCAAGGAAGCCCAACATCAAGGATTTTAAGGGCATCGTCAATCACCTTGATGTTAACTGTTTCTGTGCTGCATCTGGGTCTAAATCCAGATTGGAAAGACTGTAGGAGGTTGCTGGCCTCGATGGGTTGGAGGAGTTGCGTGGCTCCTACTTTCTCAACCTGACCTTATGGATGAAGAAATAATCGATGGTGGTGGCTTTCTCGACAGATTGCGGTATGGGTGGGTTGGGCAGAGGGTTGGTGCATTGCTTGATGGCTTTGAAGAGTGCTCTACTTTCATTGTTGGCCTTGCCTATGGTGGTAATAGTTAGCTTTGGGCAGTGGAGATCAGTCATTTCTGTGTAGCACAGAGTTCCTTGAACAGGGCAAGGTTGAATACACTGCAGGATTTTCACCAAGTCTTCTATTGTTTTCTGATGGTTTGTTTGTTGAAATTGAGTTCTTGAGTGTACCAGGGTGCGGAAGGTTTAGGCTTCAGGGTGCATTGTTTTACTGGGTCATGGTGGTTGATGTTGCTTGTAAGGGTGACATTGTGTTCTTGGAGGAGTGAGTCGCAGTCCTGGTTAGTCAGAGGTAAATCAGCCCATGTGACGTAAAGTTGGGTGAAGCAAGTGAGGTTGCTGCGATGCAGTGACCATGATGTTTCTGGTGAGTGCCGTGGTTGGCGATGAATGGTGATGATAGTGAAAGGCTGTTGGGAGAGAGGGGTGAAACACATATTTGAGGGGGCTAACCTAATGCTAGAGCCTGGGTCCTCCTGGTCCAAACAGGTCCACACAGGAATTTCTTTGTCTGCCCTTTTCTTCAGACGCCTGGGCGAGAGACACCCCTGATCTTAGAGTTATTAAAGGAAAGAAAGGGGCCAGTAAATTAGGTGGGTGGGGTCTAGGTCACATGACCAGCATCCTCCTTAATGCTGTCTGCCTGGAGCTTGCCTGGGGTCCTTATGCAGATGGCTGGAAGGTGCAAAAACAGGTGGTGGGCAGAGTAACTGAGTGGCAAGCACTGGTCACGTGACCAGCACCCTCCTCAATGCTGTCTGCCTCAAGCTGGGCTAGAATCTTTAAGTATCTGGCTGGAAGGCACATAAACAGGTGGTGGGTGGAGCAACTGAATGGCAGGGACTGGTCACAAGACCAGTAGCCTCCACACTACTATGTGCTTGGAGCTGGCCTGGAGTACTAAGTGAAGTAATTATGTGATGTTAGTTTTAGCTTTGACCGTCTAAATTACTTGATCCACCAGAAGGGCTATGCTTACTGTGACCGCTCATGGCAACCCGCCTCTCAGGTACATGCCCCTCGACTTCTACGTCAATTCTACACAAAATATCCCTAGAAACCTGGTGTCTCAGCAGTCTTGGGAGGAAGGCAGAGTGTTATGCACCATACCCGTGCATCCCGCATGGGATTTGGGTGTGCAGGTATTCCTTAGCACTGGTATTCGTGGTAGTCCCACTCATGACCTGGGGCCAGTCAGCATGGTGTTCCCTTTGTCCGGCCGTGGTCCATTCTTCCAAGCCTCCTCTGGTGTCCCCCTTTCTATGGGCACCAGCATCTTGCTCGGCAAATGCGCATGTATTTGCATTTGTATTTTATTATTTATATAGCGCTTTAAACCAAAGCGCTTTACAGCATAACAACCAAAATACATTAAACATGGAACATAGAAGCAATAAAATAAACATGATTCAAACCAGAAAAACAGCATGTAGAACAATTTGCATTTGGGAAGGAAGAGAAGAGGAGAGGTATGGGAAGGAAGAAAGGGAGAGGGGAGAGGGAGTAGAGGGAGTAGAAGGGAGGGTGGAAGTCAAAGGGGGTAGACAGGAAGAGTTAAAGGAACAGGAAGGAGGAGTGGGGAGGAGAAGGAAGAGGAGGAAGGGGAGAGAAGTCAGGGAGGGGGGTGCAGAAGGAGTGTTTTTAAGGAGGAACGGAAGGAGGAATAGGTGAGGGAGGAGCGGATAGTAAAAGGTAAGGAGTTCCAATGTAAGGGGGAAGGAGCTGGAAGGAGCGGAAACAAGAAGAGGCACAAGGAGGTGGGGGAACAGAGAGTAATAAGAGATCAGCAGAGCGTAGGGAGCGAGAGGGGCATAGACGGAGAGAAGAGAGGAGAGGTAAGGAGGTGCAAGGTCATGAAGAGATTTAAAAATGAGACAAAGGAAGTGGAATTTAAGTTGGGAGTGGAAGGGAAGCCATCCTAGGTTGGAAAGTAAATTGGAGATGGAATCATAGGGAGAGAGAAGACAGAGGGTGCGGACGGCAGAGTGTTAAAGGGATTTAAGGGGGGCGAGATGGGAAGAGGATAGATCGAAAAAGATAGAAGAACAGTAGAAAAGGCGAGAAAATATAAGGGAAGAGATTAAGAGTTTAGTTGCATAGAAAGTAAGAGAAGAACAGACTTTACAGATATTAAAGAGGTGATAGCGACAAGAGCGAGTAGTGAGGGAAATGTGGTAAGTGAAGGACAGGGAAGAGTCAAAGTAGATTCCTAGATTCCTCACATGGGCGGAAATAGGAAGATCGGCAGGGAGAAAAGAATGGAAGGAGGGGGGGAGGAGGAAGTGTGTTGGAAGGGAAGAAAAGTACTTCAGTTTTGTCCGTATTGAGAGAGAGAAAATGCGATGACATCCAGTTTTTAATGGCAATGAGACAGGAGGAGAGTTTACGATGAAGGTCAGGGGTGAAGGAAGAGAAGGAGAGGAACAGTTGAGTGTCATCGGCATAGAAATGGTGAGAAATTCCAAAAGAGGAGATGAGAGGAGCGAGAAGTGAAGTATAGAAAGAGAATAAGAAGGGTCCAAGGACGGAACCTTGGGGAACACCATAGTTTAGAGGGAAGGTGGAGGAGGTTTGACCACCCCAAGAGACGGTGAATGAGCGGTTGGAGAGGTAAGAGGAGAGCCAATTAAGAACTGAGTCTTTGACGCCAAAGGAGGAAAGAGTATTGAGAAGTAAGGGGTGATCGACAGTATCAAAAGCAGCGGAGAGGCAAGGAGGACAAGGATTGAGGATTGCTTAGCATAGCGAGCGGTGAGGAGAGAGTTCAGGACATAGGTGAGGGCAGATTCAGTGGAGTGTTTGGGATGGAAGCCAGATTGAGAGGGGGGAAGGAGAGAGAGGTTAGAGATAAAGGTCGAGAGTTGAGAATAGGCAAGGCGTTCGAGTAGATTAGAGAGGAAAGGTAAAGTGATAAAGGGCGAAAGTTAGACACAATAAGGGGATTGGCAGAAGGCTTCTTAAGGATAGGGATAATAGTGGCATGCTTGAAGGCAGTAGAGAAGGTAGCTGTGGAAAGACAAGTATTGAAGAAGGAAGTAAGATAGGGGATGAGTAGGGGGTAAACCTTAGGAATAAGAATGGAAGGGATGGGATCATAGGGGGCGGCAGTAGGGTGGGATTTAGATAAGAGAAGAGAAATGTCAGATGGAGTGATAGAGAATTCAGACATGAAACTCGTGGGGGAGAACAAAGAAGGAAGGGAGAGGGAGTAAGAAGGAGAGCAGATCATCTTTTGACGAAGAGAACACATTTTTTCAGAGAAGACGTTAGCTAAGTCTGAGGGCCAAAAGAGGAGACGTGGAAAAGAGGTCAGGAGAGGGAGGAGAGAGGAGGCGTGATAGGGTTTGGAAGATACGAGGATGAGAGGCTTGGGAATGAAGAAGGTTAGAAAAGTAGGAACGTTTACCAGAATGAAGGCACTAATCATATAACGAGTGATAAGAAATGTAGGAGGTTTGGTTAGTGAGAGAAGGGGATTTGCACCAGGAGCGCTCAAGGCGACGAAGGAGACGCTGCATGGAAATGAGGTGAGGGGAGAGCCAAGGTCGAGAAGGCTTATGAGTGGGGGAGAAAGAAGAGAGGGGATAGAGATGATCGAGATTAGAGGTGAGAGACGAGGACAAGGAGGAGAGGGCTAGGTCAGCAGGGAGAGAGGAGAAATTAGAGAGGGGAGGAAGGGATGAGGAGCAAGAATCAAGGAAGAGTGAAGGGTTAAAGTGCTGAAGGTCACGCCGCATGAAGGAAGTGGTGGGGGTTAGAGAAGAGGGAGGAGGGGAGCTAGGGGTAAGGTGGCGGGTCACTGGTATATTTCCGTGCATGCGCTGTGCAAGCCACCCTAGCATCGCTTGGACAACGCCTCGAACACAAGGATGGCTCATATGTGTCTCAACTTCTCCTATTGTGTAGACTCTCTGTATCCAACTCTTTTCTCTGTTTCCAAGTCTGTGGAGCACTGTCCACCCTTGTCTCCTCATCCTTCTGGTTGCCTTCCCTTGTATTCCACCCAGCCTTCTACTCCTTCTCTACTTCTGTCTACCGTGTGGCCATTCTAGTAAATTCCATCTTGGAATTATTGTTGTGGTTCCCCAGTGCATTACTCCACACTGTTCCTACACCACATTAGTCTGGGGCACCTGCCCGTGGCGCAGGGAGTTTAGCGCAGGCAGCCCAACTTGTGTTCTTAGGTCACAGTGGAAGCTCTGCGAGGCTTCTTCGCAGCAACTGCACCTCCCTGCAGATAGTCACATGCAACATTATGGAGCTGACTCCTGACTCATCACCCAGGAATCAGACAAGAAGCAGCAGAGGTCTGTAGTACTTGACAGTAGGTGACCTACCAGGGCACTAACAGTTCTGCACTACCCCAGAGGTGTGCGTTGAGCCATGCATGCACATTGATGCCTCCTTTGCTGTCCGAATGCCTATCAAACTTTGTTCTGGTCAGGACTCTTTCCCTAACATTTCAGGTGGTTCACCTAAGTCATGGTGTTCAGAGTAGCCAGATGTACCAATGGAAAACCGAGAAACTACAGCTACCAGCATGCACCAGACTCTGAACTCAGAAACAGATCAAGTGGGAAGTGGGATGAGGTATCTGGAGAGTGGAGAAGGAGAATACATGCCAGGCTCAGGTGCCTGGAAAGCACAGACATTTCTGTCAAGAGGTGATGAGGTGTTCCTAGAAGAGATGGCTTTTAACTAATGACTGTAGTGCAGACTAGATGAGGCTAATCTGAGTTAAGTGAGGGTTTTGTTCCAGAGGGTGAGAGTGTCGCTTGAGACATCTTGGTCTCTGATTTCTTTGTTACGCTTCTTACTGACAATCCTTAATGGCCTCCTGAAAGGGTTATGTCCTTGGAAAGGTAATGTCAGCTTCCTGAGCTTGAATATGGTTGCAGGACCTCTCTGGAGTCTTGGAGGCAATACCCCCCCAAACCTTAAAGGAAAGGCCCCAATGTCTGGGTTTTAGCGACCCGGTCAAACAGTTCCCCAAAGGCGAGAGTGCTACGGGACACACCCCTTTGGAACTTGACTAGCTGAATTCGGGACCTGCAGCAAGGAAAGAAAGTAACAAAGGGTTGGGGATGGAGGACACATTGGGTGGATGTCATGAGGATCTGGGAAATTAGAGTCTTACCTCTGTAATACAGGCCCCTAGCCAGGGGATACTGTTGCCAGGGGAATCTGTTGCCAGAGGATACTGTTGCCAGTGGATACTGTTCCTGTCCCCCACTGTGTGAGTCGAGGTGGGAGGAGAAATCAGGAAAAGCTGGTGTGAGCAGGACTCTCGACAAGCCAACGGTTCGAAGAACCTAAAATCTGATGCTAAGGACTGACCTGAAGGAAAACGGTTTCCAGTGGGTCAGGCCCAGTAGAGCATTCCAAGATCGGTTTGTTCTAGATTCAGTCCCTTTTTATTAGGAACTAATGAGAAAGTGCTTGGATGCTACGCAGTACGCAGCTAGCATTTTAAAGGAAAGAACCTCACAGCGTGGTCCCATTTCATGTTTCTGCATGTCGCTGCGTATTTGAGTAAAGGAACTATCTCTTGTCCCTTATCTGCTGTCCAAAGGGATTCGGCATAACGTCACAGTATCCGCGCAGAGAACCGGTGCACCATTTCCAAGGCAGATGGTAAGCTTTGAAAAACCTGCTGAATGTGGGACAGTTGTGCATGATCCAGGGAAGGGGATCCTAACAGGTTTGGAGACACATTGGCCATGATGCAACATGCTTTGAAGATGACATGACCTTGGAGAGACCACAAGTGATGGTCCCTCATTATGGGGGTGATACAGTAATAATTGTTTTTATTAGTTTTCCATCAGTGTGTAAGGTTAGAGGGGCCAGTGTAGTTTCAAGAATGCTGGGCATTGCCACAGAAAGAGGACCTGGATTCATATTGTTTTTTTTTATCTAATCCTAATTTGGTGGTGTGGGTCTTGAAAGAAATGCAACTGTCTAATAGGCCTCCAGATTTGCCCTGGTTGTAGTGGGGATGGCCTCAGGGTGGACTGGTCATGGGTTCAGCCGCCTGGACCTCTCTGAGTAGAACAGTTTGACTGTCACCGGACAAAATGGGCACCAACGATATTGTTCTGATAGCAGAGGATGGCATCAAGGAGATATGTGTAGGCATCAGTCTCCCTACACAAATATGCTATCCCCCACAAAGGTGACCGGACAACACAGCAGCTCACTCACTGTGCTTTGGAGAAGCAGACCTGGGGCATCTTTAACATGCTTTTGTAGCAGAGGATCGTACCACACACTTATTGGGAGACAGGTGTAGGCGGGCACAACAATGTGCATTTGTATCACTTACTTTACAACTTGACCCACCTCTTACCTGTCTCCAGCCCTGCTTACCTGAGTTCCAGATCACCTTGGCAGGCCTCCATTTGAAGTTGACAAGGGACAGAAAGGTAAATGTTTGGACACGATACATCCCTGCAAAACCCCTACGGAAGAAAACAATAGGTAATATTAAATTGGGACAAAAGGAAAGGGGGAATGTGTCAGGTCTCTTTAGTTGTTATTCCGATTATTTCTGCCTTCTTCCGGTACACCAGCAGGATTTGTATTCTATGCTGGATAAAAAGGGGAAATCACAAGCCATTATTGTCCCGGGAGGATAGCTCAGCAGCAAAGTGATCCCCTTGGAAGCAAGACGACACAAAGCAACACAGGTTCGACTCCTGGGTCCGTGCTTACAAACTTCTGGGGGTTTAAGCGCGTTATAAATATGCAACTAAGACAAAAACAATTACGCAACCAAAAAACAAACAATTCCTGTAACAGCGCCTCAATGCCACGGGCTGTGTGAGCGCTTTAAAAATGTAAAATAAATAAAATAAAAATGATTTACAACATAAACCTAAGCTACTGCCAATATACCTTCAAAATATAATAACAGCCTTTTAAAAACGATATATAGAAATACTATACAACTATAAAATATATACAAAATCTCTATACGGTGTACTGTAAAAACTATATATAAATGCCTTACCTGGGAGACAACATGGCCAGGGCTGTCTAAAGGTCCTTGCTGCTATTCATGATGTCCTTTTCTTCCAGTTGGAGCTTGGCAGCCTGATGTGGAGGCCCCAGAGTCCTCCTTGGCTGGGCTGCTTATGTCAGATGCGGCCCGGCATGGATAGCAGCGGTGGCAGTAGTGGGGGGCTCACAAACCTCCTCAGCCCGTGCTGTGTCTGCCAGCTGTGGCCCAGGGAGTCCTTAACGGGCTGCTTGCCAGGGGATGAGCCCTTTGTTTTTCTTTATGCAGACCGGGAGGCTGTAAAGTTGGGTACTACCCGCCGGGGGAGCACCTCTAATGACTAAACTCGGGGCCGCGGCAGTGATAGGAGGCATGCCGGGGATAGCGGTGATCTTTATGGTGATAGCCACCATAAAGGTCCAGGCGGCGACAATGTAGGCACGGAGCGTTGTTCAACACTCTCTAGTGAGGGTCAAAAAAACAATGCTCAACAAAGCTCCATCCAGACCAACTTACAATGTTTTCCTTTTTTAGAGTAAAGGAATCCCTGCGTGACCATGCGAGGGGGTCCTTTACTCGAACTTTTTTCTTTTCAATGGGAAGGACCCCTGTGCGTCTCCTTGTGGCGTGGATCCTTTTTTCCTTTTCTCTTTTTTTCTCTTGTCCCCCGCATGGGCAGTTTACAAGTTGATTGGGAAATTTCCTTGAAGAGAAGTTGGGTTCCGGGGCATCAGGCAATGAAACTAAACATTCATGCCACAGGCATCCCTGCCACATTGCTTCAGGTCAGGTCTCACTGATGTAGCCAATCAAGGCTTCTCAGGCATCAGCATTGGTCCAGATGTGACCTCATCCCATCCAATGCTTGAACTCACCCACAGCAAAATGCAAAGTCTGCACCTTTGCATGCATTGGGTATGGGTGTCAGATTCATATGTAGTGTTCTGACATACCTGGGGCCCTGCCCATTGGTCTTGTTGGTTAAAACCTCACTCCCCATTCTGCTGCAATGGTCTGATACAGCGGATAGTGTTTTTACTGCTCCTCTATGAGTCACCCATGTTTTCATCTGTTGAGTCCGCATCCGGGGTATGTTTCTTGTAGTCGGGGTATAACATGGATCCTGTTTCTCTGTGCAAGTGGCCTTACAAGTCCAGTTGCTTGACCTTTTCTATTTGGTGGCAGCATGTTGGTATTGATCAGGCTGCTATCGGGATTACCCCAAGTGTTTCCCTAATGGGTATTCCAGTGTCCAAGAGCTTGACATTGTTGATACATGTGGTCATGGCTACTTACTGCCTTACAGAATGAAGGTTGCAGTTGACAAGACCAGACATGAATGTTTTGCAAATAATGTTGATGTTCTTTATGCTCTCTCTATCTCTTATCGTCCGATTCTTCCTCGACTCTCTTTTCATCTACTATTTCAGCCTCTCTTGACTCTCTTCATCTCCGTCTACCTAAACTTCCCCAATCTTGGCCAAGTCCGTCTTTGCCGTCTACTTATAACTCCCTTTGCAAACTGGAATGATGCTTTTCACTGGTCCTGCAATCATGACTTATTTTATGCTTAACAGGGTGACTCCCAATCCCGTATCCCCTCTTCTTCTCCTCATCCTTGCCATTCATGTTCTCCTCTTAACAATCTGCTTGGTTGCCTTAGCCTGTGCTTTGAATTTCTCAATCTTGGCATCTATTTTGCTCCTTACTTTACTTCTAAAATCAACAAACGGTGTTCTTGCGTTGCTCCTGGCTGTCCTCCTTCCTCACCGTCTCCTTTGCTCTCTTCTTTTACTTGCTCTCCCTCTCTTTCTGAGGCTTCTCTTCCTCCAGTGTGCTAACCCTACCATTGCCCCCTTGATCCTCCACCTTCTGCTTTCCTTCCTATCTATGACACGCTGACATACGTCCCAGATTCACGTTAACACGGGTGAAACAGAGTAGGTATTACATATTAGAATCTGGTAAGGGGGGGTGGCAGTCTCCCAGCCAATGAAGGGGATCAGAACTGGGTCTTTACCACACGGACAAACACCCCGCTCAGAGCGGTAGCCCGCCATCTTCCTTCACTGTGAATGAGGGTAACTGCACTCCCCCGTGCCTTCTGTCTCTTCCCTCCTACCCCACCCGCCTTTTTGACATATGCTCCCCCACCCACCGTGCTTACCTGTGCTACTCTATCTCTCGCTGGCGCCTTCTGTTCCCGGCGCATCTCTGTCGTGCGAATAGCCACCATGGAAAGGGAGAAGGGACTGCGTGTAGTCCTTTCTCCATGATCCGTGGAGGCCCTGTTTTTTGCATTTTTTGCATTTTCTTTCTCGAATTGAGAAACGGTTTACAAGCCGTTTCTCAACTCTAGAAAAATCAGCTATTAGTAGTCTGGTAATGCCCCATGGTTTACATTTATTTATTTTTGCATTTATTTAGAGCGCACATAACCCATAGGTATCCAGGCGCTCGTTTCATTGTGAAAGGGTAGGTTATTTATAACGCGCTTCTGTTTTTTCTTCTCCAACGCATGGGTCTGGGATTCTAACGTGCGTTTGCTCAGCTTGGTCTTGCTTCCAAGACCCACGCGTTGCCACAGAGCTAGCCTCCTGTCCCGTTAAAGGCCTTGCTTCGCTTGGGCTTGTAACCAACGCCCGGGGGCATTACCAGACCAGTAATGCCCCCTTCCTATTCGATTCTATTGCTTAAATAGAGCCTATATCATAAATGTCACTTATTTTTCCTTTCTCAGCGTTCCTGCTTGATGGGCAATATGTGGAGTTCTCCCATGTTCTGGGCCTCGTTCCGAATGGAATTACATAACGAAATTGGGTGGCGCAAAATGTGGAAATGAAAGTTGGACACGTCTCCCGAGAGACAGGGAAGGCAAGAACCATTATAAGTGCATGGAATGTTGATAAGGCTCATAGCCTGTCTTGGAAAGGGTTACCCCCCCTTGTCATGGTTGAGCAAATGTTCATAACTAAAGAAGGTCCACAACGCAACGTCACTCACAGTTCCAGGGTCAATGCTCCAACTCTGTGGCAATGTCATATTAAGCCCTGCCAAAGGCAGAGTGGGCCTGGAGCTTCTCGATCTCTCTGCTGGGCCATTGAGTCTCTCTTCTATATTGTTGGCTGGATTGGCCAATTCCATAAGTACCGCCATGGGCGTAATTATAGGCGGGGGGACAGAGGCTTTGTCCCCCCCAACTCTTGTGGCATGCCTTTTTGTCTTCCCCCCAACTTTTGGAGGGAGGGCAGGGGGTTTAAAATCATGAATTATGTAATCGGACAGCGCAAGCCCAGCTGGGGTGCCAGCGAGGCTTGCACAGTCTCATTACATAATGCTGAGATGCCTGGAAGTCGTGCTGCAACACATTCAGGGTCAGCATGCCCTGCATGGCTCAGTCCCTCACCCCGGCTGGCCTGACTCAAAGTCAGCAGCCAGGGTGCTGAACATGGAGTGTTGCAGGGTCTGGCGCCTGTGTTGCCACACTAGCAGTAGCACTTCCAGGGGTCGTGGCGCAGAGAATCGCTTTCCGGCTTTGTGTTTGTGTGACACATAGACAGGAACTAGGAAGCTCATTCAGCTTGCTGGTTTCTGTCTGGAGGTGCGTGAGTGCAAAGAGGTTAGGTCGGTGTAACATGAGACGTGGCCCGGGTGGCATTTGAAAGCAAAGCAGAGGTACTTTTTTTATTTTTAAATACATTTTTTATTGTGTTTGTGTATGTTTGGCGGGGCCTGGGCTGCGGCCTGACCCTAGTGAGGGTGCGTGTCACATTTGGACAATATGAGAAGAGCTCACAGTACACATTAGGGCCCCAGGTATGAAGATACACTAACAATAACAAATGGTGCATTCTCTGTGGCATGTTACAGCTCTGCAACACCTTCAGAATTAGTCTTGCCACTTTTCAGATGCTACTAAAGCACCCCCATCGTAATTTCAAAATGAAGTCGGCGGAAGGTGCGCCCTCCCCAAGTAGAGTGGAAAGAGTCAAGCTGAAAAAGCCTGTGACTCAAAACTGTCATACTCTGCGAATTCTGTGAAATGAATTTGAGTGCTATACGCCTTCCAAACATGGTGAACTTTTTGTTAAGCAGTTGTTGCTCTAGGTGCGCAGAATGGGATTTTGTGTTAAAGGCACACTTTTAGGAGCCTTGTATAACTTTCCCCCCTGCCGCCAAAAATAATCTTCACCAAACTGGCAAAATGTATTTCGGGTTTTGAGACACATTTTCAGGACGGTTTGGTACAAGTTAGTAAATTGGTGTCATGGTTACAGGCTACCAAAATCTGCTTCACGTACCAAACAAAGCAGGGAAGTATCCAGCATTGTAAGAGTGCGGGGAGAGAAGGGAGCACTGAAATGCAGTGTGTGGAATTCCATAAGGTCTCATTGGCGCCCCCAAACCTCCCACCCCTACCGCAATCTACTTTTTTGGTAACATTAGTAGAAGATAGCATTTTAACACACAACGACAAAACTAAAACTGCAGGATCATTCCAGAGGCAGGAAACTCATCTATTAGAGCACTGTCCAAGCCCTGTGAGGCAAAATACATGCAAACTTCTTAATAATTATATGGATTGCACCAACAGAAGTGACTTCACATAAAATGGGATTGCAAGGCACATCATCAGTCCTTGATACTTGGAGGCACCATGTAAGTGAGTTTAGAATAAGTTGCCATAAATAAGCCAAGTGACAAATAACCTTGTAGTGCAAAATACCTAAATTGCACTTTTGTTATATGTTGCTCTATAGTCATTAGGCTTTTCCATTATTATACCATGATACATTAACATAAGCTTTGAAGTGAATCAAAGTCCCTTGCAGAGCTGCAGATAAAGCACAATGTGATTAAATGATTTGCTCAGGAGCACACACTTGGTTAAATGGTGAAACTCTGATGTGGACAATTTAAGCGACCGCGCACATCTTTCCACGTTTAGTTGATATAGATATTTATTAAGGTTTTGCTTTACATTTCATGTGCTTAAATAATTATTTATAGCAAAGCCTTGGAAGCAAACCACATCACATAATAAACTAGCCTTTTATAGTAAACTAACCATACACTATATATATTGGGCCTTATTATAAGTGTGGCAGCCACGGGATGAACGGTGCCGGTAAGGCACCGGCACGGTTCATACCGGGCCGCCACATTACGAGTTCTGCTCGCGGCTGCACCTTGCACGCCTGGTTAGATCAGGCGTGCAGAGCGGCACCTGAGAGCAGAGCAGGATGGTAGCAGCGATACCGTTATGAACGTTCCCATTGCTACCATCCTCCCCATTCCCATTGAGCCCCATAGGGGCTCAATGGGAATGGGGACGTACCCGCTCTGGGTCCCGTGAAAGGGAATTACTGGGCCATCCAAGGTCAGAATGGCCCAATAAGTCATCTTTTGTGGGACCCAGAGCCGGACCTGAGTTTGCGGGTAGCCATAGCCATGCCCTTATTAAGGGCATGGCTACCCGCAAACTCGTAATGAGGCCCATTGTCATAGAAATATGATGAGCAATGGTAGTATGGATTTAGTTTTGTTCTCCCCATTCTGCATGCAAATTCACAATAGCATCATGTAGATTAATGTGAGGCTAACAAATATCCCTTGTGTTTTAATGCCATAGTCATTATTTCATAAAGCATGCAACTATGCACCCTTCTCACTTCAGATCACTCCCTCCGATTCACATTTCTAAAGGGACAAAAGTCCCAGCTAATACTACCCCCCATACTCCTGTCAGTGCCTAATCGCTCACATTGTAATGCTCTGTTGATACAGAGCAACGTGAGGACCCTCTGCTGCCTGGAGCTCCTTGGGACATTGTCGGTACAGGTAAGGTGTCCGCGTGCTGAGCAGGAATTGCTCAGCACACATTATCCTGCCAGCGGGACACTTTTGCCATTAGGTGCCCTCTTTGATGTGTCAAGTGGGAGAGTTGTTCCGATGTAAAATGTCCCGGTCTGCGTCTTAAAATAGCCACAGGGGGGCAGCGTGCCCACCCCTGCCTCTCCTGCTTGGTACTCCACTGCTTAGAGCCATTTGAACACAGGAAAACATACCGTACTTTTAACTAGTCTGAATCTTGTAGAAAAAAATCTATCAGCACGTACACATATAAGGTGCTGTACAGAACCCAAGTTTGGAGATATATGGCATTTTAAAAAATTGATACCAAGCATACTTGGTCACCCACTGCACTGCATTAACCGATGGCTTCTGCCTTTGAACGAAAGGAAAAATCAAGGGAATTGCTGAGATTCCACTTCGGCCATTGCTTTATAGTTCATCTAGGTCAAGTCAACTTAGCCCAATATTTCAGGGATCAGGGGGTGATGAAGTCTAGTCTGCTCAATAGACGTTGCGCCACTGTTTCCATGCGTTATTTTATATGTACTTATAAATGCTGTGTGCACACAGTGTATGTCAATGGAGGTGCTGGTGCATTTGTGTGTGAGTGAGAGTGTATGCAAGCATATGTGTGTTGACTTTTGTGTCTGAATGAATGATAAATAATGCATTGTTTGCATGTTCTATTGGAATTAAGTTTGTGAATGTTATGTTGTGTCGCTGGGTGCATGGCAGGCTGGCTGGAGAAATGTGTGGGCCCAATTGAATTTTAAAGATAGGCCACCAGTCTTATGAAAGTTATAACACAGCATCAGCAATGTAATCTTGTGGTGTAGTAGTCTAGTGTTATCCCTCAGGGATTTAGGTTGTTTGACCGAGGTACAAAATCACAGCAAAATTGACCGTAGTCATTTTCGCTGCAAGTATGTTTTTACCTCGGTACAAAAAAAACAAACACGTGTCCCCCCAGACCGCCAGTACACCCATAAACCCCCTACTTACCTTTTCTCCATCCGCAGCCTCTCCTGTACCCTGCAGTGTCAAATCCATTCATCTAACAATGATCGGATCTGATGCTGAAGGGTCCCTTTTTCTTGTTTTTGTTGGGCCCCCTGTCACCAATACTGACGAAGCGGGGGACACCCCTGCAACTGTTGAAGTCAAAAATACCGAACATGGTGAGCGGGGGACACCCCCGCAACCCCAGCTCTTCATATTCGGTATCTTCGGCTTCGAATTAATGGTGGTGACCGAATTCAGTCAAATCTACCATTCGACCAAATTTTATCAAACAATTTGGCCAAAACGAACCCTACGAGGCATCAAAAGCCCTCCCTCCACCCCACCTCTTTCCCCCCCAACATTTTCAGCAAAGTTACTCCACTGAGTACTGCTCTCTCTTTGGCTACCGTCTAGGTATTTGCTTCATCAGGGCATTCCGTTTGGGGCCCCAGCAACTCTTGGCTACATGTCAGACAGACGTTTTAAAAAAAAGTAGCAGGTGCTCCTCTCCAGAAAGAACATGGCATGATAACCTGGTCTGTGTTTTTTTTCCCACTTTGAGAGTTTACAGCCATCACTTTTTGCTCCCTGTACCTTTCACAGGTTGGAAACAACCATTTGCATATCAGTCTTTGTCCCGCCCACATGGGCAGTCCAGCATCAAAATGCTATGGCAACTCCCTTCTGAACATGAGTACCAACAGCAACCCCATACACGTGTTTCAGCCTTGTTGGACCTCATCGGTGAGTTGGAGCTGTGCCTCTCTGAGCACATTGAGCATGGAGTCCACGTCTGGGTTCCCCCAGGTAACTCAGGGTGACAAACCCCAAGTTCCTTGCAAAATATTTTCAGAAAAGGTAGCAGGCGCCCCTTTCCAGAAAGATCAAGGCATGATAACCTGTTCTGTGGTTTTTTTCCCACTTTGAGAGTCTCCGCCCAGCTACCACAGAAAGCCCCCCTGGCTCCACCAACAACAGCAGTCTACAAACTGTGGGGCTCACGCTCCCAGGGGGCCGAAAGATGAACAGGGGGAGTGAAGCTCTTTAAAAGGGATTACGCTGAAGGCATTTAATAGAGAATATAACTAGTCTATAAGTAGTCGGAGCTTCTGCAGAGGGGAGGGCTGAGAACAAAATTTGTATTCAATAGGGGGCTCATTACATAAAGTTGTTTATACCACTGACTTACAACCTCTATGCCCCCTCCCCCCATTGACCATCTTGGCTTGGCCTGGATCAGAAACCTCTCAACAGCTCCTGTCGTTCTTCCCCTTCCTTTCTTGAATTCTCTCTCCACTTCCTGCTTCCATCCTTTTCTATCCAATCAATATTACGTTTATTCACTAACATTAATCAACCTGCATACATCTAAATAATACATAACACAGAATACAATACAATATAACTGTAGATTTAAATGCACTAATTCCATGTGAAGGGCTCCAATAAAATGGAGCTGAATTATACACGCCTCCACCGTTTTCATATAACAATAGTATGCTGTGCAAGAATTAATCACATTAGGATTTCTCAGTACAGACCTAATAGACTTTACCCGTGGCAGAAAATACAGATTATAAAATAATTAAGTGTGCAAACCTGATCAAAGTGTTCATCCATCACATTCACAACTTGCAAACTATGTAGACCCATTACATTAATTTGCAGTGTACAGAGGAAGCTCATTAAAGCGAAAACCAATAAAATCATAGCCGTTTGATTTGCAAAACACATAAAGTAGCGACCATGCGAGCTGGAATACAGTGCACATACCTAATGAGATGGAACGGTGCTTTTTCCGCTTGTTTTAATAACTGCATAACTCTCTAATAGCTCATATCTTTCCATCAGAGCGGAAGTTAGCAATATTTTTTTTATTTACTTTTTAATTGCTTGGCAATATATTGCCTTGTTTTTGCTATCATGTTCCTTTTATCATAAAGATGAAGTTAGCGTTTTTGTTTACATAAGGTAGCCATCAAGGGGCCTTTCTATTACACAAAGCCATGATGTCACATATACTGGAAGACGTCAATGTGGCTTTATCATTAGACCATGCAATGTCTAATGCTGGTTGTCCTTAATCTATGTATGTCCACATATGTATTGTCCCCGGTGACCGTTCCATGTTCTCCCCCACACAACCAGGTCAGAATGTCACACAAACTCACCCCATGGTAAGAAGCTCACGGCTTCCTGCTAAATCTGATCTCTTATCAGTTGCACGTTCTTTTGTGATCAAAAGAGCACTGTTCCTCGCTGTATATACATTTATAAATAAAAATAAATAAATATATCTATCTATAACATGGACGGGTCACCAACCTCATGATTTTCCCTGCTGGCTCTCCTTGCGATCCTCACTGTCCTCTCCCTTCTGTCACCGCTGTACTTCCACGACACGTCCTGCAGTGGGCCCGTGTTTATACTGCAGGCCGCAAGTTAACAGAGATCATGGGGCCCCTGTACTTATTCAGTCCGTGGGTCCATGGATGTGTGTACTCTGTTCGGCCTGGTCCTCTGCCCAGGTGTTGTTCAATGGACTATTTCGGGGCCTTTATAGGCTGCCAGCTCCCCGGGCTTGGCACATAAATACCGAGGCCCCATCTTAGAGTCAGGCCACCCTGTCATGGTGGCCACCTGACTCCATAATGGGATCCTTCCTGGGCCCACATGTCACCTCTTCGATCCTTGGATTACTGTGTGTCTGCTGCCTGGGCACCAGGATGTCTTGCAAAGCCGGTGCACCGGTTATTAGCATTCACCATGTAGGTCTTGGCGGCAGGGGTTTGCATGCTGCGATCAGAGCTTTACGGAATGCACATCAGTGATAGGGCACACAGTGGAATGTTTCTGAGTCTTTCTGAGCAAAATCATCTACTATAGCGTCAGAGGCCAGGAAGAGGAATGATGGCCTGGCATTCCACCACACAGCACCGCCTAGTTGCCCTTACAGAGTAGGTGATCTTCCCAAGCCCCAAGGATCTCTTGTGCCCCCCCCCTTCCTGGCACTATCCATGTGACCCCACCACCGGCCTTTGACATGGTGGATCACTCTGTTCCCTGATCTTTACATGTCTGGTTCTGTGTGAGCTTGGTTTTTTTCTATGTTTCCAATCACTCCTACTCTACGTCTTGGGCTGGTGACCGTACTTGCAATGTGGTGTCTCTCATGTCTCTCATCCTGCTCCCTTATTATTTACTCTCCATACCATGACATCTCTCCACTCATTCCTTTTTGTTTAACATGTCATTTCTATGCTGATCACTCTCACATCTTTCTTTCCCGTTCATCACTGATCAACTCTGCATCTCCACTATTAAGCCTTTAATGCTCACTCCTTCTCTTCACCTCGGCTCAAGACTGAAAGGATGTTCTTCCCTGCGCCTCCCGTCACATCTGTCCCCACCATTGCTTTCGTCCCAGTTCTCTTTGCTTCTCTTCTTCTGCTCGCAATCCAGGCATACTTTTAAATCCTTCACTTTTTTATTTCCTGCCTATTCTAGGAATCTTCAACTTTATAACCTCGACAAATGGCCCCTTGTCTTACCTTTTCTGCCATTAATACTCCTGTTCTCACAGTCTTGGCTGCTGTTCCTCACCTCTTCTTGCCCTTCGGCTGACACTGTCTCACCAGTTAGTTCCCTCTTGTACTGTGCTATCTGTCTCCTATACATACTCTAGCCCCGTTCCCTATGTCTCCCACTCTAGTTTCTCTTGGTTCGCTTTTTTCTCTGCCTGTCTTCTCTTTCGATACCTTTGACTTGTCTTCAAATCTGTTCATTTATTCTCCACTTTTGCTCCCCGTCTTTCTTCTCGCCTTGCTCCAAAAACAATGACACGCTCTTCCCTAGTCTCTCCATGCAGCCTCTGCTCTTGCCAATTTCCATTCTTTATTCAAAACTCAGCTTATTTGCATATTTCATGGCTAAGCAAGTAATATTATTCTTATTATTAGGGTGTTCATTGAGCGTGGACCTAACATCAGGAAACAAAAGATAGCTTTGCGCGTCTTACCGGGAGGTACACGTTGCAAGGGATCGATACAAAGGAGCAGGGAGCTAACGACGGAAGAGGGGAGAGCATCCAACTTGACAGCAAGGATCTCTAAGCAGCCAGTACAGTAAACAGGGGGAGAGCAGATTGCTACTCTCAGGTTAGGTGAGGAGTGGAGAGGGTGTGGACGTAGGTTCTAGGGAGGCACCATTCCTTGAAGTGGAGGGTCTTGAGCTCCTTCCTGAAATGGAGAAGCGAGGGGGTGAGTCTGGTGTTGACAGGAGGATGGCCTTTTGTTGCTTCTTGGTTATATGCCCAAGTGGACATCAACCCTTTTCGCAGGCGGTGACCATGATGCACAGATGACCAAACACCACAAGTGGTAAATTGCACTGTTTTAGCGGTGGTCTCGAGCAATTGCTCTGCCCCACTTTTCCCTTAATCACCACAGAGGAGGAGGAGGAGTGTGTATACTCTACCCTCATTTTCTATGCTGGACACCTACGGCCTAATTCAGAGAAGCGGTTTATAATGGCAAAACCCCATTGGAAAACGCTTGGTGAATTAGGCCCTTAGTGTTTTGAGTCCACGGAAAGTAAATGATCGGCTGTGGGATTTAACCCAGGAGATACAGAAAGACGTAAAACAAAGCAAACGCGAGCAATATAGAAGAGTGAAGGATTTCAACCAACATGGGATGAGATTCAGAGGATCATGCATGAAAATGCCAAATGAAGTTATATAGAAGAAATGGAAGTTTCCAATGAACATGGGACGAGCCACAGAGGAACAGAATCTAGGTGTCTCTTGTATGAAGACAAGCGGCGACCTAGAGACAATTTAAGAAATAAAAGATAGCTTTTGATAGCAAGCTCTACATTATTAGGGCTGTTAATTGATTGAATTGGATATTTAAGCCTTGAAAAAGCCCTATTAAGCACAAAACTGTTGGCCATACAGTCAGCACCATTTTTGGATTTCTGTCCTTTGACAGTATGTACTCATAATGTTTTCACCACGGGCCTCATTACGATGTTGGAGGTAGCCTTGCTGGTTTTACTGACATGGCTATCCCCAAACTCGGCTCCGGCAAACGCAAAAGGGGAATCACTGGACCACTCCGACCTCGCTGGACCCGGTAATTTCCCTTGCGCGGGTGCCGGAGCCAGTACGTCCTCATTCCCATTTGAGCCCCCATAGAGCTGAATGGGAATGGGGAGGATGGTAGCAGCGGTAACGTTAATAACGGTACCGTTGCTACCATCATGTTCTGCTTGCGGGGGCCGGTACGGCCACCTGGTCAGACCAGGTGGCTGCAAGGGCACCCGCAAGCAGAAGTCCTAGTATGGTGGTACGGTAGCAACAGTGCTGGTAGCGATATCAGCGCCATTGTTGCCTTACCGCCATACTCCTAATGAGGCCTGTATACTAACACACCAATCCTAAAGAATGCGCAGAATTGGAGAAATTTATCAATTGTCACTTCATGTTTTGTAAGTCAACTCAAAAACGACATCTGATTGGAAAGATTGTTTGAGGTCATTATTTGAGCTAAGCGCATGTCCAAGAGATTATAGTATTTTAATGATGATTAATTAAGCTCTTGGTTGTGGGATCAGTCTCTGAGACACACAGTCTGCCCAGCACAAGCCTTATAAAGTTTGTAACTGAAACACAAGAACAAAAGACATTGGGGCTCATTATGAGTTCCCCAGTATCTCACTGGCAATTCTGGCAGGATACTGGGGAACTACCGTACAGTCTCTGCCAGCCGATATCCCGGAATTATCGGCAGGGCAGATGCCGGTAACTCCCCATTCCATAGGACTTCATGGGGTGGGGATGGCGGTATTCTTTGCGTTAGGGCCCTGGACTACCAGAGCCCCTACCGGCAAACTTGTGGTTGGCCGGTCCGGTAAAGTGCCGGTACACACAAATACTGGCACTTTAATACCAGACTGGCCAACTCATAATGAGGCCTATTGACCTAAGTGCGGCGCCGAAGAATAAATATCTGTGCCAGGGTTTTGAGATTACTAAATGTTATCAGCCAAGGATTAGGTGTGCTGTGCACCCACATGTTCCTTGCATAATTAAGTAGCGTAATAGTTTGTTATAACAGAGCTTAGAAGTCAGAGGAACTGGTAGGAAACATGATATGTTCATTAACAGCTATACGTGTCCCCAGCATGTGCTTATTATGCAGGAAGAAGGCTAGGGATGTTGTTTGTGAACTGAAGTGGTGCATGACTTCACAGTGGCTAGAAGCTGTAACTCAGTGCGCTTCATCAGTCAGTGTTGTTGTGCGCGGGCTGCTAATCGTGTCTTTTCCCTCTTTGATCCTTGATGTGGACCCGCGCCAGTAGCAGTTACCCGCATGATGCGCCGCTCTCATATAAGGTTGCGGGTGGGGGGTGTAGGCATTTTGATGAATTCATATCACAGTCTCTCCTGTAAACATGGTTTCTTGTCTGTGTTCTCTTCATGGGGTGGACTGGTCTATGGTTCTGGTAGGACTCTGCACCATGAGCCTCTTTTGTGTGGTAGCCTATTTTATTTCGATAGAAAAGGGGTTGGGCTGGCTGAAAATGTGTACTATTGTGCCACAATTAATTCCAGGGATCCTTTTGGTTCCCAGTCTACCCCTGCTTCTCTTAAGCATTACTGTGTTAGGATGGGCAGAAATTAGGCGAGAAGAACCAGCACAATGTTGCAAAGACCATTTGTTAAAATGGGAAAAGGTATATCGAAGGCTGAGTACAGAAACAATTATAAAACCAAAGCCCGGGCCTCATCACGAGTTTGGCAGTGTGGTAAAATCTAATACTGACTGGAATGGTTAAGCCCGGGCCTCATCACGAGTTTGGCAGTGTGGTAAAAATCTAATACTGACTGGAATGGTTAAGCCCGGGCCTCATCACGAGTTTGGCGGTGTGGTAAAAATCTAATACTTACTGGAATGGTTTAGCCCGGGCCTCATCACGAGTTTGGCAGTGTGGTAAAATCTAATACTGACTGGAATGGTTAAGCCCAGGCCTCATCACGAGTTTGGCAGTGTGGTAAAATCTAATACTGACTGGAATGGTTAAGCCCAGGCCTCATCACGAGTTTGGCAGTGTGGTAAAAATCTAATACTTACTGGAATGGTTTAGCCCGGGCCTCATCACGAGTTTGGCAGTGTGGTAAAATCTAATACTTACTGGAATGGTTTAGCCCGGGCCTCATCACGAGTTTGGCAGTGTGGTAAAATCTAATACTTACTGGAATGGTTTAGCCCGGGCCTCATCACGAGTTTGGCAGTGTGGTAAAATCTAATACTGACTGGAATGGTTAAGCCCGGGCCTCATTACGAGTTTGGCAGTGTGGTGAAATCTAATACTGACTGGAATGGTTAAGCCCGGGCCTCATCACGAGTTTGGCAGTGTGGTGTAATCTAATACTGACTGGGGGCCTCATTACACGGACGGCGGTAAGGGTTAACGGTCACCGTTTGAAACCCGTAGTCAAAACAAAAAAAAGCCTGCTTGTGAGTCGAGGTATTACCTCCGCTCACAATGGTGGAAATCGGGCAGGCGGTATTACCCTAGGTGGTATTACTTCTACTCTCCAATGAAGTCCTATGGGACCCCAGCATGCGGAGTAACTAAGGGCCTCATCATGAGTTGGGTGGAATCCCGGCGGCAATTGTTTGTTTGTTTATTTTGTTTGTTTATTTATTTATAATGCGCTCCAGACCCATAGGTTACCGGGTGCAGCAGAAAGTATATGCGAGACTTAAAATGTTACATGAATAGATTTACAATATTACAATATTACATGAATATACAATTGCATACTTACAATCTATTTAGCGAGATTACCAGGAGAAACTATATAATGTACAGGAGTGTACATACAGTGTTAGCAGTTATAAACGTAAAGGGGTAGCTAATAACAACTATGTACATTGAATAGGGCTGAGCGTGCGAGGGGGTCGTTACAGGTGTCTAAGCATTGTTAGCGTTAATGTGCTTAATGAAGATCCTTCTGAAGTGTGAGAAAGGTTGGTCTACTCTTAGGTTGGGTGGCAGAGCGTTCCACAAGTCGCTCTGCACAAATTGTGCTGGGATACCGCCCCACGCTATTAGCTTTACCACAACTCAGTTTGGTGCCATTTGTGGCAGATCCCGAATTGTGGTGGGGAGGTAAATCCCCATTGGACCTAATGTGGGTTTCTTGGCGCTATTAGCGCTGGCGCAATTAGCACTGCGCTGATAGTGCCAAAAATGGGCGGAAAGTGGAGATTTTTACCTCCAGCTTTCCACGCAACTCGAAATTGGGCGGAGCAGTAAATGCAGCGGTAGTAGCGTTACAGCTCCATTCAACTCGTGATGACCCCCTAAAACCTAAACTCATGCGGTAACTTAGCATTACTGCTAGAAGCAACACTAATTCAGTTTGGCTGCAGTAGCACTGCTAATTTAAGCAAACTCGTAGTGAGGATCATGGTGTGAAAAGTGTATGTCCCTCTAAAAACAGGCCATCAAAGCGCTGTAACAACGGTTCAGAACACTTTCCACCCGAGTGGTACTTAATTTATCAATTGCCGTCTCCTGCTAGGATTCGAACCTGCGTCAGCAGACGATGTACAGATGTCATTACCGAGCGCTCCGCTCGCTGTGCTATCTCATTGATTTCGGATGTCCGGCCTTTCTTACGCCACTTGACAAAACAGCAAACAAAAAAAATATGCGCTACATGGTGTATCGCGCGGTCTACGAGTGCGTGCTGTTTGGGCGTGGGATCTACTTTCTCTCCCCTGCCCCCACCTCCCCCTGACAGGTGCGGCTACCTGGACCTCGTGTGGATGATTTTCCAACCGAAACTGCCACCGCCCTACTTCTGTTCACTTATTTATTTTACTCAACAAAATTGTGTGTGTAAACTGCATTCCAAAGATGTTGAGTAGCTGAATCTCTGCTGCCAGGCTGAGGAGGAGAAATGTGTCAGATTTATTGAATTTACTTTACAAATTCCCTGTACCAACCAAAAATAAACTGCTTAGACCCGGTTCTGCACAGGGCAAAAAATGGTGTGTGGCCAAATTCCAAGATGAAGTCTGAAACACTTTCAAAAACTGTAAAATCGGTGCGTGGTCAAGATGGCGACCTGTAAGCTCCCAGAACTAGCACTTGTAGACCCTCCTCTTTTCACCCTGAAACTTCGACCGAAAGGTGGTGGAAGGCAGGGCTGCTAACCTGGAGACACCAGCAATCCAAACCAGGAGAAGGACTCACCCCAGTTACACGAGACAAGCTGAGGAAGGCCGAGAACGCACAACTGCCTGACCCCAAGATGGTGGGCACGGCATATCCCAGATATCAGGGTTCGGCCGGGACCTGCTTTCAGAAAGGGAGCCCTTTGTATGCAGATCTCTCACAGCACAGGGCGGATCTGGGTATTTGTTCTGTCCATAGGGTTTATACAAGGAGCTTCTAGCAGGAGACCGGCATGGGGCATGTGGGGCCAACGGACATGCACATGATCTGACCGAGGCACAGGGAAGGTGGTTGGCCAGATCTACTATGGCGAATTATGCCGGGGCACGCATCAGTGTCAGCTAGCCTCCACTGAGGGGATTATTCACTCACAGGACATACAGAATCCGACCACACCGTATGCAGGGGGGAAGTCTGACCAATCCATCCCCATGACCTTCATGCAAAAACGAACCTTACCGACTCCTGAGCTCCCGTTCCAGCACAGACGAGCTTCGAGATGAAGGAGGACGATGCCGTTATGGGTCCAGCTGAGATCAGGTTTTGGCTTGTGCACAGGAGGCAGGTTTCGTGTTTGCCAGGGTGCTGAGTGTGAGTTGGACATCCAGAACTAACGTTCCAGTGATAGCACCACCTTCCTGTGGGTTGGCCGATCCAGCCTTGAGGGATGACTGCTAACAGTGTGCAGACGGATTGTGGTACCTACCGGAATCTGATGGCTTGACCAGGCTGGTGGTTCCCTACTGAATGATAGATCATTATCCAATGTAGAAGTGGGGTCTGGAGTTGTTGGTGGGTATTGGTATGAGACACGCTAGGAGACAGTGAGACAGTCCCTTGAGGTGCTGATCTGCATGGGCTCTGACCACTGGACACCTAAACTACCTTCTCCATTCCCAGGGGAATGGTGGGTTCAGACCCCGATGTAAGAAGTTACCACCACTTATATATATATATATCCCTGGGTGACTAAGAGTCCAATAATGGCAACTGGTAAAAACAAGAAGGACAAAATAGGGGACTCCGACTTCTTCACGCCACGTGGCTTGTCGAGTAGGCAATCCAGTCACAACGCCTCTAGACCTACTGTGCTTGTGAGAAACCCTCGATGTCGCGACTGGAGGGCAAATTTAACAAATTGAATGAAAAGGTGGCCCAGCTAGACTCTATAACCTCCACGCTGGAGCAAAGATCTGTGGAGATGGATCAACTATGGGCCCAGACAGCCCCAGTGGTGAAGAGGTTGGAAACAGGTGCAGGCAATGATTAAAGGGAATAAAGCCATGGAGTACTGGCTAGAGTATCTGGAAAAGGTTGTGAGGGCGAAGCAGATCAGAGTGATTGGCCTCCTGGTAGCAGTGGAGGCAGACAACCAAATTTCCTTTGCTTCAACTTGGCTTCCAGAGATGCTAGCCCTCGACCTAGTGGACGACCCCATCTACATTGACAAATGTTACATGATCAAGAAGCGTTTCCCAGATAGGCCTGGGGACTCTACTGTCAGGCCGACACTTATCATCAAGCTCACGGACGTCCGCGACAGGGATAGGATTTTGAAGGCTGCAGGCACAGAGATGTTAATAAAGTACCAGGATCGTAGAGTATTGATCTTCCCAGATGTAATGCCACCAACAGAGAAGAGGAGTAAGAAATTGAATGCCCTGAAAAATCCTTCTTGGCGCGCAGAGTGAAAGCGGGTCTATTGCGGCCTGCCAAGTTGCGTGGCACCGGGAATGGGAAGGAGCACATCTTCTGGGATGTAGAAAGAGCGGAAGCTCTTTTGAAATCGATTCCCTTGCCTGGTAGCGCTGGTATAGAGAGCACCTCTAAGGACACGTGGGTTTCCCTAGTTCTAAATTAATTGGTCATGGCCATGGGACTTTTGTTCTCTGGGTAATCAGTGGGGGTGGGATCATTGCATATGTAGGTGTTAACCAGAGGGTAGTCCTTTGTGAATGGAAGGTCGGAGGCTTCAAACGTTTTCTCGATACCCAGCGTGTACTCAGGTCCCCGCAGAGAGCGGGCTGGTTTAAAGTTACTTGACTAGAAGCGGCGTAGTGCCTCCAAGGTCATAGATGTATCTACCGTTTTGTGGCGAATAGAGAAAGATATCTACGGTTACCAAACAATGCTTACCATATAGGGCCTAGTGTATATAGCCACTAGTCAATGGATAATCTAGAGGGCGCTAGATGGAAAGGCAAATGGGCAATGTGCTGTACATACTGAGGTTAGGGGTTGATTTGATAATGTGGGGAGTCTCATGCCACTCTGCTCTTTTCTTTTTTATTTTCCCTCAAGAGAACATTCAGGGAATTCCCACTTTATTTGAGGCCGTCTTTGAAAATGTGTGTACCTTTATTGTGTGTGAGTTTTTCCAGTGGAGGGCTTTGCTCTTGTTACAGTATATTGAAAACAACAAGTTATAAATTTAATTAAAAAAATTAATTTAAAAAAACGGTAATTTCAGAAACTAAACGCTAAAAATATACATCAAGTTGTATTAAATAAACTGTATTCCTTGAATGAAGCCTGCATGGGAAGCAGCGCAACTTAAGGTCATGTGATGTGGTTTAAAGCTGAAGGTAGTAAAACATAGATAAAGATCATTGAGGTGACGACGTTTCTCCATTGCCTTTACTTAAATACCAAGGTCCACCTTGGGCAAGACGTCACAGAAAAAGCAACCACGAGTGGCAATGGTTGCTTTAGCTTACAATGAACTGCTAGACTGGATGCACAGAGTTCCAGACTAATAACTGTAAAATGAACTTATTAAGTCTGGACACAGGGCTAAGTGGAACAGGCTCCTTTAGTTATCATCCACAAGCGGCAAAGGACAACCTTCGACAGCGCTCTCAGAATCCTCCAAATTAACGCATTGCACCCACTACAACCTTCCACATTCTGTAAAGAACATGTGACATCATAACATATCTCCCCTCACATGAACCTTTTGTGATTTCCTAAACAAACATATATTCAGTAGGATAAGTGCACAGCATCTGAATGATTCAACTGCTAGGGAGTGCTTATTTACATGCCCTAATCCTAAAATTCAGGGAGTAAATATTTATGAAATGTAGATTGTGCTGTCCGCATCTTGGCTATCTAACCAGAAACGTATCCTAGGTGCAAACATGATCTATTTGCCATCTAGGATGAATTGTGTTCCTTGCACTCACTCTTTTCTCCCCATGCTCACTCATCCTGCTCACAGAGGGCTCACCCAATCTCTCCTTCCTATCCTCATCACCGTTTCTGGCTTTTTCTCCACTCTCACAACCCCTTACTGCCATATCCTGCAAGGGTCCCAATCCTTCCATTGAACACACTTCAGTGGCTCTTACAATGACCACTCCATTGCGTACAGCCGTTATCTTCATTTGCCCCAAAACGTGTCTCCTTGGCATTTGTGGCCTATCCTGGGATTAAGTATCCACACTGACTCACCCAGTGTCAACATCCTCTACTAAGCTCTCCTCTCTTGATCGGACATGTGTTTATAACGATGCTTCCCTTCTCTGATCACCTTCATAACCTTCGCCCTGTCAACTGGCATCACAACCATCAGTCCTCAACAACCTGGGCAAAGGGCTGTCCCCAGTTCACATCCTTTGAAGGACCGAAAGGGTGATACCTTGGTCACCGAATGAGGGGTGCTACCGTATCCCCATACCATGTGTTTCAAAAGTTCCCTGCATGGCACTCTCGCTCTGATAGCCAGTTGTATGCCACCCTTGATGAAACGATTAATACGTTCTACCAGCCCATTCACCCAAGGGTGATATAAAACAGCAGGAGCATGCCTAATAGCAAAAGCTGGCTAAAAACGTCCTCGTCATTTCAGAACAAAATTGCACACCATTGTTAGTTACATTTTCCTGAGCAAATCCTTCCTTGAAAAACAGCCTGCAAAAATGTCACCATCTCGATTGTAGTTGCTTCCAAAACTCCCGTCCATCCTACCCATTTAGAGTAAAAATCTACCAATACAAAAATGTGCTTGCAACCCCACCCCAACCCTTGAATGGGTCCCAAAACATCAACCATCACTTCTGTCCACAGTTTGGAATGTACCTCAGTGGGCATCAGTGGTGTTTCCCTAACTACATTGGCTGTATCGCTATTTACACTTCTCACATTACCTTGCCATTCTTTCCACACTCACCTCCATGCTATGCCACCAACAACTCTGACTCAGTCTTCTTATTGCCATTGCTACCTGAATGCCCTGAGTCTGGGCCAAAACCACTCGTTTCAGACTCAAAGCTTACGCCTGCATGATCGTGCCCTCCTCCTTAACTTTCCCTCAATGATGGTCAACTCATCCTTCACCTCAAACCAAGTATCAAACTCCCTGTCCATGGTTGAATTCTCAGTCCGTTTCTTGACACAATGCATGATGTCATCATTCTCCTCAGCCACTTCCCACTCCTCAATTTTGATTGCTTTTACATTGACACTTGCACAACCAGATCCCCTGCCAACCTTTCATTGCTGCATGCCCACACCTCCACTTGCAGGTGAGACAAAATATCAGCAATGGCATTCTTCCCTTCAAGTAAGATTATAAACCCAACAGCCACCTAGAAATTATGGGTGAAGCATTACCCCCCATCCCCACACTAGAAAACATTTGGACAACACAATATAATAAGGAATAAGGTCTATGGCAGTTTTTGCGTGAATTTCAATTAGACAAATACCGATCCGTTTTGGAACAATGTATTTAGGGCTGAATCAGTAGTTATCTCATCTTCTGCTTTTTATATCAGACAAGAATTCCCAAAATTATTGAATTTTAGGAAATAGTTATACATAATTGTATTATCTGATTATATATGTATTTTATAATATTTATGAATTTTTTGTAGTTTTGTGTTTTGATAGCAAGGTATTACTTTGAGCATTAATGGTTTAATTTTCGATATATATTCATTTGTATTTTCTTCAACTGTGTTTAAGGCTTGTTTAGCCAAACTACACAATAAAGTAAAGAAAAATGAAAATGTGGACAAGAGTCCTGTCATCAGACTTCACTGTGAAGTTATGTCCCTACAAATAGAACTTGAAATACTGAATAGAATACAATACAGCCAATTCCCCTCTCTCCACTACTGAGTAGTTACTCTCTGCCCCCACAGGGGACCACTGACTGCTCCACTTCCTTCGAGTGCTGCAACAATCTGTCACCCAAATTCGAAACCACTGGTATCCATTGTTAACCTAGTACAACGGTCTGACTAGAAGTTCACCAATGAGGGTGCATTGACAATGTCACTTCTTATCTGGGCAAAAGCTTCCTCACACTGTTCTGACCGTCTAAATTTCATCTCTTCTTCAGAAGTGACCCCAATAGGGTTGACTTAATGGCAAAATCCTTCACAAATTTATGGTAGTATTCTGCCAAACCCAGGAACTACTCGAGTTGCTCCTTGTCCTCCAGTGCTGGTGTCAATTTGATTTCATCAACTAAACTGTTTTTAGGACTTATTCCCGTCGCAGACACGTTATGTCCCAGGTATTCCACCTCGTCAACACATACCTTGCATGTTTTTCTTTGAATTGTGAAACTGCTGACTTTAGCCTTTCTAAACATTCCTCAGTGCTTGATCGTGTTTCTCTACTGAAGCCCAAATACCAGCACATCATCTTGAAATACCACAGTGTTACTTAGTCCGTCTGTCACGTTCTCCATCACTCTTTTAAACACTACCGCTCCCAAAGCAATACCGAACGGCATCCTGCAAATCTTGAATGCCCCATCCAGTGTTATGAACGAGGTCCGTGTTTTGATGGTAAGCAGTGGAGAGGTCCATGACTGAATAACTTTGCCTTCCCCCAACACCTTTGATGTATTTGGTAATGGGTGCCTGTCAGCCCCAATTACTCCTATTTAAATGCCTCAAATCTTCACACACCTTAAGTTTACCATTTCTTTTGGTAACCAAAACAAATGGGGATAACCTTTCAGAATTCTCTGTATTCTATATATGAAAGGGTTTATCTATGGGACCTTGCACCAAAAATCTGACAGTTCTTTCTCAAAAAGTTCAATTCCCCACGTCACGCCTAGTGGAATTGCCCGTTCAGCTGGGGGACACTCTTAATGTAAATTCTTCAATGGCCCATATTTCTCTGACTGAATCTATGAAATGTTTGGAGGTGCAAACTTCGCAGCTACCGCCAGTTCCACAAGTATTGGTAGGAACGTTAAATGGCATGGCTGCTTCTTCTTTATTAATGGTTTCATCTATTGTAGTTCAGGATTTACAATCTCATGTGCCACATTCCATGTTAGAGGGTTTTAGTGTACCTAGCCTAATGAGGAGAGATATGGCTACAAATACGGGATCCATATTTCCTCTTGCGGATAAATACAAATATATAAGAAAATCTTTCACACAAAACATAGAGGTTCTTTTAAATTTCACAATAATATGAGGTGTGGGGGTTTGTTAAGTCCACACCAAAATGATAATCTTGTATTTATTGATGATTCTGAGCTATATATATATAAGATGGGGCAAGTGGGATTTTAGAACCAGCTATGAAACCAGTTTCTCTCCCAAGAAAAGCCAAAAGTAAGAAAAAATATTTGGAAAAAACAGTGTCAACGGGAGTTCAGGGTTCAATTAAGAATTATTTGAAGCCTATTCCTGAAGTCCATGATGGATTAAATATAAGTGATATGATATGTTTATTTATATAGTGCCTATACACAATGTGTTTCAAAGCGCTTCAAGGCAAGGGAGGGAACAAGGGAAAATACAATGACAATCTTACATGCCATGAACAGCAAGGATGTGAAATTAACTGTGCTTTGTCAGTTCCAGTTGACACACTTCCCTGATCTTGCCAGTAAATCAGCCTGGTTTGTCCGAAACTATTAAACCTTTAGCATCAATCTTTTTGTCTAGAGTTCAGCGAAATTTGCCATTTTATCAGCCAATTTTAAAGCCTGTTTGTTGTGATAAGATGGTTAATTTGAACACACAGGTTGTCTATTCAAACCAAGGCCCTGGTAAAAAGATCAATCATTGACCTTTTAAGCAAAATGTGTTCCAAAATGTATTACCCATGGTGAAAAGGAAAATAATTTGACTGAGGTTCTTGAGAAGCTATCTCATGTTGGTCCCTTGGTGGTAAACCCTAAGGTTTCCACAGCTCAGCCTTTTATGGTACAACATCCTTTCATCGCCAGCTATTTTTTTGACAGGTTTTGTTATTAAAATATTTCACCGTAAAATCCCATCGTAAAATATAGGAGAGTGTGGGAAAGGGCATAAAAACGAAAAGGGGGGCTTAGTTGCAGCAAAAAATGTTTGTTAAAAAAACATTCGAAAAAATAGCTGTCTATGAAATTACATAGAACCACTTTTATTACTTTAGAGCAAACAATACATTCTTTGAGCAAACCCCTCTATATCAAAGGACTCTGGGTTTTCGAGTTCTCCTCCCATTTTAAGTACTCTGACAAGACCATTTAATAAGATCTCAAGTCATTTGTCTTCGGGTGCACCAGGCAATAACTAAAAAGGGTGCCACTAATTTATCAGATGATCAAACCTAATTTATTGAACAGATTTTAGTGGATGGGTCCGATTATTCCTTAAATCATCGACATTTGAGGATTCTGTTCTCAGAAATACCAAATGTATGTTTTACAACATCAATAGATATTGCACAGGTCGAGTTTGTGTCAGCAAAGAGATTAGATTTAATCAAATTATATTTCTTTTGCGTATGGTCAGAAATGTGGTATTGTCAGAATTGGAATCTTTTATGTTCTTGGGTTATGATGTTATGCAATTGCTGACGGGGGGAAAATGTAAATGAGACCATCGGTAGATCTGAATCGTGTACACATCTGAGGACTTCGGAACCGGCGCAGAAAGTCTCAGCAATGTTAGCTATAACCTGTGGCTCAGATTCAGTACCTGGTGTGGTTAACCAAAATCACTTGGACGCATGCGCAAGTTGTGAGTGGTTTTCTATTTTGTCCGCATTGCACAGGGGTTCATCTGGAATTAATAGTTCTGATTGAAAAAGTGTGTTACTGTTGCCTCTTGGATCTGCAAGGGAAAAACTTTTTTGAAAACACATTTTGCCCAGTTATGGTCATATTCTCTTATTTGTTTACAGGAGACCTGGTTAACGGGTTCTCCATATGTGGATGGTTTCACCATTATACCATAAATGCGCAAAAGGGTCCACGTGATAGACCAGCAGGGGGACTGCTGTGCACACTTAAAAATGGCCTGGGTTTAAAGATGTCCCCCAATAAAAGCAATTAGGGGTGACATTCAGTTGGTCAAAATAGATAAAAACTATGGAAATATCAATAATGAAGTTGTATGTTACGCGTTTACTGTTCCATCAACTATGAATATAGTAATATATTTAGATAGCCTATCTGACCTAATATCAGAGGCTGTGGGTGAAACTTTATGCAGTGTTCTCATTCTAGTGAATGTTTATTTATTTATTTATTTGAATTCTTAGTAACACGCCAAATTGCCCGATGGCCTTGAGGCGCACAAATATGACAGACAGCAGGCAAAATACCAGACAGTGATACAGATTCAGAGAACCGAGTAAGAATTAGATCTAGGTATTGTTGTGATGGGAGTTAGGGGTTTGAAATAAGCACTCAACATACTTGTTCACGTTATATGGTTTTAGTAGGTTAGTAGGTTCGTATATATATATATATATATATATATATATATATATATATATATATATATATATATATATATATATATATATATATGACGAAATGAAGCTTTACAAAGGAAAGACAACCAGTGGAATGCACTCCAGAGAGCAGCTGCAACAGGAGAAAAATGTCCTTGCAACGATTAAGTGGAAAAGACACCTCGATATTTCCTGGCAGCACGTTGACTTTATTAATATAAATGCATCAGGAAAGAGAACCAAAAAAGAACGACAGGTTTCGCGGTATGCAAACCGCTTGATCACGTAGGTTTACCTAAATACCACTGATACCACTGATAGTAACAACGCAGCCCCTCCAAGTACATCTGAGCCTGCTTTCATTAATGCTGGCATGGGGCACGCTTACCTTGGGGCCGGGGGGGCCGGTGGATGCCTCTGGGTCTCTGCTTCTTCTTGGTGGTAACGTCCTTGCCACCTTTGTTTTCTGGTCCAAGTCTTTATTGTACTCCTTTTTCCTTTTTTAGTTCCTGCTTCTTCCAGTTTCAATAATCCTCGTCGCCAGTGTTGTGATGGGAGTTAGGGATTTGAAATAAGCACTCAACACACTTGTTTACGTTATATATGGTTTTAGTATGTTCTTATATATATATATATATGGGTAAGTACAATAGGTTACAGATCAGGACAAGTTCATGGTAACAGAAACATCCACTGGTCCCCTGTGCCAAGCTCAGTTTCCAACTGCTGCAATCAGAACTTTGGCACTCACACAATAACATTCTAGGTAGAACACTTTGATGCTAACATTCCAGATACAGACTTACACATGGATAGGCAATAGCTGCAAACACAGGATAAATAAAACATAGCACATCTCCCCCTTTTATAACATTACAATGAAGGAAGAAAACAGAAGGAAAAGTCAATAATATGAACAATGTATCTCAAAGAACTATCTTTCCAAAAAAAAACATCCTTCAAACTATTCAAAGCAAAATGCTAGTCCCTTCCAAGTCCATAATATGGCTGTCAAATAGCCAATCCACTTCAATACAATCACCAGAACCACAGTGGCCACTTATGGAACTCATCAGCATGGGACCAGCCCACAATCTAATAAACAATCTTTGCCACCTACAACAACATATTAACCCTGTGTCAACATTCACCAACAACAAGGTTTCCTGACAAAACCACAGGTTAATACCCCTCTGTCTGCCTAAAGCATATCCATATTTAAACACAATGGGCGTCCACTAAACACCCACATGCTGGCACAGGCCCAATGTCGTCATATAACACTGACATTGACACAAATAGGTTCCTACATAATACCAGGTCTATAACATGGCCACATACCTTGAAAAAATAAATGCTCATCACTGAGCACATTAACATTTGCATTACTCCAGAGTGTGCTAACTTAACTAACCATCATCTTCCTCCTCTGGCACCCGTCCCACAATATTTAACACCAACAGTGTCGGGATTCTACATCTCCCAATATTTTGACACACCACTGTGTCGGGATTCTCCATCCCCCAACATTTTTTTACACACTTGGGTGTCGGGAATCTCATCCGTCCTTCCATTTGCACACACCCACTCTTACACTGAATAACATTACATACTTAGGCAATTTGCGCATATAATATTTGGTAAACAAGAGTATGCAACATCATATTGAGTCCAACATATTCAGCTACAAAGTCCTTTGTGATGTTACCTGCGGGGGGAAAAACTGTTATTATCAACAATAGTGCATTTAGGGTGTTCTCAAACATTTCAAGAATTAACTTATTCAAAGATAAGGTAGTAGGTCTCTCAATCACGATGTCCACACCAAAAACGACCAGATGAATTCAGCAAAATCCAATATTTAGATTCCCACATAAAAGTCCACAATATTTGTGCCTGGAGAGTCTTTGTTGAAATGTAACTGTGGACAGAAGTCTGGGTTAGTGCAAAAAACGTATATATATCATTGACTGACATTTTTTTGATTGTTAGGTTCATACCTTTTCCTAAGACTTGCTAAACCCATTGGCCCCATAACATTGAGTCTATACCATTTCCAATATAAACTTGCCAATAAGCACATTGGCACCATAGCTTTAGGTCCATGCAATTTCCAAATTATACTTGCCAAAAAAACACATTGGCACCATACCACCCAACACGTGGCCTCAACTTAATGACATGAACATGTCTAAACCACACCAACACTATAGGAACTATGCAAAAACAGGAATCACCATACTACAAACAGCATGTCTACTGTTTGGAAATCTCAAAACAAAACGTTAAATTACTTGCATTCCAAAATTGTACAATATGTGTTCACTTAGACAATACACCTTGCTGTTCACTCAGACAATATTTCTTGCTGAACACATTTATATATTTCCTGTCGGGTGTCGTCTTTCCCAACCCTGTGAAAGAAAACGTTGAACAGTACCTCGTGCCTCCTCATGGCAACGGCAGTAATAGTGTGAGGCACAAAGGAAATAAACATGTCCACGTTGACTGCCTTATACAAAGATCCATATGCTGAAATTTCCCTTTTTCTCTCAATAACAGCTCTGATCCGAATATTCCTTTAACACCTTGCTGGTCCAACACTCGCCGATTGACGTTTTTCAATTGTTGCAGTACCATCTCCTACCAGATTGTTGTAATTCGTCTTTGAAATACTATCTAAGATCGGGAAATAATACACGTTGGAAGCACGTTGAAAGGTGCTGTTTTCGAAACTTTCAAAAGCTCTTTGTGATGCGGTGCCTTCCGCTGCAGTGTCCTGGAACTCCGGCATGAACACTCCACACAAGCCACCATCGCCGATAACCCAGGTATTCTCCTGACGTCATCATTTAGATAGAGGGAGCAGCCACGGACGGAGATCTCCGCTCCAACTGTCACCCCAAGTCTGACTGCCTGACATTAACGGACCACTTACACTGGCAGCCCAGCAGCGCCGCCTGGATGAAATGCCACAACGGTAATTGTTTAATGTAAATGCCTGTCTCTTTGATGTGGTTCTGATGGCCTTTTTACACTGCAATTTTTGAAGCCTGGCCTCTTTTATATCATGGATCCCCAGCCCCTACGCGCTGTTACTGGCTGTTGCAGTGTCAATGCTAAATACCACTGATAGTAACAGCCGCACAGCGCAGCCCCTCCAAGTACATCTGAGCCTGCTTTCATTAATGCTGGCACGGGGCGCGCTTACCTTGGGGCCGGGGGGGCCGGTGGATGCCTCTGGGTCTCTGCTTCTTCTTGGTAGTAACGTCCTTGGTCCAAGTCTTTATTGTACTCCTTTTTCCTTTTTTAGTTCCTGCTTCTTCCAGTTTCAATAATCCTCGTCGACAGTGCTGTGATGGGAGTTAGGGGTTTGAAATAAGCACTCAACATACTTGTTTACGTTATATGGTTTTAGTACGTTCATTTATATATATATATATATATATAAATACAGGTAAGTACAATAGGTTACAGATCAGGACAAGTTCATGGTAACAGAAACATCCACTGGTACCCCTGTGCCCAGTTTCCAACTGCTGCAATCAGAACTTAGGCACTCACACAATAACATTCTAGGTAGAACACTCTGATGCTAACATTCCAGATACAGACTTACACATGAATAGGCAATAGCTGCAAACACACGATAAGTAAAACATAACAGGTATCCTTATAGAAAAAGGTTTTCAACTTCTTTTTTAACTCAACAAGAGACGTGGTAATTTTAAGATCCAAGGGCATGGAGTTCCAGGTGGCGGAAGTCAAGACATCAAACATTGGCTCCTCGAATTTGGCTAAGCGAAATCTGGGTTGACTGAGTTTAGCCTGGTCAAGTGACCTGAGATGTCGTGAGGGCCCGTACCGCTGAATGCACTCTGGAACTTAGCCGGGTGCTTAAAGGCAAGTGTCAAGCTCTTAAAAGAGACAGACGCAGTGCTTAACCGGCAGCCAGTGCAGGTTTTGTCTGGCTTCGGTGATGGACTGCCGTCTGGGGATGCCCAGCACTGCTCTGACTGCACCATTTTGTGTGACCTGAAGGGCTGCAAGATTGGATTGAGCAGAGCCCACCAGCAGGCTATTACAGTAATCAAGCCTCGAGCTGATTAAGGCAGAGGCTAGGATAGACATGTTTTTGACGGAGAGAAATGGACGCAAACAACCCAACTGTTTGTTAATCCAACCACAAGAGACATGAGTCTTGGCTACATGTGGCCTCATGGTGAGCTCGGAATCAAGCGTAACGCCTACCGTTTTGACGCTCTAAGCTACAGGAATTGGGACATTAGAAATCGAGAAGGAGGCATATTCCAGTGAGAGGTTTTATTAGCATGTAATTAGAGGCAGTGATAGCCATAGAATTCGCCACCATCAAGGAATGAATGATGGTGTAGATGGCATTGATGGCCTGAGAATCCCGGGTGTAAATGGACGAGAGTTCAAAGATGACCTGGGTGTCATCGGCATAATTGGTATACCGGACAACCAAGTCATCATGCAGCAGGAGAAGAGGAAGAACGTAAATATTGAAGAGGGTAGGTGACAGTGAAGAGCCCTGTGGGACACCCTGAGTGAGTAGAGTGGGACAGGAAGAGGCATCATGGATGGCAACTCAGGCATTGCGTGGACCCAAGAAGGAGACCAACCATTGCGTGGATAGATTAGAACAGCCCACCAGAGGTTGGATCTAGAGCACTCCAATGTCTGATAGAATAAAAGCCCTGTCCCAGGCTCATGAGGGAGAAGATGAAGGATTGGGATCTAACCTTGGCAAATGGTAACGTCATGGGTGGTAAACCCCCACATTTTACTTGTAGAAATGGGGGTTTGAAATCTAAACTGGATTATGTGTTCATGTCATTGGATTTAAGTTTACTATGTACGGATCTGAAAATCAGTGAAATGTCCTCCAGTGATCATTGCCTACTTGCACTGTCCTCGGATCTAAATGTCGTAGAACATGTTTTTGAAAATGCACATGTTCTAGTGGATGTTCATCCAAGAACCGGTGTTGGCACTTCGCTTTCATGAAAATGTATTACAAACTGAGGACCTGGATGAAGATGCACTATTGAATCCGTTTGTCTGTGATGACGTAGTGCAGACATTATTAGAACATGTGTATGCCCCAAAGTTGTGGCCCATCAGGTTGGGCAAAGCATGCAGACACAAATACATACATATGATCAAAAAGCTTGTTGACAGGAAGCAATGTTTGCAAAGAGATCTAAGACACGTAAACAAGGCTAGGAATCAGAAATGAAGGTTCTAAAAGAAAATGATCAGAATTGGTTAAAGAATTATCACTTTAACCCAAATATTAAGGATGCCCAGGTTATACTTGGGGTCAATTTTGTCTAAAGACGCACGTACATTTTGGCGGTTGGTTAGGTCACCTGAACTCCAGCGCTCCCTCCTAACTCAGCCGATACAAGCTCAAATATGGGAGGAACGTTTTTCTACGCTTTATAAAGAGAAGGGGGGTGAGGAAATAGATAGGAAAATGATAGTGCTATATTGAGGAGGACTTACAATCAGTGCAAACATTGATAAATAGAAGTAAAGCGTCCCATGCACCTGGTCCAGACCTGCTTGCCTAATGCAATGTTAAAATCAAATGTCTGTTGGCAGCTATTTTGTGGGGGTTAGTTCAGACCATTTGGAGGCTAAGGGCTTCATTAGGACTCCGGCGTTAAACCATAGTGCTATTAGCACCATGGTCCATGCCAGGGTCCGCCATGGTGGAATGGGGAATTACCACCCCATTCCGAGGTTGGTGGGGCTCAATGGGAATGGGGAAGGCGCTAATAACGGTACCGCAAATTGCGGTACCGTAATTAGCACCAAGGTACCTTTGCGGGTCCCTACTTTAACAGCTCGTAAAACCAGCCGTTAAGGTCAGGTCCCGCAAAGGGACCTCGTAATTAGGCGCTAGGTGTTTAACGGCACCGCAGCCTTTTACGGCACCATTAAACACTTAGCGCCTGGGTCATAATGAGTCCCTAAGTGAGTTCCCAGTTTCGTGGAAGAAAGCTATGACAATTGCAATCTATAAGAATGGAGCTATTTTACTTCCTAAGCATTATCGTCCTATTTCTCTGTTGCACTGTTCAAGCTAAATATTTGGCGCCCTAATTCTCAAGTAACTAAATAGGAGGGCCTCTACAACTGGTTGTCTAGACGAATTAGAATCAGGTTTTAGGGCGGGTATGAGTACAGCCCAAAAATGTTTTATTATTCATCTGCAATTGAAATGTGAAAAAAGAGTGCGTTATTGAACTTTTTGGATATTATCGAAGGCCTTTGACTCCGGAGTTGTGAACACAGCCTTATAGCAACTGATGGCGAGTCCCAGATTTCACAGTATTTGTATTTGTGGATCGGCTGCAGGATAGGATCCAATTGATACTGAGGTTGTCCAGTACCTGTGTTACTTGCTCGCAAAATTATTGGTTTTGAGTACAGGAATCAGTTATACCTTGTGTACTGGTAATTAAATGCAGTTAAACCTCTCAATGCGTCAACACGTGTTTCTCCATCTTGATTTAAAGATGGCTCATCAGGAGGGTATAATAGAAAAAATCAAATGTTTGACCTAAGACAAAATAAAATATTTTTATCAGGTTTGAGTGTTCCTAGTACGTTTATTTTGATTCCTTAATTATTGGGAAACAGAAGGCACTACAAGGTAACTACAAGTGCGGAAACTACAAAGTATGTCCATTTTCAGACAATGGCAAGAAAGAAATTCAGATGCCAAGTGGCACAATTCAAAAGATTTCTCCCTTTATGAATTGCAACTCAAAGTATGTTGTACATGGTATTCAATGTGCCTGTGCAAAAATTACATAGAAAGCACCATTAGGCCTTTAAAAGTACGAATAGGCGAACATTTGAGATCAATTAAAAATAAGGACCTAAGATTTCCTTTGCCCCATCACTTCCAGCAGAACCATAATACGGACTCCATCGACAATATCAAATTTCTCGGACTCGAAAGTGTCCGTATGCCTCGAAGAGGAGGAGATAAATAAAAAAGGTTAAGATGCAAAGCAGCTTCTTGGATATGTTTAATGGACACTTGCTTTATGGGGTTAAATGCAAATATGGAGCTGCACCACTTCTTTAAAAAATCTTTTTACAAATTCTGTTTATTTCTATTAAGTTATATCCTTTGTGTCATTGAATTATATGTATAATAGCAAGTTCAGCCTCATTTCAGTGAATGATCAATATTGGCTTTTTTCATGTATTGTTTACTATATGATATATGTTAAATGACCACATTTACAAATGTATCAGTCAAATTTAAAATGGATGGTCACATCACAAGTGTAAGATAGGACACTTACATATACCATTTTCTTTCAGTTATATTTTAAAAATATTTTACGTTCATAACAAATAGTTTAACCTAAGATGAAAATCAATATGTAGTATATCAATACAAAAGTCCTAATAACCTTTACACAAGGAAAAGGGCTACAACAGCGCATATATATGAATAGGAACAACAATATCAAATTAAGCCAGTATAATGAGCCCAAAGCAAAATGGAGAAGGCGCGATGATGCGGTTGCGCTTAATAATGCGTGACTGCGTCATCGCCTCAATTTAAATAGCAGCCATTTAAAGTTTTCCCTCAGATCCATTAGGGTCAATATCAGGATCATATGACGAGGCAGGAGGCCATCATTTGTCAATTGTGTGCTTAGGAATGATCATATGTTCTGGTCCTGAGTGTGCCATAGCATCAAAGGTCTAGCCGTTAAAATATACCTTACACCATGACGGAGGACAATGTGCACCCCTCGCAACAAGAACTACACCACAATCCTCCGATTCGTACCCACAAACATCATCCAAAACAGCATTCACTCTAAGCTTGTCCTTTTGTCGACATGTCATAAAATAATGCCCTCACCATTTGCACAGCACATGTAACTTGTTTATAGAGGGACAACATTTATCGTTGGCCAGACGGCCATCATGACCGCATCTAAAGCGTGTCACCTTTTCTTTGTCCGAGGCAGTATGGCAATGCATTGATTCAGCATGACTTTGTTTTTTCACATTCCTGATTCCATCCTTATTTCTCACACTACATACAGCCTTGCTAGTATCACTCTTCAACATTTTAAAATTCGTTTCTGACATTTTAATATTTATTTATTCATTGAATATTCATAAGGCGCTTATACAACAAGTCAGTGTTTCATTAATCTCTGTTGAGTGGGCAAAATCAGGATTCTTTTCTGTCCATGAGAACTCATTGATCTTCCTGTTAAAAGCCTGCATCAGGATCTGGGCGGTAAGACATGGTCTGCATCGATACTTTCAATTTCACATGTTACAGAAGGACTTCTCTAGTCTGCCCCATACTTATCAATAGATTCTTAAATATTCTGTTTCCTTGAACAGACCTTAAACCTTTCAAGAACAACATTAATATTTTCCTTGAATCTGGTCTCCAAACACGCCATATTAATCTCATAATTATCCAGATTTGTCAATAGCACTGGAACACACGGAAGGACGATAACTGCAGTCAAGACAAAAGATGAGTAAAGATTTATTCACAAAAAAAAACAACAGTGCTCAATAATGAATCGATTACCGGACAGCAACCTTCAACCTTCAACCTCAGAATCCACCCTGACGCTACATGCTATAAACATGCATGTGAGGATGTGCCCTAAACACTACCTTAGAACAATAAGCAAATACACATTAATCCTTACAGGGTAGTGTTAACTGTGCTTATCCATATCATAATATACAGAGACAATTGAAATGAATACTTCTGAAATGCGGTCAGATGTTTCCTATGATAGAGAGGTCATCAAAACAGGGTGTCGACATATGACCAGTAAATGCTGCTGAGAAGCTTTTTAAAGGAAATTCAGACAAATAAAGAAGAAAGGCGGAGGGAACAGATCAAACGATGGACATGGAGAGGATGCGGATGCTTTAGAAGGATTCACGTGAAGAGAATGTGCACTTATCCAAGACTGGACGGGCAGAAGGGATGAAAGAGTAGAAGGAAGAGAATCAGAAAAAGACGAGAACGAAAAAAGATCTGAGAGTCATCAGCATAAAAATGATAATAGAGGTTACAGGAAGAAATAATCAAGGAGATTTGAAGAGTGAGAGAGATAACAAAAGGGACCAGGTCCATAGACTTGATGAACCTTACTTTGAAGAAGAAGCACAGAAAAATGTTGTTCAGATGGTGAGGCAGGCCGGGTCCAGTCAGAAAGGTAGCAGTAAAATCAGTGGAGGACAGAACCCATAGGCCCCAAGGAGCAAAGTGTCAAGGAGAGAACAGAGTGATCCAGGATGTCGAAAGCAGCGGATAGATCAAGCAAGGCAAGAAATGACGAGTGTTTAGAATGGCAAGCAGAGAGTGGTCATTAGTATGAATAAATAGAAAGGCTGTTTCAGTAGATTGAAAAGGGCAAAAACCAGATTGGTGCATAGGTAAGACTGAATAGCTATCAAGTGTTACCGAAAGCCGGTCCAGCTTTGTGTGTCCGTGGGCCAACCACAACCCAAGTCTGAACCCAACTGATCCCTAAGTAGACAGAAGGAACTGCCACTTGTGGAGCCAGTGGGTAAACTGTGCACAGAAGAATCTAATAGGGAGGAACCAAACACGTAATGACTAAGTGAATGCAACCCCTCCCTCATTCAACCCGCCGATACAGAGTGAAGATATTAAATGACAGAATCTTTGAAGATCCGAAAGGGGTAACACAGAACAGGACCAGGAAAACTGAGACGCCGAGCACAAGGACACAAAACCAAAAGGAAACAGAAGAAGCTCCTGTGCGGCATGGGGGCAAGACTACGGGTGCTGCAGGAGACAATCCAAGGTTTTTAAGTTAGATCCAGGGAGGAAAATAGGTCAGAGATCCACAGTTTGATAAAGCAGTGGATACACCAGGCAATCCAGTAAGCAAGGCAGAGTTTGGCTCACAGGTAGATAGCCATGGTGAAAGGGACAGGCAAGGCAATCCAGGAAACGAGGCAGAGTTCGGTACACATGTAGATAATCATGGATAGTACAGGGATGGTGAAAACAATGAGAAGTCTCACTGTAGCATTGTTGAGCGTTGATTGTCCGATGTATTGTATCACGTGATTGATGCTACATCTTGCCGGGAAGTGTAGTATGGGTGCGTGGACGCCAGGGAAGGCACCATCTATTCCGCAGCTGTTGTCCTTAATTGGCGATGCCGCCTGGAATCTTGACACCAAGATAGGAAGAAATGTGAGCATGAACAACTCTTTTACGTACTTTAGAAAGGAAAAGGAGAAGGGAGATAGAATGAAAATTAGATGGAATTGAAGGATCAAGAACAGCTTATTAGCGATAGGTATAAGAATGGCATGCTTAAGTTCAGAGGTAAAGATACTCGATATTAGCAGAATATTACAAAGAAGCCTCAAGTAGGAAGAAGCAAAGGGTAGAGCAAGGGAATAAGGGGCGAGGGAAGAAGGCGAGAAGGAGCAGCAGTACAGTGAGCATGCAATAAAAGGGTAGCTCTGTCAGAGCGTATAGGAGAGAAAAAGCGGACAAAGAAAGACTGGGAAGATGCCAGAAGGCAAGAAAGACAAAAAATAAGACCCAAGAAGGGAGACCTCTGGAGTAAAGTTAGGGGAAGAGTAACTAGCAGAGAGAGAGAGGGGCAACGAAAAGGGTCTATGGATGGAAGGCATAATTTCACTAATATGTTGAAACAGATGACAGAGAGAGAGAATAGGGTCAGCATAGTATAGCTTTTTAGCCAGAAATAAAGAGATCTCATAAGACTCATGATGTGGGATAAAGAACATAGGTCAGGCAAGTATTGATGCTTCTTCTATTGCCACTTAGCATCGAGAAGACAACAAAGACCACCAAGCACGTGAGTGAACTGAGGCTGAGGAAGTTTATGCCAAGTAGCAAATCATTTACCGGGTTAATTGGTATGTAAAGTAGAGCTTAGACCAGAAGAAAGAATGGAAGAATAAAGACTGATGAGGAGGAAGCGAGGTAGAGAGATAAGAAAGAAAGTTAGTTGTGTCAAAACACCAGAGATTATGATGGTGGAAAGAGGAACACACCAACGGATGAGAAAGTGTCAAAAGAGGTGGCCAAAATGAAGAAGGGTGCGTGGTTAGGGGATCTCGAAGCTGCTCATAATTTCAGCTACGGAACAGCTCAGACATGTGTTCCTTTTAACACTGACTTCTTGTACACCTGATCTGAGCAGCACAAGCCAGGCAGAGGCAAAAGAATAATTTCAAAGCACGGGTTGCTTTGTGCTGATATGCTCAAGCTCCCCATAAGCCTTTCTGTGCTAGTTAACACTTCCACGTATCGAGAGAACTCGCTGCTTACCAGGGGCCAAAGCTGTAGTCTTGGGGGCGATCGTGGCCTCTGTCTCCCTGTGTAGAAGCTGCTGCAGTGAAGAAGCCAAGAGGAACAGAGAGAGCAGCCACAGGGTGCCTGACCACTCCGGGGCCTGGGCATTCTTCCATCCCTCGGGGTAGGTCCTGAGGTGGCTCTGGAGCAGGCACTCCTCCTCGCAGCCACTGTGAATGATGCCGGTGACCAGATACTAAGCTGGGCTCAGGAAGACAAGACTTTGGGAGCCCCCCCACACAGACAAAAGGCTGGTAAAGTTGGAGCGGAAGACCAGGAACGCGTTGAGAAGCTGCTGCATGACGATCCAAGAGCTGCTGGGAGAGTGGGAGGCTTGCAGCCATTCATCTCCGGTGTGACTGATTCAGAAGATAACAAGCCGGTGAGCTGCTGGGAGAACGGAGAGGCTTGGACTCATTCAGTCTTGGTGTGGCTGACTAAGAACACAATCAATGATTCCCCTTGGAAGAGTGAGGGGCTTGGAAAGAGGATATTGGTTGAGTGGTGGCTCCCAGAGTTACACCTGAGATCTGAAGACTCCCCCCACATTAGAGAAATGTCCAAACCGGCCACCAAGGCAAAAACAGACGACATCAAAACCATGCGATCTGCACAAGAAACAAAGTCCAAACAATTGCAGATGGTAGTCACTCGGGTGCATGTATTGCACATGGAGACTGAAAACAGTGAAGCCCCAGCAACTAAAAAAGGCCTCCTTTGCTTGCTGGTCAAGATAAAGCAAGAGATGAACTCTAAAGGAGACAAGCTGTCCAAATCTATAGTGGAGCTAGACAGCCTTATGCTAGCTGCTGAGAAGAGGCTGGAAGACATGGAGAACACCCTATGCAGGTAGGCACATGACAAAGTGGAGCTCCTAAACATAGTGGTTGGCCTGGAAGATCAACTATAGCTGGTGTGGATGAAACAAGAAGACATGGAGAACTGCTCACGGAGAAACAACTTAAGGGTGAGGGGAGTCCCACATTAGATAAAGGACCAAGAACTGGAAGAGTTCATCCAGGGCCCCTTTTGTAGCCTCCTGGAACTTCTTTTTGACGATTTTGGAACCTATAATTTACTCCTAAATTCCTGGTTGAATAAAAATAGGATAAAGGTTAGTATTGTTCCCAATATTCACACAAATCATTAACATAATATGGAAACCAATTTACCTAAAAATGGTTTACATGAGGGATTAACTAACTGCACATAGAACTAATTTTGTTACAAAAAATAAGTTTGCACTTATTTGCAGAAAGCAAAGCAACTCTTCGGTTCGGGTTCTGACCAATCATGGAGGATGTGATGTGGCTAGCAAATGAGAAATTATTACCCAGAAATATGGGTTCTTTGAAATCCCTCTACATTGATTGACCATGAATAATAGTATTGAAACAGTAAACAATTGAATATTGAATGTGAAAAAATGTGCTGTGCAAAATTCTCTTCTTTTTATGTAAATTTGTTTGAGAATGATTCACTGTGGTTATTAAGTAATGGAATATTGATGTATATCTTTCTGGGCTTTTTTCTGTAGAAAACTTTGAAAAATTTAAAAATATAACACGTCCCTGATGAAGAGAAATTCTCAAAACGTGTTGGTCCACTTGAAAATTAAAATTTTATGTGAATCATACTGAATTGTGATGGTTTTTTCCTTGAAACTAAGTTGTATAATGCAATCTAATGTTATAAATTTAAATCATTAAGAGAGAACGAGAGAACGATCCTTTTGTATAAAGGTCTGATATATATTTTTTCCTAACAGTTGGGCTCACTTTCTGAGCCATTTGATAGTTTGCAGGGGACGGGAGTTCACTAACTGGGAACCTTTTCCTCTTGTGTTTGATTCACAACCCATATGCCAGGGTTGATTCTCTTCTCCACTGCACCTGAAGTTTATAAATGATTGTCTTGAATATAGATATGAGACCTATGTTTTAAATAATTGTGTAAAATACATAGGAGTGCTAGGGGCTTAGACATTGGATACCTTTGATATATGGCCCAACCAGAATTGCATAACATCTACCCAGAAATCCCAGATTGCTGTTGGCACAATTTTGGTGAAAGGGGGATATGGCCCATATGTGATGGGGCTGCCCGACAATACAAATTCCTTTGGAAAGAAAATCTGACAAAAATAAAAGACATCACAGGCTGTTCATTAACCTTTAGTCCTTTTGTACTGGTGTTGAGAGATGCACTTGAAGACAACACCTGCCCCATGTCGGGCATGAGGGCTGAGCTAATATCCCACCTCCTCATGGCGGCAAGAATAGCCCTGGCCTGGTTTTGGAAAGCCTATGGAGTCTCCATAGTTGCATATTGGTGGATCAAGGTGTGGTAGATTGTAGCCGTGGAAAGAATTGTAGCGCACGTGTCCGCCTCCATACCTAAATGCATCCGCAGATGGACACCTTTCCTGGAATATATGAAAGAAAGGGAACCCACAGTGCACAGGCCACAGTTAATGAAAAGTCCGACCTTGAACCAGCGACAAAACCGAGGATGGGGCTTGGGGCTGCAGGGGGGAGAGACAACCATGGGATGACCACGCAAAGCTCTCGATGATTGAATCCAACACGTTGCTCCTTTTCCAGAGCTAGATGCAGGAGGCTCATACTTTGTTAACCCTTTCTTTTCTTTTATTCGTTCTCAACCAGTTTGCCAATGGGTCAAAGATTTTGTAACCATAGTTGGTATGGAGGCTGCCTGGGGGGGGATTGAGGAGGGGAGTGGTATTGCTGAATGAAACAGAGCTTCGTCTGTGAATTGCAACCTTTGGTTGCTTATATTTGCTGTAATTGGAAGTTTCAGAATCAATAAAGTTTGGAAAAAAAGAAATATAGGCCCGCACCATTGGCGACCGGTTGGCAATGCTTCTGCTTTCTGATTGGTTTATAATTTACCCCACACTTATTTCTCTTCTTCAACAGCGCTAGGCTTCTCACTGAAGCGCCCTCAACACCATGTGGTGTAGATCAAATATTAAGCAGCACACATGCACACTTACTGTAATAGAAAAAACTCATGTTGGAGCCACTCTGCATACGGGTGTGCATGCTATGCTCACTTAGTCATGCAGAGCTCCACGAATTTACTTATAATCCCTTTCAAATCCTTTTTTTATCTGGGGCTGAAATGTGATAATATATGCCTGTCGGAAGACCATAAAGTAATCTAATGTTGGATTTTGCTGAATTATTTTACTAATTTTCTCCTCTATTTCTGCTTGAGAGGAGAGGACAGAAGCCGGGAAGGAATGTGTTAATGAGGTTGGGGAGAGAGCAGGGTTCTGTCAGAGAAAGCCATATATAGACGCCTATTGTGTTGAGACAGAAGGCGGTGGGGGCCACGCTTCAGAGCCACGGCGCGCGCCGGCTCCCTTCTCATGGTTTGGGAGGTGACTGGGTGATGGAATGAGGACTCATCAGCTCGTCCTCTCCCATTGAAGTCACTGCTTTTGACATGTGCCTCTTTGACGGCGAGAAAAAATTGAAAATCAGCCATTCACGCAGAAATCCTGCTGAGTGAGGGCAGGTCAGAATTTCATGGAGAGGCAATGTGCATTTTGGTGCACAGTCCTAATGGGGAATGGTGCCTGGCTAATATTATCGAGCAAGAAAAGGTTTAATATGAAGCATCTGAATCCATGCACATTTGCCAAACCTGATAGTGAACAATAAACCATTGATTTGCAATGTTCTGTTATTTTTTTCCTAAAGAAGCATTATCCCTAGAGACGTTGATTCGGACTACAACTACCATCTGCCTTTCCCAGCAGAGCCAATGGGGATGGAACTTGGGAGTCATAGGGCAAACATTTTTAAACGGACAATTAGCCAAATTCTCATCAAGGATAACGAAAAACATCAATATCTTGATATTCTTGTCTAAATATAGCCATCGATAATGGCATTACCGCCTATTTCTGAGCCCTCCCAAATTTGTTACAGAAGGGATCCGAGTCCCGGGGCGGTGACGTGATCTGCAGGGGGAAGAACAATTTTGGTCAAATGGGAAAGGCTGAATTATAACTTGGATTTCCTGAACGCAATGTCAGCATACTACATGCACAAGAAAGCATGTTTAAGAGACGTGAAAGGAGTAGATGATGGGTTAAAAATGAGGCAATTGTTATTTGAACCTTTTTGGGACGATTAACAAGTCGTTTCCTTTCATTTGTTCATGAGCTTTCACATGCAGAACTATGTGTGTGTGCTGTGTGCGTGTGTGCTGTGTGCACATTTGTGAACATGTGTGCAAGTCTCCATTAAGGGCATCACGGGATGGGAGCTCACATTTATGGTTGCATCTTGTATGCACAAAGCGACGCGCGGACCTGTGCCTGCACCTCTTGGTAACAGGTGCAGGGGAATTTGCAATGCAGGGACATTGTATGCACTGGTTTGCAGTGCTTTTAGAGCATGCGTGTGCAGACACTGTTTTTCGGACAGGGAAGGGGCACAAGATGAAATCAAAACAGCCAAAAAGCCTCCGAAAAATCAGCCTCACTGCTGCGTGCTCCGGCAAGATACAGCGGGGATCATGGATATAGCCCCCTGGAGTGTAATTGATCATTTTTATAATTATAATTGGTTATTTATAATGAGGTTTCTAAGCGCGGACCCGGGGATCAATCCAAGGCGAGCACGTTGCCACCGAGCTATCCTGAGGTATCCCTGGCAAACTATTGTATAGGCTTCAGAAGGCCCAAAATGCAGCAGTCAGACTCATTGGCGGGCTTGGTAGATCCGTCCATGTTTCCCCTCTTCGCAGAACACTGCACTGGTTGGCAGTCAAGCACTGCATTAAATTTAAGGTGCTATGCCTGAATTTTAAGTGCATAAAGGGATTGGCCCCGGAATACCTAAGCACTAGAATCTGTCCTCAGAACCCTTTCCGGACACTCAGGTCAAGGGATCAGCTACTGCTGAGCAACCCCCCATTAGGTATTTTTCTGCAGAGGAGACAGAAGATTTGCTGTCTTCGGTCCTAGACTCTGAAGTAGTTTACCTCTGAGGATTAGGGACTATCAGACACTTGTCCATTTTCAGAAGGCCCTAAATACCTGGTGACAGAGCTGCTTACGTGTGACTTCTCATCCTCCTTTATTCTTGTGTTATAAGTGTTTTTTTCCAACTGCTCCTTTATACGGTTAGGTCCGTCCTGTGCGCGTTATAAATATTAAATATTAAAATCCTTCAGAGACCGTACAACGAGAACATATCACCAAGGTGCAAGCTTGTGTTGCCTTACTGTCAACCTCCAGGGATTTTAATGCTTATTTGGAGACAGAGTGGGGGTGCGCAATGTGAACAACTGTAACGTAACAAACTGTATCTAAGCATTATTCTTGGATCGCTTATTGTAACCCTCAAGCAAGCCTCCTTAAGTGTCCTTAAAGCGCCTCGATGCCTGTGGACTATAGTGCGCTCTACAAATCCAAAAATGAATAAATAAATATGCATTTCTGCACTGCTTTTCTGCTTCGCCTTTAAATAGAGCCATTGTTTTCCGTTAGTATATGTTTTCATGCTGGCGAAAAACCAATGGATTCCTCCAGAATCCTCCTGACTTTACCACCTGGTAAAAGCCAGCAGACTGTAAACACTGCCTGCAAAGCAGACTTTACACCTTTTCCAAAACGGATTAGAAAAGTAAAAAGTAAAGGCAATTGTGCTTATAACCGCATTTCCAATCCATTGTGGAAGTGACAAAAATTGCACAAAGGAGCTCGTTTGCCCTTGGGTGCCAACAGACACGGTCCTATCCAGAGCAATGTAGGAGTTATATAAAATTACCCCACTGGATTTTTTGAGGGGTTCCATCAGACTTGAATAAATATACAAGGAGCTATTACATCTGTGTCACACACATCCCAAAATCAACAAAAGCCCCGCCACACCCCCAATGATGCTGTACAAAGACAGATACCCTCCTTTTTCCAAAATCACTGCACAATAAAATGGGAAGAAGTTTTACCAAACTTGTCACGGCCATCCTGGGGCACCAATCCATTGGAGCCGCTGGTGGACTGCGACCCATGACGCTTTTGCCCAGTAGTGAATATCGGCAAGAGATGTTACCCCTGCTTGGACCAGCGCAGAGGCACACAGGTTATGCTTACATACGGGTACGACGTTCATTCCTCGCGCGTTCGCTTTTTTTCGCTGCACTTTTTGCCGATAATGTGTTGCCGGAAAAAAACGTAGAAATATATGTGGGAGGCATATAAGGGGTAGGGTGGGGTGGTGCATAGGGAATAAATAATAGTGGAGTGGAAATTGGGGGGAGCCCCCCAAATAAAATAAAAAATTCGATGATTTGTTTCAGTAAAACATTTTTGGCAAAAAAAGCAGTAAAAAAACTGGGGATAAATGAACATATAACTGAAATAATATAGTAACTAGACACCTCCAAGAAAAAGGCAAAATGTGTGTACCTTCCAACAGGGCTAGTTTCTTCCTAATCCTTCCATCATAAAATCTAGTAATAAAATATGTTACAACAAGCGATGGCCAGGACCTCCTCTGCAACGCTACCAACAAAAGAGGGTATTATTATTATTATTATTATTATTATATTTATTGTATTCATTGAGCGCTGACCTAGCTTTTCAGAAGCAACAGAGCGCTTTACAGAGGTATACTGCAATACAGATGCATAATGCAGCACTTTAGAGAGTTATACACCAGTACAGATATACAGCAGGAGGTAGAATACAGAGGGGCATGGAGGAGGGGTAAAACTGTATCGGGTGGCGGGTCCAGAGGGGTGGATGGCATCTAGCGAGTCAGGTGGTGCCAGGGCGGCGTGGTAGTCTAGGCTTTGAGGAGGAGAGACTCCTTGAAGAGGTGGGTCTTGAGTTCTTTTCTGAATTGTTGGAGCATGGGTGCGTGTCTGATGCCATGTAAGTAAGCAGGAAATCAGGGCTCTCTGGCCCCAATTGTCAAAAGGCACCATCATTAAATTGAAACAGTTGTGAAGTGTCTTATTGAGATCTTGCACTGATGTGAATGTTTACTACTGATCATTGGGTTTAAAAGGCGTGTGTCTGTTATACTTGGCTACAAAATTATTGGAAAATAGGTCCCCTCTCAGGGTCTCTTTTGGGTGTTGATGATTCGTTTTCTTTAAAAAAAACTTTATTTAAGTAACAGGCAGATAGTTTGCATAAGATGTTCAGCATAATGTCCATTAATTCAACCAATAGCTTCTCCACGGGTACACAATACACATACAAGTCCAGTTACAAAGTTACATGTGCTTGCATTTTACAACTGTTCATCTCTTGCATATTCCCAAAATGGTCCCCATATATTTTTTGGCCAACGTGCTAGTTACTGTTGCAACATATCTCTCCTCTCTTTCATTTACACAAGTCAGTTCTCGGAGCCATTCTCGACATGTTGGTGCCATTCTAGATTTCCATTTTAGCAGAATACATTTCTGGTACAACGTCCTTTCATCGACACCCGTTCTTTCGATGGGTGTTTTTACAAAGAGTGTTTGCCAACAAAAACTCATCACATTTTTTGGGGGCGTGGGAAAGGGCATATAAAGAGTTAGGGGGTCGGGAATAACAAAAAACAGGTAGAGGAGCAAGGGCTTGGGTGGGGAACCCCCCATAAATAATAAAAACAACATTTTGGCAAAAACTCTTTGTAAAAACACCAGTTGAAAAAAACGGTGTCGATGAAATGACACAGAACCACATTTCTTTGCTATGACACAGCCCATATTAAACAATCCTTGTATTGTCATAGTAACCTTCCCAATGTCGCCCAGTAAATATTTAAGGGGGAGGAGTGTGGGGGGATTTTGGTCATTGCATATGGAGCCTCTGCTACTTACCGCCAGAATTGTGTCACTTTTGGGCAGTACCAAAACATATGACTTGTATTCGTCCCCTCATCCCGGCACTTTGTACAAATGCCCAATACTTCTGGGGAAAATAGTGCTATATTAGCTGAAGTGTATGAGCCGTAGCCATGCATTGAGTTAGACTTCCTTTGATAGAAGGCAGTACGTCTGCCATGTAGTCTCATCTATGCTCACTGCAAGGTCTCTCTCCCATTTTGCCTTCGCTGTGTTCCGCTGCGCCTGGCCAGTCTTCACTACCCTATACAGCCTCGATATCTGCCACAGCAGTTTGGGTACCACTACCATGTTCATCAGTGAAACCCTGCCATATAATGACACAGGGAACATAGACCATACATTCAATTTAACTGCCAGTGTATTAAGGTATGTTTTGTGGTTTCCTTCATATTACGATCTCTGTGTATGAGAAACCACAACCCCGAGGTATTTAAAACTGGACGGGGCTCATCTGATTCTCCCAAGATCATTTGGTTTGACAGCATCCTCCGTGAGTGGGAATCACTCAGATTTTGCAGTGTTGATCTTGTAACCTGAATGATTCGTAAACCTAGTGCCCCCCACCATAACTGGTTTAATGTTTTCCTCAGGGTTTCGCAAATCTAGTAAAGTGTCTTCCGCCTATAAGGATACGATCTGTGGGGGTCCCGGTATGTGTATCCCCTATGTCCATGCTGGTCCCTCATCAGTCAAGCAAATGGTTCTATTGTGAGCGCGAACAGGAGAGGCCAGAAAGGACAGCCCTGTTGTGTGCCTCTGGCTATTGCAAACAACTGCGATGTAACCCCATTAGTTTTAACCCTAGCGGTCTGGTTAGTGTATAGTAGCTTCACATACACAATGAAATTGTTTCCCATCCCAAAGCGTTTAAGCAAACCAAACAGACAGCTCCATGACACAGAATCAAAAGCTTTTTCAGCGTCCAATGAGGCCACGACTGCAGTGGCATGGGGATCAATTTGAGAGAAAACACCAAAGGGACGTCATAAATTTAAGGCCGTGGACCTACCAGGTATAAAGCCAGATTGATCTGGATGCAAGACATGTACGGAAGAAGCTTGTTCTCCAATACTTTAGCCAACACTTTTGTATCCTAGTTAATAAGGGACAATAGACAACAAGAGGCTACATCCCTAGGGGGGCTGCCCGATTTCAAGAACACCATTATGACTGCCTCTGACATTGACGGTGGGAGTCGTCCGCTAACACAAGACTCCTCCCACACCATAAGTAGTCACAGAGCAAGGATATTTATGTCTTATGAAGTTCTATTCTCAAGCCGTCCGGGTCTGGTGCTTTGCCCGAGGCCAGCGAGGCAATAGCTTCTGCTAATTCTTCCAAAGTTACTGGTCTATCAAGTGCTTCACGATCCTCTTCTGTAAGATTAGGGAGAGCTATTCCTCTTACGCACCGGTCTGCTTCCCCCACTGAACAAGTATCTGTATTTGTATATAGCTCCAGGTAATACTTCATAAATACCATGTTAATAACCTCTGTCTCTGTTAGAAATCGTCTCTCTGCCCCTTCTATACCCGTAATGAGCTGTCACTCTCTCTCACCTCTCACTACACCAGCCAGAAAGCGTCCAGGCCGGTCTTCTTCCCCAAATCTATGGGCCTGCTTCGGTCTCGCCATAAAACGTACCTCCTGGTCTGCTAACTCGCAGAACGTCAACAACTTCCCTTTGATAAACCCTAGGAGAGCCTTGTCATTATATGTTCCGTAAATATCCAAGTCTACACAGTTCCCATTCCACTTCCCCCAGATTCCCTCTAGTGTCTTTTAATATCCCAGAGATGACCGAAATCAGTGTACCACATAACCATACTTTGAACGCCTCCCATACTGTTGCGTATCGTGGCACAGACCCTTTGTTCATTTAAAAAAAATCTATTTACACGTGCAGGGTCGTCAACAGTGTGCTATCCAGTAGAGCTGTCTGTGACATCTTCCACATCGGCGGGGTCTTGATAAATTATTCAGTGACAGGAACACCACTACAGGTGAATGGCCAGACAGGGTACACTGCAAAATAGTACTGCCGTGCAATCTATGTGCCCAGATCGCCGATATTAGCCAAAAGTCAATCCGGGACATTGTATCATGAACAGTCGAATAGTACGTATACTCGGTCGTTTCTGGGTGTTCATCCTTCAATACACCCACCAACTGATATTGGTTCATTATCTGCTGGATTGCGTGGGCTGCTGCAGTGATTCCTGGCTGTCTGGTGTTAGTTCTATCCTCAGACACATCCTAGATTGTATTGAAATCCCCACCCCACACAATGGGGATATCAGCGACCCTTCCCAATATTTTGGATATGTGGGTGTAGAAACTGGGATCATCCACATTCGGCCGTATGCATTCACTAACACAACCTTCTCACTGGAAATTTCCCAGTTGACAATATCATATCACCCTTCGGGGTCTACTCGAATGTCCCTGGCTTGAAAAAGCAATGATTTATGTATTAATATAATAACTCCCCTTGCCTGTGACGAATAGGATGTATAGTATCTTTGCCGTCCCTATTTAGGTGCAAACCCGTAATGTATTCAACCCAGAGCGTGTGTTTCCTGTGGCATTACAATTACAATGAAACCTTCCTGGCCTTCATGGGGTTGTTTAGGCCGCAAACATTCCACAATATCAATACTATCGGATCCCCAATTTATCTCCTATGTCATCCATGAGCATATGAGCATGTCATCCATGTATTTGCACCTGTATACCAATAATCACTACACAATGCAGACCCCCATCTACCAGACCCATCTGCCAACTTTCATTTAAACACCCCCTGTAGCAATCCCCTGCCCCACCTCTCCCAACTGTCTAATCTGGATCTCGTCCCAACAGCCTTTCCCAACATTGGGAACTCCCTGCTGCATCCCTCCACCCTCACCATCTGCCACAACTTAATGATATACCCCTTGTGCAACCATGGAAATTCCCTAGGGTATGCTGCTAGCAGCTACAACTTCCAATGATATGATATGATATGATAGGTTATTTATAACATGCTTAATACCCAGTGGTTTCTAAGCGTGGACCCGGGGATCGAACCTATGTTGCTCTGTGTCGTCTTGCTTCCAAGGCGAGCATGCTGCCCTTGAGCCAGGCGAGTGCACCTGCCCCAGCTTCAACTAAATATTACTTGTGCCTGCTTACATTGTTACAAAAGAGAAATCAATGGAGCCACCCACTCAATCCCCCTCATGGTTCTGACTGCCTTCTGCTCTCTGAGCCTGGTTTTGATCCTTCCTGTGGTCCGATGGTAAAAGATGAATAGACGCCTCCACGTAGGCCTACAGCGTCTGCAGGATCATTTCCGGTGCTTACACTGGACCAGTGGGCCCTTAGAGTACAGGCCAGAGAAGGTCAGACAATTTGTTCTTGCCTGTGCCATGCTGTAAAACATGGAATGTCCCCCAGCCCACTGATGAGATCATGTCACCCACAGAAGGAGGAGGACTCGCTACCTGCGGGTGCTGTGCTGCCACACAGTGATCAGGAAGAGTGTTGGGATGGCATCTGGTTCGGCAAGAACTGAAGGACAATTTTGTTTTAGCACATTGATATCCACGTGCTAAGCAACTATGTATGAAGTTGCGTTATGAATTAAACACATGCACACATTAAGGAATGTCCTGGCATTGCTTCCAATTAACTAGTATTTAATTAACAAATGTGAAAACACACTCCCCAGAACACTATCCCCAACACACTCTCCCAACCCACCACCCCTCCCCAAAACACCATCACCAATAGACCCTCCTCACACACCTACACCCTCCCCAAAAAACCATCCCAACACACATCTCCGCCACCACCCCTCCCCAAAACAACATCCCCAACACACCCTCTGCACCAAACTCCCCTTCCCCAAAGTACCATCCCCAATAGACCCTCCCCACCCACCTCCCCCTCCCCGAAACACAATCGCCAACACAACCTCGCCAACCTCCTCCCCTGTGGCAGTGTACAAAATGTTTATAGTGATTCTCACTTACGATGCCTCTTGCCCCTGATAGCCCACTCCAGCACCTTTGGTGGTGTTGGAAGCTGCTTTGGGGTGCTGAGGTGGAGGGCTCAGTTCTCTGGCCCCAGATACGCTGCAGTCAGATGCATACAGGAGTTGTGGGACTCTGTGAAGTCTAGCATGCCCTCCATATGTTCCCTCATCCTCTGCCCAACCATGGTGATGGCAGCAGTGGTCCTGCAGAGGAAGCAGGAAATCATGCTGCATGATCCCTGAATGTGTTTCATCTGCTGGGCCACCACTGTCTCCATTGAGGCATGCCACTGCTCAATGAAATCCTGCCTTGCCCAAATGGTTGCCATGCTGTGTTGTGGACCAGCTGGTGGGCTGTGGTGAGGAAGCTACTGAAACAAGGTAAGCAGAAACCTGTGTCCTCCTCCACATCGATGGTTCAGTCGCTGACTGTGACAGGATGGTGTTGGGGTTGGTGATGCACGTCCCTAGATGGTAAAGAGGGGGGTGCCAGTGCCTTGATGTGTAGGTGGAGGGGTGTGGACTGCATCCTCGTTGATTGCCACAGGGGCGGGTTGTGTAGTAGCTGTAGCAGCATCAGCATCTGCGGTGCCACCTGCATGGCCGGTGGAGGGGACACTGGACACCAATGTGCGGGCGGTGCTTACCTCCATGCATAATTGCATAAAACAGGAGTAACACATACATGGACCAGCAGGGATCTATACATGTTATAAACACAATCTCTCATCTAAAAATCTTGCTTTTGGCCCTTGAATCTATGCAAATGAGAAATTGATCACAAAGCTCGATGAGGGCAAGTCATCCAATTGACACGCAGATGGCCTCTGGTAATAAAAGCACCCTTACTGTATAAAACAACAACAGCCTTTAACTTAAAAAAGTGCCAAGGACGAGTATGCTCGTCCTTTTTGCATAGACTTACATAATAGCCTGGCACTTAAGGGGTTAATGTGTTCCACAAAGCACAGGCACAGCCCTGTACCATCTTCCACTAAAGCATGCAAGTGAAAGACAGGCAGGCCCAGAACACCCTAATTTATCCCAGAGGAGTGACCTGTTTACAGTATTCCCTCTCTCACTGTAATCAATGGCATGAAGATATAGGCCCTCATTCCGAGTAGGACGGTAAGGGATACCGGGCACCGGTAAGGAGACCGGTGCCGGAGGAGACCGGTGCCGGTAATCCCTTAGCGCCCTACTACGAGGTCCCTTAGCGGGTCCCTTCCTTAACGCCTGATCTGACCAGGTGTTAAGGACGGGACCCGTTAAGGGACCGGGGTGCAAATAATGGGCTTGGCATATGCCGGCCCGTTATTTGCGCCCTCCCCATTCCCACTGAGCCCTATGGGGGCTCAAATGGGAATGGGAAATGGTTTGGTAAATGGGGATTTACCGGTCCCTCCAAGGTCGGAATGGACCGGCAAGTCCCCATTGAACCAAACCGGAGTCGGTACCGGTATGGGAGGCAGTCATGGCGCAAATAGCGCCATGACTACCACCATACTCGGAATGAGGGCCAGAGTCACATATGCGATGTACATTCTGTGCACATTACACACTAGACCTACTTCTGGTATCTCTGATAGCTGTACACCATTTGGATGTGTGCTATTTGCCACTGCTAAGATTGCAGATCTACGCATGTTCACTGTTGTGAAGCAGAACTGTTGCAACAGGGCCGCCTTTAAGTGAGGAATGAGAGAGGAGCGGAAAGGGTGTGGGAGTTTGAGTTTCAGTTTGCAGTTAAGATAATTAAAGAGAAGTTCCAAGCGTTCCTGGCTCTGTGTCTTTCCTCCCCTCAGCCATGTCCCGGGGTGCCAACAACTGGTGATGAGGCGACGGACTGCCCTGGCCCGGGGTGCCAACTACTAGCGATGAGGCAACAGACTGCCCTGGTGCTTCTGTGGTAGCGTCCTGTCTTCGCCACGGGCATGACGTCCTCCATTTTCAGCACCTGGTGACACGTCCATACCGGCATCTGCGCCGGAGGCTCCCGCTGCTATAGCACCACCCTGCCCTGCTGAGAAGGGTGTCCTGTGAGCGTGGGGTGATGTATTTCTAATGGCAGAATCCTGGTGCCGGCTGCCTGCAAGCGTTGGGTGACGCATTCCTGCCTGCAGATTCCTGATGCCGGCTGTGTCTATCCGACGCATTCCTGGTCCCGGCTGCAGCCAGGTAAAGTGAATTCATAAGGGGCTGCAATCGAAAAAACAACAACCTAACAAAGGCACATACATGTGAAAGAAGTGCTCCCTGGATTACAGGGGGTGTGAAACAACAACCTAACAAAGGCACATACATGTGAAAGAAGTGCTCCCTGGATTACAGGGGGTGTGAAACAACAACCAAAGAAGCGCTCCCTGGATTACAGGGGGTGTGAAACAACAACCTAACAAAGGCACATACATGTGAAAGAAGCGCTCCCTGGATTACAGGGGGTGTGAAACAACAACCTAACAAAGGCACATACATGTGAAAGAAGCGCTCCCTGGATTACAGGGGGTGTGAAACAACAACCTAACAAAGGCACATACATGTGAAAGAAGCGCTCCCTGGATTACAGGGGGTGTAAAACAACAACTTAACAAAGGCACATACATGTGAAAGAAGTGCTCCCTGGATTACAGGGGATGTGAAACAACAACCTAACAAAGGCACATACATGTGAAAGAAGCGCTCCCTGGATTACAGGGGGTGTGAAACAACAACCTAACAAAGGCTCATACATGTGAAAGAAGCGCTCCCTGGATTACAGGGGGTGTGGCCTAGAAAAACAGAAAAAGAAAAAGAAAAAAAAGGAGAAGGAAAATTAATAATCAGAGATGGCAGAAACATGGGGATGAGTTGATATGAGGTTACAGGATCTTATTAAAGAACATTATTAGCGCCACAACCACAACTAAGTGATGCAGACATCAGGTGCTCATTTCTTGATTCAGGAACAGTAATTGGGCCAACCCACAAGCCAGTGCCACCTGCAACCCAGATAGATGTGTGTGCTGCCTGCAGGGGGGGGGCATCCCTGGCACCCCAGTTTGAAGAGGTTCACTGTCATAGAGGCCACTTCCACAAGGTGTGCCTCAATTGAGGGGTACTGGGGACCACCTCTATTAATCTTTGACCCTGGTTGCGTCCATTGTACCTGCGCATTGGTAGATTCACTGCCTAATGCCCACTCCGTAAACCCTTGGAGCAAAGGCGTAGCCAGGATTGTCTCACAAGTGGGGCCTGAAGCTAATGTAGGTGGACCCAACGCAGTGACATTAACATCTGTAAATACCCACACAGTGCTGTTCAATGGGCATTTACAGAATTTGGGTGGGCCTTGCTCACTCAGGCCCTACCCTCTCTACGCATCTGCCTTGGAGGATAAAGGTGCTGCACAGGTGGAGGCCACATTGACCAGCACAAAAGCATAATTCTTGAGGAAGCCAAGTCCATTTGCACTACTACTCCCAAAACAGGACAAATGCCCAAGGTGTACTGAATCTGTTGAAGAATTTGATGACTTTATCAGAGCAGCAGGGTAAGAAGTCACCTATCCTAAAGGACATCTTCATGTACTTGGCGGGGAATGAGATCAAAGGAATCATCAAGACCATCCCGCTAGCAGAGAGAACCACCTATGACAACCTTTTATCGGCCCTGAACAGGAAGTTGGTGATACAGCCCAATTGGGACTGCGAGAGGAATGCCTTCAATCAATGTTCATAGTCCTCTCACGAATCTGTGAGTTCATCATGTGTCTCTAGCAGAAGTTGGTTCACTATCAATCCTCAGACAATGAGGCCATACGGCTGCGCGTCATTGAGGGCTGTGTATCATCTGCAACTGTAAATTCTGTAATGTAATTTTTGTCTGTATCTTACTGCAACTCTGTACAATTTGCGCCCTGATGCCTCCGGGCCTGATGGTTTGCGCGTTATAAATAAAGAAATACAAATACAAATACTCCAGAAACAATTCCTGAAGAAACCTCTAATGATTGATGAAGTAATTGTGATGGCAAGAATACACAAACGCGTTGAGATACAGGGAACCGCGATGGAGACGCCAAAGAAGAATGGCAAGACGGATGAGACTGTAGCCACCTTCTCAGCGACCAAGGTGCCCGTCCACAGCCCTGCCATAACATACGGTCCACAGAGAGATGGATACATGCAAGGGAGAACAAGACCCCGCCCGCAGATCACATGTATTCAATGTGGCCAGGCATTCCCACACACATGCATGTGCCAAGCTGTCAGCCAACGATACTCGAACTGTGGCAGGGAAGGTCATCTTCACACTGTTTGCCGAGAAGGAAAACCGTTTCCGACCGGGAGGCAACCACTGCCCACGGGATGGCGGCACGTGGCCAGACAGTATCCGCAAGCACCGTGGAGGTCACCACCGATCTACCCCCAGATGATTAGGAGGTCAATAAGGGCCATGGACCTAGGCCTGGACTACAGTGACACTCCATGTGAGGAGCAGTCATCTCAAGCTGGTTATTGTCAAGACCAGTGTGAATGCCATGGGGTCCCATACAATGACCCATGCAATGAATAGGATAAATACACACAGGAGCTAGCTCTAGATACACCAATCAATTTGTCAACCTGGTGCATGGGGAGCAAGATGGAGCAGAAGCCCCTAAAGAGATGGTCCAACTGTGAGAGACAACACACGGGCGCCACCGTAAATATTATGGGGGGAAAAGAATTCCTTCAGACGGGGACAAGAGAGAGCTGACACAATCAACGGTATGCATCTTCCAATGGGGAGCTAAGGCACCATTGCCGTCCATAGAACAATTCCAGAGAGCATTATTGCACAATGGGAAAACAACTGCACGACCATACATGTGCTCAGACGCACCGTGGGAGCTCGGCCTGATAGACGTCCATTATCAAGAGAATGAAGTGGTCCGTTGCAGCAAGGGCTCCACAAAAGAAGGAAACAAAGTCCACATGAACGGGTCAACCATCGGAAAGGAAGCCATCAGGGGAATATTTCCTGACTTGTTCCGAGGGTTAGGGAAACTGAAGGGTACCGTGGTGTGACTGCCCATAAATACAAGCATACGACCTGCATCTCAACACCCCATCTGCAACAAGTGGTATCCAGAGAATTACAGCAACTGATGGACAATGACAATTGAAAAAGCAATGGGACCAACACCATGGATCTCTCCCCTGGTGGCAATGCCAAAATTTGACTCTGCATTGTCATGAGGGTGGCGAACACAGTGATAGAGAGCGAGAGTGAGAGCGAGAGAGAGAGAGAGAGAGAGAGAGACCCAGGGCCCAAGATCGAGGGGCATGATCCTCCAGCTGAACAGTGCCACCATGTTTTTCAAACTGGGTCTGAACCAGGGGTATCATCAGTTGGTGCTGCGCCCAGAGTCAAGGTCAGTCATGACATTCTCCACTCATGAGGGGTTGTTTCGCTACATACGCCTCAACTTTGAGATATCCACGGGCGCAGAAATCTTTCAAGAGGCCATCTGTCAACTGCTGCTCCCAGTCAAATCAGCATTTAATTACTCTGACGATATCCTGGTCTACGATACCACCCAGGAGGGACATGACCAGGCATTGTGTGACATTCTGCACAAGGCAGGCCTCACGTTGAACTACGAGAAAAGCAATATCAACAAGGACAAACTGCGATTCTATGGACACATTTTCTCAGGTCAAGGGATGCAACCCAACCCTGAGAAGGTACAAACAATATACAAGCTGCTGGCACCTAGTCGGCTGGGGGATGTTCGATCATTCCTGGGAATGGTGGGGTACTGTGCCAGGTACCTTTCACGATATGCCATCACCCCAAAGCCACTACGAAGGCTACTGCAAAAGGACGGCCCATCCCAGTGGCCACGAGAATGCCTGATGGAGTTTGACAGTATTAAGGCAGAGCTCTCGAATGTCACGCACTTGGCCTATTTCGATCTGGCTTAGCACACCAATATTATTGATCCCAGCCCCATACGGATGGGAGCTTTTCTCACTCAACTTGAAACCCCAGGTACCCCGGCAAGCTACATTATAGCGTACACCAGCCGTGCACTCTCCCAGACAAAATGTGCCTGGGAATGTGCCTGTGGACCTGCCACATTCACTGGCACGTGCCTCATGACTATTTTTGACTGGGCAGCTTCCCCATGACACCGGGGATGCTGCCAATCTCACCACAACACTCTGCAGACTCTAGTGGGCCTTGGATCCGCCTCGCATCCGCCTCCTCTGCAATGCATCGTGAAATGCAGGGGGCGGGCCGCTGCCTTCACCCAGGCTACTCTGCTGAGTGGCCCAGACCTTTCTTTACCCAGGTCACTCAACTGAGCAGTCCAGGGCTTCCTACTCCCTCCTAATTATATTCACTGAGGCCACCTTGGGATTTCGATTTTCGACACTCCACCCTCCAGGGGTGGAGCAGGCATCACTGCTCCCTCCTTCACCTCCCTGGGTGCACCTAGCATACGCATCCCGGAAGGACTTCAAGAAAGGGCCAGCCTCACTGGCCATGAGGCACGCCATCAGGGCACACGGCTGGGCTCCCTCCTCTGGGCAACCCTCCCACTCAGGGTAGGGCTGGGCTGCTCTTTATCCGTCCAGGCAGCACCTGCAAAGTTGCCTGTGTCCAAGATACTGTTGGGCTCGCCCGGTCTGGCTCCCGCATGGGCCAATATCCGGGGCAGCCATTCTGACCCTGACATAAGCAGCTCGGCCCCCTTAGATTAGTGCCTGGGGGAGCTCCCGATGCGCCGCCCAGCACCATTAGCAATATTTAGGCCCGGGAGGTTCACTCGAGGCAGCGACCCCCACAGGTAAGTCTTTCTCCTTCTTCTCTACTTTCTCTCCAACTGTCCTTTTTTAACTGTTTTTCATAACAAATCCTCGTTGGATTCTTTTCTGGCCTGCCCAGCCCATTCATGGGTAGGGGAGCTCTGTCCTATTGTTCTTTTCTTTTCCCTCTCTTTTAGCATTCCATCCAGCCGGGTGGGCTGGATGGTTTCTTCCAAAACACACAACCAGGACATTTACATAATTAAAACACACACTACACTTTAAATAAAAAGGTTTATTGCCCTGTGGTCTGTGTCTTTCATTCTAGGTGTTCCCTCAGGGGACAAGCATCTAGCCGCACTAGCTGGGCCCCATGGGGCGACAGGCTACATTTCCCTATTGGTTCCTCACTGCCCGGCCAACGTCCCTCCTGATTCGGTTGTCTCTCCTTCTCATCAACCATTTCCCTTTTTTGATTCCATGCTTCCGTGCCTATGAACCTCCCAAGTCTGCTCGTATCTATTTAGTGCAGCTCCCCTCTTGGCACTCCTGCTGCCACACACCTATAATCACTCGGAGCACTGTATGGCCATCTACCTGTCTATAGGCCACACAGTGCTGGTTTCTGCGGCAGCTTCCTTCCTCAGTCAGATTGATTGCCTCTTCCTGCCTCTTTATCGTTCCTCCAGCGATGGAAACATGTCTGAGCTCCGCTGGATGTTTGAATGTGCGTGGCAGGTTTTTACTCGCTCACTACCTTCTACTGTCTTCCTATAGGTCACGAGGTCCCCGGGGGATTGCATGTGGTTGCCATCAGGGCTAGGTGGCCTTTCACTCTCTAAGGACATAAGCTGTTAATGAAAGCCTGGCAGCAGCTTCATGTTTCAACAGTACAACTGTTTCCAACCTTTGTTTGGTTACCCGGTCTGTCTTCCCAGGGCTTTCTGAGATTGCCTCAGCCTTGGGAGTGCAAGGCTGACTCTGAGAGGTTTGGAGAGGGACAGAGTTCCCCTTACCTCAAGCTCCTGATACATGACACTTTGGGACTGTCATTTGTTATAAAAACACTTCAGGGGCCAAGGAGCAGTCTTAAAGTTTGCCTTGTGAAAGCTGTTTTCTATTGTGAAATAAGCATGGGAACAGGGGCGTAGGAGACACATAAAATCTGGGGGGGACAGGGGACATCTTGGGGACTTTGCTTTATTTATTTATTTTTTATGTTTTAGTCAAAGAACTCGACTTTTTACAAAATTAGAATTAAAATAGCAGTACGTATTAAATAAAAAATATCACTGTATAAAACAAGAGAAAAGAAGAAAAGAAAACAGAAGACAATTAAAGGATGCAGCAGCAAAGAACATGTCTTTGTATGTTACATTTCTGGATTTATCATCTGACTGTGAGCTCATGGGAAGCGAGAGGAAATAATTACTTCCAGTGGGCCAGAGCTAGGACACCAGCTCGTTAAGAGGCAGATCCTGCCTAATAAAGGAGTTGCAGCCTTTTCTACCAACTGCAAGTTGCAACTTTTTTGTGTAGGGCAAGGAGACGTGTGTGTCTCTTGGAATGGAAGGATGGGGGTTTCAAAGAAAGAGGAAATCTTGTTTGTACCTCTGAGTAATATCCCTGTTATGGGAGTAGAGGGACCAGGTGTGTGATGTTGCTGCTTTGACTCTCCTCCGGGGGAGGGTGGGGGTAAAGCAAACAAGGAGGATGAGCGATCGCAAGCCACCCCCTTATAAGCACTCCCGAGGTCTGCAGCCGGATGTGTAGGACCCGGGGGATGCCTAGTAGGTGGGGTGTATGTGGACCCAGGGGGTGGCCAGAGGGGCAGCCAGCTCTGTGGGCTGCTCCTCTAGCGCCCCTGTGAGGGCCGGGCCAGCCTCTCATGGTGAGTCTGGTCCCTCTTATTCCATCTCATGCTGGCTTCAGAGCCTAGCCTTTCTCTGTCTTTGTTATTCTGAATGCAGAATTGGACTCTGTTCCTTTATCTTTTAACATTTGCTGCAAAGCCTGATCTATTTGACTCTCTCATATGTTACTAGGACAGCATAGCATGGGTCCTCTGCCCTGCTATATCATTCAAAGAGCTCATCTGGCCTTTCTTTGCCTCTCCCTTGTCTCACTGATTGCTTGCTTAATGCATACCTCCTAGTTTGAACACTCAACATATTCTCCCTAACAATGACAGCTACAGCCTGTCTTAACTTCTATTTGTTCTGTATCTTGAATTGGCTTCTTATTTCCGCGTTTCTGTCTGTAGGGGAAAGGCATTTGCCAGTCACTGCCATGATGGTTCTACCTGGCCATAAGAGAGCAACAGCTAGCCAATATTGGAAGAACATGGGCATATTATGCCAGAGGCTGGCAACTGCCATCCTAATGCCTACACAAGAGACACAACTCTTGCCTTTGTTTCTAACAGTAATTCAGTGGATGAAGAAATGCAAGAACACACATATTGCTTATAAATGAAGGGGGTGATGTCACACTTGGTTAAGGCATTTTGATCATGCCAGGAGCTCATTTCCATCTGCAATTAAGCGATTACCTTTTGGACTTCTGGCTTTAAATAACGTATCATCTGGAAAACACATAGGTTGCTCAACAGGGTTCCTGGAGCAGAAGGGGCACCCTACTCGTGGGCATGGATGATTGGAGGGCATTCTTGCCCTGGTTTGGAGCTTGGCCCCTACAGTCATGATGGGTCGAGGGGCCTATTACTTTTGGTTGTACGTACCCTTTGAGGGTGGGCAGACATTGCCTCCTGCTTTAGCCCACTAACAGCTCTGCTTTACAACTTTATCACACATACCTGTCAGGTGGCATGTAACTCAATGCTACTAATGTTATCAGCCTCAGAGGTCTGGAATCCTTTGCAACATCAACTAGGGTACAGGCTTGCCACCTGAGACTTACCCATATCTGAGTCGGCATCTGTCGCCCTGTGGGGAAGGCACACGCAGAAAGAGCAGGGCACAGTGCCCTTGTGGGTTTTTCACACTTCTTCCTCGGGGTGGACACAATTCACTATGCAGAGAAAGTGGCACATGCTGGGCAACATTCTCCCACTTTGACAATTTCACCCAAAGAGCAAAATAGGCCATTTGAAATACCTCTGTCGACTTATTATTGCACAATCCACACTGATGGGTTTAAGCACCTGCTTAACGCGAGAAGGCAATTAAGGGCTTTTCCCAATGCACTCAGGAAGCACAGGACACCCTCTTAGCAGCGACATGCCATGCTCATTCATTCTGATCACAAATTGCCATTTATCTGAGGTCATGTTAAAGGTATTTATTTATTTATTACATGTGTAGCGTCACGCAAAATCCCCAAGCATCAAGGCGCAAAGTAAACTGCATGGAGTGGACCACTTCCATTGGCTCACATTTTTACTTTTCTGCCACAAAATGGAAGATTTTAGCATAAAAGGCAGGTGAAATCACATTTCTTTTCCACTTTGGAAGAGTGTACATACCTCGCACAATCAGCAATTGCTGGCAGAATTGACAATGGCTTCCTCTGGACTCTGCCCTCTTTTACCAGGTTTCATTTCCAAGCAGATCCCAGGGAATCCCTTTCCTTATTTACAGCATGAGAATCCATGCTGGCAGTAAAGCTGCATTTGTCTGGGGCCCTGGTATGTCCACTCGGCTCCCGAACTCCACCCAGAACATGCACATAAATCTGGTCAATTAGAAAAAGCGACAGTAATAGTGTTTTCAACCACTTTTTCTGAGCCAATTGACCTGGAAAATGCTTTGTTGCATCGGAAGCTGAATGCATTCACTCTGCCTATTATCCCACCGGAAGATTAAGCCAGGAAGTGAACACAGGTGTTACATATTCCTGTGCACAATCTGCATTTGGAGCATTAACTAACTGAGCTACCTTACAAATGATATCTCCTCTGGGGCTTTACCGTCTTAACCCCTTAACTGCCATGGATATGTCCCCCTAGTGCCAAGGCCTTTTTTGGTGATCTCAGTATGTCGCCATTCAATCCCTTGTAACTTCTTTGTTACATGAGATATCTTGGCCAAAGTTGATCCCTTTTTATCCCACATGTAGGCGGTAGTAACTACCTGGGTGCAAAGGGGAAAGCCTAAAACACTGGTAACACCAAGTATTTTCGAACAGCAGATTTTCAGGAATTTTGCTCATGTGGACAACCTACAGATTTACGCCTATGGTGTCAAAGCCACAGAGGAAAACAGGGAACCTCATGCATTTCCAAAAAGAGGACACCTGTGGAAATCCACAGAGGTCTGACTTGTGCAAATCGCCCCATAATTTATGACCCACAATCTCTGACAAAGTCTGAAATTTGGTGAAAAAAACACAATTTCCACTTTGGGGTTGTGGGTATTAAATTCTGGGGTGATTTGCGCCAGTCAGACCTCTGTGGATTCCCAAAGGTGTCTTCTTTTCGGAAATTCATAGGGTACCCTGTTTTCCTTCATGGCTTCGACACCCTAGGCCCACATCTGTAGGTTGTCTCCCCAAACCCTTTGGGGGTTACCATTGGTTAGCCTTTTCCCTTTGCGCCCAGGTAGCTGCACCCACCCATGTGAGGTACCGTTTACGTCGGGACACCTGTGAGAATGTGGGAAGGTAGGACATGTGGAGTTGGCGGCGTGTTTCGGTGGGTGGAAAGAGGGAAATATCTGAAAATTGTCGTTTTTTCACTAAATTTCAGACTTTGTCTGTGATTGTGGGTAATACATTATGGGGCAATTCACACAAGTCAGACCTCTGTGGATTCCCACAGGTGTCCTCTTTTTGGAAATGCATGGGGTTCCCTGTTTTCCTTGGTGGCTTCGACACCCTAAGCCCAAATCTGTATGTTGTTCACATGAGCAAAATCTGCTCTGTCAAAAGGCTTGGGGTTACCAGTGAGTTAGCCTTTTCCCTTTGCGCCCAGGTAGGTGCACCCACACATGTGAGGTACTGTTTTTGTCGGGACACCTGTGGAAACGCAGGATGGTAGGACGTGTTGTTGGCGGTGTGTTTCAGTGGGTGGCCAGAGTGAAATATCTGAAAATTGTGTTTTTTTCCACCAAATTTCAGAGACATTTCCCTCTGCCCACCCACCGAAACACGCCACCAACAACAGATGTCCTACCTTCCCGTGTTCCCACAGGTGTCCCTACAAAAACGGTGCCTCACATGTGTGGATGTGCCTACCTCGGCGCAAAGGGAAAAGGCGAACCCACTGATAACCCCAAGCCTTTCGGCAAAGCAGATTTTGCTCATGTGGACAACCTACAACTTTGGGCCTAGAGTCTTGAAGCCACCAAGGAAAACAGAGAACCCCATGCATTTCCGAAAAGAAAACACCCGTGGGCATCCCCCTTTCCACTAAAAACATCCATGGTGGTTTAGTGTCCCCCCAGACCCACTCAAAACAAGTTATAATATTTCTTATTTTTGTTTTTGTTTTGCCTCTTTCCTGGGGCAGATTGTGCTAGCAATCTGCCCCAAGGGAGGGCTACATGAGATGCCCCTCATCCATTTGGGGTGGGGGGAGAGGGTCACCCCCCTTTCCACTAAAAACATCTATGGTGGATCAGTGGTCCCCCACACCCACCCAAAACAAGTTATAATTTGTTTTGCCCCTTTCCAAGGGGCAGATGGGCACGTGTGTGGCCATCTGCCCCTGGAGGGGCAAAACTTACTGCCCCAGGCTTCGGGGGTGGCTTTGCCAATATTTGCAGTGGACTCCCTCCCACCCCAAATGGATGCATCTCATGTACCACTTCCTGGGGGCAGAAATCTTCCCCCAGGGAGGGCTACATAAGGTGACCCCATCCACTTAGGGTGGGGAGAGAGAGCCACCCCCCTTTCAAACACAAAAACTCCTGGTGGTCTAGTGGCCCCCTGTGCTCCCAACCAAAACAAGTTATAATATATATATATATATATATATATATATATATATATATATATATATATATATATATATATATATATATTGTGTTGCCCTTCTCTAGGGGCAGATGGGCACATGTGTGTGGCCATCTGTCCCTGGCAGGGTCAAAACGTACTGCCCCAGGCTTGGGAGGGTGGCTCTGCCAATATTTGCAGTGGCCTCTCCCCCCCACCCCAAATGGATGGAGCGCATCTCATGTACCCCTTCAAAGGGGCAGAAATCTGCCCCCAGGGTGGGCTACATAAGGTGCCCCCATCCACTTAGGGAGAAGGGGAGAGGGCCACCCCCTTGCAAAAATCCCTGGTGACTAGTGGTCCCACCCACACCCATCCCACCCAAAACTACGTTTTAAAAAACTATATTTTTTGTTTTGTTTGCCCTTCCTTGGGGACAGATGATCATCCATCTGCCCCCAGGGTATTGCCCCCATGCTTTTGGGGGCCAGGGGGGAGAGGGCAGCTTACATAGTATGCAGCCCTTCCCCCCACTTCAAAAACAGATCCCTGCACGACACACCAAACACATATTCTGGGGGGGATAAATGACATTACATCCCCCCACTCAAAATTGTGGGGGGGATTTGTCCCCCCTCCCCTCCTCCATGTCCTACGCCCATGATGGGGAATACGCATCTAGCTGTGCAAGGGGAGAAGAGGGAGTAAGGAAAGAAGACTAAAGCAGTCTAAGAATATTATTTACCTTTCCACTGCTCCCCAGGATGTAATAATTGCCACCTGTTCTATAGTTGTAAGGCTTTTCTACATACTGCTGCAGTTCAGTAGAGAGGAGCCATGATCACAATCAGTTCTGAACTTAGGAATGGATTATGTAATTGTAATATATAGCAGGCAGAGGTGGCTTCAAGCCTGGTCCTTGATAGCCATGACTACACCAGGTTGTCCATTGACAAATGTAATTAAGAGCTAATCATTAAAATGGCTGACAAGGGAGGGGACAAAGCAGATAGGAATTTGTCAAAGTATGATACAACTGCCTATTACTAAGATGGAGTCTTATAAAAAAAAAACTAAGGAGAGACCCTATGAATAAAACCTGAATACTTGTTTATGAAATCACAATGGAAGGACTAAATGAAAGGTATATCTCAACGAAAGAATATGACTAGTGTGAGCATCCTGAGGGTGTCCTCACATCTACTCCCCTTGGGTCCTCTTCTCAGGTGGCCAGGGAAAGGTCATCGCTTTTGGATCCAGACCTTGGGTGTGAAGAAGTGAGGGAGTATCACCTGGGTGGAGGGTCCTTGGGGATTGGGGAAGGGACGCTTTTAGGTGGGACGCAGTATCCTGCATTTCCATTTCAGGAGCAATCTTCTATCCTTGTCGCAGTTGTGGGGTATTACTACCCCTATCCTACTGACCAAGAAAACATCAGGAAATAATATTCATCTAGATGTGCCAGGAAGAGGGTGGAGAAGAGAAGGTTTAAGGATGAGACATGGTATCCCCCTTTTCCCTGGGAAAACCAACCTAACCCTCTCCCAGTCTTTATGGACAACTGTACAACATTTCGCCTCAATTTTCCTCATTCGACCTACTACAGTACTGGGACGAGGAAGAGGCGTCTAGGAGTAGTGAACACTAGTAACCTATTTCAGCCCTCTGGTACTAAAACGAGGAAGATGCCTGCCGAGTATTGTGAAGGTCAGGCATGTCCCTCTAATTGTAGTCAGGCAATTCAAATGAAAGACTCACACCTGCAACCTGTCAAATGGTTGCCGGTGTTTAAGAAGGGTGGAAACCAGCAGCACACAGACCAAAAGGTGGGCCTGTGTGAGACAGTCCAGCAGGCAGTCCAGTTTGCGAGGAAGCAGCCATGGTGGGTCCTGCAGCGAAGCCAGGATGCCGGCAGATGACCCAAAGGACTTGTGGTGCCCAGGAGCAGGTGGGCCATAAGGAAACCACAGGTTTGGGAGCCTCTGTGGTTGGAGAAAGGCAGCCAGAGCTGCGAACAAAGGAGCAGAAGGCAGCTGCCGGCATCCGCAGGAGCAGAGTGGAGCTGATGGCCATGACCGAAAAGCAACTGGAGAGCGAGCGATGCCCATGAACGAAGGAAAGCCAGTGAGCAGAGCTGTTAATAAGCAGCTCAGCCACCAAAAAGGAAACGCCAAGGAACAGTGAGTAAAGGAAGAAAGTCACTCAAATGGGGCACTCCTGGTGACTGTGGGGAAATCACTGAATAAGTGAAACTGAAACAGCAAAGCAAATAGTAACACGTATTGAATGAATACTGCACTGAATGAAAGCTTTATGTGTAAAGTTACAACAAGCGACAAATGCATATGAACTGAAAACTGTGTTTTATGAAAGTCAAGTAAGCGGCGAGAAAGCACAAGAGGAGAATTGCGAGAGAGCATGACCGCAAGGTGATAAAGGAGTGAAATAACCACTGAGTGGCCTCTTGTAATTGAATACATTGTGGCAAAGCCTAGGAATGGTCCAAGTTGTGTGACACAGTGTCGCAAAGCCAAGAGACTGACAAGAAGAATCCAAGTGAGTGGGAACATCCACACAGCAGCAAAAACAGAAGACCCTGTGTGTGTAAAAAGACCTAAGTCTCCGGTTCCGCAACCTGTAATGGGTGGACCATGTGGTCTGATAGCTGTGCCTAGAACAGTTAACTCTCAATTGTGTAAGCCAAGGGCCTTGTTAAAGAGAACCAAGAAAGAGTAAGCTGAATGAAGTGTTAATCATATCTAGAAGGGAAGTTAAGTTAATGTGGGACTTGTTTTGAACATTGAGAGATGGAGGCCAAGCAGAAGTTAGCAAGTCTTGGGCAAGGGAATCCTGAGACTTGATGAACTTCGATGTTGTCTTGAGGATGGAATCCTCAAGCCTCTTTTTTGTGGAACTGTGTTGCCCTGAACTTGGGTAAGGGAACCCCAAGAATTTGTTGAACTGTTGTGGATTTAAGCACGGTAATCCAAAGACTTTCTTGTGGAACTTTTCTTGAATTTGGAGAAGGGGAGCTGAAAAACAATCATTTGTTTGATCACCATTACTTTTAATACTGACATCCCTACACATTGTTTAGCTTTAGTTGTGAGGGCAAGGCCGGGTTTTGGACACAGACAGACTTTGAACTTTTGTACTTAAACTTTCCTTAGTTTTGCTCAGGTAAGGAAATCACACCTTAGCATAGGGCGAGTTAGGCCTTCAACGATCCTCACATTGGAGTTAATAAATCATTTTGTTCTGAACTTTGAATCTTTTGTCTGTGTCTTGCTTCATGATGCCTTCACAATAGCTATATCATAAGGATCTTGACATCCAGAATTCTACATGTTGCCCAAGCTTCATGAAAATATCACTACTTTCCCAGGAAAAACCCATCCTCTTTGGACGCAGCTTTATTATTGAAGCTATCTGCAACTTATTTTCTTAAAACCCTTGGCAAAATGACTATATAATTCTTACTAGATTTTTGGTATGCTATTGACATTTTCTGAAAGTTTTTAGTTCAACCAAGGTCATTATTTAAGCAATAATCTGCAAACCGGCGGGAGGGAGGGGAGCATTACTGAGTCAGGTACTTCCCAGGGGCCCATAGTTATTGAAGGCTCTGGGGCATTACCTGGCTCGGTAATGCCCACCCAGCAAGGGAATTTTTGCTAGTAGTACCCCGTTGGACCAGGGTACTAAGAGCATGTTTCTTCCTTTCCAAAACGCTCTGGCGTTTTGGAAAGGAGGAAAAAAAAGAAAAAAAAAAAAATGACTGCCCAGGAAGGGAAAACAAAGTCAATTTTCCCTTTCCATGGCGGCCATTGAAAATAATAAAAAATGTAAACTAACAAAATGGCCGCCATGTAAAGGGAGACGGTAGTCCATTCTCCCTTTCCATGGTGGCTATTCAATACAATAGAAAAAAGGTAAAGAAAAGAAACGGCTGACATCGAAAGGAGAGAAAGGACTAGACTTTTTTCTTTCCATCGCGACCTGTCGCAGATCGGGAGCGGTCATGGTGGAGACAGAAGTTGTGGGATGTTTTGACCCACTCATCCAAGCCCTGCAACATCACTAGGCATTACTGGCAGCAGAAACATCATAATGGCCGCTGGAAAGCATGCTGCTCGCCAGAAATCATCCAGAAATGCGCAGTGAAAACCTGACAGGTAGGCCACCATCCACTTTTGCCTCTGTCAGTGTTAATACAGGAGACCATTGCCAGACCCCATCCTTTGGCTGCACACAGAGCAAAATCAGTGCAAAGGAATACAGAGCTGTTCAAAAATTAGTTTTCTTGATTGTTCAAAATTGCTAAAATCATGGCTCACAAAACCACCAAAATATCCAACCTCTTTGTTGGGTGTTCCACATCATTTACTGCAAGAATCCACACAAATACCGTATCAGCAAGAATCATATGCTATCAAGTTAAATCCCTTTTTAAAAGATAGACAGCTGTCAAAAATGGGTGCAATACCGTTGCTCACCACTACCAGAAGCCAGCGTTTTAAAACACTTTTGTAAGTGAACAATTGAACTCAAACTATGCCAAAGAAAGACTTGCTAAGAGGTGGATACAATACAATTTAAAGCTCTATTCTGAAACAGAAGACTTGACTTGATTTAAAGATATGTTGCTTACCTTAAGTTATAAGTGTTATATTTTTTTACAAGGAACTCTGTTGAAATTGACTAGAAGACAATCTGATTTCATTAAAACCCCAAAAGGCTTGCTTCCATGAGAACCCTTCACACCTGGGCCTTCTCAGCCACAGGACAGGAGATTGCATGGACATGTTAATTAGAACTGTAGTGACAGGAGGAGATTTCCCCTGCTGGCAGGAAAAAGACAATGGATTCTTTCAGCTGATTAGAATATGCTGATTTGGGTGTAACTGTCCAAAACAACTGCTCTGGGACAAAGAGGCCATGTGACCATCTGACTCACCAAGCTTCTAGGGGCGGACCAGACTGAGATGTGAATTCAATTGAGAGCAAATATATGTTTTATAAAATTGCAATTTACAAAGTGTTCCAAGCTGACAAAAATGTACAACTTGGAGATTCTTAAAATGAAAAATGCACTCACAGTTCAAGACTAAGCTGGAAGTTGTGTGATGTTCTGAGACAAAACCCTGTAATTATTAATATTGTAGCTGCAGTGTTGTTTCTAGGAACATAAGAACTTACAGTAATATGCTTAGAGAGGGTGTGTATGACTGTGTAAAATTTGGTGCGGAACCAATCTTGGCAAACCCACCAAAAGCGCGAATAAGTTGTCATTTCTGAACCCAAGCTCGTAGGAACAAGGGACTTGAACAGAGACCGGCCTTAATTAATCTGTGAGGTGTATATGTACTATGAACAACTTGTGTATCTGGGAAATAAGTGTTTTGGGAAAAAATGATTTTCTAGAGAAAGCAGAGGGGAGGGATTACAGCTAGGCCATAAACACAGCCTCACTCTGACTCATTCTGACACGCTAATCCGTTTTCCAGTCAGGGGACAGCAGGTCCTCTAACCTATCAAATCCTTAGGGGGTTGGGCATGTAGAATCAGCCTCCACACCCACTTTGAAAACACATAAAAAGAGACTGCTCAGGACAGATGGGACACACTCACTTTTCCACTTCAACTGATTCCTGCGCAGCACCTTGGCGGAAGACTCCAGATCCAGATAATATCCAGAACTTAGACTCCAGATAGATCCAGAACCAAGCTCTAGAACCCAAACTCTAGTACCTTGAAGCAGAGAGGCTTAATCCACAAGCTGAATCCTCTTCAGCAAGCCTTCAGAATCTTTTGCAACCTGAAATTCAACACCTGGGCTTAGCTGTTCTATTCTAGCCAAGAACCCTGAGCTAGAACCGAGGTCCAGACCCAGAAAGCAGAGCTGATCCAGAACCCGTCAGATCGTGTTCCACATGCCGCAGACTGCCATGCAGTGCTAAACACAGACCCAGTGCCTGAGACCTGTCCGGTGGCGAGAGATCCGCAGCCCAATCCCTTGACCAGATCTTTTACAAGGCGCATTCCATTCCAAAAACTAGGAATGAGTATCTAGTCTAGAACTGCGCATAGTCATCTCTTTGTTACACTCACCTGGCTCCCACAGGGGCGTCGATCGGACCCGGACAGCTGCTTCCAGCGTGAAGCGTAGTGCAGAGATGACAGACTGGACTGGACCACCTAACCTCGTCTGCTTGACCCGTAGAAGCATTCTCCTGCAAGTGGAGAAAGGGATTTAGCCACCCTTGGATTCTAGTAATGGCACCCCACTGTTCTCCCCACTAATCACCACCGATATTCACTTTCAGTAAGCTCACCTTATGTTTGTAAATGATGAGCTCTCCATCCTGCGTGGAATGCAGGGGCGCGTAGATACCAGTTACTTCACTGGTTTTAAGACGTTGAAAGAGTTCTGGATGAATATTGACTCTGAGGTTCCAGCCGAGAACCCGTAAGTATAAAGTTAAAAGAGTTCAATATGTCCGATGTTCACTCTTGTACATTCCTTTCTTGTGTTGCAGCTGGGTCCAAGGGAAGATTGTCTTGTGGCAGCTGATGGTGTTCAGGTAAGAGTCTGTATTACCCAACATTGTCCGGCAAAAGATGCGTGTGTTTAAATTGCTGGTTTCTCTCTCCTTACAGGTGCGGCGTAAGAAGTTGCGGTTTGTTACAGAATAATGCCTCTGGTTGTTAATCAGGTAAATCTATGGTGGAGAGGTTGTATTTGTTGGCTTTTTCTGCTCACCTTATGTTTCTTTTGTCCCCTAGATGGTGGAATTCGGCGGAGAAAATGATGGAGGCTGCGCCGGATCGAAAAATGCTGTGAGGACTGGTGAGTATTGTGCAGCGCTGCAGTTGGCGATGCGACGCGTGTAGAATAATGTCCTTTTCAAGTTTGAAGACGTGATGGATCCGGAATTCAGGTAAGGATTGAAATAATATCTGTTTTCTAACCTTTCCTTCTTCTTTCTTCTATTGCTAGGATCTCTGGATTCGAGACGGGCGTGGCTGAAGACTGGATGCTGACTGAAGGCACGGTGAGTGTTACGCTGCTGGATGCAGAATAACGCGAAGCATGTGCTGCTGTTCGGGCGTGGTTTAAATAGTCTCCAAAGTAGTTCCAGGTAAGAAGTCCCTAGAAACACACCTGAGTAAAAAATAGTCCCTGTAGTAAAATAGTCCCATCCAGGCCTCAAGTTGGCTTGGATTCATTTGCAGCATGGTCTGCATGAGGTAAGTAAAGACTATGAGCCTGGCGCCTATGGGCCCAGGACTGATTTCTATTGGGAGCCTGGCACCTAGGGTGCCAGGACTGAACCCAGACAGCCCCCAGCCGGGGCTGCTGGGGTTTTATTAAATATCTGGATGCCTGTTCCCGGGGCTGATGGGCTTGATCCGGATGCCCGGGGATAGGCATCATGACAGAACTCCCCCCCAAAGCCTCTCCTAAAGTTGCTCTTCCCCTTGGTCCTGGTTTGTCTGGGAAATTCCGATGGAATTTCTTCACCAACCGAGGTGCATGAATGTGGTCACTAGGCTCCCATGACCTTTCTTGTGGTCCGTAACCCTTCCAGTCGATTAAATAAAAAAGTCTTGATTTAACCATCTTAGAGTCCTGAATATTCTTTACCTCGAATTCAGGTTCTCCATCTATTAGAATGGGGTTAGGTGGTTTGGTTAATCTTGTCCCAGGTTGAACTGGTTTTAGAAGTGAAACATGAAAGACAGGATGAATCCGCATATTAGAGGGTAATTCCAATTTGACGGCCACCGGGTTGATAATGGCCTTAATGGTGTAAGGTCCCAAATATCTATGATTGAAAGTTTGAGTTCCTTTTAGAGGTATGTGTTTTGTAGCCAGCCAAACTTGATCTCCAATCTGGTATTGTGGAGTTTCACTTCAATGTCGATCAGCATTTTTCTTGTATTTCTCCGTTGCTTGTTTTAAGTGTTCTATTGCTTCCTTAAAGGCTTGTGTAATAGTAGAGTGCAGGTGAGTCACTGCAGGCATTTCTAAGTGTTGAGGCAAATCGAGTTCTGAGGTTCGAGGATGATGTCCATATATGGTATAAAAGGGGCTTTGTCCGGTTCCTGATTGTACGGAGTTATTGTATGCGTATTCGGAAATCCATAAAATATCTTTCCAATTGCTTTCGGTTTGGAGTAGCATACAACGTAGGTATTGTTCAAGAGTCTGGTTAGTCCTCTCCGTCAGACCATCAGTTTGGGGGTGTTGACTGGTTCTTAGCCTTACGTCGATTTGCGCAAATTGACAGCATTTCTTCCAAAATTGCGAAATGAATTGATTACCTCGGTCAGAGACCAATGCGGAAGGAAATCCATGGATTCGAACAATGTTTTCGAGAAATTCCTTGGCCAAAATCGAAGCGGAATGTAATCCTTTTAAAGGAATAAAGTGGGCCATTTTGGAAAAAATATCCACAATAACTAGAATGGTGTTAAATCCATTACATGGAGGTAGATCTGTAATGAAGTCTAAAGACAAGGTGTGCCATGGTGTAGGTGGAATATCCAAAGGTTGTAAAAGGCCAGCTGTTTTTTTCTTCTGACTTTTGTTTTGGGCGCAGATACCACAAGACATCACAAATGACTTTACGTCCTTTCGTCAGGTTGGCCACCAGAATTGTCTTTTAATTTTAGCTTCACTTTTTGCGATACCTGGGTGTCCTTCCATAATGGCATCATGATAATTGGAGATTACTAGTTCTTGTAGTTCCTTGTGTGGTACAAACTGACGTCCTTGATAGTAAGGCAGGTCATTGATGACTGAATAATCGTGGCCTTTCTTTACCCAGTCCTGCAGGGCTGCTGGATCGAAAAGTTGTTGGATTTTTAAGTGAATGTCTTCTGGAGTCTGTAGAGTAGTTATGCCAAGAATTCTTTGTTCTGAAATTATAGGCACCGGTTCCGGGTTCGAGTATACTTCTCCCATCCCTATTCGGGATAGGGCATCTGCCTTGCCATTTTTACAACCTGGTCGATAAGTGATCACGAAATCGAATTCGGCAAAGAATAATGCCCACCGAAGTTGACGCGATGATTGGGCCTTGGCTGTTTTCAAATACTGCAGATTACTGTGATCGTTCATTACAGTGATGGTATGCCTGGCACTGAGAAGATAATGCCACCAAGCCTTGAAGGCGGACTTGATGACTAATAACTCCTTATCAGTAACCGCATAGTTTAATTCGGGTGCTGAGAACTTTCTTGACCAGAATGCTACTGGATGAAGTTGACCGGTTTCTGGATCCTTCTGGGACAGGACAGCTGCCATGGCTAAACTGGATGCATCAGTTTCAACTATGTATGGAAGCTCAGGGCGTGAATGCTTTAAGACAGGTGCAGAAGTGAATTTCGATTTTAGCTCCTGGAAGGCTCTTTCAGCCTCTTCAGTCCACAAAAAACGTTTGTTTTTTTGCAAAAGTTCTTTGGTGGGGTGTACAATATGTGAGAATGCAGGAATAAATCTGCGATAGAAATTAGCAAATCCAAGCATGCTTTGTACCCCTTTGACTGAACTGGGTGATGGCCACTTGAGGATTGTGTCCATTTTTCGAGAGTCTATTCGAACTCCTTTTGAAGTCATTATAAATCCCAGGAATTCAACTTCTGTAGAATGAAAAACACATTTCTCCAATTTTGCGTATAACTTGTGCTAGCATAGTTTCTCAAAGACTGCACGAACGTGCTTCACATGGTCTGATTCTGAGGAGGAGTACACTAGAATATCGTCTATGTATACGACAACACAGACGTCAATGAGTTCACGAAGGACATCGTTCATAAAATACTGGAAGGCTGCTGGTGCATTGCACAACCCAAAGGACATCACCTGGTATTCGAATAACCCGTACTTGGAGCCGACAGGCAGTCTTCAATTCATCGCCTTTCTTTACACTTACCAGATGATATGCCCTTCAGAGGTCTAATTTAGTATAGATACAAGCATCCTTTACTTGGTCTAGTAATTCGGGGATCAGAGGCAATGGGTATTGGTTTTTTACCGTAATCTGATTTAATGCGCGGTAGTCTATGCACGTTCTAATGTCACCTTCCTTTTTAGGTACAAAGAATAGAGCTGAGGATGCAAGAGATTTGGATGGACGAATGAAGCCATTAGCAAGGTATTGGTCCAGATATTGTTGTAAGTGAAGATTTTCAGGTTCCGTAAGGGCGTAGATTCTACTGCATGGAGGTTGTGCACCGGGTACTAGGTCGATTTGGCAATCGTATGATCTGTGAGGTGGTTAGGTATTTGCCTGTTCTTTTTGAAAAACATCCTGAAATTGTTGATATTCCTGAGGTAACTGCACAACTGGATTAGTAACGGTGGCCAGGCTTTTGTTCAAGGTTTTTCCGGGTAACAGGTGTGTGCACAATCTGGGAATTTCACTCGCTTCTCTCGCCAATCAATACAAGGATTATGTGTTTCCAACCATGGCATTCCCAAAATTATTTGGAATTGCAGGGCCTTGATTAAATCAAACACAATAGTTTCTCGATGCCCATCTTGACCCAACAGTGTCAGCTCAGTAGTGGAATGAGTTACAGGCCCAGAGGCATTTTCAGTTCCATCGACTGTGGTGATGACATCCGAAGCGGTCTTTTTGCAAAGGAGTAGATTCATCCTTGAGGCCAATTCGTGGTCCATGTAGTTTCCTACGGCCCCGCTATCAATGTATGCCCTTACTGCGTGCATACGTGATGGCGGCCTTGGATTAATTAGGACCATTGGTATAATTAGGTGGGAGGTCTGATTGTCCTTCTTTAAGCTCAGCAAGCGGACATCTACGCTTGTCGGGCGTGGTCATTTCCCGAATCAGGCTCTATTTGACTTTTGTCAGCAACTCCTACTACTTTCTTGGGTGGTTTTATAGGGCAATCCGTAGAAAATGTCCTGCGGTTCCACAGTACAGACACAATTGCATCTGCCATCTCTTTTCTCTTTCCTTTTGAGTCAAGGGTCTTTTAACCCCCCGATCTGCATAGGTTCTGATGCATCTGTTCCTTTGGGGGTAACATTGGGTTTAACCCATACCCAACTCTCGAACTTAGCTCGATCAGCCTTTCTATTCTGAAGTTGGTGGTATAACTGGACCACTAAGTCTATATATTCTGCGCAATCCTGAGGTGGGTGCACAACTTGGGCCAAAACATCTTTGCGTTCTCCCCGAAGCCCACAATGAAATAATGCAATTCGTTTCTCCTCAGGCCATCCGGTTTCCACCACCAACCTATTGAAGGTTGCAATATAGGTTAGCAGATCCTGATTACCCTGTCATAGGGATAAAAGTTCGTTATCCAGGGCCTGTCCCTGTGAATGTCTGGCGAACAGACTTTCCATGCTTCTTTGAAAACCCTGAAAATCCTGAAGAAGAGGGTCTTCCTGGTTGACTAGTGGAATTGACCAGTCAGCTGCGCTGCCACTAAGATATGATAGCACAAAGGCTACTTTGGCTTGGTCATTTGGAAAAGCTCCAGGTCTGCATAAAAAGTGCAAGCGGCATTGATTCATAAATACAGCGAACCTTTTTGGGTCCCCAGCAAAGCGTTCGGGTGGAGCTAAAGGAATAGCCCCTGGTAGGATTACTTGAACAGGATTGCTCGAAGAAACAGGAGCTAGGTTTCCCCCGAGTCCAGGTTGGGGTGTTTGCCCAGCTTGATTTTGCAGCAGTTGTCTAGCAAGATCATATGTACGTTCCTTTGACACAATCATTTCTCTCCTGAGGGCATTAGTCTCTTGGCGCGCAGAGTGCACTTCTGCCCTAAGTTCCCCTAATAATTGGGCTAGTTGGTCTGTTTCGGAGGTTTCCATAATGCCCGGGTGGGAATTTGTAGATAGGCATCGCGTTCTGTTACGCTCACCTGGCTCCCACAGGGGTGTCAATCAGACCCGGACAGCTGCGACCTCCTCCAATGTGAAGCATAGTGCAGAGATGACAGACTGGACGGGACCGCCTAACCTTGTCTGCTTGACCCATAGAAGTATTCTCCTGCAAGTGGAGAAAGGGATTTAGCCACCCGTGGATTCTAGTAATGGCACCGCACTGTTCTCCCCACTAATCACCACCGATATTCACTTTCAGTAAACTCACCTTTGTAAATGATGAGCTCTCCATCCTGCGTGGAATGCAGGGGCGCGTAGATACCAGTTACTTCAATGATTTGAATGCGTTGGAAGAGTTCCGGATGAATATTGACTCTGAGGTTCCAGCCGAGAACCCGTAAGTATAAAGTTCGAAGAGTTCAATATGTCTGATGTTCACTCTTGTACATTCCTTTCTTGTGTTGCAGCTGGGTCCAAGGGAAGATTGTCTTGTGGCAGCTGATGGTGTTCAGGTAAGAGTCTGTATTACCCAACACTGTCCGGCAAAAGATGCGTGTGTTTAAATTGCTGGTTTCTCTCTCCTTACAGGTGCGGCATAAGAAGTTGCGGTTTGTTACAGAATAATGCTGTTTTTAATCAGGTAAGTCAATGGTGGAGAGGTTGTATTTGTTGGCTTTTTCGGCTCACCTTAAGTTTCTTTTGTCCCCTAGATGGTGGAATTCGGCGGAGAAAATGATGGAGGCTGCGCCGGATCGAAAAATGCTGTGAGGACTGGTGAGTATGGAGCGGCGCTGCAGCTGGCGATGCGACGTGTGTAGAATAATGTCCTTTTCAAGTTCGAAGACGTGATGGATCCAGAATTCAGGTAAGGATTGAAATAATATCTGTTTTCTAACCTTTCCTTTTTCTTTTTTCTATTGCTAGGAGCTCTGGATTCGAGACGGGCGTGGCTGAAGACTGGATGCTGACTGCAGGCACAGTGAGCGTTACGCTGCTGGTTGCAGAATAACGCAAAGCATGTGCTGCTGTTCGGGCATGGTTTAAATAGCCTCCAAAGTAGTTCCAGGTAAGAAGTCCCTAGAACCACACCCGAGTAAAAAATAGTCCCTGTTGTAAAATAGTCTCATCTAGGCCTCACGTTGGCTTGGATTCATTTGCAGCATGGTCTGCATGAGGTAAGTAAAGACTATGAGCCTGGCGACTACGGCGCGAGAACTGATTTCTATTATGAGCTTGACACCTAAGGCGCCAGGACTGAACCCAGACAGCCCCCAGCGGGGCTGCTGGGGTTTTATTAAATATCTCGATGCCTGCTCCCGGGGCTGATGGGCTTGATCCGGACGCCCGGGGTAGGCATCATGACACTCTTAGTCTAAAGTAATCTTATCCCATTATTTTCAACCTGTCCAGAACTGCATTTAGAATTTTGTGTCCATCCTGTTGTTGGCAAATCTGTAAAGCCCATCTGTCATACTGAAATCCTGACTTTATTTCTGAAAATCTACCTTTACAAAAACGTCCATATCTTTTGAACCGCACGTCCTAGAAGCAAAATGTAACTGTCATTTTAAAACTAAGGCATTCCAATTCCTTATAGTTTTTCTGTAATCGCGATTTACGCACACAGAAAAAGTGCAGCGAATTACAATTTGACTAAATTTCACCACATGTGAAAAGTAGCTGGCTCTTGCTTTCCACTGCTGAAATTCGTTTTCAACCTGATAATCATTCATGAATCATTGCTAGTGTTGACCTGAACCAATCTCAAGTAATTCTCACTAGTGCTGAATATCCTTTAGTGAATAAAAATCATTTTAGCATATTTTCACTTTCACTGCAAGCACATTCAAAAGTGTTTCTGCCTGTTTAAAATCATACCTGTTTCTCTAGGCTTGCTGGGGGGAACTGGAATTGAACTGCATTCTTGATTGTATTCTTGAGACCTGTGTACCCTCCTTACCATCTCTTCATACTGCATAGTGGGGGGAGTGAGTAGTCACAGGGGAAAAAGTGATTATATTATCTTCTGATTGCAATCATATCAAGTTTATTCCTGTGTTGCATTCTTTCCATCTTGCATTTCCTTGAACCATAAAAGTATTCTCTGCTACCTTATCCTTCCTCTTCCGACTCCTTTCAGATTAAAGAGATTGTGCTATTGTAATATTACTCATTGTTGATTACCGTCCATATTCATACGTGTGCTATTCAAATATTATTTTATTCATAAAAGTATGATATATATATATTGTTTAATTCTTCAAATAAACCTTTTTAATTTGCAAAACAAACCTACTTCTTGGCTCAGTGAGGTCAGGGGGATTCAAAGAGAGGAGCGTTATATAAGGGTTCATCATCCAGAGTTAAGAACTTTTGACATACAAATATATAAATAAGGGCTTCCATTGGGCATCCCATCCTAATCATTGACTTAGTTGGATTGCTGGATTGAAGTCACTTACAAAGTGTTTCCAGCGCACATGTTCCCGAACAGGAGCAAAAAAAGCAGGTAAGTGGAAGGAAGGGGGAGGAATTTGTGGAGGGGGATGAGGGCGAAGGGGAGCAGAGCACTTACCTGAATCCCTGGCAGGGGAAGCTGGTGGCCTCCAGCCATGGTAATTCACCGCGTTCTGAGCCTCCTCATTGGCTGGTAGGCTGCCGCTCCCTCCCTCCCTGCCGGGTACTAATGGTTAGTGATATTTGGGATAGGGGCTATCTGCAGCTACTACAGTGCTCTGTAATGAGCCCATCCAAAATTAAGTACCTTCAGAAGCATATTTTAACCTGTATTGCTACTTCTTGTATCAAGGTAAATTTTACCTCAAATGGCACAGCAATAGGCACGCCTTTCGCGCCTTGTCCTGCCAATTTCTGTATGACAAACTTCAAAGAGGTTTAGAAATTTGTATAAAAATCAATTTCAAGCCCATATTCACTTATAGCAAACATTATTGCTGGCATGTTGTCTATTTGGACTGGAGGAATAGAACATTTAAAAGTCTTCTCTGTATCACTTTATCAGAGAAATACCTATGTGCTTAAGCAGTCTGATGCAAAGCCGCTATTATTTTTTAACCCGATTATTTGTGTGAATGAGTGTGCTCTGTACACAAATCAAAACGGCAGGCCTGGAGACAGAAATATCATCTTAGGATACAATAGCCAACACTCCCAAACACAGAAAGATATCTCATGTGATGAATTTCACCAAATCAAGCAAAACTGCACATAAGAAGAGCACAGCACAGGCAATGGATTTAAAGAAAGACTTATGACACCGGGGTATCCTAGAACATTGCTTCGCCACTCACTAGAAAAAGCATTTCTAAAAACCCAATGGTTTTATTGAGGTTTTACATCACAAGAAGGTGAGATCATCCAGGCACAGATTAATGCGCCATTGATGATAACTGAACTCTAAGTACATTTTACAAAACCAAGGTTTTCCTATAAAGGGCCCACAAGTCCTACAGGATATCTGGCATATTAAACATGACACAAAGAAACATTTACAGCACAATGGTGATTACCACCACTGGTAATGAATTTCCCATGTAGTAAATGCAATATCTGCCATTTCACACAAAAAAAAGAAACAGGTTTCTTTTCTTATAAAAGTGTTACTTGGGAAATACAGAAAGACAGCAATTGATGAACAAAGATGTCATTTCCACTATTAGGTGCCCATGTGACTTGATGTCTTCTCGTGCCACAAATGTAAGTTGTATTGAACATCTTTCTTAAATTCGATCCAGAATTACACAACCACCCCCATTGTCGGTGCATATTGAAAACTGGCATAAAGAGTGTCATATTGAATGGACAGTATTAGAAGTAACTTGCTATGAAGAAAGAGTTGGCTCCATAAGTACTAGGACAAATACATCAGCTGCACAGCGTTGCAGAATTAGTTAAGGCACACATTATGTTATTCCTTGAAATGGAGAACAGTGCAGAATGAGATCACAGCTGTCAATGCAAATTAATGAATTGTAAAGTGGTCTTGTAAAGCTTCTGTTTATTCAGCCTCACTGTGCATGGCCCAGCAAGAAACGAGGGTAGTGGATTTTCTATTATCGGAGGTGAGGGGAAGGCAGCTGTGAATTTTGTAGCATTGATCCATACAGGCCGGAAATACCAGAGCTCTCAAGTTTTCAATTCCCATGCTTGAGAAGTTAATCCTATCCTGTTCTTGCTTAGTACTCTCCATTGTTTAGTTTTCCTAAATTTCAAATGTTAAAGAAAAAACTACAAGTCCTAGAATCCAAAGGAAAAATAGGACTGGATGGCCTTCTCACTCATGGCCATGGGAAATACATGAGTCCTGGGTGTTGGTGTGGCCCCAGGTGGGTAGTGGGGTAGGCCTTTTGGTGTATGTTTCATCCACAAGTGAGAGCCCAAGGTTTTTCAGTCACACTGAGGAGGTCCTTGTTAGCTGCTGGTGTGGGGGTGACTGGGAGCATTGTGATAGGGCTAGGGAAGTGAACCGTGGCTTGGCTCCATTAATGTGCCATGTTTGTAGACGGCACCTATCCTGTATGAGGGTTGATTGTGTGAGTAGTGTAAGGTGGAGGGAGATAAAGACTTGAGTCTAATATAACCCACTCTTTATTAATATTTCAAGTTTTATGTCTAATTTGAAAAACACTGTACCTGAGCCCAGGGGAGCAGCCCAATCCTCCTTATGTAGAAAAGCATATCTGGGCCAGGACCTGTGTTAAGATACCTCAGTGAAAACGAACTCGAGTGGATAATAAGTAAATTAACTGTTCAACTTTTCAAATCAGTGCTTTCAAACCGGAATAGAAAAGCAACTCAAGCAAATGTATTTAACTTTACACACATGTTACCTTTTGAAATTTAACAAAAGTTCTATCATACATTTGTAGGTTTCCCAGGAGGTCTTTATTGCCACAAGTGTTCTGACAGAAGACTGCCATATAGATTAGTTATATCAGTGATAAATTAGTAATATATTTTTATTTTTATACATTTGATATATAATTTATACACTACAAAAAAAACTTTGTTGAGGGGACATTATGGTTAAGTTTCCCTAACGAAAACCTGTACACTTCACTTAAAAAAAAACTTTCCAACTCCCCTTTATGATTCAAATTAAAACCGGAAAACCCCTGAAATTGAACAGTTATGGTAAACTAAGCCCCCAACCCTGCCACCACCCCTGTGCACTCCTAACACTAACTCCCAGACCATGAAAGATGTCATCTCAAATGTCAATGCTGACATCAATGACAACATTACTTGTTTAGCCCCTTTCTTTTCCTTCCCTGCCATACATATATATGTTCATTCAGTAAAAAGATATCACTAACGGAATGTTACACTTCACAGTGCAACCGAACACCACTGCACATTCCCCCATTATAGTAAGCTAAGCAACCATAACTCGTACCATCCACGTGCATTGTTAAGACTAACACCCAGGGCATCAAAGATGCTGGCTGTTAACTACTGCCATGTTTGCAGACATGTACAGGATCAGAGCGTGACGACGGTACTTTAAAGTACTATTCCCCTTTTTCCCCTTTAAGGTAGGCTCTGAAAAGAGCGTTTTTTTTTTTTTTACCACATATCGTACAGACATGTGTTATTTTATGTATGTTTTTGTGTTTTTTGTCCTTGCTTTACTCTTGCAAACATTACAGAACCTTCTCTAAAGCAAGCGTTATGTTCCAAAAGAACATCCCATTTCCCAAAGAGGATAGCGCAACGCCATCTCCTTCAAAGTAATGCGCATTGCTTGGAGCAATGTTATCGTGGCTACAAAAAAACATACCAACTCGTAGCATGAATGCACGCATGCTGCGATTGACGATTTACCTCCCGATGCTTTGGTCTGGACAGAAAACAGAAGTATTGTTCCATTGTAGTCTGGGGAGTAAAGCAGAAAAAATAACTTTCGATGTTGGGAAGATGGTCATGAGTGCTTCAACCAACTGTGCCAAATCTGCCAACAAAGTACGTGAAGTCAGGTATCCCAAGTGGCAAGCACTGTAGTGCAAAATTACCACATGAGGAGTGGTCATTCTACGCATGTCTCTGCAAACTTGGAGAATTGCCGCAGCATTGGCATCAGTGTCAGCGCTCCACACCACCTCCACTCCTCGCACATCGAAATGGTGTGCCACATGCCTACTCTCGGCATAGTGTTGTAAGCCTTGCACAAAAATGTCTCCAAGCAGCAAAACCCCAACCCTCTGCACCTCTGCCATTTTCAGTGTGCGCACCGTCTTTTGACACAAAAGAGTAATGTGAACATCTCATTGGCTGATGCCTACAGTCGTCTTTCCATGCAGGATTTGCTGTAGAAACCCATATGTGTCATGCCCTACCAGTGGACAAGCGTTGTCTACGTGCGCCACGTAACTCTTACCCAGTCCTTCCACACTTTCTACAGCGGTACCAAAGCGAGTCCCTCAGTCATCAACATTGCGCACTTCAAAATCACTGTCGATGATTCTTAATGGAAAGCGCATACCATTGCAAAGAACTTACTTCACAAGCTACTGTGTAAGGATTGCGAATTTCTACGTACAGCTCCATACATGTCCACATGCATCAGTATAGAGTACAGGTATGTACATTTTAATCAGAGTACATTTGGAAGCCTTATGATTTAAAATAGACAAAATAATGTTGGTAAATTTCCGTAGGAAACACATAACGCTCCCCCTCTTAAAGTGCAAGATTGCCAATGTGCCTTTAACAAATTGCATGACTGCTTACTGTCTTCTGCATAACCTGTACATAGGTTGCAAGCATGCCTATTTAGGCATAGCTCTCAACCATTTTTATCTGAAATGCGGGTGAAATCAGCAGATTTTGTTTTTGGCGGGTGAGACGCCCATTGGAATGAATGGCCGTGCAGGAGGCTTGGCGGGTGAGTCTGCCCTTTACAAGGCGGGTGACACCCGCCAAAAGCATGTGAGTTGAGAAGTATACTTTAGGGCAGACCTCAATTTTTTATGTGAAAATGTCGGAGTTCTGTCCTCTGTACTTCCAACAGTAATGCTACTTGCAATGTGATCGTATGAGAATAGTAATCGCTCCCGATTATGGTGCTGACATGTCCTTCGGAGGGTCTCCCGATTTTTGGACATTGTGCTTTTCATTAAGAAGTACAAAATGTTTGCCCATCTACTACTTTGCCCGATCGCTTACAAACCTCTCTCTTATGCATACTACACTATGTAAAGAGCAAGAAATTTGCAAACCCTTAAGAAATGTAGTTATCTTGAGGGACTTTCAAGTACCATATTGAAAGTACTATGCAAAGACTGCACAGAGAGAAGTGAAATGTGCACATGGTCTGGGTTGAAATATGAAAGTTGAATCCTCTGATGAAAGAAGTACAAGTAAAGTCTGCAGTATCATGACGGCTGCAAACATACAAAGTAATTGATATTGTTTTTTTAATTCACAGTGAAGACTACTCTCCTCTACACTGCAGACGACATATCCGAAGAAACCTGGTCATCTTGCACAAAAAATTAAGTACAGAACAACCTTCATATTGTAACTACTTCTTAAAGAGTCTGCGTGGGTTATTTGTTTATTTTGTGCACCAAAGGAAGCATTCATTTGTAAATCATTCTACCTACAAATATCCATTTATTGAACAAAGATTAACAGGTGGAATGGCTGACAAATCCCTGTGTGTTTGGTACTGAAATAACATAAGAAATCCTTAGGTTAGATTGTGAAAATAAGTTGTGGTAGCAAGTTATTGCCATTTTGGTTATTAATAATGGTTCTCGTGACAAGTAGGGCACTTTGTACTCTCTTCTAAAGCACATTGTACTAGTATACAAAGAGTAAAGTAGCCTTACCAAATGATAGTTAGAGGTCACTGTGCGTTGACACACCATGCCAAAGAGCTTCCCCATCACACTTATGCACACATGCACAGAGCACACATACATTGGACAACAGACCAAAGTATACTTTTTTTATCAACAGACACCAAAAAATGCCTACCAAAAAGCAGCTCCGTAGAAAGCAACGCAGAATTAGAGCAAATAAAAATAAAGGTACCCAATGCATCCACCTGTTGTAGAGTTAGTGGAGAATCTTGGTACAAACCAACTAATGCATTTGGGTAACATAATAAAAGAAGTCTCAATGACCAAAACTGTACCTCCTCCAGCAAAAAGTATCACAAAACACAGAAATGATGTCAAAAAATGTCTGCCAGTACAGCTAACAATGTTCCTAATAATCCTGATAGTGTAAGAAGAACCTATAGTAAAAAAAAAGTATTTTAGCAAAAATGTTTTGTCACAGAGTCCTTCAGAATCTACTAAGAAGAGGACCAAAGTCATCCTCACCCCTTAAAACGTACCATAGAAAGTTAATTCTACAAGCACTCGTGGACAGTGCAATCCTTCTCAAAAGGAAGTTGTTCATATTAGTGTTAAAAAGGATGAAAGCACTAACAAAACTAAGTACCAAACTACAAATGAAACTCAGCAATAAACGGAATGTGAACAAAAATAATTTTTAGCATGTTTATGGTGGTGAATGGAGTCACACAACAACCACAGAGCCATATTTTAATGAAGAAGCATACAAACAAAATCAAACAAACACAAGTGCCATCGATAGCAGTGGACGAGGGTATGAGAAAATCAATACTACCATCATGGAACAAGAAACACTGCTTACAAAACTGTCTTCTGAAAACTCAGAATTACCTCTCGATTCAGCAGAACCACACCGTCCAGTATACAAATGGCCGTGCACATCAATGTGTGCCATTCCAAATAAAGCTTTCAAATCTTTACGTCTGTTCCTCAATCAATATGTAAAAGGTAAAGACAAAAGTAAGGTAAAACGTGCTGCAAAATATGAATATGTGTGTAGTGCGGAAACACACAGGACTAAAAGGACATTCATTAGCCTGCATTTCTGGGCCTATTTGCAAAAGTACCTTCCATGATATCAAAAGAATATCAGTACATCATTCCAAAGTAAGAAATTTAGTGTATAAAATATACTGTGCAAAAAGTCCAGCTTCAGAATTAGGCAGTTTAAATACCACTCTTCTGCATGGTACACCCAAATATTTACAAGAAATGGGCCGAATTCAGAAAAAGTATTTTGGAAGTGAGAGCCACACAGAAAATGCAACAGTTTTAGGGCATAGTAGCGACAATTGTGCACATAGCAACCTTCTATTACACACATACACCTAGCTGCTTGCCTTGTGTCTATTGCTCCATGCACCCAATTGTACTGCCATTTGATAGTTGCTTCTAGCACCTAGCTGCTTGCCACTTGTCTATTGCTCAATGCACCAAATTGTACTGCCATTTGATAGTTGCATCCAGCACCTAGCTGCTTGCCACTTGTCTATTGCTCAATGCACCAAATTGTACTGCCATTTCATAGTTGCATCTAGCACCTAGCTGCTTGCCACCTGTCTATTGCTCTATGCCGCTAGTTAGTTAGTTGCATCTAGCACCTAGCTGCCTTACCATCCTATCCCGACACTCTATACACACTCTCACCATACTACACCCTCAACCAACCAACACACCAGCTGCTCTCCACACCTTCCCTTCCAACATCCCCCCCACCTACTTTCTACCTTCATTCTTCACCAATAGACAAATCATTGCAAACCTTTCTACACCCACCATAACATCACTCACCAGACCCACTAACATCAGGAACCAACACCTGTGACTCCGTTCTAGACACCCCTACACCGCCCCGCAAGCCCCATCTAAGACCATAGAAACGCCTACCCACACAGCCAAACTTACTGCACCCACCTCAGTCCCAACGCACCCTAACCACCCTGTCTCACCTATTCCACACTATACCACCCTGTCCACCTCCCAGCCGCCACACAACTTACAATGTGCCCTTATCAACGCTGGATCCATCCCTCCTCATGCCACTGAAATCCATGAACTCCTACTCAACCTCGACATCCTAGCCATCACTGAAACCTGGCTCCACAGCGCCGCAGGGCCAGCCCTCAACCTTGCCATACCACAGGGATACACCATCATCAGGCAAGACCACCTCTCCTCAGTAGCAGGTGGAGTAGCACTCATCCTGAAAGACCACTCAGAAGCCAGACAAATCACATCTAACCTAGGTGATAACACAGACTCCCTTGCTATAAAAATCACACTCTCCCCCAATTCCACCATCACCATCAACCTCATCTACCATCCACCTGGCCCTCTATTGGAATTCCATGAGAACCTCCTACATCGTCTTACTGAAAACCTAAAAACCGCTTCCAAAACCATATTTCTAGGTGATATTAACCTTGGGTTCAATGACAAAAAGGACAAGCCAGTCAAAACCCTCTCACTAGCACTAAAGGAACTAGGCTTCCACCAAAAAATAAACATGCCTACCATGACAAAGGCCACATCCTTGATTGGATAGCCGACCACAACTGTCAGATTGACATTAGTTCCATCACACCCATTCCCTGGTCAGACCACCACCTCATACACTTCCTCATTCCCGCCGAGTCCAAGACCAAAAAACCTAACCCCATCCCCCCAGCCTTGGCAAGGTGCGCCAAAATTCTCACCAAAGAAAACATCATACCACACCTCAGCTCCCTCACAACAGACCTTAAGACCTCCGACCCATCAGTACTAGCAGAAATGTATAAGAACACCATGAGCACCGCTATAGACACTATTGCCCCCCTACAGAACAAAAAAGCTAAAAGAATGAAACACTCAAATACCTGGTTTTCAGCAGAACTAAAAGAGCTACGCTCTCAGAAAAGGAAAGCCTTGAACACTTGGCAAAAAACACCCTCCCCAGCCACCCTTTCCTCTTACAAAAAATATCACCTCGCAATACAAGAAAGCTATGATCACAGCCAAGTCAGCCTCCTACAATGAAAGGATCACTAGTGCCAAATCTGAATCTGAAGAGCTCTTTGCCATCTTCAAAGAACTCATCATACCAGCTACTAAATCCCAAGATATTACGAAAGACCAAACCTGGTGCAACTCTATACAATCTGCCCTACTGAACAAAACTGAGCTCCTACAAGAAAATTAAGGAACACCACAAAAACCTATCTCAGCACACTAAAACAACCACCAGCACCGACCACCTGCTCTCCCCTACCACAATGCACCCACCCACCAAAGCCCCCATAACCCCTTTCACATTCAGGGAAGTAACAGAACAGGAAGTCATTGAGATTATGAACAGGATTAAACCATCCAACTGCAAAGGAGATCCTTGTCCAGCCAGTCTCATCAAAGACTGCACCTAGACACTGGCCCCCTTTCTCAAATCCTTCATCAACACCTCCTTCAATGACAACACAGTTCCAGACAGTCTAAAACAAGCCTGGGTACGCCCACTCCTAAAAAAAACCACCCTCGACACAGAAATTGCCACTAACTATAGGCCAATAACTACAGTGCCTTTCCTGCTCAAGATCTTAGACAAAGTTGCCTATACACAAATCCAGGATTACCTAGAATCCAACCACATCTTAGGAAAAAGACAGTCAGGCTTCCGTCCAGGTCACGGGACAGAGTCAGCCCTACTCGACTTAAAAATACAACTTGGTGACATCATGGACAAAGGCAAACCGGCACTCCTTCTCCTACTAGATCTGTCCACCGCCTTTGACCTTGTCAACCACGATATCTTAGGCATACACCTAAAAAATGAAGGCCACTTTTCCCCAGAAGCCATCGCCTGGGTGGCCTCACTTTTAAACGGAAGACTCATGAAGGTCTTCTCAGACACTGCCTCGGCAACCCCTACCATCATCCACTGAGGCGTTCCTCAGGGCTCCTGCACCGCCCCTACACTCTACAACATATTTACCCTACCACTCTTCAATGACCTTGACTATCGCAACATAGCGTACACCAACTACGCGGACGACACGCAGGTGCTACTCCCACTAACTTGGACCTATGAAGAAGACACAACAGCCCTAACCAAAATCTACCTAAACGGGGACAAAACAGAAATCCTTATGGTAGGCACTACCGAAATCCACAACAAACTCCCTCCGCAATATAAAACATTCAACATCGACAATTCCATCATCACAGTTTCTAAGACGGTCCAAACCCTAGGTGTCCACCCATTATCCATGTCCCAACATGTCAACGCCCTAGCCTCCTCCTCTGCGCTCACCACCAAGATGATCAACGCAGTCAAGCCCTTTCTCTCCACCAAAAACTGCCTATCCATAGCCAGAGCCACCATAGGTACTAAACTTGACTATTGAAATGCCCTACTCCTAGGCACATCGGTCAACAACCTAAAAAAACTCCAAATCACGCAAAACAACGCGCTCCGGGCAGCTCTATCTTTCCTCAAAAGGGAACACATCTCACAAGCTAGGAAAGAGGCACACTGGCTGCCGGTTAAAGAACGTATACTCTTCAAAACCATGGCCATCACACACAGATGTCTCTCATCTGATGCCCCGCCTTACCTCTCGGAAAGAATCACCCTCAACTCCTCCAACCGACCCACAAGAGCTCACCGCACCAAACAGATCTATGTCCCAACATTCAAAAGAAACAAAGCCGGAGGGTCTAGCTTCCAACACCTCGCACCCAAAAATTGGATTGCCCTGCCTACGTCACTCAGAAATGAAAATTCATACACCACCTTTCCCAAAAACCTAAAAACCTTCCTATTCCGCTAATGCTCTTCTAACAGCTTACAAACTATGCTGTTGCACTGTAACCACAGCAAAGCATAACATTTGACCTGCCACCTATCCTTCAGTTCTGCAATTTTAGTATGCAATCTGCTATACCGCTACAACTGTCTATTTGTATCCTACCTGTGTCAAGTGTCAAGTTTAAGTTCGCTGTAACAGCGCCACGATGCCTCAGGGCAGCTTTTGTGTGCTTTATAAATGCAAATAAATAAAAAGAAATAAATATATACAGAAAAGAAATACTAAAATTTAAAAGGTCATCGGCTGAAGTACCAAACCATGTGTGTGTATGTTGCCGCAGAACGTTTTACAAAAGGAACACAAAAAATGTGGACATAGCATACAAAATAGAAAACAATGAAGACTCTAAATGGTTTGAATTAGCTTTGTACCTTTTAGCAGAAAGCAAATATGAAGTAACTGAATGCCTAATATGTTGCAGTTACTGTACTGCAAAATTAGACAACAACCACACTCCTTCACGTGCAATTACAAATAATTTGGAATTGTTTCCATTACCAAAAATCCTGCAACAGCTCAATTTGCATGAGAGCATAATAATTCAAACAGTTCAGCCATTTCCAGCAATTATACGCCTTCATCCAAAAACAGCAAATTTACCTTCCTCTGAATTGGTGAAAGGCAGTCATGGCAAAGTAGTTTACTTGCCATTAGATCTAACAGAAAATGTACACACTCTAGGAGTGGAAAGTTCAATAAAGCATTCTTTAATTGTCTTGGTAAATGGAGTACCAACAAAAAAAATTGGCAACAATTAGTAGACTTGCACAAAGTTACACAAGCATTGCAATATCTGAAAGACAAAAATGAGTACTACAAGGAAATAAATATTGATGAAAGCTTAAGGCAAACAACTGAAATAATTCAAGAGCCATCAGAAACTAGACAATTCGAACTTCTGGATCCAGCTAACGTATCCACTCTTTTGGACCATTACACAGTTCATCCATTGCATTCCAATGTAAGCATAGATGATGCACTAGAAACTTACCAAATGCGACAAACCAAAGGGTCACCAATGAGTATTTGGGAAAAAACATAGAAGCACATGCTTTTCCACTGCTATTTCCTACTGGCAAAGGTGGGAGATACAATGATAGACCCACTCAGATTGGGGCATCAGAATATCGCTCATTACGAATGTATTCCAAAGATCCCAGATTTAGACAAAATGTGGAATACATATTCTACCTACTCTACGAAAGTGAATTAGCAACACTATGTTATGGAGTTGCACACATTCTTAAATCTGGAACGCACTTTCAAAATATGTCAGCTACGCAGTTAATACAAAAAGTACAAGAAAAAGAGTAGGTTTTACAATCAGGTATAACAAATTTGTTTGCAAACATGCGCGGTACAAAGGAATACTGGTTTAGACAACACGGAGACGTACGTTGCATGATCAGAAACCTTGGACCACCAACTTGGTTTGTTACGCTAAGCTGTGCAGAAGATGCATGGGAAGATTTTAATGAGTTCCTACGTATAGAAAACAGCAACACAAACAACATAGATATATTTACACCTGGAGAACTTTGCTCTCTAGATCCAGTTAATGTCTCAAGATATTTCCATCATCGTTTCATTGCAATGCTACAGTTTATTTGCAATAAAACTGTTCCTCCCCTTGGAGAAGTGCAACACTTCTTTTGGAGAAAAGAATATTAAGTGAGAGGAGCACCACATATTCACATGCTGTTATGGATGAAAGATGCACCGAAATTTGGGCACGACAGTGATAACACTGTTTTGCAGTTTACCCAAAAAAATGTCACATGTGAAATCCCTCCACAACAGACTCATAGTGAGCTGCATGGGCAGATTTTACAATTTCAAAGACACAAATGTGGCAAATATTGTCGCCGTAAATACGAAAACAAAGATAAATACTACACCAAATGCTGCTTTGGTTTCCCTAGACCAGTTACAGAAACAGGTGAAGTAAACAACTTCATGTCTTCAGTTCGACATAGTGTTAAAGGTAAATCACCTAAAAACATGTATTACATAAAAAGAAGGGAAAAATCAAAATATATCAATGATTACAATGCAATCATTGCCCTATTATGGAATGCAAACATAGATGTGCAGTACATTGCAGACAATTCAACTGCTGTTGCACGATATGTTACAGCCTACTTAACAAAAGCAGAAAAAACAGAGCTTCAAGACCTCTGGGATGACCTAGCATCAGACAAAACATTATCACAGAAATTGTACAGCCTAGGCATAAAAATGCTCTCTCAGAGAATGTGGAGCCTATGAAGCAGCAGATCGTTTAACCGGCACTGCTTTGTATGGAAAAATCAGACAACATAGTATGGCTCAGTCTTGATCCTGCAAAATCTAGAAAAAGAGTGCTAAAATCATATGAGGACATAGAAACAATTGCCAGAAATGATCCCAACAGCCAAGACATTCTAAAAAACAATTTACTGGACACATACTATCCGAACAGGAGTACCACTCTGGAAAGCATGTGTCTATACCACATAGCTCTAAACTTTGCATACAAAAATAATGTAAAACCCGATTAAAGCAAATGTAGATATAAAGTGACCGATTGTGAAGGGAGCTTAGTGAAACTTAACAAACGAAGCTTAATTAATTACGTGAAATTGTCATTAAAAACTCCTCAGCAGAAAGAACTATATTACATGTCTCTGTTACAACTTTTTAAACCATGGAGAAAAGAGGAAGACATACTAGATAATTATGAGTGCTATGAAGATGCTTTCAAAGCAAATGAAAGCACTATCACTGATGTTAACTTTACGCAGTACAAAACAATGTTACACAATGAGCAGCAACAGGAAGAAGAAATTCAGGCCCAACTAGATAAAGACTCTTATGACCGTAGTCAACCTTCTGTAACAGGAAGTCAAGAACCATTAGGACAACCACTAATAGCAAATGAAGCTGAAGTTGCTATGGCAGAAGTAGAAAACACCATGTATCAGTATCAAGAAGATACAGTGGACTTTACTGTACAACAAGGAAAACTTAACAACGATCAGCGCACCATTTTTGAAGAGGTAACAAAACAAATTGTGCATGGCGTACAACACGAAAATAAAGAATGCACCTGCCAAAATTACAAACCTATACACAGTACGTCAGTGGTGAAGCTGGATCAGGGAAAACATTCTTAATCAAAATTATCAGCAAGTTCCTTAAACAATTCACAAACAACAAACTGTCAGCTGTTGTAAAAGTCCCCACAGGTTTAGCTGCCTACAACATAGGCGGTGTGACTTTACACCGATTACTACTGCTTCCAGTAGAGCATCAAAATAAATTAGACTACTACAAACTTTCTGCAGAAGCTGCAATAGAATTACATATATTGAAACAAATGAAAATGCGACTAATAGATAAAGTGAGCATGGTCTCCAATCTAATGTTGGCTTTGATTCATCTCAGATTGCAAGAAGTACTTAAAAGTAATAACGAAGAACTCTTTGCAGGGAAACACATTATCGTTTTCGGAGATCTTCTACAATTGACACCAGTAAAAGGTGAACCGATTTTTAAAACCTGAGGCCAAAAACTCTGCCGGAAAACTGTTGGTAGCATAGGTAATGTTAACCTTTGGCAACATTTCCAATACAGAGAATTAACCGAGAACATGCGGCAATCTGCAGATCTCACTTATACCAACATCTTAAAAAGTATTAGAGTTGGTGTATTATCGCAAGAAGCACAAGTTGTATTGAAAAACCGGCATATACATGCACTTTAATGCGATAATGCATGTGCAACTGATGTTATGGAACAAATAGCGCACAAAAATGTCAATTGTATGGCCTTAATGCCAACTCTTGCAAGCTGTTTCAAATTCAATGAAACAATGTTAAAGAAAGGAATGCTAGCAATAATAGAAATTTGCGCCACAGACAAACTAGACGTACACGGTTTGACAGTACCCATGTGTGAGCAAGCCACAACAAGACTAAATAGTTTTTAAAATTCAATCTCCAACACAGCTGGGTCGGAAAAAGTATTGAAATTATCATTAAATTGTAGAGTAATGCTTAAACGTAACCTTGATGTAGAGCAAGGGCTAGTTAATGGAGCACTGGGCACAGTTGTTGGCTTTCAATCATACCCACGTGATAGCAGCATTCAGTTTGTAAATATTCGCTTTGATAAAGTTTCAGAACTAAAAAGGATCGGGCGCTCAATGGCTCAATTCCTTCTCTTCAAAGACATGTATGTAGGTAGAGAGCAAATTGCTCTAACTCTTGCATATGCAGTTACCATTCTTAAATCCCAAGGTCTTCCCCTAGAGAAAGCATTGATAGATATAGGAAAGACAATGTTTAAGGAAGGCATTAGCTACGTAGCATTATCATGCTTACGTACACTTGACGGTCTATTACTAATAAACTTTGATTCAAGTAAAGTGAAAGCTGATATTCCGTGCATTCTAGAATACAATAGATTGCGTTCACTGTACACCCCTCATCTGAAACAATACCCTGTTCCAGATAAAGTGAAACATGGTAAACGAAAAGTAAATGAAACAGAAATGCAACAGAATGCAAAAGGAAATTCCGCAAATAAAATAAAAGAAAGTTTCATCAATTGCCGCAAACATAGAAGAACCTATTAGGGAATGTAAACCAGGCACGTCGGCAAAGAAGCAACAGAAAAACCGAAAAATGCACTCAGATACAAAACTTGCTGGCCCATTCAAATTTACAAATGAAAGTGGGGTAAGTTGCTATGCAAATGTAGCAATGAATATTCTATTTCAATTGCCACCAATTGTTAACAATATTTACCTGCACAGCACAGACCAATTGTGTTTGTAAATGTTAGTGCTGCATAGAAATGCAACAAGCAATCCTGACAACACATACAGTGTTCATGGAGTAAGGCAACAATTCGACGACTGTGCTGGAATGGTGAGATTCACTATGAACTCACAAGAAGATCCACAAGAATTTCTAATGTACATACTATTAGTATTGGAAAACAAAAACATACCTCTAAATGAAATCTTCCAAATTTCGTACATGTGGAAACATACATGCACTCTCTGTAACAAAGTGATATAGGAAGAAATTCCAAATGAGTGATTTGTGTATATTTCCATACCAAATTGTGAGAGCATTCCATTTCAGCAACTGGTACAAAATGCAAGCCAAGGCATATTATGTAGTATTTGCAATTCAGACAATCGCTCTACCTTACTGATACAATCACATAGTGCCTACATAATACTTATGCTTCTACGTTGTAATGCAGATGGCACCAAAAACAACTGCAAACTAACTGGATTTACACACGGTCAAGTGTCACTTGGAATGAAAACCTTTACAACAGTAGGAACAATCTACCATGCAGGAGCTACAACCAATGCAGGCCACTACACTGCATACATTAAAAAGAATTCGGGATGGTTTGAATGTAATGATAGCACCATTACTCCAAGGCAGAGGTTGCCAGCTAACCTAACAAATGCGTATTTAATGTTCTTGAAGCCAAAATGTACAAAATAATGTGTACTTCAAAATTGTCAACTAAGTAAGTGAAAGACTACAAACAGTTAGAATATGCCCACAGGTATCTAACTAGGAAGGCAACAAAGAATACATTAAGGGGAAAGAAGCAGGAAACAGGATATGTCAACGACACAAATGAATGAATATCACAAATCTGTAGGAACAAATGCAGAGTTAGAATACACCTACAGGTATCTAACTACCCAACATGATGGAAGAATGACACAAATAAATGATTATCACAGATCATTGGAAACAAATGCACAGGTAGAATATGGCTATAGGTATCTAAGTGTTGTTAAAAATCAGCAGGAAGGCAACAAAGAAAACATTAATGGGAAAGATGAAGGAAACAGGATGTAACAAGGACACAAATGAATGAGTATAAAAAATCTGTAGGAACAAATGCACAGTTAGAATACGCCTACAGGTATCTAACTGTTGTTAAAAATGGGCAGGAAGGCAACAAACATAAGATTGAGTAGAAAAATGAAGAAATCACTGAAAGGAAAAAATGAAGTACTTAGTTGCATAAGAAATGAAGGGTTTTATTAATCCAAAAAGGATTTTTTTCCTCAGACCCAAGGAATAGAAAAGCAAACACAGTAACTGAGCGCAATGCACAGTACACTGGTTTGTAAACTAAATATGAGGGTCTAAAAAAAAAAGTTACCTGTCTATTAAGCAATGTGGTAAATGTTGAAAATCTGCAAACATTAACACACCTTTTTCTTTCATCACAGAAATGGAAAAAGTGATACTTCCGCCAAGTACGAAAACCAATTATAAAAAAAGTTTATGGATTCTGAAAAAAGTAAGGAGTAAGTATATTGGCAGGCATTTTCTACACACAGGAATCTACTCATCTAATGTATGGTAGTAATATGCTGCAGTGCCTGTAGGCTGGCCTTTCGTCTGCGGTGAGTAACCTAACACCTACGCCTTACAACCAAGTTTCAAGGAGAACAGGTCCTATCCACAACCATCGCTGCATATGTGAAACATGGTCCTTGTAAATTAGCTGCTTATAAATTTACTTTTCGGGCCATCGTCTGCAAGCATGAATTGAAGAAACTAGGGCATCAATACAACGACCAGAATCCAGCACAACCATATTAACTTGTAACTCCACTGCTTATGACTTCATTCTTGCATGCATGGGCTTTAGCCATGCACCCAAGACTGCAGGGTCTCCCCACAACCACCTCGGTGATGTGTGGTAGTAGGAGTTATTCTATGGGTGTGTTTTCCTTCAGTACCTCTGCCCAGAGGCTTCCCTCCTAGGTGTATGTTTATAGATCTTGCATGGGATGGGTGTGCAGAGGCTTCCAAGTGTAGTACTTACCACTTTGTTCTTGGTTTCATGGCCTTCGGCCATACACCCAACACTGCACGCACTCCCCACAACTTGCCAATCAAAATGCAACACAAGGAGTGTATGCATGGGTGCCACATGCGGTGGTGGTTGTGGCCAGGGCCTAGAGTCTTAGAAGTAAGGCCTTCAACCTTCGGCCGACGGCCATGCATCCAAGACTCTGGCCACAACCACCGTAGCATGTGCCAACCATGGCAGCGCACTAATGAATATAATAGCCATTGGAAACAGTAATGTACATGTCCTTACAAATCTAACAACTCCCCTATGCACTGCACGGGCTGAAATACTGGCCTTATTAGACCCCTCATTTTCTGTGCGTACAAAAAGGCCACAGAACATACGTCATAAAGTACGTATAAGTGTATTATTGGGTGCATGGCCTTCGGCCTTGCACCCAAGAGTGCAGGATGTCCTCACAACCACCTCTTTGTTTTTGGGTGCATGGCCTTTGGCCATGCACCCAACACTGCACGCACTCTCTACAACTTGCCAATGAAAATGCAGCAAAGAGGTGTATGCATGGGTGCCACATGCGGCGGTGGTTGTGGCCAGGGCCTACAGTCTTGGAAGTAAGGCCTTCGGCCAACGGCCATGCATCCAAGACTCTAGGCCCTGGCCACAACCACCATAGCATGTGCCACCCATGGCGGCGTACTAATGAATATAATAATAGCCATTGGGAAAAATAATGCGTTCATGGCACGTTGTCAATTTCAATGTTGCCTACCTATACCCGTGTGCACTCAAGAGTTACAAATTTCCTGTCCACTATACGACTGAAGTGCTATCGTTATTACCCCCCACATTTACTGTACGTACAAGGTGTCCATAGAAATTACATCATGACGCCCGAAGAACAAATGCATAGATCACCCATTTCTTTCTATGTGAACCTTTCCCAATGGTCTGTGCCACAGCAAAATAGGGTAATGAAAAAAGCATGTGTACGCTGGTTGTTGCTCCGCTTTCCACGGATACAAGATGTTGGGCGCATCCAAAACATCTGACGCAGAACACATCTCGGTGCAGCCAATGGGCAGAGACGTCGCTTGTACGCAGTCATGACGGCAGCCCCTTAGGTTTCTTGTTCGTCGACCGAACAGGGAAGTGTGACCGCGGAGCAAACATAGATATCACTAATTATTTCAGACCTACATTTTCATAATTATAAATAAACGTACTGCATGTGTGGTGACAAAATTTATAAAAGCACGCTTTCTGGACCAAGCCCCTGTACCTGCCGCAGATTTCGTCAAAATCCATCCAGCGGTTACACCTGTAGCCGTGCGCAATGTTTTTCCCCCATTCAGTCTATGGGAAAAAAAGAAATTTTGGGACCGCCCCTATAACTCCGCTCCCACTGGATGATTTCTCACCGAACTTTACAAAAAATTCAGAGTAGCCCATATATCCTCTTTTGCAAAGTTTGGTGAGGATTCGTCCAGGGGGAGCGGAGTTATTAGCCACCCAAAAAGTGATCTTCCTATGGAAACAGCAACTTAACCATAACTACATGGCCACTAGCGTGGCCATGTAATATCAAAAACAAATGATATACAAATAAAATGTATATTGCATGTACACACACACATATATAGAGATACATATGAATATAATTTCTATGAACGCACACTGTACTCTGACATGTATTATGCCTTTGCGGTAGCGCAATGCATAGTTAAGGTTAAGATGAAGTCTCCTTGACGTTTCAGAAAATGACATTTCTTAATAACCTTAGAACGCTTGAATGAAAAAATCTGATTACAGAGTAATATTTCGAGGCCGCCACCTGTGCATGGAAAATTTCAAATTTCTACATCAACAGCTTCATAGTTTAAAAAATGTTTACTTTAATTGCATTTTGAAAAAAATGTAACATCTGTTTTCCCATAATAAAAAAAATCGGCCCAATTATCTCAAAATTGCCGGCTACGATATGCCTAATGTTTTTCAGGCACCTAGATTCTAGCTTGAATTGGTGCACAGTAAAAGAAATGTGAAAATCAATCTGGCAAATTTTAATATAATAATGATTGAAAATGTATCTATATGTGACGCATGGGCACTGGCAACAATATTTTCGGGCAAAATAAATAAGACATAATTAAAAAATACACACCAGCCATATGTTCAGCAACCACACTGCCCAAACACACAGCAGCTATCACCACACCAAGCATATGCACTAATATCCACTGCGTACACATTATAAATGTACATTCGGCCTCCATAGCATACACATTCCAACATACACTCAAGCAAGAAAATAGATAATCCCAGAAACAATATTCAGCCAACATTAGCATGACCACACACAGCATACTCACTAACCCTCACTGCATACACATTACCAACATACAATGAACTCCCACAGCATACACATTCCAAGATACATTCAAGAAAGAAAATACATCATTCCGGCAACAATATTCAGCCAACATTAGCGTAACCACACACAGCATATGTACAAACCCCCACTGCGTACACTCACAAACATACACTCAACCCCCACAGTGTACACTTTACAACATACACTCAAGCAAGAAAATACATAAATCCAGAAACAATATTCAGCCAACATTACAATAACCACACATAGCATACACACTTACCCCCTCGGTGTATGCATTGAAACATACACTTAAGCTAGGAAATACATAATTTAGGCAAGTCAAGACACAACAATTTATTAACAAAAAACGATATGCTATATAAAAAACAAAAGTAAAGCAGTGCAAAACATATCATAGGCCTTGAACACTTTTGCCTAAAAAAAACTATTCAGCTCATTTGTTAAACGTACTCCATCCACCCTAAAAATACTATCAATTTAGCTCTTGATGTTCTGGTGAAAAAAAACATGTAAGCCATGTTCAATGAAAATATATATACATCTATTTACAGATGTGCAAACTTGGTCGATTTTTCTATGATTTGTACTTCCACGCATTCACATTTTACGTACTGGCAAACACGTAAACATCATTTTTGTTTCGGGAAATAATCCTGCCAGGCGTAGCAGATCAGTTTTAATGTTAAAACAAATTTCTGGTCCTCTTCTGTAGCCAAGATCATTTCCACCAGCATGAATTAAAAATGAAATCTGGTGGATTCACGACACTGGCACAATAAACAAAACGTTTATAAAGACTCTCTTGCTATTTCCCACATCGATAAGCAAGCCATTCAACCTTCATGTCACCAATTGGTGAAATAGTTAGCACTCGACATGCGTAATGCTCCAGCCAAAACACCCAGAAATTGCCAATAATTACCAAAGTTTTTAGCTACATTTGAAAAATAAATGGGTTGAATAATCACACACACACACGTGAAAAATACATATAAAAATGCCTGCGTAATAATAGACACATGCTTAAAAATATACAGATGAGCATGCAAAACGTAAACTACAATAATTAGCATTACATTCATAACATACGTCCAGGCATGCCTAACTTAAAATACACATAATTTCATACACAAACATTGTGCGCATGAATATTGTGATAACGCTGCACCTATACTAATACTCATGTGACTGGAATAACGCTGCAACACGACAAATATGCACAGATGCGTAATAACTGTATTAACGCTGCAACATTATAAATATGCACACGTAATGCTAAATACACGTACATTGCGGATGTATAAAGATATTTTCTTCAAAAATGTTCACAAGTTAATATTAAAAAGTACATATAATACATAGCAACACTTCTGCTTATACACTTATCTGGTGTTCAATTTTGAAAAAACTGCAGTGTGAACTTTGTTGCCAAAAAACCCACTTCTTGGTTTAATAACAGCATATGCAAATAATTATCAACTGCACATGTGTAATGTACATTAACCAATCAACATACAGAAACAATCCACCAAACTTTTGTTACAACAAATACACGTGCCGTTTGTGCTTTATACCATGCACAAACGTGCAACTTATTCAAGCACACCTATTAATATTAAACAATTCATTGAGTTACAGTGGCCGTTCAGATGCAAAGTAAGTACCCTTTACAAACTTATATAAGTTTTTAATAATGACATTAAACTTGTCAATTTTAAATTGTATACATTAAAATAAATGATGTATTACAATTTAATTGCAGCAAATTTGAAATTGTCAATAACAACTCCTTTAGAGCCTTCAACGGAGCCAATTTACATTATTTTTGATCAAATCGTCTTTTACCAGCGAATGCAACTATTGTTTAAATGTTAACATTGTAAATAATAAAACCTACCTTTTTAGTTACCCATTTTATAATACAATATAACAAAAAATATAAACTATAAATACAGCTTTAAACAGTAGCATACTATTAATTTATCGATTAGTGAATACGCTTCATAAGGGTGCAAAGCTTCAACAAGTGTGTGGGCAAAATTGTCATGCTTAATACAAATTAATACTAATGTAACCAGTAGCAGACTGTTAATAGCACTATAAGCAAAATGTCAATATAACTGTAGGCACTAGCGTACTATACATTGCTCTATAAAATGTTGATACAAATGTAAACAGAAGCATCAAATATCCTTACAATTATAACGTACAGGGGTATACAGTAAACAGTACACCATTTCAAATTTCAACAACATATCTTCTTTCAAATAGGCGAAGCATCAACATTTAGAGAAGACGACAAGATGAGAAAAAAGAACACAAATATCATAAATCTGGTAAGTATAATTTATTATAAAAAGCAATAAAAATATTCACGAAATATACATTTTTCACAAAACACAAAAACACAATTGTATGTTGAACCTACAAATGTAAAAATCCATTCAAAAAGTAAAATAGGCTCTCATTCCGAGTTCAGCAGTGAAGTAAATCTGTTACCGCCACTTTAAACACACAGCTGAATTACAGGTCACTGAAAATGGGCACTCATTTCGCAGGCACAGTTACAGTTTCCGCTGATGTGTGGTGCGCTCTCCCGCCTACTCATGATTCAGCAGACATTCTGCCGAGTTGCTCAGCGGTAACGATAATTCCGCCTAGTGAAATTACTGCTATTCTTACCGCCGAACTTGTAATGAGCACCATAGATGACATTACAACTATACCATTGATAATGTCACAGAAGTAGTCACAAATATATTTTAAAAAGAACAACTTCAAACAGAAACGACATTTCCTGCACCAGTTGAAATCTTACAATCTGTATCCACAAGTCCTTTAAAACATTTTTAAAAAACCACTGAAAATAGTAATATGCTTTTCAATACTCTAAATGTTACCACTATGGCTACCTGTAACACACCTCATGAATTACATTTGCAATGCAAAACGCCTAAAGTCAACAAATTGAAATTAATCAAAAGCACCCAGTCTAAATGTGAATGTATTGCTACAGTACAAACTTTTTCCTATTGAAATACAAATACAACCTACACGGCCTATTGCTAGTTCTTGCACTGCTTTAGTGTTTGAAAGGGCTGTTGCACCACATAAAACAAAACATACAGCACTTAATAATAAACGTACTCCTATTCCACAAATGCCAAGGAATAACACAAATCCGTTCCCTATTACTACTAGTACTACTACTACTAGTACCATTTCAACGGTGCAAAGTACTTTCCTGAGCCAAAAAACCTACATTGTAGCACTTCGACTACTTGTATTACATAAACTAAAACTTCTGATGTACCTAAAAATAAAACAATTGATATGCCAATGCCAACTCCTTTAACATCAGCAAAATAAAACAGGTTATTTGCCCGTATTTGTTCTCGGCATAGGGGCTCCCAGACCTCTTTTTGTATGCTTAGAAAACCTGGGGTTTCACCTTACGTTACCCAGGGTTATCCAGATGTGAACCCCTTGCTGCTTAGAGAGGCACAGCTTCACATCACTGATAAAACCTGACTGGGACAAAACATGTGTCTGGTGTTGCTGTTGGTACTCTTCTTCAGAGGAGAATTGCCTAGTATTTCGGTGCTGGACTGCATATGTGGGTGGGACCAGACTGATATGCAAATGGATATTTCTCCTCTTTGAAAGGTACAGTGAGCTAAAACATTGTTGTAGACCCTGCCAAGAGGACACCTTCCCAAAAGAACAGGTTATTTGGCCGTGTTCGTTCTCGATATAGGGGCTCCCAGACCTCTTTTCATATGTTTAGGAACTTGGGGTTTCATCCTATGTTACCCACGGTTATCCAGGCGTGAACCCCTTTCTCACTGTGCTTAGAGAGGCACAGCTTCACCTCACTGATAAAGCCTGACTGGGGCAAAACATTTGTCTGGTGTTGCAGTTGGTACTCTTGTTCAGAGGACAATTGCCTAGTATTTCGGTGCTGGACTGCCTATGTGGGTGGGACCAGACTGATATACAAATGGGTATTTCTCCTCTTTGAAAGGTACAGTGAGCTAAAACGTTGTTGTAGACCCTGCCAAGAGGACACCTTCCCAAAAAAACAGGTTATTTGGCCGTGTTCGTTCTCGATATAGGGGATCCCAGACCTCTTTTTGTATGTTTAGGAACTTGGGGTTTAATCCTATGTTACCCACGGTTTTCCAGGCGTGAACCCCTTTCTCACTGTGCTTAGAGAGGCACAGCTTCACCTCACTGATAAAGCCTGACTGGGACAAAACATTTGTCTGGTGTTGCAGTTGGTACTCTTGTTCAGAGGACAATTGCCTAGTATTTCGGTGCTGGACTGCCTATGTGGGTGGGACCAGACTGATATACAAATGGGTATTTCTCCTCTTTGAAAGGTACAGTGAGCTAAAACGTTGTTGTAGACCCTGCCAAGAGGACACGTTCCCAAAAGAACAGGTTATTTGGCCGTGTTCGTTCTCGGTATAGGGGCTCCCAGACATCTTTTTGTATGTTAAAGAACTTGGGGTTTCACCCTAATTAACCCATGGTTATCCAGACGTGGACCCCTTGCTCACTGTGCTTAGACAGGCACAGCTTCACCTCACTGAGGCCCGACTAGGCTGAAATACGTGTCTGCCGTTGCTGACGGTACTCTTGTTCAGGGGAGAATTGCCTAGTATTTCAGTGCTGGACTGCCCAAGTGGGCGAGACCAGACTGATATGCAAATGGATATTTCTCCTCTGTGAAAGGTACAGTAAGCTAAAATGTGGTTGTAGACCCTCCGGAGAGGCACCTTCCCAAAGAAAAGGTTATTTGGCTGTGTTTGTTCTGAATAGAGGGGCTCCAGGACCTCTTTGTGTATGTTTAGGAACTTGGGTTTTCAACCTAAGTTACCCAGGGTTATCCAGACGCGGACACCTTGCTCACTGTGCTTAGAGAGGCACAGCTTCACCTCACTGATGAGGCCTGAGTAGACTGGAACACTTGTCTGGGATTGCTGTTGGTACTCTTGTTCAGAGGAGAATTGCCTAGTATTTCCTTGCTGAACTGTCCAAGTGGGCGGGACAAGACTGATATGCAAATGGATATTTCTCCGCTTTGAAAGGTACAGTGAGCTAAAACGTGGTTGTAGACACTCCCAAGTGGGCACTGTCCCATAGAACAGGGTATTTGGCTGTGTTTGTTTTTTTGGTAAAGGGGCGTACAGATTTCTTTTTGTAAAGGTAAAACAGGCACAGTCAAGCGATATACCTTCTTCTCCTTTTGTGGTAACGTGGGCCAAAGGAAGGCTGTTCTCTTAAGAGGGATGTGAATGTGGTTACGTAGCAACCCAAACACCGAAATATAACAGTCCAAAATAAAGGAATGTCCAAGCAAGGTTCTATAAAAATATATGCACTTTAATTGAACACACCATGTACAATAACAACTAACTCGAAAAAACACCACACAAAACCCACTTCTGAGGAAAGAACACAGAATAAGCAAAGATATTAGATGTAGCAATCTGGGTAATGAATCGGGGGTTAAAGGCAAGTAAATACACCTATGTTCTGGAAAAGGTGTATTTACCTGTGGGCAAAAAGGGTTCAAAGTGGTCTAACCTGTTCTAGAGCTCAAAAATGGACCAAGGGGGAAGTTAGCAGTACCTTCTTTGCAGTTCTTGGTGGTTCAGCAGCACCAGCTTCTAGGTGTTGTGTGAAGATCGGGAGAGAGCAAAATGCAGCAATGGGGGGTGCTGATGTTCTTGAAAAAGGCTCCAAGCAATTCAACTGCAGCGGTCCTCCAACATGGTAATGTCCTGGGTACCGCTGTTGCTGGCAGAGAGGCGGTCTTGCTCCAGCAGCAGGTCACTTCATAGGTTGCTGTGAATGCTACTCCATGTATTCAGGGACAAGATAGGTCCTTGTTCTCGGGCCTCCAAACACGGGGGAGGCTGCAGGGGTCCTTCAACATGCTGAGGTCCTGGGTACCTCTGTGGCTGGTGAAGAGGAAGGTCCTGTTCCAGCAGCAGATCACCTCCAATGGTGCCTGGGGTTGGGTAGGGGACAGAGTTGGTCTCTGCCTTGGAACACCTGCCTCCACATCACAACTAAAGGAAGGACTTTAAGAAAACTGCTCTCTCTGATGGGTCTAGAGAAATCTTCTCAAGTGATTCAAATATTCTTCAAAGGTATTTCCAAGATGATTCAAAGTAGTGGTGGAAGAACACTTCTTTTATAGACAAAAGTCGCTTGGTGATTGGACTTAAACCTACCTGCCTTAGGGGTCCAATCCTTTCTCTTGAAATATGTAGACTTTGCCCGTATGATGTCACACCCAAAGTGCATTGCTCCAGAGAAAGTGGATGGAACAGGAAAGAGAAAAAGAGGCAGAGAGTATCAAGATGGCAGAACCCTCCCAAAACTGTACAGATCCCTCTCTGACCTACCTTAGCTCCAACCCCTCTCCTTCTCAATAGGATCAAAGGCCTTTAAAAATCAAAAAACGGAAACTAGTTTGAGCCCGGATACCTTGCATTAGTTTATTAGATAGATATCTGTACAGAGTTTTTTTTAAACCAATTGTGGTTTTAATAGTGTTTAGACAAGTGGTCATAAGTAGTCAGCCAACATGTGTTTCGACCTCAACGGTCCTTTTCAAAGGTTCTTATTAAATTGGAAGTAACGGACAGCTTCAAAGGGTGATGTGGAGGCCGTCACACACATTATATTTACATTTTCATAAATATGAATAATACAAACTTTACACAACTATATATTGCTAAACCAACAAAAATGTAATGTCTACAAACAATAGAAATCATAACATTAAGGTAACAGCATACAAATATATTATCTCCATATTATTTAAAAAAATTATGTTTATATCAAATTTCATGCTAACCTTAACCCATAAACCTAAAAATATAAAATATTATTTCATAATACAATTATATGCATGCAAACAAATTGTTTTTTATAAAGTGAAAGTATTCAAATAAAAAACACTAAATACATACCTTTACATTTTAAAATGTGCATTACAAAAAACAGAAATTACATTTGACAATTACAATTATATAATTCAATAATACAAAATAACAAATACAACATACAGTATACATAAACTTAAATATAGACTAAAAATCAAAAAAGATTACAATGTAATAAACACTATTTAGTAACATGTATGTCAACAAATAGCATCAACATATTCACAAATTGTACAATTTGCACATTTAGTAACATTTAAATGATAATAGCTTTACTTTAAATGAACACAAATACAAACATCCGATTTCTACTAAAAGACTGTTACTAAATAGTGCCAAAAAAAATAGTAACAAAAGCAGCCCAGATATAAAACACATAAGAAACATGAATCAATAAAAATAATTTCACATTTTTACCAAACACAAACAAATATTTATAAAACAAATTACATCACCTTCAATTTGAAGGAATGCTAGATGCCAAGCTAAATATTACAAAACAAAAACAGGGTGAGTTAATGTTATCATGAAGTTTCATTTAAACAGATTTTTTTTAATATATTGATTGCATTTCTTTATATTGTTACCTTAACGTTATGATGTCTTTTGTTTGTAGACTTTACGTTTTTGTTGGTTTAACCTTTACTCTTTTGTAAAAGAAATTTCTCAAATTGTATATATAGAGATATTTATAAAAACAAAATGCTCAGAAGCATACGATGACACATGAAATATGCGAAAACAGGAGTTGAACTCTTGGAAAACTGACAATTTACATAGAGTGCATCCCAAGTCTGAAGCATCGATCACACCAATGCCACCCTGTATTGCCTGCTGATATGCCGGTATTCTTTATTTGTTAAGCATAGGATTAGTGAAATGTTATCCATGCAGAGCAAGAAAATTACAAAACCAATGTGTGTACAGTGTTATGGTTTTTGGATTGGTGGTATAGCTCGGGTTGATTTGGATGGTGTTTTACCAATCCAAAAGCTTTAACACTGGACCTGGAATGGTAAAAGAATTCTGGTTCAGTGTGGATAGTATTTCAATAATCCTATGCATAAAGGCTTTGCGAGAGTACAAGCATGTGAGCGGCTGTGGCGACTGGTGAATTTTTTTATTGAAGGGTGTAAACATTTCCCATGACTATGCAGGAGGTACTGAGTAAAGCAAAGGGGCACGAAACAACCAAAAGGATTTTGGGGGTTCACCCCTATTTCTTTTTTTTGTATAAATTGTGCATTTTATAGCACACTTTCTGTAAAACATGGGTAAAAAACTCACATTTTCCAATCCGTTTTGTAGGCTTACACATGAAAAAATCAAAAAGATGGCAAGTCACCAACAGTGCACAGGAGCATTTTACAAGGCGTTTTTATGACGCCGTTGCCCACAATATATACCAGCATCCTGCCAGGTCAACACCTTCTGAGTTTCCCTCTTTCTGGTTATTTCTGGTTCATTGCTCTTTCTTCGGACTTGCTGTGCAGTGGGAAGTGTCACATGATCATAGAAATGGTAAAAGGACTAATGATTTAATTTTCTTCTGACCGTCGCTTGTCTTGCAAATCTGAAACTTTACATCAGTGAACAGGAAATCTCCTGCTTAGGAAAGTGTGAAAATGTTCCTTAGGCGGATCGAGCAGTCCTGTCTTCTGAACCGCTCCATGAATCACATTTCTCCCAAAATCCAAAGCACGCTTAACGGGTCTTTGAGCTTGGATTAAGGCTTATCCCCACCATTCTATGCTGCAGGAAGTATGCTATAGACCCCACTCTTAAAAGAACAACTCACTAATCGTTCATTTCGCTCAGCCCCACTTCTCCTATGAAGCTGCACCCTCTACTTCTCACTCTACCCATCCAAATTCGTCTGATCTCTCCATGCCCTACTTTCAGTCAAGTGGCTAAGGCCAGTGGTGTTGCTAGTGGGTATGCAGGGGCTATAGTCCTGGGTCTTTTGGTTGTAGCCCCGGATAGAAGCTCAGAGGCTACAACCAAAAGGCTAGTTAAGTATGCGACCGGGAGATCATAAGAGATTAAACTTTCATGGGATATGAGAGTCCAGCTCTCCAGCTGCCTACCGTCTCTTGCTTTCCTCACGCTCCCCGTCCCGGCTCGACCTTGCATCGTGTCATAGGTTCTACGACACTAGGCATGATGGGCTAGCTAGCCCTGAGTTCTGACAGTCCTGACATCAGTGTAGCCCCAGATTTTTTCCAGACCTAGCAACACCCCTGGTTGTATCCCCTATGTACATCACTTTGTTGCTTCCCAGGTAGCTTAGCACTTTATACATCCCACAGGCACATCTATACATAAAGGGCCCGATTCATAGAAAAAGCAAAAAGGTCCCTGCAAAGTACTCTGCGCATAAAACAACTTTGCACCTACCTGCACGCAAAAGTATGATTTGCACATTCCACGTGTTCATCGAATTATAACCACAAAATAACCCTAGGTGCAAAGAAAGGAGAGTAGTGCCACTCACGTCATCCCCCCTGCAAACCAAAACCAGCGACATACCAACCTTTGCACCTACCTTATCCGCAACATCAAGCACTCCGGCAATACTGCAGACCATCCCCCCACAGACAAGGCAGCACCCCGGCGACACTGCGTATGAGCCCATGTAACCCAAAACTTCACCCCGATAATCTTTGTACCATTTCGTGTAACTCAAGGAAGTGGCTGGCAAACTATGCGCGAACCACTGTAATTCAAGTCAGCACCCTGCTAATCTGCATACGATCACTCCGAACTCCAAGCGATACCTCAACGTACCATCCCCCCTAAATTGCTATCTATACGTTACCTTTGCGTGTTGGATCCTATGCTCATAATGCCTTGCGCCTCCTATCATGTGGCAGTGGGTTCCTGAGGTTTGCATATGACTTTACCCGACGTGAAGTTGCGCGTTGAAACCCATGAATTCAGTTGAGTTTGCAAAGGACTGCCTGCGTGATTTCTTTGCATGGCCCGTCCCTCAACACACCCACGTACTTCCTCATTGTGCCTGGAGAATGGGTAATATGCTTATTACAGCCCTATATATTTCCTTGCATAGGCTTGTCTCTTACTTTGGTGGAGTGTCGCGCAAACCGCTCAACTGCACACAAAGACATGATGGACCCTCCCAGAGTCCCATAAAAACACGAAATATCTGATCCATACGTCGGGACAATGAGTTTTGAGCGGTGTCTCTTTTCAGCATGGAAAACATTCCATGAATCAGGCCCAAAATGTTTTGTTCTGGCACAGCCACCCCACTTTCCCACAAGCAGTTATGTGCCTCTCCCTGGGAATCCCTCGCTTCAAACTTGCCAGAGCGGGCGGTGTTGGCTTCAGCACCACAGCCGTAACTCTTTGGAACACTCTGCCTGTGCATATCAGAACAAATAATCTTACCGAGCCTTGAAAAAGACTTCGAAAAACATGGCTGTTGAATAAATATGACTAAGGTTTGTGCTATGTGCTGTGTGAGGATCCCTCCACCTCTTCTCCACTGCCTGGACTCACTTTGCTCCTTACCTTCTCTGTACAAACGCAGCGACACCCGTGGGTCTGGGCGTTATACACTTGCATAAAAAATAACAAAATAAAAATAATATACATGGAGGGCGAGTAGTGAGCAGCTCGCATTTTCTCAGACATCGACAAAACTAAACAACCAATCACTCAAAACAAGGCTACCGCCAAACGAACATTAAGGGCAACATGCCTCTTTTTTTTTGTGATATGCTCTCTAGCGCATTTACTCTATAGTAACAAATAAACCTGTCTAGATCTGATTTTACTCGCGAGTTACAAGAGTAATAGGCAAACCCCTTGGTCAATTTGTCAGGAGCCAGATTACAGAAACTTTGCACAGTATAGCAAAAAGTTGCCCTATTTTTAAAAACACTGGGACACATCAAAAAACCATTGCACCTCGACAAGTGCAGTTTGGCATATTAAAAGCACCATGGCAACATTTGCCCTAGTGCGAAAAAGATGCATGTTCATACGGAATGGTATTAGCACTAGGGCAAACTTTTTAATATGCCAACTGCACTTGCCGAGGTGCAATGTTTTTTAATTTGTCATAGTGTTTTTAAAAATAGCAAACTTTGCCCTGGTGCTAATACCGTGCAAACTTTGCCTTGGCACCAGTGCAACGTTTCTGTAATCTGGCCTAGACAACCTCATCAGTTTTAGCTACTACCAATTGTTATTAATTCTCTGAAGTTGGAGACTGGATACTGAACTCAATTTGCCAATAACCCAGTTGCAATGGTCACCCTTCCACTTGCTCTTATCTTCCTTTTTTCTCTTCTTCTTATTTGAGTGAAAAATCAAAGTAAGAACTGTATATTTGCACCTTAACTCATTTGCAATAACCATTATTTTTAGGCATAAGACTAAATTATAAAATGTGTATTGTATTTTAATTTAGGGTCATTTTTATGTAGTTTCATGTAGATTTTAATATTATTTTATGAACTCTATGAATTGAGTAGTTGTACTATGGAAATTGGGAATGATGTGTATAGTTTTAATTATGCATTGTCTTACTTTCTAATGTTTATATGTTAAAGGTTGTTTGAAACCAACTAACATTAAATAAAACATTTTTAATAATTTTAAAAATAGGCAAACCCCTAAGGATATATAGGGTCTCTGCATGGACAGGGACATCCTGTGTCATAATCGGTGGAAAGGTGTCTATGCTTCGCTCTTCACGATTATGGCATGTGAAGCCGATTCGCTTGATTTCCCCTCCCCCCTCCACCTTGCGCCTGCGCCTGCGCCAGTTTCAGAAAGCGTTCACCTTCAGCTGTTTTTCTGCAGCCGGCTTTTGTTGCATAATTGCACAGTGCTCCGCCTAATTCTTGGTATTCCTGGGCATTATAGCCCTTTCATGTGTTCTTATCTTGCTTCTCAGGTGCTTGCAGGCGGGGTCAGATTTGCATTGCGCACTTTGTAAGAGTGTAAAAGCAATCATTTGCACATGCATGTGCGTTTCTGGGAGTCAGCGCACATGCCCAGGATGGACGGCTTTCATTGTGGTGACCTACAGCTGACAACACCTCTTGCATACCTACGGCAATAACATCAAAAAGTGTTCCCTTTTCAGGCCAGTCCCTGACAAGCAGACTACGCCTCGGTCCCTCTTCGCTGTCCGGTGCCCTTCTCCCCAAACCTCATCTTTCAGTCCTCTCATATCTTATCAGTCTGGGACACAAGGGGTGTGGGTGAAGCTGCAGCAACATTGCAGAATGTACCCATGATTTATATGGGAAAGATTCCCCTCCCCCTTCGCTGACTGCATACACCCCAGACCTCCCTGGCTTTCTTCCACGAGCCTTGAAGAAAACCCAGACAACGTGGGATACCTGAACATCCCCATTTAAGGAAATTGTGCATTAGGAAATATATCTTCTGATATCTTGAACATTGAAAATACCTATATTCTAAAACAAAAATACCTTATTCCGATTCAGGGATGAGCCCGATCTTATTATTCTGATTAACGGATGCGGGAGACAAGACAAACAAAATCACGCAACAGACAATGGGACACTAGAATATGAAGAACACGAAAAACAACTTGCCCTCGACCTGGCTTTAGAAACTGTGAAAAAGTGGAGAGCTGAGTGACATGAAAGAGCGTTTCATTAAAACTCTAAAGTGGCTTTTAGCTGGTCTGGCAACGCCCTGCAAAACGAAGGGCCGTCAAATGCGCAGAAAATGTGCTTACATTTGCGGTACTTTGAGAAATGCGCCAGTCGCCTTCTTCTCAAAGGGCCCGATTTATGGAAATGTGCGCAGAAATCCTGCAGGAGCCGTGCAATGAGAAGGGCACTGTCTGCAGAATAAAAAATGGACACACGCATATTCTTGGGATTTACTGCGCAAAGTAACCGCATTCGCGCCCGGAGCACCCCTGACACGCCCACACGCAAAGCATAAACAGCCAGAACAGCTACCTTTGCTTGTGCCCCGAGGCACAAATGCACGCACACTTCAAACAGTGTGGGGTCCCCCGCAAGAAGGCCTGCATCTCAGGGACATTGCGCAGGGTCCCCCGTAACTGTTGCCAGCACACAGGCAACATGCGTATGAAAAATCGTATCTCAGTCTAAACTCTGGAAATCTGCCTGTGAATCTGTGTTCTGCACCACGCTACACTGCTTGAGTGCACCCCTAAATCCGACATGCAAACCCACCTCTGCGCTGCGAATCCTATGTGCAAGTGTATACACCTGCCTTCGGGTGGCATAATGATTGAGGGATTTGTGTGGCCATTCCTTTACCGAGAGGCAGCACGGGTGTTTCCATGAATATGTGTCATTTGATGCAAATGTGGGCGTGCAAGGGACTGCCTGCAGGCCGTCTCTCGTAACGCCCACTTTTTTGCATGTTCTTCCCCATTTTTTGACTTCCACCCACTTCCCAGCCCTCTGCACAAGCCACGCCCACGGTCTACGTGGTGGCTCGTGCATGGGGCTCGATGGCTCGCACAGATGTTCCGAGCCTGCGGAAAATTCACGCAATTCTCAACTTCTGCAGAGTTGGTTTCATGAATCGGTGAACGTGGATTTGTACGCAGTTTAGCGCGCTAGTCCCTATTTCCCATGCAAATACTTCCATGAATTGGGTCCAAAGTGACCTGCTCATTTTTTGGGGCCTGGACACCAGGACAAAAAATGTGCTATCTAGCCCACGTGTCGGGGGCAGCATCCACGTAGGTGGTGAGATGGCATTCTCAGCCTGCCATTGCCGAATGGTATGATAGGATATGATATGATAAGTCATTTATAACACACCAGTAAACAAGCGCTTCTAGGCGCGAATGTGAGAAAAAGAAAAAAAACATTTCTATTCTTGTTTGAAGGATAGAAATGCATAAGGGACCACTGGACATCATAACAAAATACCGAATTAACACATTTCGAATACGAAAATGTGGAACCTTTTACTCCGCTTTTCACAGCAAGTATATGTGGGGGGTGGGTTAAGGTAGTAAACAAGGTAAGGGGAGTATGGGGGGATGCAGTGGGTCTAGGGTCTACCCCACATATACTTGTGGTGGAAGGAAAACAAAATCGAGATTTTAGTATTCAATTTTTTTTCTCGCAGTTATCACATAGATGTGAACCACTGCTGTACCAATTAAAAATAAAACTCTGACAGGCTCAACCAAGACCCACTCATGCGGTGAGCGCCCTCATTCATTCACCTGTTCTAAAGAGGCACAGGGTAATGTCTTTCCTTTCAGCACTTTTTAAAGGAAATCCAGCTTGTGAATTTCGGGATGCGCTTTACAATGTGCTAAAATACCCCCTGATTTGCACAAATGCACAAAGAGAAACAAAAGAGGGATTTTGAATGCTCACATCTATGTAATTTTAGGGTAGGGCATTATTTTTATTTTTTTGCATAAATGATGAGGTGTGCATCGATAGTGCACAATACTTTGAGAATGTGGCCCAGAGGACCTATCAGAAGACAGCAATTGCTGGCCTATGGAGGCCCTGGGAGGGCGAATGGAACCTGGAGTGGGTCAGGGGTCCTTGACCTGCGATGGCAATAGGAGGGAGGAAACGGGCAGAGGAAGTTGTTAGGGGCTGGGAAAACGGTGAGTTCATTTGTTTTAAATGTATGGCCACGAACATTGAAAGCAGTTTTCCAAATATTTAGGTTTAAAGACATTTAGTGCTAGAGTTCTGTCTTTTCCCCCTCAAAATAAATGTAAAGAGGGCTAGGAAGGAGGGTGGTGGGGATGTGAGAGGAAGACTGAATGATGTGAAAGTGACCTGCTAAATGGTGGGGGCGTTAATGTTTTGTTAAGCCCCTCTCATGGGCGGGCTGATGGCCCAACCTATTCTGTTTTTTGGGTATAAAATGCAAATAGAAATATATTTAAAAATGGAAGTTTCCCGACCAAATACAGCAATGAGGCCAATTGGGGTGTTTCTTTATAAGGCAAAGGAACTACAAAGTGACTTGCAATATCCTTTTCCCATGCGGGGGAGAAGGGATATATTATTGATTACAATACATAGTATACTGTCACCATCTTAAATAGTTGGTGTCTTGCTTACCCTGAAGCAAGAGCTCTTCCAGTTGTTGTTACATAGAATCAATATACAATCTGTTCATAGAAGAAAAATAAACACGCATATACAGCTTGTAATGTGTTGCAAAAATATTTTAAACTGCTTAATATAATGCATTTAAAATATGTTTTATGGTTTAAAATACATGATTCGTGTTCGCTCTAGCTCTAGCAGTCCAGAAAATAAACATACTACCAGCAACAGTTCCTTATCAATGAACGGCTGCAAAGTGCTACACAACGTCATTCGAGAAGAAAGGTAGCTCCAAATCCATTCATGGCTTTAATTTATTTATTTACATTTTCATGTATGGCTCCACACCCCTAAAGGTGGAGTTTAGCATGTGTCACATCTAGATAGAATTGTGTAGTTTAGCAAGTGTCACATCTAGACAGAATTGTGTAGATTAGCAAGCGTAACATCTAGATAGAATTGTGGATTTCGCAAAGTGTCACATCTAGATAAGAATTGTGTAGATTAGCAAGCATCTCATTAAGATAGAATTGTGGAGTTTAGCATGCGTCACATCTAGATAGAATTGTGACGTTTAGCAATTTGTCACATTTAGATAGAATTGTGGAGTTTAGCGTGCGTCACATCTGGATAGAATTGTGACGTTTAGCAATTTGTCACATTTAGATAGAATTGTGGAGTTTAGCATGCGTCACATCTAGATAGAATTGTGACGTTTAGCAATTTGTCACATTTAGATAGAATTGTGGAGATTAGCATGCGTCACATCTGGATAGAATTGTGACGTTTAGCAATTTGTCACATTTAGATAGAATTGTGGAGATTAGCATGCGTCACATCTGGATAGAATTGTGACGTTTAGCAATTTGTCACATTTAGATAGAATTGTGGAGATTAGCATGCGTCACATCTGGATAGAATTGTGACGTTTAGCAATTTTTCACATTTAGATAGAATTGTGGAGATTAGCATGCGTCACATCTGGATAGAATTGTGACGTTTAGCAATTTGTCACATTTAGATAGAATTGTGGAGTTTTGCATGCGTCACATCTAGATAGAATTGTGACGTTTAGCAATTTGTCACATTTAGATAGAATTGTGGAGATTAGCATGCGTCACATCTGGATAGAATTGTGACGTTTAGCAATTTGTCACATTTAGATAGAATTGTGGAGTTTAGCATGCGTCACATCTGGATAGAATTGTGACGTTTAGCAATTTGTCACATTTAGATAGAATTGTGGAGATTAGCATGCGTCACATCTGGATAGTGATGCCACTTGCCAACCCTACTAAATAAACTCACCCCTCTGCATACACCTCTCAAACTCTGAACCAAACACAACCAAAAACCTACATCATAACATAATGCATTCACTTCCCTACACGGCAACAACAACAACAAAAAACACATAACCTGGCACAACAGCATATGATGGCTACCAACCGAAAAACACACCTAAATTCAGCGAACGGTGTAAACCGAACTGAAGCTGTCAACAGCACATCACAGCTCTCTTGCTCTTTCTCCCACTCACCTCCACCCTCACACCTTACAGATCCACCAGAGCATGCAGGTGGTAATAGAGCATGGTATAAATAACGTTTAAAACAACATAACACCATAACATAGTCAACAGAGGCAATAGGAACTCTCAGACGGGCATATCAGCCTACTTGTGAGGAATTATAAGATGCCCATACCCTAGCCACTTCTCAGTTGCCCCCTGCCCTTTACTGCTCTCCCGGCATGCCCTCCCCCTTTCTTAGCTCCTACCACCCTGACCCCCCTTTATATTCTGATCACATGGCACATTGTGAGCGAAAGTCGTTAGCAACATTTGGTCCAAATTCCACCTTGAAGCACAAGCACTCCACTTTGTGATGGAGAAGTGAAGGGACTCCTCACTGCCAGCCCAGTCTCAGCCCCTAATACACCCATGTTATTTCAAATAGGGGGAAAACATGCATCAAGATGAAAAGGATGAGTCTCAACCTGTTAAAAAGTATCGGTAGGAAGCAATGCTGAGGGGAAAGGGCATCTGGACATTGCATCGCTCCCAGCACATCAGCAGGGTAATTCATAGAATTTCGCAGAAAAGTGTCGCAAGCGGCTGGCGCAGAGTGTCCGCGTGCGATTGTCTGCGCCAGGCACGTGCGCTAAAACCGATTTCCGCGCACAGCGTATTCATGGATTTTAGGCTCCCAAACCAGCCGTGGCGCAGAGTATCGCAGCGACCCTGCAGCAGCGCCAGTAACGCCCCCAAGAACGCCCTCGCGCAAGGAAAAGCCATCAAAATCGCTAAATCATCGCAAAGGGCAGCGCTAACCCTGGACCAGTCCACAGGGCTGCCAAACAAGGAACGCAAAGCGGGTAACGTGCATATCAGGGGTACGCGTGAAGTTATACACGCGATTAGCCAGGGTACGTGTATTACAGGGGTACGCGTGAAGTTTTACACGCGATTAGCCAGGGCACGTGTATCACAGGGGTACGCAGGAATTATCACACGCGATTTGGCTGGGTACGTGTATTACAGGGGTGCGCGGGAATTATCACACGCGATTTGGCTGGGTACGTGTATTACAGGGGTGCGCGGGAATCATCACACGCGATTTGGCTGGGTAGGTGTATTACAGGGGTACACGGGAAGTTCTACACGCGATTCGGCTGGGTACGTGTATTACAGGGGTGCGCGGGAATTCTCACATGCGATTTGGCCAGGTACGTGTATTATAGGGGTGCGCGGGAATTATCAGACGCGATTTGGCTTGGTACGTGTATTACAGGGGTGCGTGGGAAGTTCTACACGCGATTGGCCAGGGTACGTGTATTACAGGGGTACGTGGGAATTATCACACGCGATTTGGCTGGGTACGTGTATTACAGGGGTACACGGGAAGTTCTACACGCGATTCGGCTGGGTACGTGTATTACAGAGGTGCGCGGGAATTCTCACATGCGATTTGGCCAGGTACGTGTATTACAGGGGTGTGCGGGAATTATCACACGCAATTAGGCTGGGTGGGTCCTCACAGGTGTTCCCTGTACACCCTCCACGGCCCCTGCAGGCAGCCCACAAAACAGGGGACTACCATGCACACCTGCTCATGTCCCCCTGCACCCCCACCCCCCAGCAGTGCAGGGGCAGCCTCCACCAGGCACCCACCCATGTCTCCCACCCCCCCACCCCCCAGCAGTGCAGGGGCACCCTCCACCAGGCCCCCACTCATGTCCCCTATCACCCCCACCCCCCCGCCACCAGGGGCACCCTCCACCAAGCCCCCACTCATGTCTCCCACCACCCCCACCCCCCAGCAGTGCAGGGGCAGCCTCCACCAGGCCCCCACTCATGTCTCCCACCACCCCCACCCCCCAGCATCCAGGGGCACCCTCCACCAGGGCCCCACCCATGTCCCCTATCACCCCCACCCCCCCCGCCACCAGGGGCACCCTCCACCAGGCCCCCACTCATGTCTCCCACCACCCCCACCCCCCAGCAGTGCAGGGGCAGCCTCCACTAGGCCCCCACTCATGTCTCCCACCACCCCCACCCCCCAGCATCCAGGGGCACCCTCCACCAGGCCCCCACCCATGTCTCCCACCACCCCCAACCCCCAGCAGTGCAGGGGCAGCCTCCACCAGGCCCCCACCCATGACTCCCACCACCCCCACCCCCCAGCAGTGCAGGGGCACCCTCCACCAGGCCCCCACCCATGTCCCCTATCACCCCCACCCCCCAGCCACCAGGGGCACCCTCCACCAGGCCCCCATCCATGTCTCCCACCACCCCCACCCCCCAGCAGTGCAGGGGCACCCTCCACCAGGCCCCCACCCATGTCCCCTATCACCCCCACCCCCCAGCCACCAGGGGCACCCTCCACCAGGCCCCCATCCATGTCTCCCACCACCCCCACCCCCCAGCAGTGCAGGGGCACCCTCCACCAGGCACCCACCCATGTCTCCCACCACCCCCACCCCCCAGCAGTGCAGGGGCACCCTCCACCAGGCCCCCACCCATGTCTCCCACCACCCCCACCCCCCTGCCACCATGGGCAGCCCCCACCAGGCCCCCACTCATGTCTCTCACCCCCCCACCCCCCAGCAGTGCAGGGGCACCCTCCACCAGGCACCCACCCATGTCTCCCACCCCCCCACCCCCCCAGCAGTGCAGGGGCACCCTCCACCAGGCCCCCACCAATGTCTCCCACCACCCCAACCCCCAGCAGTGCAGGGGCAGCCTCCACCAGGCCCCCACTCATGTCTCCCACCACCCCCACCCCCCTGCCACCATGGGCAGCCCCCACCAGGCCCCCACTCATGTCTCCCACCACCCCCACCCCCCAGCAGTGCAGGGTCAACCTCCACCAGGCCCCCACTCATGTCCCCCTGCACCCCCACCCCCCGGCAGTGCAGGGGCAGCCTCCACCAGGCCCCCACTCATGTCTCCCACCACCCCCACCCCCCTGCCACCATGGGCAGCCCCCACCAGGCCCCCACTCATGTCTCCCACCACCCCCACCCCCCAGCAGTGCAGGGTCAACCTCCACCAGGCCCCCACTCATGTCCCCCTGCACCCCCACACCCCAGCATCCAGGGTCACCCTCCACCAGGCCCCCACTCATGTCTCCCACCACCCCCACCCCCCGGCAGTGCAGGGGCAGCCTCCACCAGGCCCCCACTCATGTCTCCCACCACCCCCACCCCCCTGCCACCATGGGCAGCCCCCACCAGGCCCCCACTCATGTCTCCCACCACCCCCACCCCCCAGCAGTGCAGGGGCACCCTCCACCAGGCACCCACCCATGTCTCCCACCACCCCACCCCCCAGCAGTGCAGGGGCACCCTCCACCAGGCCCCCACCCATGTCTCCCACCACCCCCAACCCCCAGCAGTGCAGGGGCAGCCTCCACCAGGCCCCCACTCATGTCTCCCACCACCCCCACCCCCCTGCCACCATGGGCAGCCCCCACCAGGCCCCCACTCATGTCTCCCACCACCCCCACCCCCCAGCAGTGCAGGGTCAACCTCCACCAGGCCCCCACTCATGTCCCCCTGCACCCCCACCCCCCGGCAGTGCAGGGGCAGCCTCCACCAGGCCCCCACTCATGTCTCCCACCACCCCCACCCCCCTGCCACCATGGGCAGCCCCCACCAGGCCCCCACTCATGTCTCCCACCACCCCCACCCCCCAGCAGTGCAGGGTCAACCTCCACCAGGCCCCCACTCATGTCCCCCTGCACCCCCACACCCCAGCATCCAGGGTCACCCTCCACCAGGCCCCCACTCATGTCTCCCACCACCCCCACCCCCACCCCCCGGCAGTGCAGGGGCAGCCTCCACCAGGCCCCCACTCATGTCTCCCACCCCCCCCACCCCCCTGCCACCATGGGCAGCCCCCACCAGGCCCCCACTCATGTCTCCCACCACCCCCACCCCCCAGCAGTGCAGGGGCACCCTCCACCAGGCACCCACCCATGTCTCCCACCACCCCCACCCCCCAGCAGTGCAGGGGCACCCTCCACCAGGCCCCCACCCATGTCTCCCACCACCCCCAACCCCCAGCAGTGCAGGGGCAGCCTCCACCAGGCCCCCACTCATGTCTCCCACCACCCCCACCCCCCTGCCACCATGGGCAGCCCCCACCAGGTCCCCACTCATGTCTCCCACCACCCCCACCCCCCAGCAGTGCAGGGTCAACCTCCACCAGGCCCCCACTCATGTCCCCCTGCACCCCCACCCCCCGGCAGTGCAGGGGCAGCCTCCACCAGGCCCCCACTCATGTCTCCCACCACCCCCACCCCCCTGCCACCATGGGCAGCCCCCACCAGGCCCCCACTCATGTCTCCCACCACCCCCACCCCCCAGCAGTGCAGGGTCAACCTCCACCAGGCCCCCACTCATGTTCCCCTGCACCCCCACACCCCAGCATCCAGGGTCACCCTCCACCAGGCCCCCACTCATGTCTCCCAACACCCCCACCCCCCGGCAGTGCAGGGGCAGCCTCCACCAGGCCCCCACTCATGTCTCCCACCACCCCCACCCCCCTGCCACCATGGGCAGCCCCCACCAGGCCCCCACTCATGTCTCCCACCACCCCCACCCCCCAGCAGTGCAGGGTCAACCTCCACCAGGCCCCCACTCATGTCCCCCACCACCCCCACCCCCCAGCAGTGCAGGGGCAGCCTCCACCAGGCCCCCACTCATGTCTCCCACCACCCCCACCCCCCAGCATCCAGGGGCACCCTCCACCAGGCCCCCACCCATGTCTCCCACCACCCCCAACCCCCAGCAGTGCAGGGGCAGCCTCCACCAGGCCCCCACCCATGTCTCCCACCACCCCAACCCCCAGCAGTGCAGGGGCAGCCTCCACCAGGCCCCCATCCATGTCTCCCACCACCCCCACCCCCCTGCCACCATGGGCAGCCCCCACTCATGTCTCCCACCACCCCCACCCCCCAGCAGTGCAGGGGCACCCTCCACCAGGCACCCACCCATGTCTCCCACCACCCCACCCCCCAGCAGTGCAGGGGCACCCTCCACCAGGCCCCCACCCATGTCTCCCACCACCCCCAACCCCCAGCAGTGCAGGGGCAGCCTCCACCAGGCCCCCACTCATGTCTCCCACCACCCCCACCCCCCTGCCACCATGGGCAGCCCCCACCAGGCCCCCACTCATGTCTCCCACCACCCCCACCCCCCAGCAGTGCAGGGTCAACCTCCACCAGGCCCCCACTCATGTCCCCCTGCACCCCCACCCCCCGGCAGTGCAGGGGCAGCCTCCACCAGGCCCCCACTCATGTCTCCCACCACCCCCACCCCCCTGCCACCATGGGCAGCCCCCACCAGGCCCCCACTCATGTCTCCCACCACCCCCACCCCCCAGCAGTGCAGGGTCAACCTCCACCAGGCCCCCACTCATGTCCCCCTGCACCCCCACACCCCAGCATCCAGGGTCACCCTCCACCAGGCCCCCACTCATGTCTCCCACCACCCCCACCCCCACCCCCCGGCAGTGCAGGGGCAGCCTCCACCAGGCCCCCACTCATGTCTCCCACCCCCCCCACCCCCCTGCCACCATGGGCAGCCCCCACCAGGCCCCCACTCATGTCTCCCACCACCCCCACCCCCCAGCAGTGCAGGGGCACCCTCCACCAGGCACCCACCCATGTCTCCCACCACCCCCACCCCCCAGCAGTGCAGGGGCACCCTCCACCAGGCCCCCACCCATGTCTCCCACCACCCCCAACCCCCAGCAGTGCAGGGGCAGCCTCCACCAGGCCCCCACTCATGTCTCCCACCACCCCCACCCCCCTGCCACCATGGGCAGCCCCCACCAGGCCCCCACTCATGTCTCCCACCACCCCCACCCCCCAGCAGTGCAGGGTCAACCTCCACCAGGCCCCCACTCATGTCCCCCTGCACCCCCACCCCCCGGCAGTGCAGGGGCAGCCTCCACCAGGCCCCCACTCATGTCTCCCACCACCCCCACCCCCCTGCCACCATGGGCAGCCCCCACCAGGCCCCCACTCATGTCTCCCACCACCCCCACCCCCCAGCAGTGCAGGGTCAACCTCCACCAGGCCCCCACTCATGTTCCCCTGCACCCCCACACCCCAGCATCCAGGGTCACCCTCCACCAGGCCCCCACTCATGTCTCCCAACACCCCCACCCCCCGGCAGTGCAGGGGCAGCCTCCACCAGGCCCCCACTCATGTCTCCCACCACCCCCACCCCCCTGCCACCATGGGCAGCCCCCACCAGGCCCCCACTCATGTCTCCCACCACCCCCACCCCCCAGCAGTGCAGGGTCAACCTCCACCAGGCCCCCACTCATGTCCCCCACCACCCCCACCCCCCAGCAGTGCAGGGGCAGCCTCCACCAGGCCCCCACTCATGTCTCCCACCACCCCCACCCCCCAGCATCCAGGGGCACCCTCCACCAGGCCCCCACCCATGTCTCCCACCACCCCCAACCCCCAGCAGTGCAGGGGCAGCCTCCACCAGGCCCCCACCCATGTCTCCCACCACCCCAACCCCCAGCAGTGCAGGGGCAGCCTCCACCAGGCCCCCATCCATGTCTCCCACCACCCCCACCCCCCAGCAGTGCAGGGGCACCCTCCACCAGGCGCCCACCCATGTCTCCCACCACCCCCACCCCCCAGCAGTGCAGGGGCACCTTCCACCAGGCCCCCACCCCTGTCTCCCACCACCCCCAACCCCCAGCAGTGCATGGGCAGCCTCCACCAGGCCCCCACTCATGTCTCCCACCACCCCCACCCCCCTGCCACCATGTGCAGCCCCCACCAGGTCCTCACAATCCCCAATCATGTGCGTAATGGTCAGCCTCCACAGCCAAAAAGCCCTACCAAGTAACCCAAATGGAAATGGAAATCACATGTTACACCCCCAATGTTCATGAAGCAAATGAACCCATGTCCGTCACACACATATTTTCCAATTGAATGGGAAAACACACAACATGACATGCATGAAACCAATGAGATGAAACCACACAGTGAACAATGGAAAAAAAAATGTATTGGAAAAAAATGCGAATGCTAAAGAAAGAAAACTAACTACAATGTAAATGTGAAAAAATAAGCTGCATGTCCGCATAAAAACACAAAACTAGAAAATCAAATCCAAAAATTTTTGTCCAAAGTGAAATGTAAAAACTCTCCATGCAACAAAGAACTATGTACAAAAATAACAAGGGTCCGTCATCACAACTGAACTAAGGAAACCTCCTAAAAAACCTACCTAAATATCAACTATATACAAAAAGTGGAGCAGTGTCCGTCGACTCCAAATCATAAGAAAAAACAAAGGAAACCTAAAACAAAAGAACTATATACAAAGGCGGCGGGCAAGTCCAGCGGCTCACTCCGTGGTGTTCCGGGCCAGGGCATCATCGAACTCCTGTTCGATGTCCCGGAGGCGGTCCAGTTCCATGGCCCCGAGGGTCCGCAGGGACGACGCCGTGTCCTCCTCCAACCCCCTGCGGATTGCCTCGAGGCACTCGGCCCGCCTCAGGGCCCTCCGCATGGAGTTCTCCGCCCTGACCATTGCGAGCCACGCCTCTTCCGCCCGCCGCCGCTCCGCACCTATGGCGTGGCCCAACCGCTGCCACACGGAAGACACTCTCTGTCCTGGGTCATCCTGCCCTCCGGCCGATGCCTGCCCCTCCGATGTCGAAGGCCCCGAGCCTTCATGGCTCCCACCATGTTGCTGCTGCTGCTCTGCCTCTGCCCGTGCACTGCCTCCTGCTGCCTGCACATCCTCCGCCGGCTGGGGTGCAGTTGTTGATGTGGCCACCCCTGCTGGACGTCCGACTCCCGACTGTGGCAGGGATGCCTCCTCCACCAGCCTGGCCGCACTGTCAGAGGCAGCTCCACAGGGCACCCAGGTGACTGATGGGTGGGAAGATGGCACAGAGGACGACTGGCGCGTAGGGGGTCCAGTTGAGGAGGGGGTCGGAACAAGCCCCATCAGACGGAGGAATCCGGTCTGGGTGACCCGTCCCAGCAGGCTGACGTGGTCAACGAGCCATTCGAGATGACGTGCAGTCTCTCCATGAAAAGACTGCAGGTCACCTCGCATGGCCCGTTGACGCAACGCCACACCAGCCAGGACAGGCTCAACCCGGACCTGGATAGCCACGTCCGCAGGCAGAGGAAGGCCAGTTGACGTCAGCTCATCCCCTGCCTGGAAACAGGTCTGGACGTAGGCATCCCTGCTGGTGCAAGATGATGCAGGGACAGGATCGGGGACAGGATTGCACACAGGCACCTCCGCGGCGGCCTGTGCTGCCTCCTGTCCCTGGTCCTGGACTGCACCACTAGCACCAGTGGGATCCCCACCTCCAGACCCCGTCTCTGGTGCTTGCACGGCCTCCTCCTCCACCAGACCCCCCACCAACCTGGATGACTCCGTGCCATCTTCCCCTGTTGGGCCCTGTGGGGTCCCAGCTGCCCCTTCTGCTGCCGAGGAGTCCAACTCCAACCTCCGCCTCTTGGACCTCCCCCCGGCAGCTGCGGCCTGGGACGCGGCACCGGACTCCTCACTCCCCGACGAGATGACAACACGGGAGGGGAGCCGGGCCTTGCGTCTCCGGCTGGCGGTCGGATCCCCGCCGCTGTGCTCCACAGCACCTTCTCCGCCCTCTTCATCAGTTGACGCTGCAGACAGGGAGAAACAAAACACAGGCATCAGGACACTGTACAATGGACACATACACACATGACAGTTGCACATGAGTGGCATTGGCAAACCTCAGACATGTCATCACAATCCCCAACACACATGTCATTGCAACTCGCACACATGAGCCATACCACAGCCATATCGCAACTGCCACTACCATCCATACACATACAACAGCATGAGCAGCCAAAGGTGACCCAGACATCACATGCAACACAGGAAGTGCACCACACATGTACACACACCACCACACTTGCATGCATGTGTACACCTCTGCCAAGTGTCGCACTGTTCAGACGGGCATCCATGTCACATCTGCCAATCAGGCTTACACATACTGCAGTCACATGCATCCATGTTGCATCACTGTTGCACCCTTGGCAAATACACACACATGCACATGTACACAGTGCTCATACATGCAGCCCAAAACAACATACATGCGTGACATCACGGACATGTCTACTTACATACACATACATACAAACATGTGTGCACGCACAACTGCATTTGCCATGCAAGCCTACACACACAAGCACCATCCATGTCTCACACATTACAGCCCTCGCATGTGTAAGCCCCACGGCCATGTACACCCCCACCCATACTCGACCCCATACAAACAGATGTGCAACCTGCACAATACCGAATAATCACCACACGCACTGCTCACAATCAGGATGCATGTACACTCACCGCTCGACTCCAGACGGGTCTGCTTCTCCAGGACCTGGACGTGGAGCGCTGGGGATATGCGTTCCAGGACCCCCATCTGTTCTTCCGACAAGTGGCCCCGGCGCCCCTTGGCATCCGCTGCCTTCAAGAGGCGCCGGGCCTTGTTCAGGGTCCTGGACCTGAAGTCCTCCCAGCGCTTCCTGACATGTTGTAAATCCCGGACTGCCACCCCCTCCGCGTTGATGGCAGTCACGATGTCAGTCCAGATCCGAGTCCGTTCTTCCTTGTCGGCGCGGGAACTTCCGAAGAGGGCATCATACTGCCCCAGGACTTGCTCCACCAGGACACCAACTTCGGTGGCACTGAAGCTGGTGCCCCTCTGCCTCTCTGGCCGGGGGTTGTCAGTGGTCACAGATGGTGTTTGCCCCGACATGACAACCCCAGAGGCAGGAGTGGGTGGGCAACTGGGTCCTGGGTCTGGGCTGTGGAGCGATGGAATTCCAGTCGGGAGTCTTCGGTTCCAGCAGGGGTGGTCACAGCAACAGCACCCCTGGCTGATGTGCAGGCAGCAAATGGCAGTGCACGTGGGCAGCAGGCAGTCAGGCAGCAGCAGATGGTAGGTGGGAGCGTGCTCGGGGCTCTGGGGGGCAGTAGTTCGGCCTTCTGGGCAGGAGCGTGGTCTTCCGTGTGCTTACGCATGGCCAGCTTGGTACGGAGTGATTTGGCACGTGAAAATCCTGCACGTCAGTGTGAAAATCGAGGAAAGGCCCTTAGCGCGTAAGCGCGTCAGCACGCATACGCGATTCTATTGGACCAAAGGCCCTCAGCGCGTAAGCGCGTCTGTGACGTGACCCGCACGGGTGTTTCCCACACAGCACGTGATGACAGAGCACACGTGGAAAGACTGCACGTCAGAGTCTCATCGCGTGTGATTGGTGGAAATGGCCCTACACGCAGAAGTGACAAAGCATGTAATTGGTGGAAATGGCCCTACACGCAGAAGTGACAAAGCGTGTAATTGGTGGAAATGGCCCTACACGCAGAAGTGACAAAGCGTGTAATTGGTGGAAATGTCCCTACACGCAGAAGTGACAAAGCGTGTAATTGGTGGAAATGGCCCTAGCGCGTACACGCCGCGTAAGTGACGCTGGACGTGTGGCCCTGTATAAAAGGTATGTGTAGAACACGTTTTCCTTGTACGTGCTTTTCGTGGAGAGCGAGTGGGTGAATTCTGTACTTCTTGTCGTTTCACACGCGATTTACTTCACGGCGTTTCAAGTTCGTATTCCCTGTTACCTCTGACAGCTTTTTCTCTTTTTTCGCTTTTACTGGTTTACCTGGGCCTTTTCCCTCAAACAGTGTTCCCTTCTACTGTTGTCCTGTCTCCTCAGACAGCGTACAAATCTTCTTTTGGCGGGGGTGTTGCCAACCAAACGTGCTCCTTTTACACGCTCGTTTACCAGGCAGACGGTGAGTCACGCACGTATCTAACATCTGTGCTTGCCCCGTGTGTAGCCTACCCCTTCAGAGGTCATTCTAGGCTGCGTGTGACACGCATACGTTCATTCTTGTGTTACTGGGTGCCACAGCGTAGTGCAGGTTTTTCTTTCTGCACACGTGGTCTAGGAGGGGTTGCGTGCACGTCATCTCCCTTTTTTGGGGCTCCTGTGCGTAGCGTGACCCGTCATCTTTCCCCAGGGGTTACAATCAGCCTTGCAAGAGCACTAGGGTACAATTACCATCTGGTACCCAACCCCTTTGACCCCCTATTGCCCAGGACAATCGTTTCCAGCCACTCCCATACGCACATTTACATCAGTGCCATGGCTGGGAGGCGAGGATTCCGTAAGGGTGGCAAAGGTGGAAGAGCCACAAGTGGTGGCCGTGGTGGATCCGGTAGGGGACGTGGTCGTTACTTGCAGGGTGAGCCTGTCCCCCCATGTGTGGAGGACCAGTCAAGGGCACCCATAATCCCCCGACCTCCCGTTGAGGCTGATGTGGCTGACACCATCCATGCTCAGCCCTTGTTGGACCAGCCCATTGTGGCACCAGATCTGGCTGACTCCATGGCTGACTTCCAGGTCAGCAGGCCTATGACACGTGCGCTGGTGCACGTTGATGTCACCATGCCACGTGCATCTGGGCCAGCAAGGTCATCTGCTGCACCAAGGAGGCAGGGCGGAGAGGCTGCAGGGGCAGCTGCGGCTCCATCCACCCCAGCCCTCACACACCCAGCCAGGACAGTGTCGGTCCTAGTCCATGCTGCTGACATTCCCCCTGACACCATCACACTAGAGCCAATGCCTGCACCAACTCCCATGCTGAGTGTGCAATCCCACACTCCTGATACAGAGTCCACCAGGGCTCCTGCCCCTAGTGTCCAGAGCGGCGCAGGACACTCAGGATCACCACCACCTTCCAAGCGGAAGAGGAAGAGTGCTCGTCCGGCACTGGCTGATGCCCCAGACACGGCTACACAGTCCGGGCCATCCAGGAAGCCCAGCTTCACGGATGACGAACTGAATGCACTTGTCGAGTATGTGTCCGGACATGACAACGAGATGGTCATTGTTGCAGGATCCAAGACCACACCTGCACAACGCCAGGCACACTGGCAGACCGTTGCGGACATCGTAAGTGCCCTTGGAATCGTGAGGCGCACAGCCAATGATTGCTATAAGCGCTGGAATGACCTAAAGCGCAGGGCAAAGAGTAAGCTGGCCTCAAGTCATGCCGCAACTCTAGTGACTGGAGGTGGGTCTCCAGTAGTAGACATGGAACTCACTCCACATGAGTCAGTCGCTGGGACCTACGTCACGGAGGAACAGATCCAAGGCGTGGGAGATCTGGCTGATTACGAGGCATTGTCCGGTGAGTGCACATGCATGTGTGTGTCATCCATGTGCATGGTGTGTGTGTGAGGGCTTCTGTTTGTGTGCCAGGTGAGAGTGTGTGCGCCTGAGTCGTATGGGTCAGCCATGTGCTTCATGCAATACTTCCTGCGCAGCTGCATTTGGCCATAGCAATATCCCTTCTGCCAACAGTAGACATCTAGCCCAACTGCACGCCAGTTGCCCTTGAAGTGTCACCTTGCCACAACATAGTTGCTTATTTTTCACTGTTCATTCAGTCAGTTTGTTTGCATTCCACCACTTTCACTAGGCATGTCGCTGTCCACTAGTCACATGTCTGACATGGCTATGGTAAAGTGGAGTGACTTTGTTACCTGGATATCATTTGTACACACATGTCCCTGTGCAATTGGACCATTTCAGACTGGCAGCTCCAGGTGAAAAATCTAACCTGTTAGAATTAGAAAAGCGATTACATGCGGGAACTGGACTGAATGAATAGGTGCTGCCCTCCTCTCCATCTTCACTCAATAGCAATGGTACATGCCATCTGTGTGATGGCATGTGTGTTTCACCTGGCAATCACAGGCCAATGTGTGATGCCACTGCCAGGCAGCATGCAGAAAATGTGTTCATCTTCCATCTTGGTGTCATCAGTGTGTGCCATTTGCCTGCACTTCATACGCAGTGAGGGTGCATGCATGGGAGGGTTTTAGTCATGTGGTACATGTGTCAATCAAGTACTGGTTCTCTTGCTTCTCAGCCCTCATTGTGTGCCATGGTGCTAATGCCTGTTTCCATTTCTTTGTTTTCATGTCTTTGCAGGGGAAGACGCACCTGATACTGCTGGGGTTGTGGAGATGGTGCAGACCCAGGAGGGGTCCGAGGGCCGACCAACCACCAGTGAGGGACGTGGTGTGGTGGTGGGGGAGAACCCACAAGTGCTGCAGGTCGTGCTCTCAAGGGGTGTCTCTGGCTGCACCTCCCCCGAGCTGTACTCAGGTGTTGATTCAGATGAGACCTACGTGCCGTCGCAGGTGAGTGTTCCAGGGAGGGATTCTGTTCTGTCTCACCCACCTGCACCAGGGTCAGAACCCTCCATGGGGATGTCAGTGTTGGCAGCTACGCCTTCGGTGGTTACGGATGCAGGGTCACACTCCGCGACATCTGATCCTGTTCCTGGGCCAGCAGATCAGAGGGGGAATGCAGTCCTGCAGCCTCAGGCAGTGCCGGCACAGCAAGGCGCAGTTCGCCTTGCCCCAGACAGGTGTGGTGCCCGCCGACGTGGTGGCCGTACGCCACCCGGCAATACCGCATGGGAGCAATCCATTTACGGTATGGCAACCCAACAGGCTGCATCATCCGAGATGATGGCTCAGGCCATGGATAGGGTGGCCACTTCCATTGTCCCCCCAGAAAGGCTGATGGAGCGACTAGAGCAGGCAACCGACTCCATCTGCCAGTCACACAGGGAGGACATGTTGGGGTCCAACAGGGACAGGCGGGCGGCACTGGCGACTCTGCAGGAGGCCATCTCCATTGAGTCCCAGGGCCACAGGGAAGCCCTGAGGCAGGAGCTCCTTCACCTCAGGACGACTCTTGTTGAGCTTGAGGCTTCAACACACCAAAGGACAGAACAGCAGCTGGAGCGTCTCACCCGTACGCTCTCAGCTGAGATGCAGGCAACGAGGGCGGAGGTCCGGGCATCCCGTGAGTTGTTGCATGGGGACCTCCGCACACTCATCCTCCAGAACCAGACCTACCACACCCGCATGCTTACAGCCATGGAGGAGCAGACTAGGGCCTTGCGTGGGCTGCCTCCCATAGTGCAACCACCTCCGGATGCAGCTGCACAGGGTGATAATAGCGACAGCAGTGATACTCCCACAATAGGGTAGCCGTGTGGGCCATGAGCCCATGGAGGTGTTTTATCTTCCCAGGATCCACGCAGGTGGGTTCTGGTGTGCATCCTGTCCTCGGACCTCCTGGGTGGCCTCCCCAACCCCCCCGGGCCCATCAATGGCCATTTTTGATTGTTTCTTATTTTTATTTTTATTTTTATTTCTTTTATTCCCAATTTTTTTGGGACGATTTGTTGGCTTCCGTGGTTCCTGTGGGCATACGCTGCATTGTGGCTGGGCACATGCAGGCTTGTAATGTATTTGGTTCAGATGCTTGGGTTTGAGTCACACACACCCCTCCTGCTTCCCGTTTCCATGGGCTTGCAAAGGGTGTGCCCAAGTGACAGTGAATTACACAGTGACGTTGGACTCCCATGAGCTGTGTGGGCAGTCTGTAGTAAATACTGTGTATACATTCCTAGTGCATATTGCTGTTGTGTTGTACACTGCATGTTGCATTGATGTGTAACTCTTCTTCTGTGTCTACCTCCCAATTTGCAGGTCCCTTCCTCATGTCTACACAAGGACCTCTAGTCTGGAGATGGGGTCCATGTTGGCAGCAGTGCACCTACAACTCTACATGGCGCCAACACTGCACAGTTGGTAGTGGTGGGAGTGCAGGCATTTCCAGGTGGTGAGACTACTAATATGTAACATTTGTGATGTCATGTTAATGGTAGTACGTGCTCAAGTATGTTGTTGGTCCGGCATTGCTGTGAGCATTTCAGGTGTTGCAGGTTTCTAATAGGGACACTGTACATAGTGAGACTAGTGTCATGTTGTGGGGATTACTTTGTTTACCTGCAATTAGCATGACATGGCACGGTGTGTCGTGTGGCGGTGCTGGGGTTGGGTTGGCTGACATGGCACTGTCCTCTTGTTGCATTTTGCAAGTGGGTATTCATTTTAGCTGCTTCAATGTGTAACTTCACAAAACTGCATTGGTGGTGTCTGTGTGGGTAGGGATGCACACATTGTGACACTTCCAGGTGAACAATCTCAGGCTGATATGGTATTCACGGTTCATTCTCCAGACATTCAGGATCAGTGTCAGGTTGAGTCATCATTGATTGTCAGATGGAATGTGCCAGGGCAGTGTGCACTCCACAGGGGTGTGATTTCTATGTGAAGTAATTAGCCACTAGCTGTGTACGGGCTGCCTCCCCCCGTGCCCTTTCCCCTCCCATGCGCAGCGGCTGTGCATGTGGTTGGGGATGTGGGGCCACCACCATGTCCACGGCCAGGCCCCGGCGTGTTGCAACGTTGTGCAGGACACATGCTGCCACTATGATCCTGCACACTACTGGGGGAGCGTATAACAGCTGCCCGCCAGAACGGTCAAGGGAGCGAAAGCGTGACTTTAGCACTCCGAATGTGCGCTCCACTATGCCCCTGGTTGTAATGTGGGCTGTGTTATATCTTACCTCGGGTGGCGTGGTGGGGTTCCGAATTGGTGTCATCATGTGGGGGCTGAGAGGGTAGGCACTGTCCCCTGTGGAGGTGGTGATTGGTATCATTGGTGGGGTTGTGACCTTGCTCAGTATCCAACATGCATGCATGTGCAGTGGCATACATACTCACCAAGCAGCCATGTATCGCCATGCCGCCCAGCTTCTAGGTCCCGGCTTAGGGTGGACATTCGGTAAATGAAGCTGTGGTGGGTGGAGCCGGGATAGTTGGCATATACTGAGGTGATGATTCCCTTGGCATTACATGCTACCTGCACGTTGATGGAATGCCAGTGCTTGCGGTTCCTATAGATGTGCTCAGATGCCCTGGGGGGACGTAGAGCCACATGGGTGCAGTCGATGGCACCTAGCACTTTGGGGAATTGTGCCACAGCGTAAAAATCCAGGGCAGCAGCATGCCTTTCTGCAGGTGTTCTGGGCAGGTATATGTGCCTGCGGACTGATGGGCGTGCAGTGATGATGTTCAAGACCTGGTGTAGGCAGCGTGACTGGGTGGCCTGTGACACCCCACCCACTATGGCACTTGTCCGCTGAAATGATCCATTGGCTAAGAAGTGCAGTACATTGAGGACCTTCTCCAGGGGGCTGAGTGCTTGGGAGCACAGGGTGGGTGATGTGAGGTCATCCTCCTACTCACTCACCAGGTCCAGTATAATGTGTGGTGGAAACCTGTACCTCCCATACACCTGGTCATCAGGCATCCCGAAAAGGCTGGTTCTGGGTGTGAATATTCTGGCCCTGACTATCCTCCTCCTCCTCCTTTGGTAGCCCACTGCCACTGCTGCTAGGAACGGTATGTTCATCCTGGCGTCTGAGCTTGTTATTGTTAAAGTGCGCAAATTTATGCTTTGCGCGTGTTCTAGGCGAGCGTGTGACCCGCGCACCCCTGGAATCCAGTTCCCAGTCCAATAGCATGTGGAAATTCACACGCACCATGGGATACAGGTTTGCTGACGTACTTGCGTGTTTAAGTGCCCGCGCACCCATGAAATACACGTACATAGGCCAATCGCGTGTACGCGCACTTTTGTCCAATTACACGCGATGACACTCTGACGTGCAGTATTTCCACGTGTGCTCCGTCATCACGTGCTGAGTGGGGAACACCCGTGCGGGTCACGTCACAGACGCGCTTACGCGCTGAGGGACTCTGGTCCAATAGAATCGCGTATGCGTGCTGACGCGCTTACGCGCTAAGGGCCTTTCCTCGGATTTCACGCTGACGTGCAGGATTTTCACGTGCCAAATCACTCTGTATCAAGCTGGCCACGCGAAAACACATGGAAGACCACGCTCCTGCCCAGAAGGCCGAGTTACTGCCCCCCAGTGCCCCGAGCAGCCTCCCACGTGCCATCTGCTGCTGCCTGCCTGCCTGCCTGCCTGCTGCCACCGTGCCCTGCCATTTGGTGCCTGCACATCAGCCATCTGCAGGGGTCCAGTTGCTGTGTCCACCCCTGCTGGAACTGAAGACTCCCGACTGGGATTACATCGCTCCACAGCCCAGCCCCAGGACCCAGTTGCCCACCCACACCTGCCTCTGGGGTTGCCATGTCGGGCACTTCCACATCTGGCACCAGTGGCAACCCCAGGCCAGAGGGGCAGAGGGGCACCAGCTTCACTGACAACCAAGTTGGTGTCCTGGTGGAGCATGTCCTGGGGCAGTATGATGCCCTCTTTCGATCGTCCCGCACCATTAAGGAAGGACGGGAGAGGATCTGGGCCGACTGTGTGGTTGCCATCAACGCGGAGGGGGTGGCAACCCGCAACGTCCTGAAGCTCAAGAAGCGCTGGGAGGACTTGAGGTCCAGGACCCTTGTGAAGGCCCGGCGCCTCGTGGAGGGGGGCCGGGGCCGCATGAGTTCCATCCAAATGAGGGTCCTGGAACGCGTACGCCCAGCGCTCCACGCCCAGATCCTTGAGAGGGAGGCCCGTCTGGAGTTGAGCGGTAAGTGTCCAAGCATTACTGTGTGAGACAGGGCATGTTGCGGTGTGCTGGTTCTATGATACTTGCCTGTATGTGTGCCATAGGCCATGTATGCATGTATGTGTGCAGGGACATCATGGTAATGCATGTGCGACCAGTGATGTGTGACCCACATGGTTGTTGCATGTGTTCAAATGCCGCATGGGGAGCCCTATGCAGATTTTGAACATGAGAGCATGCCAGTCTTTGTACCTGGACATGGGTGGGGGTGAGGGATGGGTGCTGATGCCAGGTACATATATGGTAGCCATGTCTGTGTGCCTGACCTGCGTGTCTGTGACTTGTGCATGCCATGGATGCATGACACATGTGTGTGACAATGCACAGATTCAGTGAAGCAGCCAAATTACCCTTGTATCCGCTGTGTTTGGTGTGTTTGGGGCCAGATGGATGTGACTGAGGTGAAGTGTGTGCATGTGATAGGCATGAGCCATGATGCATGTGAGTTACATATCATTGAATGTTTCAAGAGTCCATTGGACATGCATGGAAATGTCCATGGCATGCACCATGCCTGTTACTGTGTGTGTTTTGCCTGGACTGACCCATGTGTTGTGGAGGGACATGATGGAAGTGTACTTTGACAGTGGTGCTCATCTGCTATTGCTTCCTGTCTAGGGGACCATTGTACAGTGCCCTGATGCTTGTGTTCTTTGTCTCCCTCTACGCAGCGGCTAGTGAAGAAGAGGGCGGAGACGGCGCTGTGGAGCAAGGCGGCGGGGATGCCCCCACGGCTGCAGCGGAAGGGGTGGGTGAGCCCCCACAGGGGCCTGCTACGGTGGGAGATGGTGAGGAGCCATCCAGGTTGGTGGTTTGCACAGAGGAGGAGGAGGCCGCCACTGGGGCACACATGGGGCCTGGTGGGGGCATCCCTGCTGGTGCAAGTGGTGCAGTCCAGGGCCAGGGGCAGGAGGCAGCACAGGTCACCGTGGAGGGGCCTGTGCATGTCGCTGTCCCTGACCCTGTGAGTGCACCACCATGCACCAGCAGGGATGCCCCGTCCCAGGCCCGTCCGCAGGTAGAGGGGATGTCCATGTCACCTGACTCCCCTCCACCTGCGGACGTGGGAACCCCTGGCCGTGTGGAGAAGGTCCTGATTGGGGTCGCGATGCGCGCGGCTGTGATTCGTGATGCCGTGCGTGCTTCCCGGGAGGAGGACGCACGTCATCACGAAGTGCACCGTGCCGACGTGGCCCAATTGAGATCGGCCATGTTCGGGGGTTTCCTGCATGTGTTGTCCAATCTGGCGGCCCTCTCCTCCTCTGTGCAGGCTATACACCAGTCGTTCTCCTTGCCGTCTTCCGGCCCAGATGCCACCAGGGCCCCCTGTGGACCTGCCCCGACCAATGCAGCCAGCTCGGTGGGGATCCCATCCCTGCCACAGTTGGGAGTCGGAGGTCCAGCAGGGGTGGACAACACAGCAACTGGACCCCAGCAGATGGAAGATGTGACAGCATCATCGGGCAGGGCACGTGCACAACGGCGTCGGTGGTTTCCATCAGCCTGGATGCCGTCGTGCTGGCAGAGGCAGTGGCGTCGGAGGCAGCAGCAGGATCGACGTGGGAGGCATCATGGCTCGGGGCCTTCAAGATCAGAGGGGCAGGCATCGGCCGGAGGGCAGGGCAACCCTGGGATGGTGGTGTCTTCCGTGTGGGAGCAGTTGGTCCAGCGGATAGGTGCGGAGCGGCAGCGGGCGGAAGAGGAGCGGCTCACCATGGTCAGGGCGGAGTTCTCCATGCGTCGGGCGTTGAGGCGGGCTGAGTGCCTCGAGGAAGCTCGCAGGGAGTTTGAGCTGGACATGGGGTTATCCCTGCGAGACCTCGGGGCCAGGACAGAGTCCCGCCTCCAGGACATCGACATGGAGTTCGATGATGCCCTGGCCAGCAACATCACCGAGTGAGCCGCAGGACTTGCCCGCTGCCTTTGTATATAGTTATTTAGTTAGTTAGTGTTAGGTTTTCTTTATTAATTTTTGTATTTTTGGACCGCTCGGACAATGGCCACTTTTTTGTATATATTATTTTCATTAGGTAGTAGTAGGTTTCATTTATGGTGTTGGGCTCATGGACCCTGGAATTTTCGTGTATATAGTTTGCTTTTTGAAGAAACATTTTTTTTATTAATTATTGTGTTCACCATGAGGAAATGGTTTTTCATTATTTTACTTCCACATGATTTTGCTTTGGACAACATTTGTTTTTGGATTACTTTGTTTTTTTTATTTTTACATTTGTTCTCGGACATGGACCATTTATTTTGTTATCCCCATTGTTGTATGTTTGATTTTTTTACTTATTTTTCATCTTTAATACATGTTTTTTTAACTTTCACTTGTGGTATTTTCTCATTGGTTTCATACATGTCATGATATGGGTTTTGACATTCACTTGCACCCATTGTGTATGTGTGTGTGACGGACATGTGTTCATTTACAGACTTGCCATTGGGGTTGTATCATGTAATTGCATTCACTATGTGGGTGGATGCAATCCTTGCCTGGGTGTTTGTGCTGGGTATGCTGGCCATTACTGCCATGATTGAGTATCGTCAGGACCTGGGGGCAGGGGGACATGTGTGGGTGCCTGGTGGAGGATGCCCCTGCACTGCTGGGGGGTGGGGGTGGTGGGTGACATGAGTGGGGGCCTGGTGGAGGGTGACCCTGGTGGCTGGGGTGTGGGGGTGGTGGGAGACATGAGTGGGGGCCTGGTGGAGGGTGCCCCTGCACTGCTGGGGTGTGGGGGGTGGTGGGAGACATGAGTGGGGGCCTGGTGGAGGGTGCCCCTGCACTGCTGGGGTGTGGGGGTGGTGGGAGACATGAGTGGGGGCCTGGTGGAGGGTGACCCTGGTGGCTGGGGGGTGGGGGTGGTGGGTGACATGAGTGGGGGCCTGGTGGAGGCTGCCCCTGCACTGCTGGGGTGTGGGGGTGGTGGGAGACATGAGTGGGGGCCTGGTGGAGGCTGCCCCTGCACTGCTGGGGTGTGGGGGTGGTGGGAGACATGAGTGGGGGCCTGGTGGATGGTGCCCCTGCACTGCTGGGGTGTGGGGGGTGGTGGGAGACATGAGTGGGGGCCTGGTGGAGGGTGCCCCTGCACTGCTGAGGTGTGGGGGTGGTGGGAGACATGAGTGGGGGCCTGGTGGAGGGTGACCCTGGTGGCTGGGGGGTGGGGGTGGTGGGTGACATGAGTGGGGGCCTGGTGGAGGGTGACCCTGGTGGCTGGGGGGTGGGGGTGGTGGGTGACATGAGTGGGGGCCTGGTGGAGGCTGCCCCTGCACTGCTGGGGTGTGGGGGTGGTGGGAGACATGAGTGGGGGCCTGGTGGAGGGTTCCCCTGCACTGCTGGGGTGTGGGGGTGGTGTGAGACATGAGTGGGGGCCTGGTGGAGGGTGCCCCTGCACTGCTGGGGTGTGGGGGTGGTGTGAGACATGAGTGGGGGCCTGGTGGAGGGTGCCCCTGCACTGCTGGGGTGTGGGGGTGGTGGGAGACATGAGTGGGGGCCTGGTGGAGGGTGACCCTGGTGGCTGGGGGGTGGGGGTGGTGGGTGACATGAGTGGGGGCCTGGTGGAGGGTGACCCTGGTGGCTGGGGGGTGGGGGTGGTGGGTGACATGAGTGGGGGCCTGGTGGAGGGTGACCCTGGTGGCTGGGGGGTGGGGGTGGTGGGTGACATGAGTGGGGGCCTGGTGGAGGCTGCCCCTGCACTGCTGGGGTGTGGGGGTGGTGGGAGACATGAGTGGGGGCCTGGTGGAGGGTGCCCCTGCACTGCTGGGGTGTGGGGGTGGTGGGAGACATGAGTGGGGGCCTGGTGGAGGGTGACCCTGGTGGCTGGGGGGTGGGGGTGGTGGGTGACATGAGTGGGGGCCTGGTGGAGGGTGACCCTGGTGGCTGGGGGGTGGGCGTGGTGGGAGACATGGGTGGGGGCCTGGTGGAGGGTGACCCTGGTGGCTGGGGGGTGGGGGTGGTGGGCGACATGAGTTGGACATGGGTGGGGGCCTGCTGGCAGGTGCCCCACAGTGCTGGGGGGTGGGGGTGCAAGGGGACATGAGTTGGTGTTCATTAGTTCAAGGAATCCAAAGGAAACAATTCAAAAATAAAGGTATCAAGGATTTTATTAAACCTGATACTAATTTAATATATCAAACAAATCATGATTAAATCTGCACTTGTAATAACAATTTACATAGCAGGAAACAACTTTTATTAAAAAAGACACATCTATATAATAAAAATCATCTTATTCAATCATCCAAGCATACAACCTCATCCATCCATTTAGACAAACCATTCATACTAAACACCAATCAATATACGACATAAAATCTATAAGAAAATTCATCATAATTAATTTATCTGAAAGATTTATAGAAAGAACATGAAATCAATTTGACGGGCCACAGCAGATGACATCAGTGGCCTAGGCAATTAAGATGGGTCCCAGAGTTTTCTGACCACGACCTCATCTTAGTCCAAACTCGACCGGTTTCGACGTATATACTTTAGTGTAGTGACGTCTTCATCAGGAGTAACAAAAATATATTCTAACATCAAGAAAGAAAGAAAATCACAGATAATACATATCAATGTGTGAAGCCCTTGTACTTGGACAAAAAACATATAACATCCATAATAAAAATATCTATAGCGGAACAATAGGTAATAATATACAAGAGCCTGCTACCAACCCGGGAAAAAGTTCCAGGATGGACCTGAGGTGTCTGGCAGAAAGTAGTGCTACCCTCTTGTATTGGTGTCTCCGAGAGGCAGATAAGAGCCAGGCCATAGACAGAATCAATGCTACAGATATACAAATGTACACATAAATATCACAAGGTCAGTATGTCGATCCTCCACTACAGCGGCCCACGGACAGGACACGAGAGTCACATACTTAAGATAAAACTAAAGAATATTAACTAACCTTCATTCATGCAATGGAAGGCTGTGCGTCCCTTCCTTAAATTGTACGCTGTGTTCACTTATATTAAACAATAGCTTCTCCGTAGAGGTTCCTGCAGATAGCGAAGTGTGTGGACGCCAACGTTCTTCTCGAGAAGAGACCGATTGTTCTTACAATTATATTATTGGAAATATTGAGCAATTTTCAAATGCAACAACCCCCCCCCCCCCTACCTTTTTGAAATTCTCTAAATAGCAAGCTTTTCAGTAAGCCGTATTTGTTTAGTCACAATTGTGGTATTAATTCATCAATTTATTTTCAATTGGAAGTAATTCACTTTGGGTGTAGCCAATAATATAATTGTAAGAACAATCGGTCTCTCACATACTCAAACTCTTGTGTTGTGTTTAGGCCCATATAACATCAGGTGCAGCCAACCCTGGATTCGGGGAGTCACCTCCAAATTTATGACCGCTGGTTGAACGAGCGTTTGGACATTCTCGAGAAGAACGTTGGCGTCCACACACTTCGCTATCTGCAGGAACCTCTACGGAGAAGCTATTGTTTAATATAAGTGAACACAGCGTACAATTTAAGGAAGAGACGCACAGCCTTCCATTGCATGAATGAAGGTTAGTGAATATTCTTTAGTTTTATCTTAAGTATGTGACTCTCGTGTCCTGTCCGTGGGCCGCTGTAGTGGAGGATCGACATACTGACCTTGTGATATTTATGTGTACATTTGTATATCTGTAGCATTGATTCTGTCTATGGCCTGGCTCTTATCTGCCTCTCGGAGACACCAATACAAGAGGGTAGCACTACTTTCTGCCAGACACCTCAGGTCCATCCTGGAACTTTTTCCCGGGTTGGTAGCAGGCTCTTGTATATTATTACCTATTGTTCCGCTATAGATATTTTTATTATGGATGTTATATGTTTTTTGTCCAAGTACAAGGGCTTCACACATTGATATGTATTATCTGTGATTTTCTTTCTTTCTTGATGTTAGAATATATTTTTGTTACTCCTGATGAAGACGTCACTACACTAAAGTATATACGTCGAAACCGGTCGAGTTTGGACTAAGATGAGGTCGTGGTCAGAAAACTCTGGGACCCATCTTAATTGCCTAGGCCACTGATGTCATCTGCTGTGGCCCGTCAAATTGATTTCATGTTCTTTCTATAAATCTTTCAGATAAATTAATTATGATGAATTTTCTTATAGATTTTATGTCGTATATTGATTGGTGTTTAGTATGAATGGTTTGTCTAAATGGATGGATGAGGTTGTATGCTTGGATGATTGAATAAGATGATTTTTATTATATAGATGTGTCTTTTTTAATAAAAGTTGTTTCCTGCTATGTAAATTGTTATTACAAGTGCAGATTTAATCATGATTTGTTTGATATATTAAATTAGTATCAGGTTTAATAAAATCCTTGATACCTTTATTTTTGAATTGTTTCCTTTGGATGTCTTTCCGCTATCTATATCTTAATTAATACTCCAATCCAAAGCGTGGGGTTTCCTGTGTCTTTCAGAGAATACATTAGTTCAAGGAGACATGTGCCTTTGCTGGGGGGTATGCCCATGTTGGGTGGGCTGCCTGCGGGACATGACCAGGGATGCAGGGTAGTCCCCTGTGGTGTGGGCTGCCTGCAGGGGCCGTGGAGGGTGTACAGGGTACACCTGGGAGGACCCACACTGCCAAATCACATGTGGGACTCCCCGGCACCCCTGAAATACACGTACCGTGCAGAAATCGCGTGTAAAACTTCCCGCGCACCCCTGAAATACACGCGCACAGGCTATTCGCGTGTGGAACTTCCCGCGCACCCCTGAAATACAGGCGCACAGGCTATTCGCGTGTGGAACTTCCCGCGCACCCCTGAAATACACGCGCCCAGGCTATTCGCGTGTGGAACTTCCTGCGCACCCCTGAAATACACGCGCCCAGGCTATTCGCGTGTAAAACTTCCCGTGCACCCCTGAAATACACGCGCCCAGGCTATTCGCGTGTGGAACTTCCCGCGCACCCCTGAAATACACGCGCCCAGGCTATTCGCGTGTGGAACTTCCCGCGCACCCCTGAAATACACGCGCCCAGGCTATTCGCGTGTGGAACTTCTCACGCACCCCTGGAATACACGTAGCCCGCTCCCCCAGGCCCGATCGCGTGAGGAACTTCACGCGAACCCCTGTAATACACGTAGCCCGCTCCCCCAGGCCCGATCGCGTGTGAAACTTCACGCGAACCCCTGTAATACACGTAGCACGCTCCCCCAGGCCCGATCCCGTGAGAAACTTCACGCGAACCCCTGAAATACACATAGCACGCTCCCCCAGGCCCGATCGCGTGAGAAACTTCACGCGAACCCCTGAAATACACGTAGCCCGCTCCCCCAGGCCCGATCGCGTGAATGACTTCACACGAACCCCTGTAATACACGTAGCCCGCTCCCCCAGGCCCGATCGCGTGAGAAACTTCACGCGAACCCCTGAAATACACATAGCCCGCTCCCCCAGGCCCGATCGCGTGAATGACTTCACGCGAACCCATGTGATGCACGTACCCTGCTGAAATCGCGTGTGAGACTTCCCGCGCACCCCGGTATACACGCACACGTATTTTTTGTCAGCGGGTGTCCGTGTTTGTGGGTACCCCTTTGCACGTCATTTTTCCTGGAGGGCCACAGTATGGGACATTCATCATGGCAGTATATAGGTGCTATTTGTTGGCGCACCTTTTGGCACACATTTCTTACAGCGGCAGAGACGCTACCGCCTGCTTTCTTGTGGCGGTCGTGTTTGTGCCTGTGCGCTGGTTTGAGCGTGCGCTTTTTTCCCCTATTCTATTCCATGAATACGTGTTGTAGGCGAGCGTGTGGGCGTTCCGCGCACTTGTGCCCTGTACTTCCCCCGTGACGCCCACGTTTTGGCAAGTTGTTCCCCATTCCGAGTGTTACGCCCGTGTTCCGCCTACTTTTGTTGCGTGCGCCGCGCTATGTGCGAATTTCGCTGTGGCCTGTGCGATTTTCGCTGTGACCTGGTGCACGCTGTTAGATGGCCTGTGCGCCAACGTGCGCCGCGCACTTTTTTATCGCACATCCGCTGGTTTTCTCGCGCACGGCCTTCCATGAATCGACGTGCGCTGCTTTTCGTGCGATTTTCGCACTTGCACTGCGATTTTCGCTATTCCACTGCGATTCGCACGTTTTTGCCCACTTGCGCCGCGCTAATTATTCCATGAATCGGCCTGTTAGTCGGTTGTCACAGCCAGTTGTTGCGGATTTATTATTACCTTTCTCATGCGACTTACTGCACCAGGTGGCTTGGCTGTCACCCTCTGGTTTTTTTCCATCAGACCTCTCCAGGCTGCCCATTGGCCCACCCATGAAGGCCCTTGCTCATGTGGATTTCGACGTGAACAAGTACCAGGATCTTTATAGTGCCCTATCTTGAGGTTATAGTGTGTCACAAAATAAGAATTCCAGGCCCAGCAGGAATGTCCACGTGTAGCCTATGTGTTCCTCCTGCAATTTTGGCATCACCTTCATGAAGGCAGCCCTTCCCACTAAATCCTGGACGGCTTTTTTAGGTCACTGTGCCCTGCTTGCTGGCTGCCTGGAGAATCCACCTCTTGGCTTTGCAGTGGTGGAGCTTTAGTATAAGATTGCTTGGTCTGGCATCACTGGCCAGAGGTTTGGTGTTGCCCTAAATGCCCTGTCAATTTTTATCACCCTTGGGTCATCTCCCAGCAAAATGTGCTCCCTTACATATTCAGTGCCATCATGCTGTTCAGTTTCTTCTGTGACGTCCTACTTGGTAAGGGCTTTCCATCTGGCTCTCTATTCAAGATCCTGATAAATGTCAATGCCAGTTCACGGGTAGAATTGTACAGCATCAAAGAGGCTTCAATAGTATATTCTGACCACAGCCAAGGGACACCACAGTCGATTCTGATTACAAGACCATTTCTCCCTGAGCAGATAATGAATGTCTACCATCCTAGTGACAATTTCAGACTTTAGGTTTTTGGATCTCATGTTTGAGTCACCTTCAATTGTAGTGTGCAATTTACACAGTGAAAACCTTTTTGAGTGCCATGTTTCTGAGTTTGCCGCTGACGCTGGCAATCTCTTCCAGCCATTTACTTTAATAGATTGATATGGCAAGGCTGTGCGGTGTGCTTCTCTTATTTTATGGAGCATTCTGGGAGTTCTGGGGGAACCGCCAAACAGCCCAGGGTTCAACAATGGAGAGAGTCACCTCTGCAATATGCAGTGGGCAGACCCTCCACATGCCAGGGCTAATGCGTGATATCATTACTCAAATTCTCACTGCTCATGCCACCCTCACATAGTTTGGTGCCCTCCAGATTTTAGCATCGCAGACTTCTTTTTACCCTGAAATAGTGCGTGGCAAGTCCACACCAGTAAGGGTAGATCCTCCCGATGTGAGGGTATACACTTGCCGGAGACACTCAAGCGTAAATGATCACGGCTCCCACAGTGATGTCTCTGCACCTTCTTGAATGGCCTCCATAATGACTACAAAGCACTGTACTATGCGTTCACACTGTACCATTCAATTTACATCCACTCCTTAGACTAACCACTGTGCTCAATCGTGACACACACGCACAAACAGACACTGCAGAACCACTTCTGCTCCGAAGCCAATACCTCAACTGCTTCCAGAATCCCATCCACAAGCTGTCACTCCCTACTTCCTCCTGCTGGTCTCTTTGTCACCCTCAATCTCCACCTCTGACCTCACACTTCCAGCTTCCTGTCCCCTGCTTAAATTCCTCTGCCCCTGTGAGAAATGGCCACCTCTCCCTGGCCAATCTGGCCCTGTTTCCCCCAATTGGGGCATGATCATGCGAGGGAAAGTCTTGAAAAGGGGGCACAACGGCGTAGATTCCAATTAGCTGAAAACCTTCCTGTGCGGAAAACCGGTAAATGCAAAAGTAGGGAAGTGCCCCTTTATAAAATGGTCTTGGCCCGGGGTTTCAGAGATAAATTGAAAACAATAATTGAGGAATCATTTGAAAAGAACAACATTCCAGAAATATTCTGGAACTTTCTCTGGGATGCAGCAAATAGTCTTTAGAGGGCTACACTTTCAATTATCGGAAGCAATGCATAATGTTTCAGAAGGCAAAAGGGTGGAACCTCAAAACATGGTAGACGACCTTCAGAAACAACATAGAGGAAAGGGCACCGCCAGAGTATACAGACAGCTCTGTGCAGCAAGGAGGAACTAGCCATGCTTTTATCCCAAAAAGCAGAAGGCCGCCGCCAGCAAGTTCGCCACTCTACAAAGAGAGCGGAAACATGATAACCCGCATCCCTAATGCTCACTTCCTAGAGCAACGCTTCGAGTCAATTACTTTGCCAAGCTTGACAGACAAGCAAGGGAGCTGAGGAGCAATCACAACAGATGAAATTAAGGAGCTCTTGCAAGCTTTGCCAATAGTAAAGCACTGGGACCAGATAACTGTGGCTCTGCATTCTATAAAACGTTCAAGAGCAAGCTTACCATAACTGTGGCGTGTAATTAGCTTGCAACACCTGGCAAATCCACTCCAACAATGACAAAATCTTCTCCAACACTTATCCTTGAGGTGGGGAGAAATCATGAGTCTTTCTTCTCTTACAGACCCATCGCCTTGCTCAACAGTATTGCAACAGTGATGTTAAGATTTTGAGATTTCTGACTTGGAGGCCTGATGCCATACTTGCCTCACCTAGGTGACTGATGCGGGTCAGACCAGATTTATTCAATGCAGACCTATTTATTTAATTCTTTACATTTGTATAGCGCAAACACAGACCCTGGGCATCGAGGCGCGGTTACTTGTGGGGTACTTAGTTACAGGCTAGGTACAGCTGGGAAATGTATTTACATGTTGTACATTGATACATTAGGATACATTGTCAATTTATAAATACATTTTGAAGCTTGTCAAGCGATGCAGGTGCACATACTAGCAATAACATTAGCAGGGCAGTGAATGCCATACAAAGAGCTTCTCTACCACCCTTTGTTGTGATGCTGAAAAAACTTTCAATTGAATAGATTGGGCCTTTCTCCACTGAGTGCTGTCAAAATGTGGTTATCACGAGGGATTCAAGTTGGTGCCAAAGATGGGGTAGTCGGTGCACTCGGAGCTCAACCCACTGTAGCGAGAAGAAATGTGGAACTCCATGTAAATAAACTCCCCTCCGACAGATGAGGGGATGCATCAAACTCCATAGAAGAGAGTGCCAGTATGGAGGCCGACACCGCCCAGGGAACGTACATCCGAGAAGGTGCGACACGAGCAGTGACTACGGAAGAAGCACAGGTGGTGACACAGTGAGAAGCGGCTGCCCGGCAGGCCCCCTGCCCCCCCACATGGTCATCGTAACCCAGAGCAAGGGCCCAGCAGGAGGCCAGCAAGGCTGGATGCCCCCGCTCTATATAATAGGACAGGCTGTGTGGCCTTTTCACAGGGTGGCACTGTGACGCTGTGGCTACAGCAGGAAGGTGAAGGTTGCCGAGGGTCACTTAGATCCAAGCAGTGAGAGGAATGGCTTCAGAGAGGAAGGAGGTGGAGGAGGGTTGGTGGGTGACCAGGAGGACGTGAAAGCCCATTTTAGGCCATTGGGGGGAAATAAAGAGAAGACAAGTCTGTGGAGGACATACTGGCCTCTCCTATGCTGCGGCAGTGACTTCGTCTTTGCTGTCTAGCGATGCCTTTCATAACTTCAGAGCCTTTGCTTCTGCGGTTTTGTGGCGGTAAAAAACCGGGGCTACAGGTGAAGGGCGCAAGCCCCCATTTGAGTCACAGGACTCACAACATAGGTATACGACATCCAGGAGTTTTATTTAGTCCGGATGCTGAAGAGTCAATCCAAAGGTGGTGACCCCCTAAAGGCTCAGGGAACGTGTTGCAAGCAGGGACATTGCAGCACTGCTGGAGGGATCGGGACGGAAGGGGAGAACAACAGAAAAGCAGCATGGCTGCAGCAGGAGAACAGGGACACCCATCTAAAGGAGTCACCAAACGCGACCTCCAGCAGTATTTGAATTATTTTCAGGACACATTCATTGCTTCCTTTCAAGCGCAGTTTCACTCCCTCAAAACTGACCTCACTCGATCTATAGCGGAAATTATGGGAAGGTGGCCCAGCTGAGGGAAAGAACAGACAAAGCCAAGAAAGCTCTACAAGATTTTACTGGGGAAGAGCACAGCAACAGCAAACTTCTGGAACATCTAAAAAGGATATCTCAAAATTTAGAAATTGAAGCTGAAGGCCTGGAGAAACGTTTCCGACATTCGAACATTCGTGTCAGGATCCTCTAGGAAAATGTGGCTGACAATGGCCTCAAGACCTGCATACAAGGGTTATTCAGTGACGTTTTAGGGAACATCTCTCCAGAAGCCATTTTGCTAGGCCCAAGGAGAAGAGGAGCCGGCACAGCCCCCAAATATGCCCTAGCTGCTGCGTTGTCTTACCCGCAGAAAGGAAACATTCTAACAAAGGCTAGAAGGAAGGTTGCCATACATGTAAATGGGGTGGAGGTCCTGGAGCATCAGGAACTCTGTCTAACCACTGTGAAGAATCCTGCGGATCCCTCACTGAAACCCTGCCTAGAGTCTCCTCGCAGGTGAGCATGGGAAGGCAGACGCTTCCTGATCCTAACCCTATGGGTGGTATCAGAGGGAGGATCAGATGGGTGGAGACAGGGTGAGGGTGGTGAGGAGATTCCGTGGGACAAGACACTAATTTTCCTCTGACCGGAGATGCTTGCCACTATGTCAGAAGAGGTTAGGGCTTATTGTCATTTTAATGTATCCTAACCGCCTATTGAATCTAAGGTGGTAAACCCTAAAGTTTTAACACCAAAGCATACTATACCAAAAGATAACATCTTTTTAGTCCTTTGGTCCCTAAAATCAAATGCTCTCCTCAATACCAAAGATACACTACAACGAATGGCGGGAAGGTTGTCTTCTCTAAATCATCTTCCTCCAACACAGTTAAAACTTACAACCTCTCTGGTACAATTACTAAGGAAATTCAATCTACCCTTATATCTACTAAAGAAGTAGAAAAACCTGACTTTGATAAAGTAAACTATATGTCCCAGAATCCTTTAGGGACTGAGACAAAGAAGAGGGCTGAAGACGTATGTAGATGTAGTGGTCAGGAAAATTAAGCCTAATAGCCTTTGCACAGGTCAGGCTCCCACCTGAAGCCAGTTGCCAAACCTGTGAAGCATAAAAAATGCAGCAGGAGACAGTGGTCGAAGTATAAGAAAAGAAGTAGTGGAACTATGTTGCCTGCTGGCCTGTACCCGCTCCCCACAAACCCCATCGCTGGGCCCCCTCCCACACACAATACAAACCCCCAAACACATTTGCCTGCTGTTTAAGGGAATGTTCAGTGCAGTGCACTGAAAGTGAACGTTGCAACTTCTTCCTACACTGGTATTTTAAAATGAAAATGTTCCGGAACGGTTTCTTTTTAAAACAAAAGTATAGGAGCTGTAAAACTTAATTTAAAAAAGTAGAGGAGCACCGCTCCCACCCGCTCCCGCTCACTTCGACCACTGGCAGGAGAGGGGAAGATGAAGGAGCTGGAACAGGAGTTGGAAGGCTAGCAGCAGGAGCAGAAGTAGCAGAGCACGAAGCTGGCATTTACAAGGAAGTGTGATCACAAAACGGACACAGGAGCAGATATCCCTGCAAGTTCTGAGAGGGTCCTGTAGTATCAAACCCTGCATTGCTGTGGCTGCCCTGAGGAAGACGTGTTGAGAGTGGAGCTTTCCCCATGTGCACCGAGTAGCTTTGATTCCAGAGCTGTGGCCGTGCTGAAGCCGGAGGCCTGTAGTAGAAGGCAAGCAGAGAAACGAAGGAGTGAAGGAGACTCCCAATTAACGTGGCCAGACACCAGACACCTGTGCTGCAGAAGGGTGTCGGTCCAAGAGAGCCTGAAGTAGTAGTTGTAGTTGAAGAAGTCAGGAAAGTGAAGCAACCCGCAACCACAGTGTTCGTGGAGCCGGCGAGTGAAGTTGGCATTCAGGTTCACTTTACAAGCTTTGCAGTTAACTGTTACCAACTCAGAAGTAACTTGCCTAGGGTCTACAGCGAGTATAAACTGTTCTTCATTGTGGAAGCTCTTCGTAATAATAGAAATGTATCACAAGCACTATTCGGGAGAGCAATATTGTTCGCTCAAGAAGAAAAGCCAGTTAATTTCATTGTCGGACAATACACTGTTGCCGGAGTGGTGACGTGTCTCATAAAAAGGGGAACAATGCTATAGCCACTCCGAAAACCTTAATTTTACTTCCACAAGAGTAATCAGCATCAACAGAAGGTCACGTGTGACCAATTGTATTCCCATACAGGAGTCTGAAGCCATCTCTGTGATATTGAATAAGAAATACAGTCACTGGTATCTCTTTAAAGCTAAAGTTCTAGCTGAAAGAGTGATTGCGTGCACCTGAATTTTGTTTTTCTTTGAAGACTGAACCTTGTAGTAGTTGAAACATTTATTCTTGAAGTCTTGAAGTTGTTGCATTGACTAAAAGAGCAAACAATACCCAAACCAAGAGGCAAATCCTTTTATAGTGAAAGCAGCCCACTAAGAGCTAACCATCAGGTTTATGAGGTTGTTAAAGTTCCAGTGTCCTCTGATACAAGTGTGGCATCATTACCTGAAGCTTTAAGAGTGGCAATACAGCTTAAGGGTAATTACTGCAACCAAGAATGTATGAACAAAGCTGGAAGGGTGCTGGGTGCTTTTAAAGAGAAACAGATGTACCTAAGTGGCACTAAGGCAGACATAAGAGGCAAAGACGCTGCCCTTTTCTTGAAGTATAGGAAAGAAGAGTGCCTTGCCTAACTATAGAGGCTGAAGAGCCTTGTCATTATATGCCTAATAATTCTGAAGTAGCTAAATGTAGAAGGAGAAGCAGAAGTACCTGAACTATGGTGGTGTATAAACTGTCTGTGGATGTCACATTGAAGTTGGTTGAAGTACTAGTACACTGTGGAACAAAGGAGACTGTTGCCATGGTAACAGTAGTAGAAGGGTGGTTACCAAGAGGAAGGCAACAACCCAAGAACAAGCATCCTGACAATTATACCACATGTACTGCAGAGGTCTTAATGAATTGTCAAGTTGTCGAAGAAGAGGTTGGTAATCTAATCTTTGAACTGTGGCTATGAATCCTGGAAAAAAGAGCGTCCAGGATTACCATTGGTGCTATTTTCTTAGCCAGCCTTGGAAGGGGATATTTTCAACTGAAAGCTGAAGAATTGTTAGCAGTGGATTTTTGTTTGATAAACTTTTGTATTGACTTGGAACTCATAAGAACTGTTTCAAGACTTTTCTTTTGAACATTTGGAGAACTGACTTTGAAATATCCTGGGAAAGGGATCTACCCAAAACAGGTGAAGGTCAGCCAAATTATTGGTTAAATACTGTTTATTCCTTTATGTTGTTTATGATTTCCTTTGAATGTTTGGGTCAGTTTGTTTATGTAAGGAGTTATTCCCTTAGCCTTTAGCCCTTAGCCTTTAGACCAGGTAGGGAATTCCCTGATACAGTAGGATTAGTGAGGATTTATTTGTCCATTTGTTTCTTAATAAAATGTCTATTCTTGAGAAAAACACAAGCAGTTGTCCGCCTCGCATTACTGACCCCTCATCACCCTTCAGAACCACACTGAGAATGGCAGGTGACGAGGGAGCTTGTGAAAAGGAAGATCAAATATTGCTGGACCTTTCCATTTGGCCTTATTTTTACATGCGAGGGCTCGCAACCTGTGGTCGAAGTGGCCGGGAGTGGTTGGGAGCAGTGCTCCTCTACTTAAAAAAAAAAAAAGGTTTCCTTTTCCTATACTTTTTATTTTAAAAAGAAACCATTCTGGAATGGTCTAGTTTTAAAGTAAAAGTGTAGGAAGAAGTTGAAACGTGCACTTCAGTACACTGCGCTGATCATACCCTAAACAGCAAGGGTGTATGTTTGGGGGTTTGGATTGCACGTGGGAGGGGGTGTGGTGATGGGGTTTGTGGGGAGCAGGGGCAGGCCAGCATGGAACATAGTTCCACTACTTCTTTTTTCACACTTCGATCACTGCTCGCAATGACGCATCACCACCCTACAAGAGGGCAAACAATGGAACAATTGCAGTTGGTAGAGATGAGCAGGAATGAGAATCCCTGAGTGGCCTTATTCGAAGGAGGGGCCAGTGGGAATGGATGTCTCTAACTAAGAACCCAAGGAAGAAGAGCTTGCATTACTCACCACCATGTCCCAAGATTACATAGAAAGACGCTATTGCACCACAAAGCGCTCAGGGGTAGGATCGATGGAGAGGACTGGGGGCACAAAAGAATTGGTTCTTAGCAGAGGCAGCATGGAAGATAGCAGAGTTTGCTCACTGCATGCAGGGGGGACTGGAAGGTGTATGCTGGGCATGGGTAGCGCGATGAGACGCAATGGTTCCAAGTCAGAGGACACTAGTGTGTCCTTGCAATTGAGGGGTCTTGACAGTTCACAGCTTTCAGGAATGGTGTGCCTCTAACGATCTCTGCCTGAATTCCAGTAAGACCGAGTTCCTTCTCATTAGGATTCCTGCTTCCGCTTTCCCTCTTTCACTCTGGCCGCCCTCCTTGGGCCCTCTACCTGCACCTTCCCGCGAGGCAAAAAACCTTGGTGACATCTTCGACACCACCCTCTCCTTTTCTCATCAAATAACGGACGTCCCTAGGAAATCCCGCTACCAGCTGCGCCTCCTCAGAGGTATTCTTCCTTTTCTCACTTTCCTCCAGAAGCTTACTGTCTTCAGAGCCCTGGTGCTCTCTAGGCTGGACTACTGCAACATTCTCTTTCTAAATCTGCCTGCCTCTACGCTTCGCCATCTGCAACTAATCCAGAAAAGGACTGCAAGACCAGGGATCGTATCTCTCCAGCCCTGAAGTCTCTCCACTGGCTCACAGTGGCTGCAAGGGTCAAGTTCAAGACCATCTGCATTGTCCACAAGGCTTTCTGGGGCCGGGAATCACATTACATCCAACTCTCTCTTCCTAAGCACTTTCCTTCCCAAGCCCTCCGCTCATCCACCTCCGACTCTCTGAGGGTCAGTTGCTCCTCCAGGCTGAGAGTGGGGGGGTAGATTTCTCTCCTCTGCTGGTGCTTCCCTCTGTAACAGCCTCCCTGCCTCTCTCAAACTTGAGCAGGACCACCCCAGGTTCCGGAAGCAACTCTTTTTTGACTCTGATTTCTCTCTCTCTCTTTCTCTCTCTCTCCCCTTCTGATGTTCTTATCAGCTGCACTAACTGGTAACCTGGCTTCCCTCGAACCTTATGGGGACCATGTTCCTCCATGACCAGTATCCCCATGCACTGCCTCCGGGCATACCGCGCACTAGGGACTGCAACCCTACTGTCCGCTGCCTTCTTGCACTTCACTTAGAACCGGCCACCCCAGTGGCACATACTTGAGCTTTAATTAATATTGTACTCTCCCTTTCCTTCCCCCTGGCACTTCTCCTCCCCCCCTTGCACTTGCACGATCTGAATGACACAAGGCCAAGTAATATTTGTTTTTGTTCCCCTTGTCTTCCCCTTTCCTTGTCTTGTCACGCCTAGAAACACTTGTGTACATGCGCGTTATAAATGACTTATGATATCATATCAGCTGGTCTTAGTGTACTGATAGGTCAATGGGTGGTGTGACTAGGACCGCAAAGTTTGTAATTGTACGTTTTTATCCACATTTTATTGTGGGGTTGTATTTGGGGATTGGAGGTGGATGCATCCAAGAGGTGGAGACATGGACTTGATAGGGCACCCAACACTGCTAACCTCGAATAGTGACAGGACGCCCGCCGGGGACAAAGGGCGCATGGTGGCCCACAGCATTTCCTTCTTGGCCCAGGAGGGCCTCCATACCTCTGCAGATTGGGTCTTTTGCCATGCCCCCTTTTTCAGTGGTAATCCCTGCCAGGGCTGAAGCCCGACAGGGGCAAATGGGAAACTGATGGAAAACACAAAGGAGCACTCTTCCCCTGTTTCTCCAAGACATAGAGCATATGTGAGGAGTGCATAGAGGGGCTGGACCTTATCCGAGACCCCTCTGAACTGATATTGAACTGCCACTTTGCTCCCACATACTCACTCCCTTGCTTTTTTGTCCTGGTTTGCACTGACATGGCGAGAGCTGCTGTGGTCACAGACAGTGTTAGCTCCCCATCCTGGCCTCTTCCTTCTCCAATACGAAGCCTGCCAGTGCTGCGCTTGACCAAGAGGAAAATTGTACTAGGGAAGTGGAGGTTACTGGACCCATCCACTTTAGCCTGTGACTTTGATGAAAAGACCACTGCCTGTAGGCTGACCATGATAACGGGTGATGACTACAGTTTGATCAATGAAATCAACACATTCTTGGAAATAGCCCTGTCCATCATGGGGGTAATGCAGCCACTGTCCTCTTGGAAGGCTACTTAGATTGGCAGGACATTGTGGAAGCCTACATACCATGGTCTAGTCCCCCTATTGTTCAGGGAATTACTGCTGTGCTCCCTCAGCAGCAAGCACAGTGTCGAGTGATACCACTCTTCTGGAACTATTGAGAAATTGGGGGCACATATCAGATATATAGGATATAGCTCTTTTGGCAACTGGCGGCCTAACTGTCTCGTCATTTATGGATGTATCCATTTTCCCCTGTACCTTATTTTCCATGCCCACACCCACACCCATGCCTTTGCTTTTGAAGGCCCGGACTGTGACTCCTATGAATAAGCCCCAAGTGAAGCAAAAACACGACCCTGACTCTGCCACTTCTGCTTCTCCTGTACCTTCCACACAGAGGAAATATGGGGACATCTAGCTAGATACAGGTATGCAGGTAACGGGTGCACAGGAAATGTGGACCTCCGCACAAAGGACTACCCTCCGGACACCATCGAAAGACACCGTCCATCATGCAATTGGCACGCAAGATCCATCCAATGGGCCAGGTACTAACTCCCCTCCCTCCGCCCCGGACAACACCTGTTACCCTTTCCACACCCATTGCTCCACCCATCGCTAAGGAACCAGCACAGGGCTGCCAATGCTCTCTGGTCCTCGCTGAACTTGTGGCCCTCAAGAAGCTTTTTACATCCTTTATTTTGGAATGAGTGGAGGCACAGGGAGGGGTACCCTAGGGGAGCTCTAGCCAAATATCAAGGAATATACAAGGGGTTCAGACCAAGTAGTAAAGAAAAGCAGAACTGCCCCAAAGACAGATGTGTTTCAACCTGACAGGAGTGACCACAGGGCGCCCATTGAACTGGTGCCTATAGAGGAGTCCAGGGCTCAAACCACTACTAGTACCAATGGTACATCCAGTAATCGTTAGGTTATATTTGCTTGAACTCCACAGCAGGGTGACAATGGGATCCATGAACAAGGAGACCAGTACACCCAGCAGGGGGGCAAGGCATTAGGGGGGCACAGCAGTTGACCGCAGAGTGACCATAGCCTAGCCAAACTGTAGAGCAGCTGAATCTCTGGCCCCTAACTTCCTAAGAAATCAACTCCAAGGGGGGGCAGTGAAGAATGGGTGTGGTTTACATTCAGAGGGTGCCCAAATTACCCAGCACCAAGTTTGAATCAAGAGACTCCTCCCATAAATAAGTGCACTCACTAGCTGAGAACAGTCTACGGTTTTTATTCCCTGGTTAGGGAGGACATTTTATGGCGTAAAAGATTACCCTATAATGAGGATGGTTCCCATGATTACATCAGTATAAAACTCAGGTTCCCAAGCTTGGCCAATGGCCTCTTAGGAATTAGCACGCAACGGCACCCAATGTTAAGAAATCTGATTGTCATTTTGGACTCGCCCTTTCTGAAGAACCTGGGTCCAACAGGAACCATGCTCCCAGTGGGACCAGCGCCTTGGTGTAAAGCGCTCTATAAATAAATAAATAAATAAATCAAACAACTGGGTTCCAGACTACTAGGATATCTGGAGCTAATCTGGTGCCACTGGGGAAAAGACCAGCGGGGTCAACTAATGTAAGAGGAAATATCTCTAAGGTCCAAATGTAACAAGGCCCAAATATAGTAGTATGTTATTCCACTTGTGGTAATAGACTTCAGAACTGTTGGTCTATTATACTGTAAGTGATTTATCTTTGAAATCTTAGATATGTGCACTTTGATACAGGGGGACATTCAGAATATAGAGGAACTACACAGAGAGGTACTACATACGATCACATTTCCTACAGTTTACGCAAAACACTAGGGAATTAAATTCCCTGGTTGAGAGGAAGAACGTCGACCACCTCAGGGATTCTAAACCAGACACTGTGGCTCTGCAGGAGACCCACCTTCATTGGTGCGACAGAAACAAAGTAAAGCTTAAGCACTAGATATATAAGCTGACTGCTGCTACTAAGACATGCAGCGTACCTCTGGCTTTTAGGGATGGGTTAGGTTTTAAGGTCAAAAGAATGCAAGAGGACAGGGAGGGTCGCTTTCTAGTGGTTAACGGGACCCGACGGGGAATGTGGCTCATGGTGGCTACAATCTATGCTCCAAACGTGGGGCAGGACAGTTTTCTTAGAGAAAGCCTTGCCTGGCTTGAAGAGTTTGCCTCGCGAGAGATAATATTGATGGGGAACTTTAAATGGTCTGGTTCCCCTTCCAAAATAGAAGCCAGGGGAAAATTCAGAGCAGTGGAGAGGCATCGAGAGCAATTACCAGGGCAATGGAGGGGATGCGACTGAGGGACGTATGAATGGAGGTTAGGGGGCAAGAGAGGGAGTTAATTTTATTCAATGTCCACTTGATGCACTCGAGAATTGACTATGCCTGGGTCTTGTTCTCATTACTGGGTTGGATGGAGGAAATATCCATAGGGACTAGAACCCTATCAGACCATGTGAAGTTCCTAGTTAGACTCAAACTTTCACATAGGGAGTGGAGACTGTGGGGATGGAGATTCCCTGCGGAATGACTCAAAGATCCAGTGCTGACTGACAGGATAGGAGACAGGATTGAAACATATTACAAGGAAAATCCACCATCAAAGTAATCTGAAAGCGTGATGTGGGATGCTTTCAATGCAATCATCAGAGGGGAACTAATTACCCTAAAAAGCTAAAACGAGAAACTGAGAACCTTAGAACAGAATTTACAAAAGGAACTACTAAAATGACAAAAGCTTCTAGAAGGAAACCCTCCAGAGCTAATCTTAGAGTGGTTAGAGGGATTGTGGGTAAACTAGATGATACACGACAGGCTGGCGGAAAAAGGCATTATTATTCACCAAGCAAAGATACTTTATGCAAGCGAATAAGGCAGATAAACTACTGGCCTGGTTGCTCCGAGATTGAAGAGACACTAAGACAACTAAGAATTCGCTGAGTGAGAGGGGTAGTGCGGGGAAGCAATAGCGAGTGAGTTTACCAGATAATATGAAATGCTTTACCCCTCTGATTCTCCCACTTCCCAATCCAAAAAGGAGTATTTGAGTGAGTTGTTGAGCCCACAGAGTAGCTCAGAAGAAAGGGGAAGATTAGAAGCAGAGATAACCGAGAACGAGGTCAATGAGGTAATTAAAAACTTCCCAACTAAAAAGGCGCCTGGTCCCGATGGCTTCCCCGCTCTATTCTATGACATTCAGGGATCTACTGGTGCCCACGCTAACCAAACTGTTTAACTCCTTCCGAGGATTGGGATCGATAACAAAGACAATGGTGGAGGCAAAGGTGGTCCTGATCCCCGAACCGAACAAAGATGTATCCAGATGCGGGTCCTACCATTTGATTGCATTATAGATGCAAACATGTATAGTAAAATCTTAGCCAACAGACAAGACTCCCTTCTTCCTAAACTGATTCAACCAGACCAGTCAGGTTTCATGCAAGTATGGCAAATTATTTACAAGGTTAGATGGACGAGCCATCTAATTGTAAAGGTGGAAAGAATGGGTACCCCTGCAGTACTTCTAGCTCTGGATGCAGAGAAGTAATTTGATCATATGGAGTGGTCCTTTCCCTTTGCTACACTACAGGGTTTGGGGTGAACTATTTATCATAACAGTGAAGGCAAAGTACTGTGAGCATTCAATAAGATTAATGGTCAATGACGACAAGTCAGACAAAGTCAGATTACACAGAGGTACCAAGCAAGGCTGCCTCTTGTCCCCCATTGTATTTGGGATATATCTGGAGCCTTTGGGGGGAGGAGCCACAAAGTATCTGCCTTTGCTGATGTTATATTACTCATACTAACAGAACATAACATAACATAGAAGGCTGTCCAAAGGGTGCTGGAGTCATTCCAAGAGGTGGTCGGCATGAAAATCGGTTTAGATAAATTGGAAATTCCTAGTCTATCCCTTCAGGAAGGTGAGGAACAATCAGTGAGATTAAACACACCATTTACCTATGCAAGCAAGAGCATCAACTATCTGGGAGTAACACTCGCCAGTACCGTCGCTACATTTTATGAGGCAAATTTTCCAAAGGCGGTTCGCAAAATAATAGGGGAGCTCCACAGATGGAATCCACTTACAATCTCATGGCTGGGGAGGATCACCTCTATTTAAATGGTCATCCATCCAAGAGTTTTATAGTCGTTTCAGACCTTGCCGATCTCAGTCATCAGACACCTTTTCAAAACTCTTATCTGTCTAGAAGGGCAAAGAAAACAGAGTATCCCATATTGATCGCTCCGAGGAGCAAAGGAGGCCTATCCTTTCCTGATTTTGGGGTGTATCACAAGCCGACCTAGATCTGCATCATGATGGAGTGACTTAGTAGAGGCAAAGATAAAATATGGACTGAGATGGATAGATCGCTTATAGGCCAACCTCTGGGACAGGTCTTATGGATTCCAAAACAGTATAGGCCAAAAAACATGTATAGGAGTCTAGTAGATCGGCTGGTTGGGGATACTTGCGGTTCTGCGATTCCCTGATTTGGAAGGACGATATCATGACATTCCCCTCCCCATTTGCCCCTCTGTTCAGGAATACACACTTTTCCTCTGATGTGACGAAGGTTGCATTTGTTATCAGGAGGTGGGATGCCACAGGTTGAGGGATCTTTTCATAGTTGAAGATATTCGATCCTTTCAGGATTGTAAACACTTGTTTCAGGTTGGCAAAAAAGGAATGACACAGATAATTTCAGCTGCGACACTGGGCCTACAACCCCAACAACAGGGAGTTGGTGTGTAGAGATTCTACCTATTCAACAACATTTCTAACAACTCAGTCAGGTTCCAAAAGGCTGATATCATCAATCTATAAGCTGTTACAGGAGGGGACAGCTAAAGTGTATTGGTTACATATTGTTAAATTGAGGTGGGAAAAATGCAAAAAACAAGGGGGGATCTGGGAGTGCCTCAGCCGGACATTAGTCCCGGTTACGAGAGCCGTACCCACATTCGTTAGCTCACTATCTTTCACAGAGGAGAAATATTCACAGCATATCAGTCTTTGTCCTGCACTGGGGCAGTCCAGCACTGAAATCTGAACAAAAGTACCAACAGTAACCCCAGACATGTGCTTCGGTCTGGCTGGACCTCATCAGTAGGGTGGAGCTGTTCCTCTCTAAGAAAAGTGAGCAAGGGGTCCATGTCTTGATTCTGCTAGTAAATTATGGTGAGACCCAAAGTTACTTAAATTATTCCAAAAACAGATAGCGGCCCATTGGGGCCCTCGAGACACAGACCTGTTCTCTTCCAGATTGGACAGACAATTAGACTAGTTCTTCAGCTGGAGGCTGGATCCAGAAGCCCAAGAGGCAGACACCTTTCTACAGTCATGGTATGGTAGAATTCAGTGCACTCTGCTTACCTTCCTTCATGATGTTAGCCAGGACAAGGAAACTACCTCTACTGGCGTGCAGATTGTCGGGGTCTGTCAGGCATTTCGGGACCAGTTTCCAAGTTTATCAACAATATTGGGCTATGATGAGGCTTGGAGGAGATGGAGCGTATGGTGCAGCCAGCGCAGCATACATCCCGTTTTGGAAACTGTAGTGCAGGTACATAGATTTTTGGCCTCACTCGCGAAAATGGGGCAAGGCGTTTCGGACCATAGGTGTTCCCAGTTCAGCCTTTTCAGCGGGTCATGATCCTGTGGAGGGGGCCCCGGTGAAGATGTGCACACCTCATCTGCTTAGGCACGCTCACCTGTGGGATGTGAATTCAGTTTTGCAGCTGTTTGTGGATTGACCGCGGAATAGGGATCTATCGAATCAGCAGTTGTCAGGGAATCTGGCTATGCTGCTGTGTCTGGTGTTCTGGAGGAGAGTAGCAGATTTGAAGGCCCTAGAAGTAGAGGAAGACATTCTACCCAGAGGGGGTGTCATTCTCTATCGTGATACAAACTGTCACTTTTTGGTTATTTCATATCCGTATTTTCTGGAGCAGCCAAAGTTATGCGTGGCTAATTGTATCAAGCTAGGACGAGCGCAGTGAGACCACAGGACATATTTCAGCCACTCATAATGCACAGAAAACCTTTTAAAGCTGTAGCAGCTGCGACTATAGCCAGATGGGTACTTGAGGTCATGGCCCTTGCAAGCACAGATGTAACACAATTTGGTGCGCACTCGGTAAAGGGTGTTATGTCATCCAAGGCCTTTAGTGCCGGGGCTAGTCTTCAAGTCATTTTGAAAGAGACTGATTGGTTAAGCGATGCTACTTTTAAGACCTTTTAAGTTAAGCAAGTATCAAGCATAGCTGCGCCCGTGGTGCATAGCTTTGAATAATTATAATGCTTGCCTCCAGTTTTGACATTGAATAAAGATTACCCAAGCTTACAGCTCAGGGAGTCTTGATTCTATTAAAGTCAGGGAGGCAAGCATTATTCTACTCATTTGCGCACAGTACACTTTAGACTGTGATGTTTGATGTCAGCTGTTTTATTGTGCATTGCATATTGTTGCCCTCCCTAAAACGTTTGTTTGGCAGGAGATGACCAGAAAGTGGGGTGAGCGCCGATAGGCGGTGGCGTGTGCATGCATCAATAATTGGGTCGACAGCAAAAAGCAGTGGCGGAACTTGCGGATCAATTGCGGCTCGGCCGCAGCAAGTTGGCAGCAGAGTGTGTTACTGATTAATTTCTTCCGGATGTCATTTGGAAAGAAGAGGACATTACCTGGTCATGAAGTGACTAGTGGGGCCCAGAGAGAGGAAATGGTCTGATGGCCTTCCAGAGACCCAGGGTTTGATGGGATGTGTAGTTCAGTTCTGTTTTTGTTGTGTTTTGATGATGTTACAAAAAAAGAAGTATAAATATATATGTGGTTTTGAAAAAGTAAAGATTTAAATATGCTGAAGAATAGACCTAAGGAAGTTGAAGCATAATTTTTGCCTCTGTGTCTTTAATAGAATCAAGACTCCCTGAGCTGTAAGCCTGGGTAAATCTTCATTGGATCACATTTGTGGGTAAAGACAAATTCCCCTTCTTTGTTTCAGAACTGCACTGTCAGCATGAATGTCAGCAGCAGGTTTTGCAACCACTCGTTTTCTGGAGTTGAAACGGGGGAATCCCACAGTCTATAGTATTATTTATTTAGCCATCACACCTTTTTGTTTTATGTATTTAAACATGCCCAAACGGCCCATAGGCATATTGGGGGTGAGGGTGGGGGGGAGGGGGTGGGGTTGGGGGGATGACACAAACACATAATAAAAAAATAACAGGAGAAGCATGCGCACAGGATGAATGAAAAGAAATATACGCAGCCAAGACCAAGAATGCAGATCTATGAAAAAAGATGTGTTGTCAGCAATCATTTGAACTGATCCAGCAATTTAATACATCTTATTGTGCACCTAGAAGTACTGGCAAGTACTGTTTGCTGTGAGGAAACGCTACGAGCAGCATTGAAAAATTCTGCAGGAGGAGCTGTTTGACTGTGACACTGCACAGGGACTGTGGGCCTCATTAGGACCCTGGCGGAGAGGGTATTACGCCAGCGTAGTGCATGGCGTACCTCTCCGCCATACTACGAGTTCCCGTAGCGCCATGGAGGTTTTCTCCGCCTGGTTTTACCAGCCGGAGAAAACCATGGCGCTACGGGACCTCGTTGTTAATTACGCCACCGTATTTTACGGTGGCGTAATTAACTCCTTCCCCACTCCCATTATACCCTATGGGGCAAAAATGGGAATGGGGAAGGGCAGAATGGGGATTGGGGATTTACCGCTCCGCCGAGGTCGGAATGGGGCGGTAAATCCGCCAACCCCCATGGCGCTATCGGCGGCTTTCCGCCATGCTTCGCGGTGCATTTAGCACCGCGAAGTCCGCCTGGGTCGTAATGAGGCCCTGTATCTTTAACACAATCCATAGTACGGTGATAACGTGAGCTTGGCCCCTCCACCTGTAACAGGAAGTAGACTAACTATCCAGGCCCCAGCACACCCTGCGCGCACCTGGAAGTACTTGCAAGTACTGTTTGCTGTGAGGAAACGCTATGAGCTACATTGAAAAATTCTGCAGGAGGAGCTGTTTGACTGTGACACTGCACGGTGACTGCATCTTTAACAAAGTAAATATATTTGTCACCGCTCATGATAATCACTGGAATGTTGATTTCTGACCCGACTAAGCCCACGCAGGTGGTCTGTGGAGCTCGCTAGTGTGTGGACTGTGGAGCTTCCCCTCTGTGTCTGAATACTTAAGTCCTTTTTTTTGTTTTTGCCCACAGATCCATAGTAACGTGGTCACGGGAGCTTAGCCCCTCCCCCTGTGCCAGGAAGTAGACTATAACTATCCAGATCCCAGCGCACCCTGCGCGCGCACCCTGGAAGTACTGGCAAGTACTGTTTGCTGTGCCGCGAGATGCAAGCAGTGTGGAAGGTGGAGGGCTTTTGCGTGCTAGAAAGCAGCTGTCAGTTTACTGAGATCGTGATTTATGGTAAGGTACTCGGAGAGTGTGGAAACGACGACTATTTTCTATTGGAGGTTTAGTAAATAATAAAAAGTAATATAAGTGCCATAATTTATGGAATTACTTTCCCGCGCTAAAATGTGGGGAGAAAGTGAAAGTATAATGAAAGCACAAAGCACTGCCCTAAATATAGACATAGTCAAAAGACCGAGCAGAACATGCAAACGCAAAATTATCTCTAAACCTGGCTTGTTGCCAGAAGCAAAATTAGCCAAGATGACATCTTTATTTAATAAAATTGATGCCAAAGCTGCTTCTCCCCTGATGACAACTGCTGAAAAAGAAATTAGTCGGAGTGAGATAGCAGACAATCTAATGTTAAATTTGCCATGTATTGACTCCAAATTGGTATTAGCCCTAAAAGACCTAGACTATACCAACAATGTAGTAGCTAGCTCTTGTGTTCCAATGAATGAATGTTGAGCAATTACATCATGGGAGAAACAAAACCAATACAACCTAAATGCGTTCCATGATGCGAGGAGAAATAATCTCCTTCGTGAGATGTTGAGATCCCAAGTAACTAATATAGAAACCCCTCAGCTGAATGTGTTTGACACTAACGAACCCGATATTAGGTCTTTGAACTAGACAAACACAGGATTGGTTTCTGGCACCTTCAACCCTGCTATTGAAATATTTGTGATGTCCACAAAATATGGGGAAGATAGCAGGATTATTGTAGATCCTAAAACAGGTTTATTTACATTTACTGAGGGATTGGCTGTCAGTGAAAAACCCATAGAGTGTTTCTCCCCCACGCAATCCAATGGTAATAGATCCCCAGTTAGTAATATACCCATATCTAGCAATGTCAGTTTTGCAGCAATGGATACAGAAGAACTGTTTGAGGCTTTAGAGAAAGTTGTAACCGATTTAGTAGATAAGTGTGACAACATTGAAAGGAAGTTGGTTGTGCACTCCATTCTATTACATAAAAGCATAAATAGAGGGAGGAAATCCTTTACTGAGGTTGGCGTTAATACAGATGTGACAATTACCCACCAGTTTCTCTGTGGTAGCAGCAATGCCAATGAAACAAGAGCATAATGTGTGTAATAATTCCTTTGCATCTCGTTATACGATATCTGAAATGACAGAACAAAATGAATATGGTAGGAAAAATAGGAAAAATATAAAAGTAAGAAGACAGAAGAAGAACAAAATACACCAAGCAGCTATGTATAGAAGTCGTAATGAAACCAAAAGTAAGAATGGCTGAATAATAAATGAAATGACCGTTGCCGGGATTAGTGCAGATTACAAAGTGAATACTGAGTTAAAAATCAAACCTGCTTCAAAATCCACACACATAACTAAAGAACCAAACTATGTGGGTGAACATAAAGTGATAATTCATAAGCAAATAAGGAAAATGCCTGCAAAAGAACTAGTGGAAAAAGCAATTAAAAAAAGAATAAATCTAGAGATGTCTCCTCTTCCACTAATATTGGGCCTCTGACATTAGATAAGTGGGTACTGAGTTCCAAAAAGAAGAAAGTAAGCAAATCTAAAATAGATAATGAAGGCGGTATATCTAATAAAGTGCTAAAAGATATACAAAAACTATTTGCCGATCCCATGATATCTAATACTATAGATATGGGAACTGACAGTAGCCCTGAGCTGACGACAATAATCTTGAAGGAGATCTGGGAAGGAAATCTGTGCACTTCCATGAGGCAGAGAAGAATGAAAATATCCCTATATAAGAGTGACACAGCGAATTTTGTTAGAGCACTGCAATTTCAAGCTATAAAGAATCGTACAAGGCTGAGTTGCTTAATAATTAGATGCCGAATTTTGGACCTTTGTGCACTTTGTTCCACTGAGGATGGTGAATTCTAGGGATTTCAAAATTGTTGATCAGCTAGTCACGCCGAAACAGGCTATTACCAATGTGTGGTGTAGAGATAATGTTATCTTAGAATATATACTTGAATATCGTGACCTATTTGACAGCCTGGGATATAGATGCCAAGAAACATCTATGCGAAAAGTAAAAAATCACCAAATACCAAGCCCTACTAATTCTCAGAAAACTATAGAGGTAGAGACTAGAAAGGCTTCACTAAATACGTCAGTTGAAGCAGCAAGCAACAATGGAGATGAAGTTTTCCCCACTAACCAGCATAATAGGGACAGTCTCAGTTCTAGTAATAAGTCTATAAAGAAAACCAAACTAGAAAGTAGCAAAGCTGGGAATACAGAGGGGTATTGGCAGTGGCTGCCAACTGTTTTTAAAACCCACTTTCAGCAATGTCCCTGATGAGGTAATCATGTCATGGAACACCCGTGGGAATCTTCACTACGCTGAGGATGGAGGGCTACTAGAAAATATAGATCTGTTTTGTGTTATAGCACTTCAAGAAACATTGCTCCTCAAATTATGCGACTTTGATGGACGCAACAGCATACAAAGTTTGGCCTCCAAAGGGAAACAAGGCCGCCCAAAAGGTGGATTGTTAATCTCGATTAAAAATCCATGGTCCGGAGAAAATACTAAGTGGTCACCTGAGATGGTATTAGCGGTTACAGTCAATATGAACTTAGTGGAATTCCCTCATTTACTGGTAATTAATATATATAATCCACCAAATGGAACTAATGATAAAATAAATATAGCCACTGTGTCCAAGATTTTGCACGAAAATAGCAAGGATATCCCTAAACTCTTAATAGGAGACTTTAATGCTAGGATTCTGCTACCTGAGAATCATACATCTACTGAAAACCGAGCTGGACACATTCAGCATGGATTTTCTAACAGTAGTGGTAGACTATGGGCTAATATGCTTTTAAAACATCAGATGAGGATGCTAAATGGAAACACCATAAGTGATGCTAGCCGTTGTGTTACACGGGTGGGATATGGTAATGTCTCGATAATCGACTATATGTTTGTAAATAAATGTGCTGGCCCATTGGCTATAGATATGGCTGTAGGGGTAAGAGGAAAGCGACCATCTGCCACTCAATTTACTGACAAAATTCCCCAGAATAGAGAATGTGTGCCAACTGAATGGTAATATAGAAATTAATGCAGTGGCAAACAGGATAATCTGTAATCCTCCAAAATTAGCAAAAGCGAATGAGATTGCACAATATGAGTTAGAGAACTTTATACAACAACAAGTAACTGAAGAATGCCCTAATGAAATTATAAAGGCTTTTGAGCAAATTGTTAATAAAGTTAAACTAGTAACTGCGAAGAAACGGAAATACGTGAGTATTGGAGAAAGATGGAACCTTTCATATAATAAAAATAAGATTTCTGACTGAAATACATAAGGCAAAACAAAGGCTCAGAATTTCTATCAAAGAGATAGCAAATTCTGGAAAAGATGTTTCTGTCACAATTATAAAGCAAGAGAAAAAAACAATATGCGATATGGTTACAACAATATTGTAAACATAAAGAGGAAGAAACATGGCGATCTATTGCAGTATGTGCTCAGACCAATAACCATCAAGGAATGTGGATGGCAATTAATGCCGCTAAGACGAGATGTTTACCTGTAAATAGTGTACCCGAAAACAAATGGATCTTACATGTTAAATCTACCCTGGGTTTGTATAGGGGAGATGAGAAGACACATGAAGCTGTAAAAGTGGAATGGGATAGTAAATATACCATGAATAGCCTGAAGAAAATGATTGAGAAACTACATACCTCCAGGGCAACTGGCCCCGATGGCACATGTAATGCACTTTTGAAGCTAACACGTAAGCTATGGGCTAAGGTACTTTTCTGTTTGTACCGTTATATAGGAAAGTTTGGTGTCATCCCCGAGACATGGCGTGAAAGCATCATCCTCCCTATATACAAAAAAGGTGTGCAGAGTGATCCAAGAAAGTATAGAATGCTAGCCATGCTAGATATACCTGCTAAAATATTTGCAAAGGTCCTGCTTAGTGAATTAAGTAAGTGGATAAATGAAAATAACATACTTCCAAAAAACCAAGCATGTTTCAGAGCTGAATCATCTACCACTGTCATTATTCCTGCCCCTCATGTCCCCAGCCCTCCAAGATGTCAGGCTAGAGCCAGGCCACGATCACCTACATGGCCCTCAAGGGCCTCTCCATCCCTCCAAAGACCCACTTGGAGTCAGACGTGGCACTTGTGGCACCAGACTCACTCATTCCCATAGGATTACATTGGGATTGGACTTGTAGTGCATTGATGGGGACAAGATGGATGCCCCCACATATTTCGGTTCCCAGAACTGCATGTGCAGTCTAGTCTTTTGGGTGTGGTTCAGCCCAGTGACACCTGGGATAGCCAGAGACTATTTAAGCCACGCCCAGGCTGAGAAACATGCTTTGTGTTTTCTACACCTGCAGCGTGACACCACTGTGTTCGGATCGGTCTCCAGTAGGCGTGCATCTTTCTTCTGCGCTCAGCTCCTGCAAGAACAAGAGCACCATTAGGAACAGCCTTACCTTGCAGTGCCTCTGCCCATCATTCATCGCTTCTTCTGTTCTGCTGGCATCTTCGGCGGTGTCATTCCCATCCCGGCATGCCCCTTTCTAAGGAAAAGGGAAAAGAACAGAAAAAAGGCATTAGTAAGCATTCAGCAAATCTTCACTTATTTTTAAAGACTGTACAAGCTTCAAACGCTTACCTGAATCCCAGCCGCTCTGGGAGAACTCTGTCTCCGGAACTTCTCATCCATCTGCAAGAGGGAAAAGACACTCCAGGTTAGCGTGGAAACATCTAGAGGCGCCGCATACCGCGCTTACTCACTGCATTTCTTCTTCATAACCGGCATCCACGCTGAAAACCTTGTGGCACCTAAAAGACACAGAAAAATAACTCAGTTCAATACAAATACAAAAGGGTTGCATCGTGCATCGCGCTCTCACTCACCTTCAGCACTACACATCTCAGCAGCACGTCGCCATCCCCAGATGCCAGCCATCATCTAAGGAAGGAAAGGAACGAAGTTAGAGAACTGTTCAAAAGACTCATTATACTTACCTGTCGGACTCTTGCCAGTGAACTAACTAGGCAGCAACGAGCCCGCATCATTCACTGGCAAGAGTCCGACAGGTAAGTATAATGAGTCTTTTTGAACAGTTCTCTAACTTCGTTCCTTTCCTTCCTTAGATGATGGCCGGCGTCTGAGGATGGCGACGTGCTGCTGAGATGTGTAGTGCTGAAGGTGAGTGAGAGAACTGCTCACTTACCATATTTTTCTTGTTTTTGTTCCTCTCCCTCCACTACCCCTTGCTCCCCCTCACCCTTTTTTAAATTTTCTCAATGGATTGGACATTTGAATATGTTATGTTTTCTGGTTACCTAACACTCTTGATGACTATACAATCTATGATTTTCTCTTGTATGTGTTAACATGTTTTTTTTGGTGGTCATTTTATGTTAGTGATATATGTTTGCGCCCTGAAGACAGCCCAGTTTGGGTTGAAACACGTGTTGGCGTTGTGAAAGCTTTTGTCAAAGGATTATATGACATAATTAAAAATACTTTTGTTTCATAAACCTGATGTTAAAAATCGATACATTTTTATATTCGAACTTCTGATTGGTCTAGATGAGAAACACTACCTGTAACCACTAGTGGATCTGTATTACTTTTTGGGCAGAAGCGCAGATGGTGAGGCCTTTGCGTTTCTCTATTTTTCACTTATCTGAAGGGATTTTTGAGAAATTAACCTTCTGGGCCCCACTACTGACGCATACCGGTTTTTCATAATATCTTTGACTCTACAAACATACATATTAAACGTAGATACATCTGAGAGCTGTGCGCACCTCCTGTACAGGTTAATTTCTGAGACACTTTTCTTAAAATTATTTCATGTCTACTCTATGCTGCTGAGATTTGGGGGAAAAAGTTTTGCAATGAAATACGTATGTTTGAAGGAAAGATTTTAAGATGGCTTTTTAGACTTCTAAAGCAGTTTCCTGTGAATATATTTTACTGAAGGTGATTTTAGATATGCAAGAGATATTTTAGAATATAAAGTTGCCATGCTATTTGTGAAACTGTGCACTTTAAATAACCATACCTTTGTAGTTGATCTGATGAAGATGTTTAATGAAGGAGATGTCATGAATCGGCGATGCCGACCCTTCTGGTCTGCCTGTTCCTTCAGACAATAACCACATACTCCGTTCACCTTCAACATGGCCGACGCCAGGATTCGGCACGGTCTAGTCTTCCGTATTGACTCACATGACTCCTTGAAAACAGACATGCCCCCGCGCTTCTGCACGTCTCAACGCTTCACTTGCCTGCACTTCGCCCGGCAAGTTGTGTGCCCTTTTCCTTCCCTTGTGATTCCTGGTGCCCAGACTCCTTTCCTTCCCAGTCTCCTATCCTCTTCCATTTTCGGAGCCTCAAATACTTTGTTTCCTCCCAGGCCTGGTTCCACCCCGGACTCTTCCAGGAACATTGAATGTCTTCCTAACCGCAGAGCTGCCGCGACAGGGAATCAGAGACCAGCGCACTCACCGAAGCCCAGCAGACTGGTTTTGGAGGATTCTCTACCTTACCTCTACAAGGCACGCTCATCCAGGAAAAAGAAACCCGTGAACTCCAAGAAGAGATCCCCAAGAAACAAACAGGTGAGTCACGAATGCGTGGACTCGGATTCTGACAGTTTGAGACACCAACAAACTACTACTGTTTCCAAAATGGAAACAGCAATTCAAGACCTAAGGAGAGGTATGCAGGAACTCACTTCTGAAGTACAGAACCTTAAAGCTGAAAATGCAGCCTTAAAACAGCTCATTTTGTCCAGAGATTCGGTTTATTAGGAGAGCGCATCGGTAGGAAGTATGGGGGATAAATATGATGGTAATCCAAAGACCCTACGCCCCTTCCTGGATTCATGCTTGGTTCATTTCACCTTCAAACCATACTACTTCTCTACCTCCAGAGCTAAGGTGGGATTCATGATTTCTCACCTATCCGGCAATGCGCTGGCTTGGGCCACTCCTTTAGTGTCAGCTACGGATCCGGTACTCAACAATTATGATGAATTTGTTTCTGCCCTCAAGGCCATGTTCAACCATCCCGAACAGGTGTATTCCGCACAGGGAAAGTTGCTGGAATTCCAGCAGGGAAACCAGGACATGCTGACTTATGTTACCCGTTTCAAACAATTGGCTAAAGATGCTAACTGGCCCCCAGAAGCCTGTTTTACCTTGTTCAGACGCGGATTAAGCGAAGAAGTCAAGGATGAATTAGCCAGCGTAGCCCGCCCGGCATCCTATCAGGCCCTCTTAGACCTGTCCGTACAGATCGATTTCAGGATACAAGAGAGAAAGGCAGAGAAGAAGAAGACACAGAACCTGCCACCCAAATCTCCGCCTGAATATAGCAGCCCCAGGGAACAGGAAACACCAACCCAGGCTCAGTCCGACACAGAACCCATGCAGCTTGGATCCTTGAGAGGTCCCATCACTTCCCAAGAAAGGACTCGAAGGGTCAATAGTGGTCTATGTATGTGCTGTGCTTCAGACAAACATTTAGTGCGGAATTGCCCGATTGCCCCTCCACGAGGCTCGGGAAATGCCAGCTCCCGATCCTGAACGGAGCCCAGTTTCAGGAAAAAGAATCTTGCTCCAGCGTTTCAACTACCCAAGATTCTTCTCTAAGCAATACCCTAGTGCTACTCCAAGTGAATCTTTCAACACCCAACAAAGAGATACTTTCTATCCTGGCCTTGGTGGACTGTGGTGCCATGGGTCTTTTCCTTGATGACGAGTGGGAACAGAGGCATCATATTCCCCGAGAAACCAAGGAAGTCTTCCATGCAGTGGAAGGAATTGACAGAAGACCCCTATCTTCCGGACCCATAATGCAACAGACTTCCGACCTCATGCTCTCTATCCATAACCATCAAGAAACATTGCGTTATGACATAATCAAGGCAGCTCACTACCCCATAGTGCTTGGCATGCCATGGTTACGGAAACAATCCATATATCAATTGGGCAGCTGGATCTTTGTTCCTGGGTTCCGAGTTTTGTCTCACTCATTGTCTATCTGGGGAACCTAAACAGTCATCCGGAGTCAAACTTCCTCATTCACAACACATCACAGTACGCGACATCACACAGGTACCTGAGGTGTACCATCAATTTTCGGATGTATTTTCTTCTGCCATTGTTCAATCTCTCCCTCCTCAGCGCCCTGAAGATTGTGCTATTGACACAGAAGAGAATGCAGTCATTCCTTTCGGAAGGATGTTTATACTATCTGAACCGGAGAAAGCTGCCTTGCATGAGTACCTAGACACGAACTTGTCCAACGGAACAATTCGCCTATCCAAGACCCCTGCCGGAGCATCTCTGTTTTTCGTACCTAAAAAGGATACTAAGGAACTCCGTCCATGTTTGGAAGATCAGGGTTTGAACAAATGCCCCTTGAAGGATAGATATCACTTGCCGCTCATCTCGGACATCCTGGAGGCCTTACGTGGAGCCGTGATCTTCACTAAGCTAGATTTGAGAGGAGCTTACCATCTGATTCACATCAAGGAAGGCGATGATTGGAAGACGGCCTTCCGGACCCCCTTTGGTCACTATGAATATTTGGTAATGCCATTTGGCTTAGCAAATGCTCCTGCTGTATTCCAACGTTTCATGGATCGATTTTTTTCTGACATGCTGTTTCTATTTGTTACCTTGATGACATATTGATTTACTCACAAGACTCGACCCTGCATCAGAAACACGTCTCTTTGGTCCTGCAATGATTACGTGAACACCATCTGCTGGCCAAACCTGAGATGAGTACCTTTCACGTATCCACAGTCAAATATCTAGGGTTTGTACTAAGCCCTCAAGGGGTAGCCATGGATCCAACCAAAGTAGAAGCAATCCTCTCTTGGCCGGCTCCAACCACAGTGAAACAGGTGCAGTCATTCCTAGGGCTTGCCAATTTCTACAGGAAATTCATCCCTACGTTCTCAGCTATTGTACAACCTATTGTCTGTCTGCTAAAGAAAGATACTCCCTTTCAATGGACAGCTATCCAGGAAGCCGCCTTTCAGATACTCAAATATTTGTTCATTAACGAACCCATCCTGGCCCAACCAGACACTACCAAACCCTTCCTGGTAGAAAATGATGCTTCAGAACACGCAATTGGAGCTGTCCTCAAACAAGAAGCTGAAGATGGACAAGAACACCCCATTGCCTATCTATCACGAACGTTACATCCTACCGAAACTCACTACTCGGTCTTGGAGAAGGAACTACTCACCATCAGACAAGCCTTCACAGATTGGCGCCATCTCCTTTTGGGTGCAAGATATCCGGTCGTAGCGAGGATCGATCATCGAAACCTCCAAGTCTTACAGTCTATGGAATTCCGAAATAGTCGCCAAGCATAATGGGCCTATTTATTAGCCCAATATCAGTTCAGCATTCAACCCGTTCCTGGTCCATCTAATGTGATAGCAGATGCTCTCTCCCGAAGATCAGATTACATGAAAGAGAAAACACCACTCCTTCCCAAGATGTTTCCTGACAAGGTGTTTATAGCCCAAGCCAACTCACTCTTGGAAATAATACGAGAAGATACTGCAACTTTGAACATTTGGAAGGAGTATATTAAAGACAATCTGAGCTCTCTCTACCAAGGATGCATACCTCTTTAAGGACAAGAGTTTGGTTGTTCCTACCCAGAAAGTCCAATCCAAGATTATGAGTCTCTGCATGACATGTTTCATTCCGGGCATCGTGGAATCAATGCCACCTATCAGACAATTAAAAGAAACTTCTGGTGGCCTAATATGTGCTCTGACATACGCACCTATATACAAGCTTGCTCATTTTGCAACCAGAACAAGACTGACAACAGGAAACCAGTGGGTCTACTTCATCAACCTGAATTACCATCTCAACCCTGGGAATTCATTGCCACAGTTTTCACAGTGGACCTTCCGCCCTCCAGAGGATTTACCACCATAATTGTTATGGTTGTATTAAGCAGTGTAATAAAGTGTAATAAAATCGATGAAACCAAATGGGAGGACCAATGCAGCCATGAAAGTTACCCTGAGACAGCCCTGACCTCTCCTACCCAGGATAAAGTAACCCAGGAGAAAGGACAGGACCGCCAGGGAAACCCTCTAATGGGAAGAAAACCCTGGTCGAGTCCCTCTTCGTCTGGATCGGGAGGAAGTTGAAGTGGAAGCTTCCCAACGGATGGCAGAAAAGGATTTCACACGGGAGGCTTCTCCTACGAGCACAGGAGAGGGAAATTAGGAGAATGTCAGAAGAGGAATAAAGTAGAACAGTGAAGGGGAAGCAGAAAATAATCCTCTCACCAACGAAGGAATGAAGTTGGAGGAAGATAATTCAGAACTGGAGATCGGAAGTATCGTGGAGCAGCAGGAGACTCTGGAAGGAATGAACAGGTGAGTAAGCTAATCAGAGAGAGGGGGGAGCCCTAAAAGGACTAAACTTACTCTAACGGAAGTCTAGGAGAGACGGGAAACAAACCAGTCTGCCGGATAGGTCTGAATGAACAGTGTGCAGGCGAAGACTGAAGGGAGAATCTGAATGAGGGGAGAGAACAGAGTTAGGAGAAACGGAAGGTACAAGTAGTTTTGACTAGTAGAGGTAGGTGAAAGATTCAGAAGTGAACTCACGGAGCGTCAAAAGCAGAAGCGACACGAAGCACCGTCTGCTTCGATTCCGGATAAAGGATCACGTGAGCAGTTGGCCGTACGTCGAAGAGACGTGCAAAAACTGGACCGCTGCAGGTAGTACGGGGAATCTCACGGGCATCCATCTTGGAACTGCTCGAAAGCAGAGTGCCGCACAAACGGGTACGTGCCCACAAAGACCATTTGCAACGATGTGTAACAGTATGCCCCCTCCTTCGGGGGGCGCCTCGGGTTTACCTGGATGAAGTAGAAAGAAGCGCCACACAAGATCAGGCGCATGAACTCCAGAAGCCGGCTCCCAAGTCCATTCAGCAGGCGAATAACCCTTCCAATCGATCAGGAATTGCAATCGACCATGACGGAAGCGTGAGTCATGAAAAGCAGCCACCTCAAACTCAGGACCACTGTCCGTGGGAATCGGAGGTGGAGGAGAACCCTCATTCCGGAGAAAGCGATCTCGCACAACCGGTTTGATCTCAGACAGGTGAAAAACTGGATGTATCCGAGACCAAGAGGCCGGCAAAGAAAGTTTGACAGCAGCCGAGCCGATCCTGGATAGAACCTGAAATGGTCCAAAGTACCTGGGAGACAGTTTAGACGGAACCAGGTGGCGAGGAAGAAACTTGGACACCAACCACACTGAGTCTCTGACGGTAAGTTCCCGATCGTCACGACGGTGCCGATCAGCATTCCTTTTAGCCTGATCTTGAGCCAGCTGTAAAGATTGTTTAGCCAGTTTCTGCCCCTCGTGAATGTCAGTAATCAAAGAATCCACACCTGGGCAACTGGAATCAGAAGGAGACACATTTGGAACAAAGGATGGATGGTAGCCGTAGGAACAAAAAAAAGGACTGGTCTGGAATGCCAAATGTCTGGAATTATTGTAAGCAAATTCCGCAAACGGAAGTAGCTCCACCCAATTATCCTGAGCAGCCGAAATAAAGCACCGTAAATAACTTTCGAGGGTTTGGTTCAACCGTTCCATTTGCCCATTAGTTTGGGGATGGTATCCGGAAGAGAGGGCACGTTTGATGCCCAAAATGCGACAGACGTGTTGCCAAAAGAGAGAAGTGTATTAGGGACCTCGGTCCGACACGATGGTATCTGGTAAACCATGGCGAGAGAAAATATCAGAGAGGAAGATTTTAGCCATGAAAGGTGCACTAGGTAGCTTTCGCAAAGGTGTAAAATGCGCCAACTTGGTGAAGTAATCGATGGTCACCATGATTGCAGTCTTATTTTCTGATAGGGGTAGATCTGACACGAAATCAGTTGAGATGATCTACCAAGGCCGGTCTGGAATAGGCATTCTAGCTAGTAATCCCAAAGGTGGTGATCGAGGAGTCTTAGCATGAGCGCAGATTTTACAGGCTGCAACATAGTCCCGGACGTCAGATCTTATAGATGGCCACCAAAAATGTCGTTGAATTAGCTCTAAGGTGGAGAGGAACCCACGATGCCCTGCAGCACGTGAGTCATGGCAAGTCTTCAACACTTCCAGTTGTAAGGAAGGGATGGGAATCAGTACTTGAGTTCCATGAAAGTAATATTCAGTTTCCTTGGTAAAATGATGGGTCGAAGCAATACTTTCACATAACTCTTTATTAAGATTTGTAGCTGTTCGTAATTCTTGAAGGAAATCAGTCAGAACTGCAATGAATTGAGCGTTGGGAAACATCTTTTCGGAACAGAAAGTAGATGTCGGAGAATCATTACGGGATAAGGCATCTGCCCTCAAATTATGTCTCCCAGGCCAGAAGGTGAACTCAATCCGATAGGGCAGAAAGAAGTAAGCCCATCGGGCCTGTCTGCTGTTAGTGGTATAAGCGTTCTGAAGAACTTTGAGATTTTGGTGATCAGTGCGCACCCTTACTGGATAAGGAGATCCCAAAAGCAGATGTCTCCACTCTTCAAAGGCACGCTTAATAGTCATCAGTTCTTTCTCAAGAACAGAGTAGTTCAGTTCCGCCGGATTGAAAGTCTTGGATAAATATGCTACAGGTCGTTCATCCCCCTGTTCTGACCGTTGTAAGAGAACAGCTCCTGAAGCATTCTGAGAAGCATCTGTTTCAACAATGAATTGTTTGGATTGATCTGGGGTGATCAAGATGGTTTCGGAAGTAAACATTTTGTTCAACATGTCGAATGCCTTCTGAGCCGATTCATTCCAGGAAAATGAGACACCTTTCTTGAGAAGTCGAGTAATGGGAAGAATGATTTCTGAGAAGCATGGAATACATTTCCGATAAAAATGTGCGAATCCCAAAAACCTCTGGATGTCTTTTATCCCAGCATGAATGGGCCAGTCCAATACAGCTGATACCTTTCTAGGATCCATAGAAATTCCCTGAGATGACAACACGAACCCCAGATAAGTTACTTGTTCCTGGTGGAATTCACACTTCGACACTTTACAGTAAAGGCGGTTTGCTTGAAGGCGTTCCAATACAGTGTTTACATGTTGAATGTGATCTCCCGGGTTGGTGGAATAAACAAGAATATCATCAAGATAGATGATAACAAATCGGAATAATATGTCAGCAAATAGATGATCCATGAACCTCTGAAAGACCGCTGGAGCATTTACCAAGCCAAATGCCATGACATGGTATTCATAGTGTCCAAATGGTGTAGGAAAGGTGGTTTTCCATTAGTCTCCGGGAGCAATGCGTATGAGATGGTATGCACCTCGGAGATCCAGTTTTGTATACAGAGAAGCCCCTCGAACCGCTTCAATGATGTCCGTAATGAGTGGCATAGGATACTTGTCGGCGGTGGTTATTTGATTGAGTCCTCGGTAATCAATACAAGGACGGAGCTCATCAGAGTCTTTCTTGGGAATAAAGAAAAGTGACGCTACCGCCGGTGATACTGATTCGGTAATAAGACTGTTACGTAGATGGGTTTGAAGATATTCTTTCAGAACTGACTTTTCACGTTGAGAAAGAACATACATACGACCAAACGGAATAGGTTGGTCTGGAAGTTAGTCTATGTGACAATCATCCCTTCTATGAGGAGGCAGAATAGGGAATTCAGGATCTTCAAATGCCGATCGGTATCGCAAATGACATTCAGGAATCTCTAGTTGATTTATGGAGGATACCGCGGGATGCAGTGTCTCTTCAGAAGGAATGCGGGTCCCCACAGACTCTTGAGAAAGACAATGGTGGACGCAATACTCTGACCCCAGAAAGAGGGTGCCAGCAGACCAATTTATGAACGGGTTGTGAAGTCTTAACCAGGGGAGCCCCAGGATGATAGGGTAATGTGCAGTCCTAATGACATCGAAGACTAGGGTTTCCTTATGATTTGCCAGCATGCACGTAAGCGGAACGGTCTGTTCTTTAATAGGCCCAGAGCTTAAAGGACTACCATCCACTCCCTGAATGGGAGTGACAACAGTCTTTGGCACCTGAGGAATTCCATGTTTCTTTGCCCAATCATTATCCACAAAGTTTCCAGCTGCTCCGCAGTCAATCAAAGCAGGGATTCCCGGTAAAATGTTCTCAGAATATATCAGAGACAAAGATACTAACACCATGGACTGGTTAATAGGAGAATTGTCGAGTGGCATACTTGTCTGATGTAGGGAAGAGTGCTTCTGTATGCTTACCGGTCTTCCCCTAACGGTAAGGCTTTGAAGTTTCCCGACTTCTGGTTCGGAGAACGGCGTGGAGGGACTAAGTGGCAATCTTTCAGAATATGAGAGGAGGACCCACAATACATACACAGCTTTAAGGACCTTCTCCTCTCTCTTTTAGTTGCAGATATCGGTCCTCGGACGGTCCCGATCTGCATGGGTTCTTCGGTTTGCGAATGAGCCTTTTGTATCGCTGGGGAATACTCGGACTGAGATCGAGTTCCTTTGCTCTTTTTTTTCTCATATGTCCGTTCATGCATACGGTAATCGATTTGCATGGTTAGTGTGATCATATCCGCCAAGTTAGCTGGGCGAGGGACCTTAGAAACCTCATCCTTGAGTTCATCTGTAAGGCCTCTCCGAAAAAGAGTAAGAAGACCTTCATCGGGCCAGCCCAGTTCAGATATGATAGTTGTTTGAATTGCGTAATGTACCACAGTAAATCTCTAATGCCTTGTTTTAGATCGAGAAGACTTTCTTGAGTGGCTACCGAAATTTCCTTCCTACCAAACATAGTTTTGAGACTGTTGCTGAAAGCGGAGTAGGAATCAAGAATAGTATTGTTGGAAGTAACTAGAGGGGTTGCCCATGCTAAGGCAGGCCCAGAAAGATGTGAAATCACATGGCCTACCTTATCTTTATCTGTAGGAAAAAAATGAGATTTAAAGGTAAATTGGATTGTGCAGCTGTCGAGAAATTCCTTAAGTTTATATGGGTCACCATCATACATGACTGTATGTAATGATGACGGGGGAGTGTCAGAAAAGGCTCTGGCCACTAGATGTCGCAGTTGTGCATTGTCTTGTTTTAAGGATTGCATCTCAAGGGAGATGGCCTGCATTGCCGCCATCAGTTGCTGCATTTGTTGTTCCATTTGGGATATCGACTGTCAATATTTTGGCGTTGCTTACTGTTATGGTTGTATTAAGCAGTGTAATAAAGCTGTTGTAAAAGTCTACAAAGCTCACCTTGACAGATCGATGAAACCAAATGGGAGGACCAATGCAGCCGTGAAAATTACCCTGAGACAGTCCTGACCTCTCCTACCCAGGATAAAGTAACCCAGGAGAAAGGGCAGGACCGCCAGGGAAACCCTCTAATGGGAAGAAAACCCTGGTCGAGTCCCTCTTCGTCTGGATCGGGAGGAAGTTGAAGTGGAAGCTTCCCGACGGATGGCAGAAAAGGATGTCACACGGGAGGCTTCTCCTACGAGCACAGGAGAGGGAAATTCAGAGAATGTCAGAAGAGGAATAAAGTAGAACAGTGAAGGGGAAGCAGAAAATAATCCTCTCATCAACGAAGGAATGAAGTTGGAGGAAGATAATTCAGAACTGGAGATCGGAAGTATCGTGCAGCAGCAGGAGACTCTGGAAGGAATAAACAGGTGAGTAAGCTAATCGGAGAGAGGGGGGAGCCCTAAAAGGACTAAACTTACTCTAACGGAAGTCTAGGAGAGACGGGAAACAAACCAGTCTGCCGGATAGGTCTGAATGAACAGTGTGCAGGCGAAGACTGAAGGGAGAATCTGAATGAGGGGAGAGAACAGAGTTAGGAGAAACGGAAGGTACAAGTAGTTTTGACTAGTAGAGGTAGGTGGAAGATTCAGAAGCGAACTCACGGAGCGTCAAAAGCAGAAGCGACGTGAAGCACCGTCCGCTTCGATTCCGGATAAAGGATCACGTGAGCAGTTGGCCGTACGTCGAAGAGACGTGCAAAAACTGGCCCGCTGCAGGTAGTACGGGGAATCTCACGGGCATCCATCTTGGAACTGCTCAAAAGCAGAGTGCGGCACAAACGGGTACGTGCCCACAAAGACCATTTGCAGCGATGTGTAACAATAATGGTTGCTATAGATCTCTTTTCCCACATGGCTCACTTTACCCCTCTAACTAAATTGCCTTCAGCACCCAAGATGGCTGGGATCTTTGTAACCCACGTATTCCGGTTGCATGGACTACCCTTCAAAATCATCTCTGATCACAGACCACAATACATCTCCAGGGTCTGGAAGCACCTCTGCCAACAATTAGGTATTCAACGTGCTTTGTCATCGGGTTATCATCCTCAAACAAATGGGATTACTGAGAGAGTAAACCAAACCCTGCATCTAAGGTACAGGATGATTGGTCACTCCTGATTCCTGTGGCCGAATTTGCCTACAATAATTCAGACCATTCCACGACAAAGATCACTTCATTTTTGTGTAACCAAGGGTTCCACCCTTCAGTATTACCCATATTCTTACCACAACCCACATTAGCCCCCTCAGTAGATGCTGGATTGCACAACTGATCTCCATTCACAAGCAAGTGAAGGAACACCTTGAAAAAGCCAGGATGGACATGAAAAGGTTTGCGGATACCAAGAGACGACCTGGGCCTTCCTATACTGTTGAGGATAAAGTCTGGCTCTCCTCGCGATATCTACCCAGGCATCTGAGATCCAACAAGCTGGCACCTCGTTTTTACGGACCCTTTACAGTAATTGAGATCATCAATCTGGTCGCCTTTCGACTGCAATTAAAAGCCACTTGGAATAAGATCCACCCTGTTTTTCATACATCACTGCTGAAAGCCTTCCAGTCGATCAAGTCAAAACCTCGACCTCCCCCACTTGTTGTCGATAACCAGATCGAATTAGAGGTTTCTAGGGTCTGCGATTCCAGATACAGAAGAGGTCGTCTCCAATATTTGGTGGAATGGAAGTTCTATCCACCAAGTGAACGAACTTGGGAACCAGTCTCCAATATGAATGCACCCTGCCTATTGCAACGTTTTCATCGGCCTCATCCAGGCAAGCCAGGTGGATTAGAGTTTAGGAGAAGGCATGCTGTCATGAATCGGCCATGTCGACCCTCTGGTCTGCCTGGTCCTTCAGACAATAACCACATACTCCGTTCACCTTCAACATGGCCGACGCCAGGATTCGGCACAGTCTAGATTTCCGTATTGACTCACATGATTCCTTGAAAACAGACACGCCCCCGCGCTTCCGCGCATCTCAACCGTTCGCTTGCCTGCACTTCGCCCGGCAAGTTGTCTTCTAAGTTTTCAGCCCTTTTCCTCCCATTGTGATTCCTGGTGCCCAGACTCCTTTCCTTCCCGGTCTCCTATCCCCTTCCATTTTCAGAGCCTCAAATTCTTTGTTTACTCCCAGTCCTGGTTCCATCCCAGACCCTTCCAGGAACATTGAACGTCTTCCTAACCCCGGAGCTGCCGTGACCGGGAATCAGAGACCAGCGCGCTCACCGAAGCCAAGCAGACTGGATTCAGAGCATTTTCGACCTTAACTCTACAAGGCACGCTCGTCCAGGAAAAAAACCCGAAAACTCCAAGAAGAGATCCTCAAGAAACAGACAGGTGAGTCACGAATCCGAGGACTCGGATTCTGACAGGAGAAAACCCTCAAAGTCTAAAAAGCATCTATTTCCTATATACGATTTATGTGAAATGGACAAAACAAAATGCATATAGTTGGTTATGTAATTCTCGTGCAAAGGTGAAAAGCCTTTTGAAAGAGAAAGGAAAGAGATATGGTAAATTTAGCTTGTAAATCAAATAGTGGCATGTTTCTTGAATACTGGACTCTGGGCATTGGAAAACCTAAATATTTATACGCATATCCATGTGCTGATATAGTCAGATCTTACATGCTATTTAAATATAACAAATGTGATACCATGGAAATTATTGGTGCTAAATTTGGCATAGTAAGAAATTTAAGACTATGTAGACTATATGGTCGTGCAATTATAGAATCTGCTAAACATCTTATATGCGAGTGTGAAAGCTTAAAGAATCTGAGATATCTATACTGTGCATATACAGTAGCTGAAATGGAAAAAATATGGCAATGCCTACTAGAAGGCAATGATATTAACCTGATCTACCATATGAAATTTTATTATCTAATTTTAATGGTTTTAAAAAATGTCATCAGGAATTTTATATGTTTGAGTGAATTTTATAATCTTGTATAGTGATTAATGGATGTATTGATGTTTTATATATATGTATGTAATATGTAAAGCCAATTGTGCTAAATGCATATTTAAATAAATAAAAATTAATACATCTTAAGTCAAGAGATAGTTTATTCAAAGAGTCAAAGGCCATGTCCCTAACCTGCTGCAAACTGAAGCGAAAAGCAAGCAACAACTGAGAGTGCTGGTAGCCAGCGGACTCTATCATTCAGATACTTCGGGGTAGCACCATAGAGGCATAACCAGAGTCCTAAAAAGAATATGAGATCTAACTGGGAGCCAGTGGAGCTGTCTCCATGCCTCTGAGACATGGTCCTTATGACCCAGGCCCTAACGACTCGAACAGCTCCGCACTCTAGTTAAGTTTTCTTGACTGACTCCTTGCAACAAGCTACAACCGTAGCCAGGTTGTGAGCCTCCCCTAAATATCCAGCTTGCCTGATTGCTCCAGGTCCTGCATGCGTGTATCCTCTCATAGTATGAGTGTTCTAAGCCTATCACAGAGTTAATTGATTCTGTCACTTCCTTCCAAGAATCATTTATCTTGTGGCTGCCCATATCGCGTGTCCAAGGCTACGGCTCCAGTGCCTGCAGCACCAACAGGTATCACATCCCCGTTGTGTACGTTCTGCCCTCTTCAAGGGTTTTTATCTGAGCCACCATTACACTCTGGTTTTAAAGATGTCAAATTCATGTTCTGACTGCAGTTAGACCATTTATCTAGGGTTCATTCTTGCTCCAAGCCTCAAGACTTCAGCCAAGGCCCCGGGACACAGCAGTAGGCTGTACAACGCTGATGTTGGTTGTGTTTTATCACAAACCTGTTGAATGTACTACATCAGTCAATGCACAGGTAATACTCCTTGGGGTTCTGATTGACTTCTCCTATGCGGCCCACAAAGTACTATATTCTCCATAGGTGCAGCTTTCTATTTCAGTGCCTCAAACAAGATCCATCCTTTCTCATCTGTCATATCAGCAGGGTTCGAAATTGAGGGGAGTTGGGGGCTTCTTAGTTCTTGCGTGTAGTCTTGAATAGTCTGGTTAGCTTGTCACCAACAGGCACCAGGAGCTACTTTTGACTCCTCAGGCCAATTGATGCCGAACAAACAGTGAATTTAACTCTGTTCGGTTCTGACAATATATACATAAACATTAGGACACACCTATCAGACATTTAAAGGATATAGTGACATAAATGATGGACAAAGTCCTATTTGCATTTTATGTGGAAGTTAAATTTGCAGAACGCTATGTACTAGCTCCTGGTTCCCCAGCATTAGATGCTGGTCCCTGGTAAATGCTGGCTAACCAGCAGCCACTTTTAGCTCCTCCTTACCTATTCTTAATTTCGAACCCTGTATCAGGCATCTATCAGATCCCATTGGGGGACCATGTCAGCCCCGGAAATAGGATTGCCTTTGACCTTGAACACTGGATCTAGCTAAAGCAAAGCCTCATGGAAGATATATTGGTCCTGCACCAATGTTTCCTGACAGAATTTCCTGAAGGACTGTGTGACTCACCCCACCCCCCTGTTGTGGTACTGTTAGTAGAGCCGTGGGCTCCAGCGGTGCCAATGTTTTTAATTCAGCTGTTGGCCATCTGCACGCCCATCCGCAAACTGTTTAACGATGTTTCACGACTGCACCCCCTAAAGGCCAACATACCGGAGGCAGCCTTATGTTTCCGGCATTCTGTACATAGGTCTTTAGGGGGCGCGGCCTACAGACCACAAATGTATCTCATACTGAACACCAGGGGGCACCATAAAGAATGGAGGTGCTCCTTCCTGCTTATTCCTGTGGGAGGTGGAGAGTCCATAGTGCTCTCCGCTTAGCTTTTCTATCCCACAAGGAATACCTGCATCACTCTATCAATTGCTTTATATGCTCATGTTTCTATCGTCATTAGTATTATCCGCAGCGTGTCATTTATCTTTGGTGCAGTGGCCATCTTCACCCAATTCATGTTTCCCCAAAGTGATGGATTAAGTTCCCCCAAAGTGATGGATTAATTGACAAACATTTGTCGAGTTCAGTCCTCAGGTTCGATAACTCTTCTTCAATGTTCTGCTACATATGTGTCAATTTTTTGCTTTTATTGGATTCCCAGATGTTTCACCCTTTTTGGGTGCTACTGAAAGCTCTAGTCTGTTACTTGATTTTTGAGGACAAGATATCGAGACCAGCATTGCCTCCGACTATTGCTAGTTTAACCTATAGCTGATTCGCCCGCCTAGAGGCACAACTCCTTCTCCCCACCATCACAATAGATTCATGCATTCTCACTACCTAACCTTGTGAAAATCACTAATCGATGATGGGGCGGGTAAAATGCGAAGAACAAATGTGGCATTCCCACCTCAGACCTCGACCTATGGGGAAAGGTGTCGAGCATTGTCAGTTTGTGACTAGGGATGCTGAAGGTGAGCTACAGAGCAGTTTTACCCATGCTAGATATTCGTGGAGGGACACCATTTCATACATTGTCCGGATCAGGAAGTGCCTATGAGTGAGATTACGGCTACTTGTTGCTTCTGTCTCTCCGCACTGATGAGCTTAAGAAAAGCTTCTGCATGTTGTCTGCTGCAGATTTTGTATTCACAAAGCCTGCCTGGTTTGTGTCATTGAGTTTCAGGATTATTGCTTCTGGCCTCCAACCCAGGTTCTTTTCCGGGTTCTAGTAAACAGTGTTCATGAAGGTCACTGGTCTGCAGCTTCCAGTAAGGATCACCCATTCGTCCTTCTTCAGGAGTACCCACATGAATGTGTGTCTTAGATCACCCAATAATGGACATTCCCCTCAAAGACTCAATGTACAGTCCATGAGAAACAGGCCAAACCCTCTCTTGGACGTGATCCTGTGACACTCTGTTGGGAGTATATCTGGCCTGGGCCATCGCCCTCAGTTTAGGCTGATAGTCACCCTTATCATGTCCTCAGTGGGAGAACACCTGCCTCTGCTAACTTAGTGATCTCTATTCCAGCAAAGAAAGACTGCATCAGGCTCTTATCTGGTGTTCCTGTGTCTAGCGTTTTTCCAAAGAATGCCTAGAATCTGTCATTAAACACATTAGATTCCCTTGTCAGTGTACCAGACTCTTTCCTGACCACTGGACTAGATCGCTCATGATCATCTTGGCCAGCCGTAAGTCAAGAGTCACCTCCATCTACCCCACTTTCAAAGTACGAGCTCTTCTTTCTGAATATGACATATTCAAACGTCTCCATCATCGTCTTGTTTATTGTTTGCTATTTCAATCAATTCTTTACTTCTCTGTAGATCTGAAACCAGCGTACATATTAAACAATCTTTTTGTTGGGCCTGCGCGGCCCTTGTAATGAAGGACGTGACACAAGAGGGACGTTCTACGTCTTTTCTTTATTCGTATTCAGGAACATACTAACTTGCTATCCCACAACTCCTGCCCACTTCCACGTCATTCTCCCCCGTGACCCCTGGTCTCTATCTTAAAGAGACAGGGGCTCACTAACAACACCCCCGGACAAATGTCTTCGCTTCTCTTTAACATTATTCAACTAGGCGAAGAGGCTTCCTAAGTGTCCGCTGTGGACGGGTGCTTGAGTAACAACTCCTGGGCGACCCGAGGGAGCCGGCTGGTTCTGCGATGCAGTGACGGGACTGTCCCGGAGGGACCCACAGGTCGTCCCTAGGCTCACGAGGTTCTGTTATGTATACCTGGGGGTGTGGTAGCCGCCGATAAAGTTGGAACATTTCTAAAGTGTAGAATGTTATATTTCTGCGAAGGTGTGTATTAGTATTAAAGGATAATCACCAGAAACCCAGCAAGCAAGTAATTCAAGTCGTGCTCACATGCAGAAGGATCACAGAACTGTCATTGAAATGAATCCCAAAACTATTATATACCCCATAAAATAGGGGGCATGTGTTTATTTACATGTACTGTAGGTAGAAATCAAATTAACATGGTATAAAACCAACTAAGGTTTTCATCATCATTGTGAATATTCAGGCAAGAAAATTGAGACAACATTCATATCCATGTGTAACTACAGCGTAACTAAACATAAGTCCTAGAATTGGAGTGGTTAACAGTACTGGAATTGACAGGACATTGCCCTTAGCATAAGACAATCAATTCCTGATATTTTAACCAAAGACAAGGAGTAATTCATTGTTTCTGCAATTTTTGTAAAACATTGGTGAACTTCAATACATCCAGTATTGTACAAATACTTGTGATAAAGGAAAACAGAGTCACAACAAAGGTTTTGTTCATTTTGCTGAAAAACACAGTTACTATCTGTGAACATGACATTTTGTTAGGCATGCAAGACTACTGCAGGTCCAATGTCAAGAGAGCATAAACCTGATGGTTTGGAACTAGGACACAACCTTGTTGTTTGTATTCAAATGTTACACATTAAATGGGTAGTGGCCAATCCTTGGTCTACGTCGGGAACATAACATCCTGGATATTGAACTGACAGCAGGTGGCACCTGCTACAGTGACGTTTCGGCTTATAGATGGAGAGCCTTCTTCTCGGCCAGTTGGATTGTGACAGCCTGTGTAATGTGAACAAAAAACAGAATAAAAAATCTACTGAGATTGGATTATTTCTTATGGGGTATTTAAGCAAGTAGTGCTAGGTCAATAGGTGTTAAAAGAATAACAAGAGCAACACATATAGATGTGTTTTCTAAAACAGGAGAGATAAAACATCTAACCTTGGGTGTATCCGGGCTGGGAGTGAAAGGTGGGGAATGGAGCTGAACTGGAAGTTGAGTTGGAAATCCCAGTATCAGTGGAAGAGGGGTTTCTGGACCAGGATCAGGAGGTGGGGGGCTCTCATCGTCTCCCTTAATAACATGTTCAAACAATGAACTGTTTCTTGGCACTTCCTTCTCGGCATCCATGGCAGTTACCATGGTGCCCTTGACAGCTGTGACGAGAAGATGGTTTGGGGCAAACCGAGAGCCTGTCTTTCTGGCCATTGCTTTTGCACTAACACTTCATCCCCTACATGAAACACTTTTGGCCTCGCGTCTCTCCTTTCATCTGTTCCCACTCGAGCTTTCTCTTTCCAGTCTGCATCTCTTCTGATGACCTCCTGGTCTGCGTCCGGCTGACTCACGGGGTGTCTCACTATACGAGTGCGAAATTGATACTTCATCATCAGTTTCGCTGGGCTCTTATTGGTTGCCTCGTGGCTATTGCGGTAGTCCCGAAGTAGTCGACAGAGTGCCTGGTGGGGATCAGCACCCTCGAAGCGGGCCCTTTGCAAAGTCTTCTTGATCAACACCATAAATCTCTTGGCAATTCCGTTGGCTTGTGGCCAGCGGGGCGTGATCTTCTGATGGTTGAAGACCATGTGTTTCGCAAAAGGTCGCAAACTCGTGTCCACTGAAGGGAGGTCCATTGTCAGACCTGATGGTATCTGGGATCCCCCACTCACTTACCACCTCATCGAAGGCCTCTGCAACTTGAGCAAACACTGTGATGTTGTCTTCTTCACGATTGGAAAACGCAAGTGTTCCTCTATGAATACTAGTCAGTATTCCCCTGACTCAAGAGGTTCATAGAAATCCACTGCCACCTATTCCTGCATGTGTTCAGGGATCTGCGTAGGCTGGATTGGGGTCGGGGTCTCTGCCCTGGCTGTCCATTGACATGCTACGCAATTTCTCGCCCATCTGTCGATCATTGCGTCCAGGAACGTGAACCACACATGGCACTGGAGCTGCTGTTTAGTGTTATCTGCCCCTCCCCCCCCGATGTCCCTCATGGGCTGTCTTGATCACTTCTGATCGGCGGGTCGCTGGGATGACAAGTCTGCACCCTCTCAGGAGTATCATCTTGTCCTTTACAGCCAGTTCCGTGTGCACCCTGGCTAGTCTCTCAAGTTCATCCCTGCACACCCCGGGTGGATGCCGTAACAGATAGTCTGCCGGCTTGTTTTCACCCACAGGCCGATGGATGATCTAAAAATCGTACTCTTGGAGCCTGATGCCCCACCTTTCGATCCTGGGAGGCATTTTGGTCCTGGGGTTTCTGAACAGTGATAGCAGTGCCTGGAGGTCAGTGATGAGGATGAACCGTTTCCCTATCACGAAGTTGTGGAAGTGCTTGCAAGCCAACACAGCTGCAAAACTCTCCTTCTCGGCCTGCGAGTATGCAGACTCAGGTGGGGCCAATGCCCAGCTGACATAGGCCATGATGTTCCTGGGGTGAAAGTCTGTACCTTTTGTTTGGGCTAGTATGGCACCAAGCCCCACTGGGTTTGCGTCCACAACAATCTCGGTGTGCCAGTCTGGTTCAAAGTAAGCGAGTTTCCGACTTCTGCCAGGGCCAACCTTATGCTGTCAAAAGCCTCCCAACATTTGGCTGACCACGTGAATGGGACGTTCTTCTGTAGCAGGTGGCACAGCAGCTCCGAGATGGAGGCGTAGTGAGGAATGTAGCGGGCGCAGTATCCTGCCATACCCAGGAAATATCCTACATTCACCACCTGGCACGGCTCTCCAAGGTTGAAGATGGTGGAGACCTTGTCAGGATCCGGCATCATGCCGTCTGTGGAAAAGATGTGCCTGAATAACTTCAGCTTGGTCTTACTGAAATGGCACTTGTCGATATTCAGCATCAGGCCTGCTCCTTGAACGGCTGCACAGGTTGCAAGCTGAGCTGCGTAGTGTTCCTCTCGCGACTTTCCAAACACAAGGATGTTGTTGCTGTAGTTCAGGGCCCCGCACCTGGACCCCACAGGGGTGTCGATCGGACCCGGACAGCTGCGGTCTCCGTCAACGTGATGCGTAGTGCAGAGATGACTGTCTGGACTGGCCCACCTAGTCTTGTCTGCTGGACCCGAAAAAGTATTTTCCTGCAAGTGGAGACAGGGATTAGCCACCTGTGGGTTTTAGTGATGGCCTCCGAACTGTTCTCGCTCTCCCCCACTAATCACCTCCGATATCACCTTATGTTTGTAAAAGATGAGCTCTCCATCCTGCGTGTCTTGCAGGGGCACGTAGATACCAGTTACTTCACTGGTTTGAAGGCATTGGGAGAGTTCTGGTAAGCATTGACTCTGAAGTCCCCGGTGGGATTGGTAAGTATCAAGTTCAAAGAGTTCAATGTGCCCGATGTTCACTCTTGTCCCCTTCCTTCCTTAAGTTGCAACTGAGTTCGTGAGAAGAAGGTCTCGTAGCTGCTGCTGTGCTGACGTTCAGGTAAGAGTCTGTGTTACCCAACGCTGTCCGGTAACTATTGCATTCGTTAACGTGTTGTTTTTCTCCTTCTTTACAGATGCAGCATATGAAGATATGGAGAATAATACCGCCGGTGGTAAATCAGGTAAGTCTATGGTGGTAAGAGGTATTTGTTGATTCCCTTGGCTCACCTTGTTATTCTTGTGCCCCTGGGTGCCGGAGTACGGCGAAGAAATGATGGAGACAGTGCCGGATCGAAAGATGCTGTGAGAACTGGTGAGTATGGCGCCGTGCTGGAGCTGGCGAAGCGACGCGTGCAGGACTGATGTACTTTCCAGGTCAGGAGATGAAATGGATCCGGAATCAGGTGAGGAATTTGAAATAAGTTCGTTTTGTAACCTTGTCCTTTTCTTCCTCTTTATTCTAGGAGCTCCGGATTCGAGGCAGGCGTGGCAGAAGACTGGATGCTGGCTGTAGGCACGCAGGCATGGCAGAAGACTGGATGCTGGCTGCAGGCACGGTGAGAGTCACGGCGCTGGATGCAGAATAACACGAAGCATGTGCTGCTGTTCGGGCGTGGTTTAAATAGCCTCCAAAGTAGTCCCAGGAAAGAAGTTCCCCAGGACCACACCCGAGTAAAAAATAGTCCCTGTAGTAAAATAGTCCCATCCAGGCCTCACGTTGGCTTGGATTTATTTGCAGCATGGTCTGCATGAGGTAAGTAATGTCTATGAGCCTGGCGCTTTTTTATTATGAGCCTGGTGCCTACGGCGCCAGGACCAAACCCAGACAGCCCCTAGCTGGGGCTGCTGTGGTTTTTGTAAATGTCTGGATGCCTGCTCCCGGGGCTGATGGGCTTGATCCGGATGCCCGGGGGTAGGCATCATGACACGCACCGGTCTGATGATCTGCCTGATGGCCTCCTGGAAGATCTCGGCCGCTGATGAGATGCCAAAGTTAAGGCGTTGATAGCGGAAGAGGCCATTGTGAGTTGCAAAAGTGGTGATGCCTCTCGAATCCGGATGAAGCTCCATCTGGTGATACTCCTGGTTGAGGTCCAGCTTGGAGAAGAGTACTGCATTGTTTAACTGGATGATGATGCCCTCTATGCGTGGTCCCGGGTGCTGTTCCCTCTGGAATGGCGGTGTTGGCCATTCTCATGTCCACACAGAGTCTCAAGCGGCGCCCCTCCTTTGGCATTATCACTAGCAGTGAGACCCATGGTGTCAGACCTGTGCCAGATTCTATGACGCCATCATCTAGTAACTGCTTAAGTTCATTCGACACAGCCACTTGTAGGTGAAATCCTACTCTCCTTGGATGCTGGGGGATGGGTCAGACTGTTGTGTCAATGTGTAATTTGACGGGGGGACCTTCCATCCTGCCTAGGCACATGAGTGGGAATTCTGACAGGATTGTGTCCTTTGTGATGGGACTCCTGGACAGGTGACTGTTCCGTATAGTGCAGATCTAGTCTTTCGTGTCATTGGTGGAAGCCGTTGACTGGATGGAGTCGCCCTCATGGACGAGTATGTCAATGAGTCCCAGGCAAGATGCTGTCCAGTAACTCAGTAGGCATCTTCCTTTGGTCAGGCTTCGGATCACGTGGATGATCGTGGTGGAGGATGATCCTTTGTGGATGAGCCTTTGTTTGAAATGCCCAATGGAGTGCAGGGAGAGGTCTGCTCCCCATTGAAGTCTTGGCCAGTGTTGGCTGGTCTGGTATTTGTAGAAGTTCCTTCTCCCCCATGATATTCACAGTGGCTCCTGAGTCGACAAGGAAGCAAAATCATATCCCACATATTTCCACTGGTATCCTGGGCGCCTCCCTTGCTTCTCTGTCGTCCAGGATAAGATTAACATATTCATCCTGGACATACTGGTAATAGGGGTCACCCTCATACTCCAGTCCGTGGGTTTCAGGCATGTATTGGCCTTGGCGTGGCTGTGATGGCCCGTCGTATTCGTCCCTGAAGTGTAAGGTCTGTTCGTATGCTTCACATTCATGGGGGACATCTTCAGGGTAGTGGTCTATTACCCTCACATATCGTCTCAGCCCTTGCTGGTATGGGGGCATCTGGTATGCTGGGTTCGGCATGGTCCGATTGTATGTCCTGAATTGCAGTGTCTGCGTCACCCACGGTGTTGGGAAAGGTCTGCCTTCTCTGCAGACCGACTGGAAGTGACCTTCTCTTCCACAGTTGCCGCACCTCTGGAAGAGCGCGGGGCATATCCCTGAGTGAGGGAATGCCATTCCACAGCGGTAACATTGTCGCTGCGTTTTGGGGGCCGTTTGGTACCCCCCTCCGGTGTTCCTGTCTCCGGGTCTTTGGCTAGCCGGTTGGTTCGCCTTTGTCTTGTTTGGGCGTTGCGTTCTCTGACATCTGGGTTGCTTGTATGTCCACCCTCTCGAAGATCCAGGCCATATCACTGATTCCATCGATGGAGAGTGGCTTCTTGAGTAGTTGTTTCTTAAGTGTCTAGGAGAGACATTCCTCAATCACTCTCAAGCATATTGCTTCATCTAGCGAGAAAGCGTGGAAGTGGCAATGCGCACCCTTGATTCTCAGGCGGGTGATGAACTTGTCAACCGTTTCCTCTCCTCTCTTGGTACACTGGTTGAACATGTACCTTTTGTAATCACGGTGGGCTTGATCACTAGTCTCTTGTGTTCTATTCTATTTAATACATTGTTTATTTAGCACCTCACACCCGTAGGTCTCAGGATGCTCACAAGGCGGACGACAGAAAACAGAAGATAGGAAAGAACTCAGGAGGATCAATCTATGCCCTTGTCAAAAAGAAATGTCTTCAGGCACTGTTTAAATTGTCTTACATGCAGGTTGAACTTTCTGTGCAGAAAAACTTTGTTTTGCTTTCTGACAGCGTGGTACAACAGCGCTGTGGTCCTGAAGAAAGTGGATAATATATTTTAGACCACTGAAACCGGTAGGCCAAGGGTGAACCCCTATAACAGGAAGGGGGCAAAGGATAAAAGAAATTGTTTGTTTTCTTAGAACTATATCTGTTTCACTCATTCTAAAAGTGAAAACTGATAATTCTCTATGGCAACAAATACTGTACCACACAATTATAGGTGGTGTGAAATACCGGGAATCAGTATTCACTGTCTTTTTTAACTGAAAACAGCAAGTAATCACTTTGGCTGTTCTAACATTACTTTTAAGTGTGTGAAATATGGAGCAAAGAAACTGAATAAAACTAGATTAATTTCATTTGCAAAATATTTCACTCTTCTTTTTATGAAAATATAGGTGATTAGAGCTAGATAGGGCAAGTTTTCTCTTTCTTTACCCTTACCCTAGATAAGCGGACCACTAGCGCTACCTAGGGATAGAAATACCTAGGCTTAGTTAGTATGTTAGAGGGCAAGATATAATCAGCTACGTACTTAGCAGAAATGTTGAAATAAGTTTTGAAATATAAGCCTGTGATATCTGTTGTGTGATAACTGTTTAAATTGAGCGAATGATGGATTTGTTTTAAGTGAAACAGGGAGGGCATTCCAAAGAAGGGGAGCCCATGCATCAAAACTAGTGCCTCCGATTTTCTTTAGAGAAAAGCGACACTGGATCAGCTGGGCATCTTTATTTGGGCGCAAGGTTCATCTAGCAGGAGTCTTCCTGATACGAGAACAGAGGTATACCGGGGAATTGCCAGCTAGACATGTGCACACTAAAGTGGATGCCTTAAATTGCATTCTTTGTTTTACTGGAAGCTATTGCGACATTCAACGGGCTTCAGTTACGTGGGAGGACCGTTCAGTTACGTAAACCGCATGGACTGCCCCATCTTGAATAACTTGGAGACTCTTAATGTTGGCCTGAGGTGTGCCAACAAAGAGGCTAATGCAATCAAGCCTAGTGTTTATGGTGGCGGAAGCAATCAGGGCCCCGTTTTATTTGGATAAACAAGGGCTTATTTGCCACAGTAAATGTGTCGTATATGAGCAAGGGGAGCTTAGATATGAGACGCGCTTCCTGAAAGTCAGCGGTGAATCTAGATATACTCCCAATGTCTGTGCAAGCTCAAGAGCAGGAATGACATTGCCTGCAAATACACAATCACTATATTGATAGCCCAGCTTTTTTAGTCTAGCACTTGTTCTGAGAATAAGAATCTGTTTTTTTTTGTCATTCGGAACAAGACATTTCAGAGCTATCCAGGATTGGGCTGCTGCATAGACCTCATTTACCCTTTCCAGAATCTTAGAATACGTCACGGATAGCTCAGGGAGGATCTGAGTCTCATCCGCATAATTTTCAAATTGGACACCGGAGCCATCCAAGAGATTGCACAAAGGGCTGGTATTTACATTAAATAACAATGGCGACAGACAGGAGCCCTGCGGTACCCAACAGGTAAGAGATACCGGCAGGGATTGTGCATCACATCTGACCACATTTGCCTGTCTTGGGCCAAGAAAGGATTTAAACCAATTAGCAGCATTAGCAGAGCATTTCCCTATCTTGACCAATCTGTCCCCAAGAAGATCGTAGTTGACTAAATCAAAAGCAGCAGAGAGATCAAGTAAAAGGAGTAGAGCTGTACCGCCCTTATCAATGCTTTTTACAATATTGGACTTTAAATCAAGAAGAGTGGTCTCTGTGCCATGCCTTGTGCAGAATCCTGATTGCCCCACGGCAAGAATTCCTTGTTGCTCGACAAAGCCCTGCAATTGACAACAGGCCACTTTGTCGAGAATTTTCAACAGGAAAGGCACATTATCTATGGGCCTATAGTTAACAGGATCGGCTGGATCAAGGTTATCCTTCTTTAATAAAGGCAATTTCCATGCTTCTTTGAGGCAATCATGGACTCGAGCCTCCAGGAAGGACAAATTGATAAACCTAGAAACCCAGGGAACAAGTTATGCCAGGAACTCTTTAAAGAAAGAGGCCAGGAAAGCATCACCTTTGAAAGAAATGGGTTTCATCCCATGAACAGTGTTCTGAATTTCGTTATTTGATAGCTCCCTAAAAGAGAAGGATATAGAGGAGACTGTTATGTCAGTAGGGATGACACAAGGTGTTTCAGCCGCAATACTCACTAAGGTCTTAACTCGTTCTACGATGAAAGTTTGGTGGCACGATTCTTTATGGGAGAACTCCTCATGGATCTCCTGACACCAATTGTTATTAATGGCTCCTCAGAATATCGTACATGTAGCTCCTAAAGGCCTCCCAAACCACTGAGCCTCCGATTTCACAACCTCGAAGGAATAGAAGTGAAACGTGTGGCTGGGGATTTGCAGAGCGGCAAGGGTGACCAAGGAGGTGGAGCCAGGCTGGGGATCCTTGCCATGCACTATGGCAGAGAGAGCGACAACAGCAGTTAGCATGTTGAGGAGAACCACACGCCTAGTACAGATGTAAATTGGGTCGTTAGAAGTTTGCCTGTCTGGGAAAATTGCTGGTAATTCTGTGACCGGCAATTTTCACAGACCGGCAAACTACAGATGGTATTTCCAGCACCGATATTACTGGTGACGAAAATACTGCAATCCCCTGAAAATTCCAGAAATCCGGCGGCAGAAAAGGTAGGGTCGGTTTACTGGCAAATTCACTTGCAGCAAGATGGCCCCAGAAACCTGACTTCAAATATAATACAAAGGAGTTCACAAAATACTAATCTGTTAACCACTTGGCCACTCTTGCAGGTAATTGCCCTGACTCCCCCCCCATATTTTCGATGGGCTTTTGCAATACAAAATCGGTGGCAAAATATGCTGCAGAAAAGAACAGGTGATGAATGGACATCGTACCACTTATTTGTGTGGTGGCATCTAACTTCTTTGTGCATTCTAATGAGACTATTCTAGTGCAGATTCAATGTTATATGCAGGTAACTCTCTCCTTTAAGTCTGGAAGCACCCATTTATGGACTGCTGTGCGAATAAGCGGTCCTGTCCCCTCTCTACCCTTCCAATCACTCCCCTGGCATGCAAGTACTAAAACCACATCATGATTTCAAATGCCTAAAAAAGGATGCATTTGAATGCAGGTGCGAACAGTAAAATGCTTTACGTTTGTAATTGCTGGGCCTTTGTTAACAGCGGAGTCATGGTACCGTTTAGCATCTGTGTCCTGTTCTGTCCGGCAACTTCTCTGTAGGTCAGCAAGGTTGAGTCAACATAGCCCAAAAGTTTGGGGGTGGGAGGGCTGAAGCCTAGTCAGGTGAATGGTTTTGCACCAATGCTTGAGTTTAATGCTGTGATTACTTATTGTTCATCTTCATTATTCCTAGCCCAATTCTTCCTCGTCCCAGTTCTTACTCCTAGCCCAATTCTTCCTCATCCCAGTTCTTGTGTATGAGGCACTTTGCAATGTATTTGATTTTTGGATTGGTGTTACCCTACAAAACAAATTCATTTTTCTCAGAAAGTGTGCTGTGTAATGCATTAAAACACAGATGTATATCTTTCTCCTGGTGCAGTGTGTGGCGTATCCCTGCAGCAGCACGTTCCTGCATATTGTGCAAGCGTGGTAATCTAGGCCAGCCCAGAGTGTGACACGACCCGTGATTTGTTTCCGAGCTTGGGGGAGGGCCTTCAGCATGGCTCGCAGGGGGGGGGGGCTAAAATTGTGCTACGCCACTACAGCAAAGGGGACTAACACTGTGTTTCCACGACTTGTAATTTAGCGGATGTACCTCCAGAATTAGTTGCAGTAACGGTTACCGAGAGTGGTGGTTTTTCCGCCAGAAGTACCGCGAAACCCGTAATTAGGCGCAGAAATCGCTCTCTATTTTTCACGTTATAATAAAGGTCATACGAGTATCACTATACAAAGTGAAATGACGGGACTGAATAATATGTCACGTGAGATAAGTATGCTTGGCAGGAATGCAAATTAGGTTGTAACTGCAAGATAAGCGATAATTCTACAAAGCCAAACAGTAACATTAATTAACAGAAGCAAAATCTGAGAATGATCGATGGCAATATTGTTGGCTTCTGCACAGGCTCATCTTTTATGTGTTGCTACCTATTACCATCTTATGCCCAGGTATTCACCCCATATGCCTCCTGCCATCATTGCCAGTTATTGCAATGACCTGTTCAGATACAAACATCATATGGCAATAATGGCATATATTTCATAATTTAGGGGTTTCAAAGTACTTCATTGCTGATTTGGTGCTGTATAAAAGCATGTTAACATAGCATGACATAACATGCGTCTGGAATGAACACCATGCAAGAACACGAAAGGAACTCTGGGTAAGTTTACATTAGGAAAGGGCTTTACATACCACGCAGGGAGCAATGCTATGCTTTTCTCATAGCAGAATATGAATTGTGGGCATGGAAAGAAAGAAGTTATAGAATGATGAAGCAGCAGTCACTCTTGTTTACTAAGAAGGACAATATATGTTGCCACACTGCAAACATACTTCTGATGGGCAGCCGAGTGCTTCAAGCTAGATGTTGTCCAACACCAGGCCTCCAGGGGCAGATCAATTCTGGATTTTTGTAGTATCCCCCTCATTAATATTCTAAATATATGCACATTTTCTCATGAATATTTATGAGGGTTATCATGAAAATCCAGTTAGGATTCTGGCCCTCGAGGCTTGGAGTTGCACAACTCTGGATTTGTGTTCAGAAGTGCATTCATTTAGATTAATCTTCCATTTCCACCAGAAGCAAATTGCATTCTAAATGATCACTTGGGATAGTCCGTAGGGGCACCTGGCAGCTCGATATTGTTCCTATACACTTATTCTCCAAATATGGGGCTGGGGACAGGGGCATTTTCTTTGAATTAGGCAACTCCTCAGACAGCATTGGGCAGGTGCCTACTTTGGATGGGTCACTTCAAGTGCCTTTTAAATTGTTCTCTGGATAGATCTGTGGGCACCTTTTGTCTCAGGGGTACAGCCTCTAAGATGCTACTGATGCTCATGGGGGCATGGAACGGCTTGGAGTTCAGAGGACACAATTTACACAGACTTAAATGTTCCCTTCTATTCGGTGATACACAAGTCGCAATCTAGAATAGATTGTGCAAGAACAGTAGTATTGCTCATTTGGATCAATTAGAAACTTTGTATCAGATCATGGCCCACTCTTGGGTTTATGAAGACCTCATAACCAGCTGGATCCTACACGAATATGAACGGTGCATGTTCGACTGCTGTTGGATTCTGCATGTCATAAGGTGTTAGATAATGGCTTTTTGGGGTGTTTTCATGCAGTGCTGGAGCACTGGGTAACATAGCAGTTAAGATATTTCTGTATCTGAACTTCATTTGGGGTATCTAGGGCCTTAGTCGATTTCTTTGATAGACTTGAGGTGCAACTCCAAGGAAGTGAGAGGCGTACTGGGTTACCAGTCATTTGGTCGAAAACCAAATGGTCGAATAACCATTTGATCGAAGTAAAATGGTCGGAAAAAAAAAAGTCGAATTTTTCTATTTTTTTAATTTTTTATTTTATGGGGGGGTTCCCGCCCCATCCCCCCTTTTTCTTTATTAAATTTTTTTTTTAAGCAACCAAAACTTAAGAAAAAATATATAAATAAATAAATAAAAAAATTTGACCTTTTTTTTTCCGACCATTTTGATTCGACCATTTATTTTCGACCATTTGACCGGACACCGGCGTACTGTATAGGAAGCAATATCAGGTGCCAATGCCGAAAGATTCCAAATGAGATTGCTAGCAGCCGGGATTGTTTGGGGAAGTTTGATGATAACCATGGCCAGACGTTACTTTAACATTACTGGCTGGGTTCAGGGGCAGGCACAGCCAACAGCAGCACACCAGCCCAAGACGTCCCACCCGAGTTCAGTGAAGGCTTCCGCAAGCGCTCAGGGCTGTAAACGGCAGTGTCGTCCCAGAATCTGGTTATTAACCGTAATAGCAACCTACCTAGTCAAACATCTGCTGCTCTACTGGTCTTTGTTGGGCAAATTGGATTCACACAAATTGCATGCACCAATTTCCCACAAAAAAGCAAAGATGTCCACCACTAGGAATTGTAAAGAGAGCAAGCCTTTTTACTTTTTCCATGACAACCAGATAGAGGGATGACAGTGATCAGTGAGTAAGCAGACCAGGTGAGGAGAGGTGTGGCATGTGCTGGGTTGAATGAGGCAATGTGGGAATTCGACACCAAAGACAAAAGCCCAAATAGTTATATGTAAAATACATCAAACTGCCAGTACCTAAACTGATAGTAGTGTAGTTAAATGTATAAGGATATGGTATGGTATAGTTTATTTATATAGAGTCTACACACAGGCAAGTGTTTCAAACGCTCAAGGAGGGTGGGGACATGGGGAAAAAACAAACAGTCGCTCAGAGCCCTTGAAATTCTGAGAGGATAATAGTCTGCACAGGCGGAGTAAGTGTTTAAAAATACATTTAAGTTTCAGAGACAGCAAATAGGCCTGACAGCGATTCTGGAGTTTTGACAGTGCAATATAAGGGTTAAGACAAGGGAGAACACACAGACGGTCTTCAGGCGCGGTGCGTACGGATCGTGTAAGTGCAAGAGGGTAGCAGGGGGAGATCAAGGGCACCCGGTCGGTTGAGACTGGGGTAAGTGCAGAGAGAGCCACTCTCTTGGCTCAATAAGGGTGGATAGCTCACCCATGGAGCACTCGTCCCTATTATGTCCCCAGCCTGCATGTTCCAAAAATCTATTTATCACAGGGGATTTTATTTTGACGAAATTATGAATATCCCAGTATGAATGTTTGATGATAATAGTTATTGGTTATGTAACTTGTTATTGAATTTGAAAGTATTGAATGATGAATTACTATGTGATGTGTATATACAAAGCCGATTCCAGCTGTATGTTAAAAATACTGATTCCAACTGTAAGTATGTTATAAATATAAATGGAATCCCTGGACAGCAGACTTAGTGTTTCATCTTTGTGATGTTGGTAAAATGAGTACTATTAAGTTGCGTGATAATAAAAGCTATGATTACAGTACCTAAAAGCGAGAGAAATATGTCATTAAGCACTATATTGAAGCCCGCAATTAAAAAGAGCTGTTGGACAAGGTCTATCAGTGAGGCACTGGTGGATCTCCTTCTGTAATCAGGGAAACACAGGTCATATAGACAGGTCTAACTCTCACAACTAATATTGTAAGCAGGGATCAAGCTGGTAGACTTGAAAGGCTAATGATTATCTGATTTATTTGGATCAGAAAGGTTTTCGTTCCCAAGGAAATTCTTCCTTTAATTTGAGAAGAGTCGTGGTGGTACCCCGTAACGCACACACAATGTTTGATTCGGTTGGTTTGGGTTATATGATTTTGGTCCTTACCCTTGGTAATCAGTTTCTGGAGTATGTTCGTCTGCTATATACAAGCCTTTGGCATGGATGCACTGTAAACTATATCTCTAAGAGACGGACATGAGCCAGGGGTCTCTCTTTCCCTAGTAGGCTTTTCCTTTGGCTTGTACAAACTGCAAGAGGTTTACTAATCGGAGATTAATACCACATGGACTATCGCATGATACAATGCTTATATCACATACAGCATATGCTATTTTTGTACGCTGATGACCTTTGCCTATACGTGTAAGATCCGGTTTACCGAGTTTCTTTGCATGGTAGAAAGAACAGACACATTTGGTGTGATTTATGGGCTATCCATGTTGGGGGAATCTTTGTACTTTCTTCTGAGTTGTATTGCTGTAGAAACCTTTTTTTTTGTTGCAGTCACCAGAATGGGATTTCAGTGCTTTGGAACTATATAAATTGCAATGCTGATATCGTCCACATGGAAATAATTCTCTAGGCATGAGGTTGGTTCAATTTTGGCTTAAATTCCACATTAAACATATGAGCAGAAATCAGCAGGATCATAGGATTATGGTGCCCAGGATAAGGCATGGTGTTCAGAAGATTCCCATGATAGCCCCAAGAGTTTACTAAGCAAACTCTACATCCCTTGTTAAGCTTCCACTCATACACATTCTCGAACCTTTGCATTCTTGCTGCTTTCATCTGCTGATTGCTGAAATCACTGGGGAAAATTTCAGCGGCAAATGGCCAGGTACCAGGTCCCAGCCCCAGTTGCCTGATGAACGTTGTCCGTTGCCATTACAGGGAAGAATACAGGCACGAGAGGGCACATCATCTGTGCCAAGTGGTGTGAGGCTTCAGGCTGCTCCCAGCTGTCACCTGCAGGCCTTAAGAAAGGGGAAATAGGGCTTGAAATCTTCATATCCCTGAGAGGTCCTTTTCTTAACCTAAAAGTTACTGACTCCAGAAACCCTAGAACAACTCTTAGGGCATTATGAGGGCTCTCACCTGCCATCACCATAGGGCAAAATGTGTATAATGTATCTACTTGGGGTGAGTTAGAGTGAGAGAGAAAGAACGAGAGGGCAAGAGAGACAGCTATAGAGATGCAGAACATATGCATATGTTCCTGCAGTCAAACTCACTACCATCCCATTTACAGCGTGTTCCTTCCCTATCACATGCCAGGCTGTATTATGCCATGTGATGTTTTCAGCTGCTTGCACTGTTTACAAAGTTTTGTGATGCTTGCAACATCCTTCTACATGTTCTCTTCCTCTCCAATTGCGATCGACCCCCAATCATGTTTGTGCCACGTGAGATGTAAACTTTTTTACTTGTAGAAATGTTGACCTATATTTCTTTTTTGTTATATGGTCCAAGAGTGAAATATTTGCATCACTATTAATGTAGAAGGCTTGTCCGTTCCTCAAGCACTGCTTGCAGTAGATTGCGGTAAGAAGGGCAAGTGCATAAAGCTGTAAACTGACCTGACCTTCGATATACGTATTTTCGGCAGCGATATAAGAATGGTACACACTTAATTGGCAGGATCGTTTAAGTGTACAGCACACAAATGAACAGGGTCAAGGAACCAAAGAACACACACACTACTGTAGTGAATGCACACATTTTTAGTGATGGTTGTTATCAGTGACACAATTCATTGTCATCACAGTATAATGATTTTACAGATGAAATACAGTCACAGGGAAACTCGATTTACAATAGAGAGAAAGGTCATCAAATGATGAAGGTGATACTCAACCAAGTACAATCCCTTGGGTAAATGTTTAGACAACAAGTACAAGCCCTGACACCATAGAAGGAACACATGGGCAATACAAAAAACAGTACAAAGTGCTGTCAAGCACAACAATTGGACAGTGGATGGATTCAAACACAGAGGATAAAAAGTCAACACGACTGTTTCGGCCAGGAACGGCTTCAATAATAGCCAATCTTTAAAGACCTTCATCAGGACGGAGTAGTAGAGAGAAAGGGGGTGTACCGTGAATTCTGTCAAGAAAATGAGACAGACTGTCACGCCACTTCGGGGGAGACCGAGGTCCAGGGCGATCGCTCTCCCTTCTCCTTCCTGGCGGATCTACCCGCGCTTTCGCGTCTGGGGAGCCGCCAGGAGGAGAGCTTCAGGAACCGCTGTTAGTGGGCTACGGCGCATGCGCGGGAGACCACTGTCTCGGTCCCGCGCATGCGCCGTAGATCAGGCTTGTACATCGGGAAGGGCTCGCCTTCCAAGCCTCGTTTTGGGTCCGCCGGCGCTCGGAGGTGAAACGGCTTGCGTTTCAGGCCTCGCGGGCGCCGGCGGCCCATAAAAGGAAGCGGCAACAGAAGCTAATCGCGTCTCAACGCGGAAGCTTCGTTCGTGTTGCTCGCTCCTGGTTTTCCTGCGAAACCAGCTTCCCGCTATCCTGCCCTGCCTACAGCCTGTCTGGGTATCCTGACCTACTTGCCCTGCCTGAACTGCTTGCCCTGCCTGTCCTACTTGCCCTGCCTGAACTACTTGCCCTGCCTGTCCTAATTGCCCTGCCTGTCCTACTTGCCCAGCCAACTACCTACTGCTTGCCTGGGTATCCTGCCTTCTTGCCCTGCCTACAGCCTTCCTGGGTACCCTGTCCTACTTGCCCTGCCTGTCCTACTTGCCCTGCCTACAGCCTTCCTGGGTATCCTGTCCTACTTGCCCTGCTGGTTACCCTGTTCCACTTAGGGCCCTGTTGCTTACTTAACCTTTTGTCTGCTTAAGGGGTCCAGTTAGCTCTAGGTCTTTTGGGTCTCTCTGGTCCCTATTTCATTACCTCGGTTCCTTGTTCTGCCCTGCGTCTTGCGGGTTCAAGGGTCCCCTCTGATTCCCCTGGGACCTTTAGCTCGTTCCCAATCTGGTTCCCCTTTTCCAGTCTGTCTGAGCCTGGTGCTTGGTGCTCCATCTTCTTACCAGCTATCCGAAGTTAGCCTGCAGCTTGGTGCATCGACCTTCAACTTGGACCTCGCCTTGTTTCAACTCTTCAGACTGACCGTAGCCTCTCCTGTCTGTGCTTGCACAGTCCCATCGTCACGTTAATCGGGAGAGTGCTTTCCGTGGCGCTGGGAGTCTGCCCATCCTCCACCCTGTGCCATTTGGGTGGTGGAGAGGCGGGTTCCCCGAGTCACACACTCATCGTTCAGAAGACTGCAGTCTGGCGGCCTCAACAAGATCCACATCAAGGAAAACAGGTACACAATCATCACGAACATCTCAGCTTGACAGATTGAGACGCCTGCCTTCAGACCTTGAGATGGAAGATTCGCAAGAAGTGCGGAATGAGTTACAAGCACTCAGGGCAGAGATGATCGCCTTACGCCAGGAGAACCAGACCCTACGCCAAATGATAACCCAAGGGGTTCCGAGTACCTCACAGGTGGAAGGATCTTTGGCACACACAACGCCTATCAAGTTCGATGGAGACCCACGACGAGTAGCAGAATTCTGTAATCATTGTCGAATCCATTTTATTTTTAGATCGACGCATTTCAATAACGACAAGGCCAAGATCGGTTATATCTTGGGTAATTTGACGGGCAATGCTCTGGCCTGGGCAACTCCGTTTGTGGTTACCAATAGCCCAATCCTGAACGACTTTGCAGCTTTCGAAAAAGCATTTCTTGAGGTCTTTCAGACCCCCAACCTGGCCTCCGCTGCGCAGAACCAGTTGATGGATCTAAAACAGGGGAACGTCGACGTAATAACATACATCAGTCGATTCCGTCTGCTGGCAACCGATTCCCAATGGCCGGAAATCACACAAAAGACACTGTTTTGCCGTGGGCTGAGGGAAGAGTTTAAGGATGAGTTACTCCATATACCCGAACCCGAGACTTTTCAACTACTAATTGAGCAGGTGCTCCGTATTGATCAGAGACTGGCGGAACGGAAGGCAGAGAGACGTCGGTTCGAGAGGGGCAGTTCCAGGACAACCGGTTTACCTGCCGGATCCTTCGGGTCTACTGAATCTGGACCAGAGCCTATGCAACTAGGGGCTATGAGGGGTCCTTTATCAGAGGAAGAGAGAAGACGGAGAAGAACTTTACGCCTATGTCTCTATTGTGGAGCTGCTGGGCATTTCCTGGGTACATGCCCTCTACGGTCTCAGAAGAAAAAGGCGGAAAACTAGAGGACCTGTCGTGTGTTGGGAAGGCAGCGACAGGTTCCTCTCTCTCTTCAGTCCTTTCCACGTTTTGTTCGGTTCTACATCCCATGCAACCTGCGGTACTACAGACTCTGAAGATTCGAATCAAGCTACCCGGCAGAAGTGTGGAGGTGTTTGCTCTGCTGGATAGCGGGGCTTCCGGCAATTATATAGATGAAACTTTTGCTTCTGTGAATCGGATTCCACTCCTGTCCAGAGCCACTGCTCTGTCCGTGCAAGTCATTGACGGAAATCCTCTGTCCTCTGGCCCTGTCCTGCAATCCACAGTGGGTCTATCTCTTCGGATCGCCAACCATCTTGAGGAACTCGCTTTGGACGTCATAAAGTCTCCCACCTACAAGGTGGTTTTGGGATTACCTTGGCTACAATACCATAACCCGGTAATTGATTGGAGAAAGCACACTCTGACCTTTTCCTCTGCTGTTTGCACTCAGAAATGCTGTGTGTCTACGCCAACTCGGGCTCCATCGACCCCCTTGAATCCTAACGGAAACGGGGTCCGTGTGTGTTCTGTCTCTCATGTTCCTCAGGACTACGCCGAGTTCGAGCATGTGTTTTCTGAACCGGGCGATATACCTCTACCACCGCATCGCCCGTTTGATTGTTCAATCGAGTTGTTACCCGACTGCGTGGTACCTCATGGGAAACTATACGCTTTAACACGGGAGGAGAAACAAGTGCTACGGGATTACTTATCGGATTGCTTACGAAAAGGGTACATCGTTCCGTCTAAGTCTCCTGCGGGGTTTCCTTTATTTTTTGTGAAGAAGAAAGAAGGTACCTTGAGACCTTGTGTTGATTATCGTGAACTCAACAAAATAACAGCTAAAGACCGGTATCCTCTCCCTTTGATACGCACTATCCTGGATACTTTACATACTGCCCGGATCTTCACTAAACTGGATTTACGTGGAGCGTACCATCTGGTACGTATCAAGAACGGGGACGAATGGAAAACGGCTTTCAAGACATCATTTGGCCATTTCGAGTATAAAGTCATGCCGTTCGGTCTGTGCAACGCCCCGGCCGTTTTTCAACGATTAATGGACAACATCTTTAGTGATCTCATTGGTTTGTCGGTCTGGATATATCTGGACGATATCTTGGTTTTTTCCAGATCCATCGAAGACCATGTAGAACATGTTCGTGAGGTCCTTCAACGTTTATCTTCCAATCACCTATTCGCAAAGGCTGAGAAATGCAGTTTTCACTTGTCCAGCATTGAGTTTTTGGGATTTGTGATCAATCAGGATGGGATAGAAATGGACCCCAAGAAATTACAAGCCATACAGGAGTGGACTCAACCCCATGATGTAAAATCTCTGCAACGCTTTTTGGGATTCGCAAATTTTTACAGGCGCTTTATACCACTGTTTTCTCAAATTTCAGCGCCCCTTACCCGTCTGACCAGCAGTAAGATCACTTTCAGGTGGGATTCTCTCGCTTCCCAGGCATTCGACACCTTGAAGTCGGCCTTTATGGTCGCCCCCATTCTGCGCCATCCTCAGGATGATCTACCTTTCATCGTAGAAGCGGACGCATCGAACTTTGCTGTGGGTGCAGTCCTTCTGCAGAAAGATCCAGAAACCTCAGTTGAACATCCGGTGGCCTACTTCTCGCGCAAGCTGAGTCCCAGTGAAAGAAACTATGCCGTTATCGAGTTAGAACTGTTGGCTATAAAAACCGCGTTCGAGGAATGGAGGCATCATCTACTCGGAGCCCGTTTTTCGGTGGAAGTACGTACCGATCATCGCAATTTGCAGTATCTACGCTCCCTGCAATGCCGAACACCCCGACAGGCTAGGTGGGCCTTCTTTTTCTCCCCTTTTGTATTTCACGTCACATACATTCCGGGAACAGCTAATCTGAAAGCGGATGCTCTCTCACGATCCCTGGAGAAAGGGGAAGAAACGCCTAGTTTGGATCAGCCTCTGCTTTCCCCCCAACATTTCTTATTGACCTTGTCCTCTCACCTACAAGCCATCGCTGACGCCACCTGGACAGATCCTGAAAGACCGGTCCTTCTTCGGCGCAAGTTCGTATCGGAACATGATGGACTCCTGTTTTTTCGGAAGAGGCTTTACATTCCCGAGGGTTCGGTTCGTGAAGGCATATTACATGGGTTACATGACTCTCCCATTGGTGGGCATCGAGGGGTGAGAGCAACATGTGAACTGATTTCTCGACAATTCTGGTGGCCTAGGTGGGCTACCGAGGTTAAGGGATTCATCGAGAGTTGTCCCGTCTGTGCTCAATGTAAAGTCCCAAGGAGACGACCTCTGGGTTTACTGGTACCCACTGAATTGGCACCATACCCGTGGCATACTATCGCCACTGATTTCGTGGTTGAACTACCTCCCTCTGACGGGTACACTTGCATCATGGTCGTGGTCGACAGTTTCACTAAATATGCCCACTTCATTCCATTCCACAAGATCCCTACGGCTGCTCAGATGGCTTCCGTCTTTCTCCACGAAATCTATCGATTACATGGTCTTCCAGAAAAGATAATCTCGGATCGTGGTTCTCAATACCTTTCTGCCTTTTGGAACAAGGTGTGTAATCATCTGGGTGTACGTAGAGCGTTGAGTTCTGGTTATCATCCACAGACCAACGGTCTTACCGAAAGGACTAATCAGACCTTGGAGGAGTACCTCCGTTGTTTTTCCAACGCCACTCAGTCCAACTGGAAGGCATGCTTGGATCTCGCTGAAGTATCCTACAACAACACTATTCATGCTTCCATCGGAATCAGTCCGTTCTTTTGTTCTACTGGTCAACATCCCAAATTGGTGCCGTTCCATCCTGTACCCACCAGTACCGTACCATCTGCTGATGCCTTGGTCTCCAATATACAACGACAACAAGAATTGGCATATGATATCCTGAAGAGAGCGAAGGAACGGATGAAGGCCCAGGCTGACAGGAAAAGGAGTCTGGAACCAGATTTACAAGTAGGGCATAAGGTGTGGCTGTCCTCCAAAAATCTGCCTTTACGCAATTTACCGGTTAAACTGGCCCCCCGGTACTTTGGTCCATTCACGATAACCGAAAGGCTATCCTCTGTGGCCTTCCGTCTTCAGTTACCTCCCTCTTGGCATGTACACCCTGTTTTTCATGTCTCCCTTTTGAAACCCTATGTAGCAGATCCCTATGGTCGGTCCTGTCCTCGCCCTGCCTCTGTCATAGTCCAAGGGGTTCCAGAATTTGAGGTACAAGAGATTTGCGATGCCCGCTATCATAGGGGGGTGCTCCATTTCTTAGTGGATTGGAAGGGGTATCCAGCTTGTGATCGCACTTGGGAGCCTCATCAGCATGTGCATGCCTCCCGCTTGGTGCGGAAGTTCTATGATCGGTTTCCTTGGAAACCCGGTGCTCCGGGTCTTCCTCGGAGGGAACATAGTGTCACGCCACTTCGGGGGAGACCGAGGTCCAGGGCGATCGTTCTCCCTTCTCCTTCCTGGCGGATCTACCCGCGCTTTCGCGTCTGGGGAGCCGCCAGGAGGAGAGCTTCAGGAACCGCTGTTAGTGGGCTACGGCGCATGCGCGGGAGACCACTGTCTCGGTCCCGCGCATGCGCCGTAGATCAGGCTTGTACATCGGGAAGGGCTCGCCTTCCAAGCCTCGTTTTGGGTCCGCCGGCGCTCGGAGGTGAAACGGCTTGCGTTTCAGGCCTCGCGGGCGCCGGCGGCCCATAAAAGGAAGCGGCAACAGAAGCTAATCGCGTCTCAACGCGGAAGCTTCGTTCGTGTTGCTCGCTCCTGGTTTTCCTGCGAAACCAGCTTCCCGCTATCCTGCCCTGCCTACAGCCTGTCTGGGTATCCTGACCTACTTGCCCTGCCTGAACTGCTTGCCCTGCCTGTCCTACTTGCCCTGCCTGAACTACTTGCCCTGCCTGTCCTAATTGCCCTGCCTGTCCTACTTGCCCAGCCAACTACCTACTGCTTGCCTGGGTATCCTGCCTTCTTGCCCTGCCTACAGCCTTCCTGGGTACCCTGTCCTACTTGCCCTGCCTGTCCTACTTGCCCTGCCTACAGCCTTCCTGGGTATCCTGTCCTACTTGCCCTGCTGGGTACCCTGTTCCACTTAGGGCCCTGTTGCTTACTTAACCTTTTGTCTGCTTAAGGGGTCCAGTTAGCTCTAGGTCTTTTGGGTCTCTCTCGTCCCTATTTCATTACCTCGGTTCCTTGTTCTGCCCTGCGTCTTGCGGGTTCAAGGGTCCCCTCTGATTCCCCTGGGACCTTTAGCTCGTTCCCAATCTGGTTCCCCTTTTCCAGTCTGTCTCAGCCTGGTGCTTGGTGCTCCATCTTCTTACCAGCTATCCGAAGTTAGCCTGCAGCTTGGTGCATCGACCTTCAACTTGGACCTCGCCTTGTTTCAACTCTTCAGACTGACCATAGCCTCTCCTGTCTGTGCTTGCACAGTCCCATCGTCACGTTAATCGGGAGAGTGCTTTCCGTGGCGCTGGGAGTCTGCCCATCCTCCACCCTGTGCCATTTGGGTGGTGGAGAGGCGGGTTCCCCGAGTCACACACTCATCGTTCAGAAGACTGCAGTCTGGCGGCCTCAACAAGATCCACATCAAGGAAAACAGGTACACAATCATCACGAACATCTCAGCTTGACACAGACACAAGTCAGTGAGGTGTGTGTGGTTCCAAAATTAGATTCACTTATTTTAAATCACAATTGCTGTGTAATTAGTTAAGGGGTGTCTCCCGGGGGGAGAACCAAAGCAACACTTAACCTGTGTCCAAATGGAACCACGGATAGGGATTTCTGGACCGTCTGGTGATTAATTAGCGGATCACGAAGATATAGTTTCTTGGGTAAGGTCCAGTCTGCAAGGAGGACCAATGCATTACTTAGAGGGTAAGGGCTCCCCAAATGATTGTAAAACAATGTGCCCAACACGGCAGCCACAAGTAACTTACCTTGGTAGTGATGATCCAAACGCCTTGAGTAGGTGTGGAAAAGTCAAAGAAGGATCACGCAACCTCTCCTGTGTGCTTATCAGTGGCACCTATAAGTAGAGATGTGGAGAAGTTCCTATTATTAGAGTGAACCGCACGCACCCACATGTGTATATTAATGGGGTGGTGGTGTGTGAGACGTTTGTCCAGCTAACGAGGACTGGGGACCGCAAATCTGACTGGCGGAGCCCCGGCGACGCTGTGGTGTAGCTATGGTGACCGTTGCTTATGTAACGGTGGCCATTTTGGGACTGCCTACGTGGCATGCCACGAGGACCCTAAATGCGTAGGTGGTTTGCGCAATTGCTTGAGCCATTTATACAATTTACATTGATCATAGTATCATGCAGATAAAATAGATGATATTAAATCATAGTGTTACGATTGGTTGTAATTGCAACCGCAAAAGTCAGAAATGTCCACCCAATATATATTGAGTACGAAATGTGTGATCTACCCCCTGGTGGTTAAATGGAGGTTGTGTCAACTTCATTCAATTAATAGATGATATGGAGACCTGGAGTAATAGAATTACGTTTAAACAGGAGAATCACTATCTATGTGCACAGGATAGTACACAGGTCATCGATGTGGTCATTGTAAATTCAGAGGTCTAGACATGATTTTTATAAAACTCAGAAACAAACACAGTGCCATCATACATTGATTCAGAGAACAGATAATGGAAGCACCAAACTGAGTAACTTGTGGGTGTCAGAGTACAACATATCCTGAGAATGACACAGTTACATTCATAAGAGCTCGTGGAAGCAATACACAATTTCGCAGCGGATCCAACATGGGTACACGAACCACTACTCTAAAGAATGGAAGCGTACAGTAAACCATGGATGACTACACTGAAATTTGCATAAATTACACATGGTTTTTAAACATGATTTATAAGAACTCAAATCCTCACATGGTGGCATCACAAGTTTCAAAAAATTGGAGGCACCGGAATGCATATTTTATGAGTATCAGTGTACCACACGTTCCAAATTTGATACATTTGAAGTCATGGGAGATTGTGGGAACTAAACCCATTTTTGGACCAGGTCCAATGGGGAGCATGGAAGCACCAGAATGCATAGCATATGAATGTCAATGGGCCTCATAAGCATGGCGGTCTGGGAACTATGGTACCGGTAAGCATGCCGGCACCGTAGTTCCCAGACCGCCATACTCCGAGCTGTGCTCGCGGGAGCCTATCAACCCGCCAGGTCTGGCGGGCAGAACAGCACCTGTGAGTGCAGCATGTCAGATGCACCGGCACCATCGTTGACGGTGCCGGTGCATCCGACGTCCCCATTCCCATTGAGCCCTATGGGCTGACAGGCACCCGGCAATGCAGGAATTACCAGGTCCTCCAATGTCGGAATTACCCGGTAATTCCTCATTGACGGGTGCCGAAACAAATGCAACTTCGGCAGCAGTCGTGCCTGTTTTATAGGCACGGCTACCGCCAGGGTTATAATAAGGCCCAATGTATACTAATCTACAGAAAATGATGATGAAGATAAATCTATGGGAGTATATCGGAATTTTACACTCAGTGGAGTGGTCCTTGGAACACCCTCACCCGGCGTGCCATTACATGAAGGTTTTCCACTCAACTGACACATTTAGCCCTTCCTTGACAGTGTTGAGCCTGTGGACCCACTTTTGTTCCAATTGAGTGAGCACTTTGTCAATGTCTCCTCCTCTTATTGTTGGTGTCAACTTCTGTAGTATGAACCACTTAAGGTCTACCTTCTTTTTAATGCAGGAGCGGTGTTCAGAGATTCTCATCTTGATGGCCCTGCTGGTTTTGCCTACATAAAGTAGGCTGCAGGGACATTCAATTATGTAGATAACGCCCTTGCTGTTACAGTTTGTGTGTTCTCTCAACAGCCACGTGATGTTCTTGTATTGGAAGATTTTCTTAGTCTCGGTAAAATCGGATGCCCGGCAGTGTCCGCACTTATAGTGTCGTACTTGGAGTAGATTCCAAAGAGTGAGGGTGGATCTTGTTGGTTCCAAGAAAGTGTGAACCAAAGCTTCTTTCAAATTTGTTTTTTTTTTAACACAAAGAAGGGTTTCTTGTCCAGGTTGCCTGGGTTCTTCACTAGATGCAAGTGTTTTTTAACTGTCTTCTTGGACTGAAAGTAGTCAAGCATACCAATCGATCCAGATTGCCCTTGGGTTTGGTGGTTAAGCATATTTCTCTGGGGGTATTGGCTGCTCTTTCTTTGGCGTTTTTTATAGTCTTCTGTGGGTAACCTCTATTGGTGAGCCTCTTCTGTAGGTCCGATGCATGTGTATTACATTTTTCAGTGTCAGAACAATTTCTTCTGAGGCGTAAAAATTGACACTAGGGCAGATTGTACTTCAGAACATCTGAGTGGTAGCTGTTGAACTGAAGTAAACTGTTACGGTCGGTGGGTTTTCGAAAAAGCTCTGTCTTTTAGGTGGTTACCTGACCTGTAATTGTGGAGGTCTAAGAAATTGATACAGTGATAGTCCCACTGGATGGTGAAATTAATGTGTGTGTTGCACTCGTTTAGCTACTGATGGAAAAGTAGTAAATCTTCGTAGGGTCCATGCCAGATCAATAGTACGTTGTCTGTATACCGCTTCCATGTGATTATGTTGTATCGATACGGATTATGACTGGCCGTGATTTTATTGATTTCATTTTTTGCCATGTAGAGATTGGCAACGTCTGGGCAAACGTTGCCCCCATGCTGACACCTTTTGTTTGTTTGTACAGCTGTTTGCGGAAGAGGAAAACATTCTCAGGCATCGCAAGTCTGACACTCTGAGGATGAAATCTGTCGGAGTGGAGGTAATATCTTCCCTTTGGTCTACAAACAGCCTGAGTGCCTCCAGGCCTTCTCATTGGGGTATCGAGGTGTACAACACCTCTACGTCCATCGTGGCTAAGATGTAATCATCTTTCATGATGATTTTGTCAAGTACTTGGATGGTATTGGTTGTGTTTTTAAGGAAAGATGCCATCTTGTTGACGAATGGTTTGAGGAAAAAATCTGTATACAGGGACAGGGGTTCAAGCAATGAATCACAAGCATATACAATCAGTCGCCCAGGTGGATTTTCGGCGTTCTTGTGAACCTTTGGGAGGATATAAAATGCTGGAATACACAGATGTGATTTATTCAGAAATATACGTTCTTCTCGTATCCATCCCTGTAGCTCTGCATGTCGTGTCAGGCTTCTTATTTCCTCTTGTAGGTGTTGTGTCAGTGTTACGCTTACCTGATATCCCCGGGGGTGTCTGGAAGGCTCTGAGATCTGGAACCCTGGATGCGTAGTTGCCCAGTGCTGAATAAGGAATCTTAGTTATTTGTAGGGTAAGCTATCCGTCCTGCGTTTCTTGTGGAGGGGCGCTTGACGTTTGTTGGCGAGCTGCCCCAGTTGTTTCACTGGTGCAGTACGCCTTCCTTGGGCCCAGGCCTGCTGTGACCCCGAATCTGCTGGTAGGCAGGTAGGTTTGTTAATTGTAAGTCTTTGTTCTGTTTATGGTGGGAATTCGTTAATGTCTTTATCTCCTTTTCAGGTGCGAAGGTCTTGATGCTGGCATGCCAGATGGAGAGGCACGTTTCGAGGTAAGAGAAAGCGGGAAGCGCAGCGCCTTTATTGTCTTTTAAAGCTAACCTGTGTTTTCTTCTTCTTCTTTTCCTCACAGACCGTTGTGGTGCTGCGAGTGGATGAGAGCACGATGAAAAACAGGCCCCCGGAATCCGTTAAGGTAAGTACAGCGCTGTGCGGTTGTTTAATACTGAAAGCGAACCTGAATAGGTCTCTTTTCCTTTGCAGATGTTGCTGTGGTGCTCCAGATGGAAAGGTGGCGTAGCGCGTTGGAATTCAGGTAAGACTGATTGAATTCGATGTTTTGGAAGCACGCATTCTAATATTGTTTTTCCCTTTCTCGTTATTGCAGAACGCAATGTTCAAACAGCAGCTGTGGTAGCGGTTCGTCAGAAGTCCTTAAGCTAGTACTCACAGGTGAGTGATGTTTCTTCTCTCGGTTTCCACAGATTGCAGCCCAGTTCAGATGCCCGGCCGTGTACGAATTACTGGCATCCTTACCAGACATTTTCCCTGACGGGAAAACGTATAATGACCTCCAATGAGCCTCACATAGAAAAGTCAGTATGGCACATTTATTCAGTAGCATTATTAAAGGTCTTCCTTTAGGCACATTCTCTGGGCTTGAAGAGGATGGCTTTATTTAATATCTGTCTGCTTTGGCCATCTCTCATGTACGTCAACAGCTCATGAAGAAATAAAATGTTGCTGGCTTCCACAGTATTCTGTTCACTAACTTCTGAGAGGGGATGTTCACAAAAATGAACCTTTCTACAGGGTGTTGCTCATTACTGCTGTGAGGAATTACCATCTGGCAAGGGTGCAAAGCCCTGGCTTTTTTATTTTAATTGACAAGTAGAATGAGCATAATTCTGTCTCAAAAAGGGGTAATTTGCCAACTAGATTCCGCCTTTCCCATCAACTCCATGCCAAATGTATAGTGCACTAGTGCCCTGCCGCAGCAGTAGTCTATCTGTGGCACCCACTCTACTCGTGGATGAGCAGGTTCGAAGACCACGAGATGCCCACTTGACAGCCGCAGAGACAGCAAAGTACCCGGAGTGCAGAAGGCAGTGTTTAAGATGTGCCCCACTGTACCCAAAACTTTTATGATCATAAGTCGCCCATGCTGATGGCAGGGTAAACTGTAAATAAAATCTATGTCTATGTTTAGGCATAGTGTGTGGTGCTGCTTATGATCTTAACCGCCACATTCCAATTGATATCACACCTGTGTCAACTCCTGTGAGCAAGCTCCACTATGGAAGGTGATGTGTATTCTGGTCAGCCGGGTGGAGCCCACCAAATAGCAGGCGGAGAACCTGGAGGGCTTTGATCTATTTGTGAAGGCAGGCAACACCCTCCACCCAAGACAGCTGCACAGCAGGCTGCTGCCCTTGGCTGGGCAGCAAGAGAGTACACACACTCAAAAGGAGTATCCTCACACCAGGGCACTGAATCTCTAAAGGCCTTTGCTCTCAGTGAGAAGGGAAGGGGCAGGATTATGATGGGCGTGAGTGCTCTGGTCAATGGAAGGATATGTCAACCATTTTGTTTCTCTCTATATCTTTCTAACAGGGATTGAACCACTAGGACAAGCTAGCTTTAGTCCAATCGCCTGGGGACCTGTGCCTTTGAAAGAAGGGGTCTTCCACCCGTTCAAAAGATTTTCTCACATCCTCTCAGATCCTATTAAGGCTGCAGACTCTCTCTGAAGAACTCACTGGACTTCTTTCAAAAAAGTTGCACTTTCACAAGCCCTCAACCTGAAGTGAAGACAGAATTGTACAAGGCAGAAGGAAGATCTGTCCCATTCTCACTCCCAGGGCACATCGGGGGTGAACCTTGCTGTGGACCAGGACATACCACTCTGCACTGGAATCTCTTAGAGCTGATTGAGCAGACCCTGAATGGAACAATTCTGTCCTCAAGCCCCTCTGAGGGGTTCCTCACAGCAACCGGAGGGCCAGATCAGCTGAATTGTTCTGTTCTGCCACTCTGAACTGGTCGCTCTGTGTTCCTCACACCTTAAACAAGAGGGAAGGTGCCGGCACTGGTTTTTGTGCCTCTTCAACGATCTGAACTACTGCTTCCACTTCTAGCCATATCAGGGCTGAATCATGCCCTAGCTAAACTCATCACCTGCCAGGCCCTAAGTGAATGCTCGACACTGGGACCCCGATCTGAATCACTGATGAGCCACTCGCTGACTCTAACCGGGGGTACAACCATGACTCGACCCATCTAGCCCTTGAATGTTCGCCTCATCGATCTGCACATCAACGCACCCAAGATCACTACTTCGATTACCACTACCTGCAGACTCCAAATGCTGGAATGTCACTCCTCGGTCCCTCCCAGTGGCTAAAGCCCGACTGGGCCTTGCCAACTTTGAAGAGATCCTGGGGCTGCCCCGACCTGGATCCTTGAGAGCCACCTTTGACCGCACAGAGTGACTGCCTTCACCCTTACTCGACACCTGCTTGCACTCTGGCCCACACCAACCAACATGCTCAAACTGAGCATGGACCGCATCATCATTCAACACCCAGTTTGACTGTCAGACCACCAAGAACTGAATCCTGGTAAGGCTACAAATGTATTCTTTTTGTGGCTAGTAGCTTATCTACCACCCCTAGACCTACGCTCAGAGTGCCACTTTCCTCCACCTGTCGAACTTCTGTTCTTCCTTCAGGATGTGTTTTTGTACAGTACTTTCTATTCGTTCAGTTGCAGATGGTGTGTTTAATGAAAGTATGTATATTTTTATAGAACCTTAATTGGACATTCCCTTCACTTTGGACTGTGATGCTATGTTGTTTGGGTCACTATTGGTTCACCTTCACAGCCCTCTTAAGAGCATAGCCTTTCCTCAGCCCACATTACCAAAATTACCTTTATGATTGCATTGTGTTTTGGTTTGTTTAAGTGTGAGGGCTGAGTGGGCAATTTTACCCTTACGCATGGTCGTACTCCTGTGAGGCAGAATCCAATTCGTCACAGGGAGCATGTTGAGAACAGTGGGGCTTGAAATTAAAAGACAACAATCATTGAAAATCATTAGGTGTATAACAATGAAACATGCATATTAGTTTTGTGACCATGTAAAAAAGAAATGTAGCCATTTACTTTTCATTTTCATTGTAAAAGTTTCTAAAGATAAGTAATACATCCAACTCTTTATACTATGCCATGATTTTATTTTTGGTAATTTGATTCGCGATTAACTTGTGTGCCCTACTTTAATAAAATTGCTCGCTATTGTGATATTCTTGTATTCATAATTATTTGTTTATTTTCATAAAATGAATATTTTTGCTGCTATTTTGCACACATTTAATGTTCCATTTATTACTACTATGAAATGCTATTATTAATAATGTTTTAAGAATATACATGTTATTTGTGTTCGTATTTATTGACTTTTATAGCACTTTCCGCAAAGCGCTGTACAATACAATCCAATTACAGTTACATTAATATTGGAAAAATCATAGCAATGCTAGGAATGGGAGATTTGAGAGATGTGCAGAGGGAAAGAAAGAAGAGTTGCAGATAATGTCTAGATTGTGAGTGGGAGAAGAAAGGGAAAAGGAAGAGTGCAACAGGAACGAAGAGAATCTCTGTTTTTGAAGCATTAAGATGAGAAAAGTGAGAGTGCATCCAAGATCTTAGGATTGAACAAGCAGGCAGTAAAAGTAGATTGGGCAGAATCTGAAAAGCAAGAACAAGAATAAAAAATGTGGGAATCCTCAGCAACAAATGTCACAGGAAATACCAAAGGACGAAACAATAGAGGAAATGGGAATGGTAAACAACGAGAAGGGGATGGAGCCAAAAACAGATTCCTGAGGATTATCGTATTGTGAGGAGAAGGAGGAAGACCGCTTTCCCACTCAGCAAATACAAAAGGAGCAGTTTTATAGATAGGATTGAACCACAGCAAGATGTCAGAGAAACCCAAGCAGGAAATAGTAGAAAGGAGAGTAGGTTGATCAACAGCGTTGAAAGCAGCCAAACGTTCAAGAAGAATCTGAACGGAAGATAATTTAGAGTGACATGCGGCTTAGCATAGAGTTAGTAACACAAAGGAGATCCGTTTCGGTGGAAAGTGAATGACAAAACCAGCCTGATGAAGAGGACGAAGAAAATGACCGTTGAGGTCGGTTGCAACGTCAGTGTATACCACTTGTTTTAGTACTTTTGAAAGAAAAGAGAGCCGTGAGATTAGGCCATAATTGGCAGGAAGGAATGGGCCTTTTTAGAATAGGATGGATAAATAGTGTGCTAAAAGCCAGTGGGAAAAACAAAGGTGGAGAAGAAAATATTAAAAGGTAGTTGAGGGATTTTGGACGAAATAGAATGGTAAAGAATCAAGGGGAAAAGAAGTGGGGTGAGCACAAGATAGGAATAGAGATGTATCAGATTGTGAGAGATGTTAGAAAGAGAAGAGCGAGGAAGGAACAATGAGGATGGGAGTGGGAATGCCATAATGGAGGCAGGAGAGGAGGAAAATGAAGCTGGGAAGCCTTTGTCAAAAAGTGATTTGCTAAATCCATAGCGATAAGAGTAGATAAAGTGTAGGGAGCAAATGTGCGAGGACATAATAAGATTGAGGAGTTGGAACAGGTGGTGTGGATGGGAGAAAGGCATAGACTATAATCATAAAAGTACTTTTTCTATGCATCTAGAAAAGAGGAGTCCTATCAGGAATTAATGGACGAGTTAAGGTCATTATACAAGTGCATTTCAAGTCAGTACAGTTCTGCATGCTGAATGGAAGTCCGACGAGAACTAAGCTGAGATGTAATCCAGGGTTGAGGAGGTTTCCTAGAGGGTTGAAAAGATTAAGCAGGAAAGTAAAGTAGAAAGAAGGCCAGAATTAAGAGAGGAAATATCAGAATCGACTGAAGAAAGAGAATTCCGTAGGAGCTGGGAGTGCAGCAGAGAATGAGAAAACAGAAGTAGGACTATCAAAGGACCTAAGGTCACAACAAGATGGGATGTGAAAAGGAATAGGAAAGTAAAGGATTGTCAGAGGAATAGATTGGAGTGGCAGTGAAAGAAGAACCAAAGCAGATAGTGGAAAAGATTAAATCAAGAGAAGAAACAGAGATCAGAGAAAGGGATGGAAGTCCTGGATAAGATGTTTGGACTGGTGTAATGACAGGAATGGTGAGGATCCCTGATTATTGTTGACAGATGAAGTTTGACATCACTGATAAGAAGTAAATGTGATTTCAATAGGAAGGAGAAAGGAGGTGAGGGAGTCGAAATCAGATACTGTGGCCAAGTTACAGGGAGACAAGCACCCCAATAACCTTCCTCTCTTATAAGTCTTCCACTGGCCTCTTTTGTGGTGTGTCAGGTTAAGATCTGAGACCCAAGACAGCGATGAGTTGGGCATTTCACAACTAATTGACAGATAGATACGTATCATAATTGATTAAGGTATTCCCTTTGGCCGCTCTATACTCCACTGTAGAAAAAAGGCACAGAATGTTAACTACCAGTTAGATCTGTCAAAGAGCAGTGACAAGATTTATTCACAAGTCTGTTTATTTATTTGCATTTTTTAAAGAGCTTACACAGACCGCAGGCATTGAGGCGCTGTTACAGGAATTGTCTGTTTGTGTAATTGTTTTTTTGTCATAGTTGCGTACTTATAACGCGTTTAAATACCCAGAGGTTTCTAAGCGCAACCCAGGGATCGAGCCTGTGCTATTTCGTGTCGTCTTGCTTCCAAGGCAAACACGTTGCTGCTGAGCTATCCTCCCTGTTGAACTGTGTATCAATAATGTTGATTCGAACATAAATGGTAAATTGTGAATTAACAATTCATTCTCTACAGGTCCAGTGCCTGATAGAGACTCACGCTTAGAAAATAAATAAGATGTACATGTGTACCAATTTCACAAAATATTCTTGTCTCAAAAATTGTTCTTGGGTAAAAGAGAGGTGAATCAAAGAAAAGAGGAATTATATATACAAGAGTGCCTATTACAGGTGTGCCATGTGCCAACATGTGTTTCTACCCTATGGGTCATCTTCAGGGCGTGCATTAATTAGTTGCACTCTGTTTTAAATGATCAACTAAACTTGTAGTCTCTAATGCAAATCAGACATATGCAAAGCATGTGGTTCATTTGGACAATTGTCCAGCTATTTATCACACTCTTAGATCGAATTAATAAACAAACATCTGCTGACATATACTCTCTGAATCAGATTAAGCATCTGCAAAATTGATAATTAATACAGTTGTCATTTGATCAATTACAATCGTGATCCAAATTGGTAAACTGAACACAATCTCTAAGTCAGTCTTGATCAAACTGCACACTGATGGGAAACATAAAAGAGAAAGAAAAGGAAATAGATCAATTTAGTCTATTGCCGATAAGTGCACATACCTTTTTAAGCTGTGCATAATGGTTTGTGCATTTAAAATTCTCAGAATACATGAAGATCTACTAAAAATGCAAATTGCCTTAGACTCAAAATAGATTAACCTTTTGAAAAGAATGTGCAAGTTGCGGTTCGCATCCTGCATTCTAGTATTACATGCAATGGTTATTAGTTAGCTCAACATATTATTTAAAGTTACTTAGAGGTGGGTGCAAGGAGTTGACTCCTAAGGGGAACGCTTATCCAAATCGCAGCATTTGCGTGTTCCTGTTTGTGAGTTGGTAAGGACCTTTTTCATGCGGCGACGTGATTACGCTCTGACCGGTTTAAAGAACAGCTGTTCTTCACGTGAATGATCAGGGCTGCAATGAAGGTGTAAATAATTGCCATCAGCCTCGAACTTCATTTGATAAACAAGTGTCAATCCATTGATAAAACTGTACAGAACATGCATGTGGCCACTTACCCACAGAGCGTATTCATAGCTTGAGGCAGACTTCGACTGGCCGTTCAGCCTCAAGTGGTAAACTTCTGCCGCGTTTGACAGAGAAACGCTTAAATATGCCCTGCCGAAAAGATTCCACTCGAAATGGTTGTTGTCTGAGAGAAACAGAACATAACACATGCTCAGTACCTAGTCATCCACCACCTGATTTAGTAACTAGGCCTAGCTGTGAATAACACACTTGCTGGCAGTGCTCACCTGATATTGTGATCAAAGAGAGTCATTGCATGAATGCGCAGTTGTAGCACCGCTCGGGTTGGGCTATTGTTTAGCGGCTCCTGCTATACATAGCAGATTGTCACATGACTTAGCACGTGACATATTGTTTGTCTGAAAAATAGTGTTGCTAATACTGCGTTAATGCTGCTTGCTGAGACATTTTTTGAGTGTGTTTAAAGGTGCTAATAGTTGCGCTCATCATTAAAGTGAACTATCTATGCAGACAATAAAAGAAATGTCAAATATTGCACTGGCAGTGTTACTTAATTAGATGCTCAGTCTAATAAGTCCTGGTTGTTGATTAGAATATGAACTATGGTACACAGATATGTGTGAAGAATTCTGAGGAGATTGGCCCTTGCTGGTCCCTCTCCAGCAAACAGTAAATTATTGGTAACAATATTCTAGTCATTAAGATGCTGAGCGGCCACCAGAGCGACCTATACCAACAGAATCCTTGTACCTTCCACCCTCAGAGTGAAAGCGGGCGGTACAAGTTTCCCTAACATGGCAGCCACGCTGTGGAACTCCCTTCCCCCTTCCATCAGGGGGATTGACTCCCATGCAACCTTCAGGAAGGCCATCAAAACTAGACTCTTTGTCTAAACAACCTTTGCTATGTATACTGTAACATGATTTTGACAATATACTGCTTTCTTGCCTAACTGTCATGAAAATGTCCCTTGTTAACCGTAACTAGTCTCTGTTTTCAAGTCTCTGCTGGGGTCGCATTCTTGTAACCCTGAATGAAGCCTCCCTAAGCCTTCTCATAGTGCCTCAATGCCTAAGGGCTGCAGTGCGCTTTACAAATGCAAAATAAATAAAATAAATAAATAAATGTAACATTGTGGATTGGGAGTGGTCCCGAATCGGAGTGCTCTTTGCACCCTCCACCCCAATAGATTCAGAAATACTGAATTTTCACCACCTATTTAACCTACATATAAGTGAGATCAAATACGTTAGTGCACCTCCAGCTACGGAGCGGGCAGGACCCCTAGCAGGAGCCCAGCAGCTCCACTGTGAGTGGCAGCACATAAGCTACCATCGAAGCGATCCGTCGCCCCAAGGCCCCTGAAGCTACCCTGAATGCATCACTGCTTCATCAGACCTATTCATCTGGCTTCTTATGTAAATTAAGCCTTCCTTCGAAAAAGGCTTTAAAATTCAGCTGTTCCCATTTAAGATAATTCGTCCCCGCTGGCCTGCACCTAAGATGGCCGCCGCCACTGAAGCGTCCCGTTGCTAGGAGACGCCCGACAATTTGTCTTTCCTGTATCCGCCGGCCAGGCGGAAGCCGGCCCTATTGGTCAAGGTCCAAGTGGAAGGTCCTGGTTCAGCGCCTGTTCTGCGCATGGGCGCGCAGGACAGCCCACTCCTTACTTCCACCTCGACCACCTGTACGCCATGATCCTGGACCTTCTACCTCCACACAACCAGTGACTCCGACTAACAAAACCACTGTGTCCTAGTACAAACTACCCTCGCCAACTACATAAAACGATGAGAGGCACAGATTACTTCAGCTGCCACAGCTCTCGCAATATTGCCTGTTGATAGGCATCGCCTGCCTTCACTGTAAGTACACTCGGCAGATCTGACCTACATTATCGTCTCATACGCATGTATCCACTATTGTCATCCTTTGTTACATATTGACCTAACGCATCCGTTTGCATTATAACCTACTTCTGCTTCACTATGACCAGTGACATACGCACTTAACAATGTATACCGATAGTCAATCCTAAGGATACCGGCCCACATTGCTAGTCAAATTTACAGCCTTACACCAATATATCCTAAAGAAGTGCCATTTCAGCCTACTTATTCACTATTGGCCTGTCTTGTCAAACTAATCCGCCTGAGTGCGCTGTTAGGCCTGCCAACACAGAAACAGCCTATTTGAGCACCATGCTTGCCTGTGTTGTCATTGTCTGTGATATCAAAAGCTTGTCTGCATTGTCAATTTAACCCTATGCCTGAAATACTCGACCACAGCCATTGTTGAATCAGCCTATTTAACTGTCCTTAGCCTATGTTGAACTAGCCTATCTGGCTACTTGGAATTAGACCGACCTTAGCCAATGTTGATTTAGCATACTCGATTGATCTTGCCTTCAATTACTGTAATTACCAGCACTGCCATCTGCCATGGACTGCATTACCAGTCTATAGCTAATATTGAACTATCCTACTCGTTCAATGTTATTACCTTTACCACTAGAGCAGCATAGCACTTCTATGAACATTAGCTCTTATCAAAGTTGAAACAACCTATCTGATAACTGCTACTACCAGCATTTTACTCCCCGCTACTATATTCCTTAGCATAATATGCTCACCACAACACACATCTCCTGCGCCCTCAGCACATTACCGACACTCTATCTCCTATTCTGCCTAGTGCAACCCTTTGCTTCCAATGCACAAATCCATACCAGAATGACTACAACGTCAACATACCTACCCCACTGGGCATGTGAACCTTGCCACATCTAGCTCATTCTCAAGTAACCAGTGCCCGTTAGCCTATAGGAACTCCAGACTCTGCACCAGACTTTCCAAACTCTTTGAACCCCTTACCAGATCCCTGCCTATGGCAAACAAGAGAACTATTCCCACTATCAATCAGGTGATCATCAGTGATAACCTCACCACTCCGAGTTTAGTTCCCCAAACCGCTATAAAGCACAGCAAGTTGCACAAACCTAAGAAAGTACTCCCTACAACAAGTCCTTCCACCGACACCAACTCCCTTAAAGGAGCCTTAATAAAAGCCAGATCTATGATTGCCCACGCTACAGAAATTGCAGATTTAATACTGGCAGATAACCTGGACTTTCTCGCCATTACAGAGACATGGCTGCATGAAGCAGCGGGCCCCATGTTATCATTAGCCGTTCCCGACGATTATACCATACTTAGATAGGACAGAGACAATGCTTGTGGTGGAGGCATTGCTATCATAGTCAAATCCTGCTTTTCTATGAGACTCTCACCTGCCCAAAACTACCACTCCTGTGAATCTTTATCAGTCAAACTCCTGCTAATCAACTCCCAGACCCTCACTATCCACTTACTTTACAGACCTGCTGTCCCTATTGGGACATTCGAGGAGGATATCTATACTGTACTCTCCAACAACCTCAAAACGACCTCCCAGTTACTACTCCTAGGTGACTTTAACCTGGCCTTTAATGACACTCTAGCTATTCACGCCACATCCACTTCTAATATTCTAACCGAACTTGGACTATCCCAAAAAATCTGTGAACCTACCCACAACAAAGGGAGAACCCTTGACTTGGTGGCGGATTATGATTGCACGGCCAATATCATCTCTATTGCCCCACTACTTTGGACAGACCACTTCCTCCTGTCCTTCGCACTGTCCACTCTTAGACCGTCAGTTAGCCCTACAGCTCCACCTTGCCTAACTAGAAACAAAAAGAGGATTACAGTAGACAAAGTGATTCCTGATATCCTCCCCACCCTTAACTCATTAGCCGACAACCTAGCCCCAGGGACACTTGTCGATGAGTTTAACAAAATCATGCTAACAACACTCGACACCATTGCTCCTCTCAAACGCAGATCCAGCAAGCCAAAAACCCATTTAAATAAATGGTACACCCCACAGCTAAAAGATCTACGACAATTAAAGAAAAGCTGCAAAACTACCTGGCAATTATTCCCATCAGAAGCCAACAGAACTAAACTGACAGAAATATCCTCCAAATACAAAAAAGAAATCTGCCTAGCCAAACGCAACTCGTACAATAAACGCATTTCCAATGCCAACTCTAGTATGAAGGTGCTATTCACCATCCTTAAAGAATTAGTCTCCAATTCCCACCCCTGACATCTGCACTAAAGTTAAAAAGAGGTGCTGAGAAATTCAACAAGCACTTGCTAATAAAGTCACCACCCTCCAAAACAAAATATCTCAAAAAAAGCCTCACACATCTCCCAGCCTAATAAGATGCCCACCACCCCTCCCTCCAAGAACCTTCCACCCCCTGACTCTCTAACCCACTTTAATTTCTCTAAAACCACCACTCGTGAGGTAGAAAAGGTTATTCTCTCACTTAAGCCATCCAACTGCCAGGGAGACCTATGCCCAACCCAGCTCCTAAAGGATGCGGCAAGAGATCTGGCCCCCTTTATCTCCAAACTTGTTAATGCTTCTTTCGCCTCTGGCACCATCCCCACCAACAATCCTGGGTGCTCCCTTTACTAAAAAAGCAAACCCTTGACCCACTCATACCAACTAATTACCGCCCCATCACGACAGTCCCCGTTCCTGTTAAAAATACTCCTTCTTTCGCATCTGGCACCATCCCCACCAACCTTAAACAATCATGGGTGCTCCCTTTACTAAAAAAGCAAACCCTTGACCTACTCATACCAACTAATGACCGCCCCATCACGACAGTCCCCTTCCTGTTAAAAATACTCCACAAGGTTGCCTACCTTCAAATTCAGAAATTTTTGGAAGCCCACAAATTGCTAGGAGCCCGACAATCTGGCTTCCGACCTCAACATGGAACTGAGATGGCCCTCATCGACTTGAAGACACAGGTCGATGAATTAAGAGATAAAGGGAAAACAGCCCTCCTTCTTCTACTTGACTTGTCGGCCGCATTTGATCGTGTGGGTCCCAAGGTCCTATGCAGTCACCTGGACTCAGCTGCCCATTTCTCCAAAGAAGCCATCCGTTGGATTTGGTCCTTCCTGGGTGACAGGACCATGAGGGTGTTCTCCCCCTCTGCAGCGGCTGACCCTATCCCCATCTCATGCGGGGTCCCACAGGGCTCTTGCCTCTCCCCTACAATGAATTCACCAAGCCCCTCTTCGACGATCTGGACCTTCTGGGTATCACCTACACCAATTATGCAGAGGATATTCAGATTCTCCTCCCACTTTCCGGGGATCACGTCGAGGACTCGGCTTTGGTGAATAGAGTGTATCTCATCATTCAGGCATGGATGGCAACCCATGGACTTTGCCTGAACAATGATAAAACCGAGCTTAACATCCTGGGCACACAATCCAACTTCAAGAAACTAGGCCCGAAGTATGCATCCTTCTTAACAGACAGCAACCTCATCAAGGTGGCCAAGGAGGTGAAGACTTTGGGGATCTACCTGGATTCCACACTCTCCTTCGTCAAACAAGTGCACGCCATGGCTTCCGCCACTGCTTACACTTGTAAGCTCATCAGGACAGGCAAACCATTCCTGTCCGAGAATAATTGCATGATCTTAGCCAGAGCCCTCATACTCTCCAGTTTGGATTAGTGCCACGCCCTATATATTGGCACCAACAAAGCAATTATCCAGAGGATACAAATCCTCCAAAATAACGCCCTATGAGCTGCACTCAGCATTGCAAGAAGATCTCACATATCTGCCATCAGGCACCATAACAACTGGCTGCCTTCCCACAATAAAATCTTATTAAAAACAGCATCCTTTACTTATAAAGCACTCAACAATGCCGCCCCTAGTTCCTGACTCCATAGGAGAGCATCTACCAGACCCGCCAGACTAGCCCATTCCAACTGCCTCACCATCCCAAGATTTAAGCTTTCCAAAATCGGTGGTTGTAGCTTCCCCGTCAAAGCGGCCCAACTCTGGAACTCTTTGCCACACCTCATCAGAGAAAACCAACCTTACCAGAACTTCACTCTTCACACTTAATTACATTAATTGGCTTAAATTCACAGATCAGTAGATTCACACATGTTCACAGACTTTCCTTCCACTTCTGCACACCCCTGCCCCCTTCTCACCCAGCTACACTAACTCTTGTACATAGAATGAATATAATTTCCATGATATATGTGACCGTATGATGTGATGTATTCACGATTGTTCCCGTACTGTATGATGTAATGTATCCACGATTGTTCCTGTATCACACTGAAACTTCTGTATTCAAACTTTGCATATTCTGGAACTGTTGCGCCCTGATACCCCAGGGTCTGGATAGCAATATAAATGATTAAACAAACAAACAAACAAACAAACAATCGGTCTGTAGCACTCAGTTGCTGATTCAATACTTATTACTCTAATATTCCAGAGTGTAATATAATGTTAGTAATTGTTAGAATTATCTGGTTCTGGCAATAGTGACTAAAAAGACATTACGAAAAGAGATTTAGTTTGTGTTCTTTGTTAAGACCCAATTTCAGACATCGTAATTTGCATATAGTTTGCGCTTCTAGCTGTCGTATGCAGGGAAAGGCCTCATATCGCTTGTGAAGGATGCTTAAATGCCTGTGGCTCTTTCACACTGCTAGGGACGTGCTGGAGGAGGTTCCCACTGGCACAGACAGTAGCACTGACAAGACCTTTTGAGGGATGCTGACACTGCTTGAGCCCTATAGCACAGTCAGTGTATTTTGTTAGGAAGCACACCCATGCTACATTCGATGGCACTCACAGTCTACTTCCAGAGGGAGCTTACACTGCTGGGGTCCTACACTCTTGACAAGTCACAGCCAGGGGCAGGAACTCACACTGCTGGGGCCCTTTCACACTGAGGTGGCAGTATAGAGGAGGTTTGCACTACTTGAAACCTAAATCACTGACAGTGTACTGATGGGGTCATGTAGCGCTGACAAAGTACTCTGGAGGAAGTTCATACTTCCGGAATCCTATTGTACTGCATGGGAACCCCTGAACAAAGGTCATGCAATAGGGGCCCTGTAGCCATGACAGACAGTACCCTCGTGGGGTACTGTTATGGTCCTATCAAGGTCAAGGGACGCAGCCATGTCACCCAAAAAGTGAAAGAAAATAGCATTAAACTGAAAAGAAAGTACAATAATTGAACACATTTAGAAATAATGAACAACGAACATAAAATTGTGGACATTTTTCGTAAAATTCTTGTCACAGTGCACTAGTGTATTTCAAAGCCTTAACGTTGATGCAAAACAGGGGCACAAGCGTCAAGCCCCATAACTATTCATAGTGCCCAGCTAATAATACACATTCTGAATCACTTATAATACAAAATAAAGATAGGAGTGTGAGCCATGCCATTCTCCGTGTTGTATGACATATCAACAAACGTTGCATGCTGCAGCTCAAAGTTGTCACACACAAGGAAAACGCAAATTGAATAGCAGCAGCATCAGAAAGCTCACCAACATGTAAATCATGAGGAGTGCTCATCCGAATACGTCTTTAGTTGCAATGTAATAGGTCAGTGAATGCCCCTCCCTGCACTCCTGAGCAGCCAATTGTTATGAATTGGGGGCATTGTTACTGTACTCTTTAAACAAGCGTCAATGAAGCACCAAAATGGAAAATACAATGCCCAAAGCGGTATGGAAAAGAGAAGCTCTTAAAATCAGCATCCAGCTGTCTGCCCAACTTACACAACTTACAAAGTTGCACTATCTTCTAAAAAATGATCAACACGGTAACAGAGATGTCACCTAGATGTACTCTTTCTGCATCACCGAGAAGCTGATTAACACTAGGGCCTGTATGACCACTCTAAATAGTTTAACAATACCCCTGGCAGAGATTTAAACCTACTCTAAAGAGGAGATGTGTCAAAAAGGTAATTGTTGAAAGCTTCTGCTACACCTTGAAAAAGTGTTTGGTGTGGGGGTAGAGTACAAATGAATGATATTCATTAACTTGTGCAGTTAAAAATGACAACAATCAGCACTGTGAAGTTCAGTAGCAACCAAGCACTGTATACATACACACCATACCAACGCATGCGCCCTTTGATGAGCATCTGGGCATTATGTGGCTGTAAAGCCTAGATGAGTGACAGGGAAGGGTGTAGAGAGCAGCTCTGCAAATGCAGTGTATACGCAGTTGTGCTTATGAAGGTGGAGCTTGTTTTCATATCTCCAAAAAGGTAAAAACATCCGATGTTCTTTTCTGAATAGATTTCTTTTCACCTAATAAACATCCATCGTAAAACCTCCCTCGCGTCCCTCTATTCTAGAGGATGACTCGGTGGCAGCTGGTGAATTTCTTAATTATAAGGGTGTAAATGTTTCCCAACTAACCAAAGGGGACTTGTGGGGGTTCCTATTTTTTTAAATAGTGGGTTAAAACCGTGCATTTTCAGCACGTGTTCTGTGAACAATTGGATACAATGGCACGCTTTGCACTTAGTTTTGTAGGTTAACAAAATAAAATATAAAATATATGTAAGTAACCTACGTGCCGTACGTGCCGTACGTGCCCATGCAGGCTCTACCAATATATGCCAGTACAACCATATAGGAACATACAGCTGTTGGCTTTATCAGCACACAATGCTTTGCTATAGTAAGAGGATTTGTCCAGGTTGGATGCAACAATATTGGCAAATCTAGCCAAGAAATGACACGCATTGTGCTTGCTTTACCCTTGATGTTTAGTAATAAATATTATTCCATAGTAAGAAAATATATCCATACTGGCTGCACAAATGTAGGCCACTCTAGCCACATAGGAAAACTGATCATGCTGCATTCACCCTTGATTCCCAATAGAAAATGACACGCCACAGTAAAGAAATATGTCCAGAATGGCCCACCGATGTGTTATATAATCAGGTTACACTCACAAACAGAATTATCTCACTAATATGAATAATTCAAAGTATCTTCCACCAATATCCGTTTCATAACTGATAACTCAGGAAGGTGCAGATCAGAAGATCAGTTCATCATTGCTATAAAACTTTTCAAATACACTAAACAGAGACAGCCTCTTTGTATCCACACTTATTTACTCTAAGATCGGTCTCCGCCAATGTCAATGCCCTCATATCTCCTCCAATGCTTCCGATGAAAATCTGGGGGAAATATCCATCTCAGGGTGATATGCTTCTTGGCTAACACAAAGTCCAGCATTAGCAATTTTGAGTTCACAATCACTTCACACCAAAGAATTCCTACCTCTGGACAGATCCACCCCATGTTTTGGGATTCAGCTGTTGGATACTTACATCAACAACACCCTGTCGCTTTATCTGCTTCCTTCTTGCTGGGAAGAGGTAGGTTCGTAATGTTTTTACATGCACTACCCCATTCGTGGTATTGCAGTTTCCTCCCAATACCGGTTTCCCATTTGTGTTCTTATAGTTTTCTTCCAATATCTATTTCCCATTTGGCTATGAGTACAGACATCCTAACTAGATCTTGATTTAGCCGACCATTGTATGGCTCATTTATCCTCTTCTGCCCACCACTGAGCTCGGAAGCAGTGATGTTATACACTTGTATTTTAGGTTCTTTTGGAAAGTTTGGCCAAAACGATCAGTTCTCCACTTGCCTTTGCAGCACACAGCATACAGGCCCCCTCAAACTCCTCTGACTATCCCTATTTTAATTATAATAATTACCCACCCCCGCAAATATTTAAAGTCAAATTTGATTAAAACAATGTGTCAAATTCATATTCGATCAATTCTTCTACTATGCAACCTCTCATTCCCATAAATGTAAACACAACCGCTGGCAAAGCGGAAACCGGCACTGATAGTTTGTTTGAGCCCTGCAGTCTCAAGTAGCAGCAAAGGATGCTGTGGAATACCACTATCAATAAGCAAGAACTGTATGGTCAAAGGTGTACATGATGAAAACTTGCTGCAGTTGGAGACTGCAATGTTTCGCTCAATAGAAAGACACCTACATTCTTACCAAATGTGTTTAAGACTGGAAACCTGTATGCTGAATACAGAATCCTCACAGGCTCACCAAGGGGAGGGTGACAATGAATTTCAAAATGACTGATATGCCTTAGGATTCCACTTGCCTGACCTGCAAGTCCAGACCACCCGCACGTGCCAGTCTTGCTCTTAGTCATTCCCAGGCCATGCGGCATCAGCAGCCCCTGGTGCAAACTACTTTCCGGGCTTAAGCTGGTCGGGGTGGTTAATGTAAGCTCTCTATAACCCAACCAACGTGATCTGCCAATATTGAGAGTTCGAGCAGAAGTTGGAGGCAGCAGGTGGGGAGCAGGAGGGAGTTTGAGAGGGAAGGAACAGCATAGTTGAATTGAGGTGGTCATCAAGAGAGCACTCTACTGGAGGAGGAGGTTTGGAGGTGCGTCAACGGTCTGGAGGGGGATATAGAGCTGCTTTATCTCAGATTGTGGAGCACATTGTCTACAACTTTGAACAGGTTCTCAGTTCTTCAATAGCAAGAATGTTTGTCTTGGTCAGAATGATTTGGCACTCTGATAACTTAAAGAAATACAACTTCTAAACAACAGCCTTGCATGGCTCTTCCTCTAGTACCATTAACAAACCAAACTAGGTCATGAATACCCATCTTTTACGATTGATGGAAACATCATTAGAGTATCCAAGGCTGTAAAAACTCTGGGTTTTTACCGGGACTCAACTATGTCCTTCGGTAAACAAGTGAAATCTCTGGCCTTGACCACTGCCTACACGTGCAAGCTTATCGGAGCTGGTAAGCCCTTCCTTTCTAATGACAGCTGCATTATCTTGGCTAGAGCATTAATTCTCTCTAGGTTAGACTATTGTAATGCCCTTTACAGTGGCGCTAACAAAGCCATTATCCAGAGATTAGAAATGCTGCAAAATAATGCGCTAAGGGCTACATTAGGCATTAACAAAACAGTACACATGGCCCCGATCAGACACCAATACAAATGGCTCTCCACCCAAAATAAAATACAGCTAAAATCGCTTCCTTGACACATAAAGCTCTAAACAATGCTGCCCCTAGGTACCTAACAGACAAACTGATGAGAAGATCTTCCAACAGACCAACAAGAGTTAGTAACTCGAATTGTCTTATGGTACCGAGATTTAGACTTACCAAGATTGGTGGTAACAGCTTCCCTGTGAAGGCTGCCAAACTATGGAACTCCTTGCCCCATGAGTTGAGAACAGACCAACCCTATCTAAACTTTAGAAAGAGTTATATCACTTATCTCAACTTGACTGAAGGCTAGCTTGACACAATTGCCTACATCATGCCAACGCTGCTCATCACTGTAAATTATAGCTGAAACTGAACTGTATATAATTGATTTGTATCTTATCTAAACACTTCTTTATCTTGTACATAATTTTACCTGTACATTTTTGTTGTTATACTGTCAACTACTCTGAAACTTGTAAGCTTTGCATCTTCGTATTGCTACGCCCTGTTACCTCTGGGTTTGGTGCGCATTAGAAATAAATAAAACAAACAAACAAACAAACAACATAAAATGTCTCTGTCAGGACCACCTTGTAACACTCCTTCAACATCCACCTGGCCTGCCTCCATGCCAGACCTACAATCTCCAAAGGTTTGCAATTCGGGTATAATCCCCTGCCCAAACAGCATTTCACAATAATTAGTGTTTTTGTAGTCAATGTACTGACAAGAGCTTACAACAGATTCACAGCAATCAATAAGTTGCAGCTTCAAAACATTCCACCACTTTTCAGGGTAAACAAGGTTTACATTGGTGGTCTTTAATACTCTTCTGCAAAATGATTCTCCTCTCCTTCGGGTTATCTTTTCCCAGAGGGGCAGCCTTTTTGCCACTCTTGTTTCCCCATTACACAAGCAACCAAAGAATGACAGAGACAGGGTCTCTTCCTGCCTCTCCCCAGGTTTTGGAAATGTGTGTTAATCCCAGCTTGCACTATAGTTTGTTTACAATATGGGCAAAATGCTTCAGAGCTTATAGATCTTGTATTAGCCCCCTTCTGCTGTTGGCAATATTGGGCAGATTGTTTTGCCTTAGTTTCAGTCTCTCTTGGTTTGGGTAATGCTTATTAACCTTAAATCTTAACAATGTTGCACCCTCAGGTGGCTGGGTTTCCCACAGACTGAATTTTTTAAGGTTACAGCCATTAGGCTTTGAAATAATAGGTTTTTTGCTACTTTTTTGCTAGTTCGGTTTTCAGAATTAACTTGGAAATCAAATAACTCGCACCTGAGTGCTGCTTCTGCTGTTCTGCAATAGTTCGGTATTCAAAAGTAACTTGTGAATCACTTTCATTCACACACAAGTGCTGCTACTGTTGCTTTGCAATAGTTTGGTATTCAGAACCGTTATCTGCACTTTTGCTTGTACGCGAGCGTTGCTCACTTGCCGAATGCCTTGAACGGGACAGCCGACCCCGCCCTTTAAAATGAGGTAGCAATTCTTTGAGATGAATGGGAATTGAGGTGATACTCAAACATCAATAATCAAAACAAATCAGGAAGTTGGCAAAGTTGACTGCTTTAATGTCATTTAACTAAAACAGGGAGTACAACGGACATCAACGGACATCTCACAGCATGATCTCTCAGAGAAGTTTATAAAAAAACATTTCTTTTTTAACGAAAACTCATCATTATTGATGTCAACCTACATAATTGTTAACCTCATCCTACGTGGCAAACTACAAAAACCTAGTGGCAAATGTGATAGGCTTGAAGGGAACATATAGGTGTACGTTCCATACTAGTCAAAGAAAGTGATACGCTCTTTTACGTCAGGTGGACTACAAAGCCCACCCCTCAAACAGGTCACTATGAACGTCACTAAATACACGATGTGCCATTGGTTATACAATCTATAGGACTCTGAGCTACGTGGCCCCTATAAATGGTTGGCACCCTATCATCCACCAGTACCTTTTCACAACAGCAGCATGCAGGCTGGACTACCAGGTGCTGGTGGGTTGATCACACCATAGCTTCCCACCAATTAGCATATCATCCATTATCACCTCAGTGGTCTGCACGTCAATTAAGCGTTGAAATTGGCCTTGGCTGTGTTCTCTGGAGAATACGAGGGAGTGGAGGCACGCTCTGTCTCCTTGCATAGGTGTAGTTCATCATGTTTGTCCAGTTCCATCCTCCACGTGTCTGAAGACCACAAATTTGAGCTCTGGTGCATTAAAATACTATTATTTAATGAAACTCTGACGTCTTTCTTGTTTTCGTTCACGTCTCCTGTACAGGAGTATAATTCTTTCACATGATTGTAACTTCTGTCTGATCATCCCTGCCCGACACAACCTTGGCTTCTTGCGGCTGATCCAGCCTCGCCCTTCTGAGATTCACTCCTGTAATTCAATTACTTTCTTTAACTGCGACACACTGGAAAAGAAGCCTTCCTTTTCTGGTCCAGCTCTGCTATAAGGCGTAGTGGAAGCATCCACACTTTACTTACTCCTATATGTATATGTATATGTGTATGTTGGTGCTTGCCACAATCTATTCATTACATAGCTAGACTCAAGAATACTTAGTCAGCTTGCATTTTGTTGCATCTGTACACATGTAAAATAACTTGATATCTTTATTATTTTTGCAGCATAAGCCTCTTCATCTTGAGCCCGAGATGTCACTTATATTTGATACTTTCTTGATGCCTTATAGACTATCTTCACTTTCTTGTTTCTGCATCTCTTCTAGGTGCGTCAGTATTACTTGAGCATGACATCACCAATCTTCTCTTTGGCTCTTTTTTCAGGCTTCTTCTGGGATTTCATTCAAATGGCCATCATACTGTCTTGCATGCAGGTATGTCTTTCTTAATGGGAACCTTGCTTCCAGGATTCTTCTTGGTATGGGTGTTTTCACTGGTACTGCACGTGTTTCACACTCTGGTTCCCAACATATAGGCAATATGGGCGAGATGCTTGAGGTGGGGTAATTGGCTCCTTCTTTACAATCCCCCCTCTGGGCGATTCATCGACCACTCTCCCATCATTATTCACATCTACATAGCCTTTTCTGAAGAAATGCTTCTTTGGGACCCATATCTTTGATTCCTGTCAGGCATCCAGCTGATTTCACATGCTCATCCTTGTTCCAAGTCATGAGCATACATTGTCCACTTGGTCTGAAATAAATCCACTTTCCCACATACTTCTTATGATTCTTTGGATACAGGAACTATGTTCCTTCAGGTGCATGGATACTGGCCTTCACGAAATCTCTGATTTCTTCACATGTCAGCTCTTTAGTTTTCCATCCAGATTCAACATTGATCATGATCTTCATCCCTATGGCTTTCTTTGCAGTCTTCTTGCATTGTGAGATTATTATCTTGATCACACAGAATCCAAACATGACCATCACCAACAGGGGCTCCAAGGAACTTGAACATATCTGCCATCCATTGTGAACCCACAAAAAGAGTGATCCAAACCAGCTATCATCAGAAATGTCTTCCACTTCGTCCACCATTTAGATGTGTAGCTTCGTCAGCATCTATATGGCCTCTGTCAAGGTGCCATTTTCATCATCATGAGAAGGTATAAACGTGCAACATGATTCTCTAATGTTGGCACAAACACCTCCATCCATAGCTGTGATTATGTCTAGGACGTATCTGTTCTGAAGAGTCATTCATTGAATGGCTCCAGTTTTTCTCTGATGGCATTGAATCCTTTTATGGTAGTGTTGATTGCCTGCAACAACTCCCATCTGGTGATCTGCAGTCATTTTGTATTTGCTACAGTCTGAATCCTTGGCATGAAGATCAACATGAATATCAACAAAGTTTGACTGAACAATCTGTGTTCATATGGGATGGAGTCAAAGGCTTCTATTGATTTGGCTGAGAAGTAGTTCTCTCTTTATTCGACTTATCTGCTCTTCAGATCTCTTCTTCCTCAAGTGAACATCAGCTTTTGGAAAGCTGTCAATGTTTAAGTCACTTTTAGGAATCACCAACGCTGGAACGTGAACATTTACTGTGGAGCATCGTCATCCCCAGTCCTTGGGCAGCTTCTTGTAAGCCCTAGATCTGCATGCCCAGTAGTGATCCATGATCATTGCTGTCCCAATGTTCATTCCTGGTGCATTAAAGACTTGACCACAGTTCTGGTTCTCTCCAATTTTTCTTGTGCCATTGTTTCTGAAGCACAGTTTTGCACTTCCCAAAAGCACTATCTGCAAAGTTACTCCTCTGTCTTCGACCCATGTCAGTAGTTTAGCAAGTTTCGACCATATAGGTTTACACAGCATTTCTACGTTTTCAACAGTTGGTTGGTAGTTACCCATCACTATCCAAGCTCTGCAAATCACCACACCTTCTTCCGAACTGTCTAGTGAAAGTACTGATCCCCAGATCTGCATCTGGCCTCTGTTCTTCCATTTTCTGAATTCCGTCTGCAGATTTTCCTGGACTCTCCTGTCTTCTGTTTACTTCCCATCTGGATTCCAGCTCCTTCTACTCCAGGCTTTTCATATCTGATCACATGATTCTTGGTATGAGCTCTTAGTCTTGTCTTGGTATCTTGGACATAATCATCTTCTTCTGGATCTGTCCATTCAGTTGCCCATGAACTGACCTCTTGTACAGCAGAACGCAATGTACAATAGACAATGTGCTGTCTGGATGTCTATTTCAATAGCTATGAAGATTTTAGACTTCCCCATGCTATAAGGCAGAAGTGTGCATACAAAGCATTCCTACTTCGAGGTCCTCTTTCCCAATTTTTTCATATGCTGATACCATATGTTATTTCCCAAGTGTGCTGTACTATCCAGGTGATCATTCAACTCATGATCATCCTCCCTAGCACTTCTTTTAGGTATCATTTTTTTCTTGTGAGCTTCTATAATCATCTCATGAAGTATGTCAGCATAATTCTTTCTTATTGGACCAATCATAAGAACATTTGTCAGTAAACTTGGTGCTTTTACGTGTGCTATTTGTGTAGGTTTGCTCACAAAATATCTCTTCCTTTGTCTTTCCTTACGAGCCTGATTCTGGTGCTCAAAGAAAATCTCTATAACACCTTTTCCTAATTACAGATATCTAGTCACATTTGCCACAGTCCTAGGCTCTTTTACATGGACTACAGGAGTAGAGACAATGACATAAGGTCTCGGCTGCCTTGTAGTTAACACATCTGTACCCTCCTTCTGCATTGGAAGATGCACAGGGATCCTCACTTTATTTGGATCCTAATAGTAAGCTGTGCATACTGTAAGTGAGAGAAAGATTACAATAAACAAGATACATGTACAGATAACATATAGATAGGCCCACTTAATGTAGTTTCTTGCTCGTCGTGGTGGCCTCTCGCTATTAGCAACAGTATTGTTGCTGTCTATATTACCCATTTTTAATCTTTTTTAAGGAAGGGAAAAGAGAATTTTATTTGGGTATTATCATACAATACTCAGGTAACATCTGGATTTGCTCGACAAGTTCTTCAAACAGATGGCTGATCACAGGACGATTAACAGGATTCCTGATGTGCAGAAAGAATTTGTCCTTCCTCCAGACGAAGTTCAGGTGCTTCTCCAACAAGAAGTAGAAGACTATGGACAGTAGGCTCTGGATCTCTTCCCTCGAAATTCCCATTCAGGACGTCCTTAATGTCCTCTCAGAATATAGATTGGCTTGTTCAATTATGTTGCGTAGGAATTTGTTAAGTGCACATGTATTCCTCAGATCTCTCAAGAAAATGCGAACATAAGTTAGCTTCCAACAAGATGTGGGCATTCCTCAGTCAAATAGTAGAAGACCATCCCAACTAGTCTATGAGCATTATCATCAGATAGGGGAATTTATGTTTTCCCCACTGTACGCAGGATGTTGGAGAACTTGCTTTATTATGGCTGCGAGCAATCTCTTCACGATTGGACCATTCTTAGGATTTTGCAGGAATAGATGAACATTAGTAGTTCTCCCCACAAGTGCAGGGTATGCACGAGGAATTAAGAGAAAAACTGTAAGAACGATCTGACAATGTGGCCATTAGACACTACCATGGGTGCCTCCGAAATGAAACTCAGTGAGAAAGGAATCGGGGAACAGTTCCCTTTTCCAGTAGTTGAAAAAATGAACTCCAGATCTGGCATCTTCCATTCTCGATCAAGACTTAAATGTGTCTAAGTCCAATGTTATCAAGCTCCTGTGGCTCAAGAACAAATAACCTTCCTTCACTCCTTTTTTAGCAATTTTAAAAGTGTCCCGAAAAGAGTACTAGTCCAAAGTATTCTTTATCTGTTTATTTGACAGTCTCTGTGTCCTTCTTCCTTGTCATGGATCTCATCTGCACGTGCTGAGGTTCTTCCCCGATGCTTTCTTCTGATTGGGGTGGGGATGAAGGGGTTTCTCTAGCGTAGATCTGTACCTTGCCAAGAAGTATTCATGCACGTCTGCCAAGCACCTTTACTGCTGACGGCCTTACGTGTTCCATGACAAATGGGCCGTTAAAGCGCAGCTCGTACCACGTTCGTGAAATGTTCCTTATTAGGATCTCATCACGGGGAAAAGCTTGGGAAGACATAATTTCCAAATCCGGTTGTTGTATGGTCCCTATCTGTGTTCAGATAACCGCAACCCCTTTCCACTTGAGATGATCTGAAATAACAGAGATACTTGTAGTCATACATGTTAAGTAGGCATGTAACTCCTTTCCTAACAATTCTGCTGTCGTCTGGGCATCACTTCTATTTCTGGATGGAGGTGTGAGGGGTGCCCTCATCCACCTCCCTGTCACTATTTCATGGAGCGTAAGATGATGGTCAGAGCCTGGTTGATTTCTCAAAACATATAATGCAAGTGGCAGGCAATGCAACCATCCTTTCTTCAAGGTAAGCTTTAATTTGGCTATTCTTTCTTTAAGCAGGCCGTTGAGTCTCTCACAGATTCCGTTTGCTTGCAAGTGATAAGCCGATGAAAACTTGTGCTTTATAATAAGCAACAAGCTTATTTGCTCAAAGACTTCATTGCCAAAATGAGGGCCATTATCAGATCTTAATACTTCACATATTCCCCATCTAGGAAACACTTCTTGTACTAAAATGTATGCAGGTGGAATCTGGATGTGTACAGGGACCAGCTTCAATCCACCTTGAAAAGGGACATGCTATCACTATAATTTTTTATTTTTTATTTATTTTGTTTTTATAGCACCTTACACCAAAGCGCTGAATATCTGAACAACATGATACATGAAACAATAACAGTAGAAGCAACTTACAATAATGAATCAGTCCAACAAAACAGTGAGAAGAGCAATTAAACTGGAGGGAAGAGCGAGAGCTGAGCAGTATAAATGAGAGTGAGGGGTGAGAAGGAGAAGGGGGAGGGAAGGGAAGGGGAAGAGGGCGAGAGTGGGGAGGAGGGAGAATATATCTGTATCCATTACAGACCTGCAGCATATCGACATAGTCGATGTGTAAATGCTGAAAAGGACCATTAGGTCTCGGGATGACTCCTCTAACTGTATGCAGCGTATGCCCAGCAGTAAACATTTGACATATGATGCAGTTTACTACATACAATGCAACATGTTCTAATGAATTCGGTATGAACAATTCATCTGCAATAGTTGCTGCAAGGCTTTCTCTAGTGACATTCGCAGGGTAGTGCTGCTGTCCCAACGCCAACCTTAATAAGGCTACAGAGTTAAACCCGGTCCAATAGCACAGCGAGTAGAGTGCTTGCTTTGACATCTGTGCAGAGCCTGGTGGTGCATGTTTGAATCCCGGCAGGGCCAAACTCAGCCTTTCATCCTTCCAAGGTCGATAAATTAGCACCACACACTGTGGGTAATAATAAGCAGCGCTCAGAAACCTTAGGGTTCTTAGTGCTATATAAATGCTAAATTATTATTATTATTATTATTATTATTATTATTATTATTATTATTATTATTATTATTATTATTAAAGAACACCCCCTACATGTCCACAGGTCTTTCTCATCCTGCGGAGCTTCCCTTGTATTTTAATCAATTGAGTCTTAGATAAGTTACTAAAGCTTTCATGCACACTCATCAGCACCACCATGCTTTCATTCACATCAGGCTTATCAAGTTTCATAATAACTTCTGAACATGCAATTGGTTTTGCTTCCTCATCTGCAGCTTGATTTCCGCGTGAGATAAAATCTACTGCTTTAGTGTGAGCTACGCATTGCACTACTGCAATGGCAACTGGAAGTTGTAGTGCTCTAATAAGTCTGTCCAATAAGGCGGCATGTTGCACTGGAGTGCTGTCCGCTCCGAGGGAGCCCCTCATTTTCCAACATGCTAGCCCTGCATGTACCGTCGACATCACATAGGCAGAGTCACTGTAGATGGTTACTTCCTGGTCTGCATTTTTTTCAAGCGCAACAATCAGCACCACTAATTCTGCAGCCTGTGCTGAACAGTGAGACGATAGTCGTGCACGTATCAATACTTCAAACTCTCCATTGGCTCTGAGCTTTTCCACAGTGGCACCTGTATATCCTTGTCCATCATTCTGATCGATTGTAGACGAACCATCAATAAAGAGAATCTCCCCAGCTGCCAAAGCATTTTCTTTCACCCTCAGGATATCATCATAGAATTCTTTATAATTCGAGCAATCATGCACATGCTCATCGTCAGCCAGTGGCTCTGCTATAAACATGGCAGGATTCACTATTCAGCATCTGACGATTTTGATCGCTAGATTCGATATGACTACCTCGTAAGCTGAAGCCCTTTGAGAAGTCAACCTACGTTTAGGTTTCTCCAAAATGGCAAACTAAGCATGTTCAACAAATAACGTCATAGAACACCCCATCACTATGCTGGCAGCTTTCTCAATGGCGTACGCGGTGGCTGCCAAAGATTGTTTGCAGGGAAAATTACACCTCATTACTGGGACCCGAATCCCACTGTAATATGCTAGAGGCTTGTACCCTAACATGATTCTCTGTGTGAGTACTGCTGTCATGACTGTGCCATTCGTGTGCAAAAATAAAAATAATTCCTCAGCATAATTGGTAAGCCCTAAAACTGAAGCTGTACAAATTGCCTGTTTTAATTCATCAAACCCTTTTTCCATGTCTTCAGTCCAGACATTTTTTTCTTGTGTTGCCTGTGCTTTTTTCAGAGCCTGCAACAAGGGCCTTATATATGAGCTATAATCGAAGACCCATGCTCTAACATAATTGCATAGTCCCAAACATCTTCGCATGTGCTTTATCGTGTGTGGTTTTGCTGTTTTCAAAATAGCCTCAGCTCCCTCAGAAGTGACTTTCTTTCCTTCATGCAAAATTAGCTGACCTATGAATAACACCTCTTATTGGCAATACTGTAATTTCTCCTTGTCTACTTTATACCCTTTCTCTGTGAGAATAATCATTATCTGAGCTGAGTCCTGTCTACACCGTTCCTCTGAGGTGCTACAGACTAATATATCATCTATGTATTGCAGCACAACACTTTGCAAATCAATACTGCTTAAGTCAATCTGCAGGACTCTATTGAAAAGCGATGCAGACTCACAGTTCCCCTCGGGTAATCGCGTGCTTTTTAACTTAGTCTGTTTGAATGTAAATAACGTCAGATCTTGAGAATCCTTATGCAATGGGATTGAGAAAAAAAGCATTTTTCAAGTCAATCACAGTGAAATATTGTGCTTCAACAGGGATACTACATAAGATTGTTGGCAGATTAGGAACTAGAGGGAACTTGGCAACTACAATCTGGTTAATTGGGCGTAAATCCTGAATTAAACACCACAACCCCCCTTGGATGTCTTGATAGGGTATACTGACGTATTACATGTTGACTTTGACGTCACTAAAATGCCTTGCTCCATCATGGCAGATATCTTCTTGAAAATACCTTTGTCTGCCTCTCGAGACATAGGATCTTGTCGTGTTCAAGGCAAAATTGCTCCTGGCTTCAGTTTAATCTTAACTTCTCCAGCCCCTTTCAACAGGCCTACCTCATAGGGGCCTATTATCCATAATGAAACTGGCACTTTTGCCATTTCTTCATCAAAAACCTCAGGACGCTTCAGTGCTAACAGCATTTTCTGTGGAAGCTCATGTCTTATTGCTCTCAACCAATAAGTGATATTCAATTCAAATATTACTTCATCATCTGACGAGTGTTCTCTAAACATATCCTCGTCAATGACGTCAGCCAACCTGTAACATTCTCCAATGGCAATCACTATGCACCATTGTCTGCCTTCATAATCAACTCCATCAAGAATAGCTAGTTCCCCTCGTACTATAGCTGCTTGTAATTCTAAGGGAAAGATGCATCATCCATCTTTGTCAATAGGTATCCTGGGCCTAAATAAAAACCCATCAGGTATTCTCACAGTTTTACCCACTAAACCAAGTAGCCATGTTAACAAAATGCGTACCCCATAGTGAAAAACCTCTGGTTCTAACGGTACTCCTCGTATGGCCTTTTTTGTTCTGTGATTGCCATAATTTTTCTGTAAAAGGAACTCTACTTGTAGCTCCTGTGAAGCCTTGAGCATGCATAGCATTTCCAGACAGTGTACATTTTGAGCGTGTTGCCCCTGTGTCTACTAAAAAAGAAAAAGATTTGCCCCTCTATAGTGACGGCAACCTTCAGTTCCTCTTGAAGATTGGGACTCACAGATCGTACTGAACACATCAAGTCTCCCAGTGAGCTGTCTTATTGTGTGTACATGCTTATTCCCGTGCCTGTGAAAGGATTTCCTCCCTCAACAGTGATACCCTCTTTTCTAGGAGTCATTATTTGCCCTGTGATTGTTCCCTGCTATATTTGCATGGGTGAATGCCGTGACTGCCCTTGCGGCGGATTTATTATCGTCTGCTGCGTTTGCAAACCTGGTTGCATTCTCTGCACTTGTGTTTGCTGCACTGCTTGATTTTGGCAAATCCCTCTCCACCTTGCTCAGTGTATGCAGTTTGGTATGTGGTCCCCCCTCTTCAGAATGCCCATTTTGCATGAATCCTTGGCTTGTACACATGCATGCAATGTGCCCTGACATACCGCACAACCAACATATAGGAGGTCTCCTAACTTGCCCTTCCTGCATGTTTTGACTATCATTCTGCATGTTTTGAAACCCACTCTGATTATTCTGGAAAGTTCCCTGATTATTCTGGAAGCCTCTGCCTCGGAAGCCTCCCCTACCCTGTGGTACAAATCCATTGTTACCTTGATCAAACTGCCTTTGGTTATTCACTTGCGGCATGCCTGTTGGTTGCTGTGAGCCTGACCCTTCTCTGCTAGTCAACATTGGCCCTTCTATGGCATATTTTGACAATTTTTGTTCTGCACTGATTTTGCTTCTTCACCTTTCCTAGCGTTGTCTTTCTTTCGATTCTTTTCCTGCAGTAATCTGCAATAATGCGGAATAGTCAGATTTATTTCTGACCATGGTTTCACTTCCATACCTACTAGTTTCTTGAGCTGCTTTTGTACTGGGTCTCGCAGCCCTTGGCATAGCACATGATAACATACAGGTATAGATTTCCCCCAGGGTTTGCATGTTTCCAAAGACCACTGCTCTTGGAAATTTTGAAAGTAAACAAGAGGATCCTCCTCTTCCTGCATCTTTCTTGCCATTATACCTCCCATAGCTGACGTATCCGGATATAGCACTCTAAGCACTTTCCAGACTACCGCTCGACAGTTATTAAATGGTGCTCCGTTGTGAGCCGTGTTCTGCGTAGTGACACTCGAGAATCCTGCTCTTGACCAAACATTGTCTGCTCTCTCCCCAAGGATAGCTGCTAGAAGAAATGTAATGTCTCCTATAGCTAAGGTGTTTCCTCCTATCATTTTCTCTAACTCAGGTATCCACTTCCCAGCACTAGAAGTTAAACTCGAAGTTTACACCTTAAATTGTCCTTATCCATCTGTGGCCATGGTATATATTGTGGTCTAGCTCCTCCTTTCTCTAACAAAGGAAACTGTGATATCCCAAACTCACATCCACCCCCATCGTCTGTCTGTCCATAGCAAGGACAATGGTTCCACACCGCCTTCTTCCTGATAGCGACCTTAGCCTGCTCACGTAAGGTGGCGAGTCCCCCCTATCATTATGGGAACGCCCCTTGTGTCGATCTAGACGCGCTAGAGATTCTGAAGGCCGAGATTTTGGTAGGTCTAGATCTGACCATCTCACTTCTCTGTCCATCGGAGAACATCCTTCAGGGCCACATGCGTCACCTCCCTCCTCCCCACAGAAGGTTTCTCTATCCTCGTCTGACATATCCTGTCCCCAACTTGTATGGCTTCCCTCGTTTTCATCTCTATTCAGAGTTAGCCTATCTAAGGACAACTCTTTATGCTCGAAATTTTACAAGCTTCCCTCTCTGTCATAGAACTGCGTACTTTCGAGTCGATCGTTTTTACCCTTCCCTTTTGATTCTTCCTTAGTCCTCATATCATGATAGACCTTATCGTTCGCATCCCCAATGCTTCTAGAGTCAAACTCATCCTCTAGATTTGCTCTACATGGACCTGGCATTGGTTCATGTGCCGGGAAGAATTCTTCTATGTCCTCCCATGCTACTATCAGATTAGGATTCATTAATTCCTTTTCTACATGATCAATGTTGCATGCTCTCTGTCTTCTTTTTCATTCTATTTATCATCAAGCTCTCTTCGCTTTCTTGCTTCTTCTCTTACCCTTTCCTCTTCCTGTTTTTTCATCTCTCTTCTTTCATTTGCCCTACGTATTTCTTTGTCTCTTCGTCTCTTCGGCTTTGTATTCTTTTATCCCTAAATTTTTGTTCTAACTCTTCTTCTCTCCTCCTTTCAAGTTGGTCCTTTTCTTCAATTTACCTTTGTCTATTATCATACTTTCTTTGCTCCTCTTCCCTTTCCTGCTTTCTCAGCTGTTCATCTTGATACAGCTGTTCCCGACTTTGTCTATACTTCCTTCTTGCCCCATCTTCTTTCAATCTTTCTTCTCATTCTCTGTCTTTTCTATCTTGTTCGTCTCGATCTTCCTTTTGCCTTACTTCCTCAATGCTCTTCCCATCAAGTTTGAGCAAAATCTGACCGCACATCCATTCATTCTGTATGAGCGCTACCTCATCAGTTTTATCTTTCTCTCCTTTCCATCTCTTTATTTCTCATCTTATATCTAAGGATGAACTTGATTGATCACTTCTTTTCTTATCCCTTCTCTCTTTGTCCCTCAGGTTTTTAAAGATCACCTCTTTTTCGGGAATCTTCTCTAGACGGCTGCCTTAAGTTCTCTCAATGGGTACACTCGTCATCCTTTGTACTATCACCTTTTACTTCAGGCACGGCGGGGGGAGCAGAAGGCTCCTCACCCCCCTCTTTGCATATATTGAGGATCCAGTCTTCAGGAGGCAGCTCTTCCCTTTACTCCTGGTACATTTTCCAGAGCTCTAAACTTGCTAGCCTTTTGTCGAACTTTTCTCCCGTGTGTGCTGCGTGCAAGTATGTAGTCATGTGTTGCAAAACTGCCTTTGGTAGTGATCCCCCTTGTTGCCATGGCATGAACATCTCTTCTGCTGTACCTTTAACCCATTCCGTACTGTACTGCTTAAGCTTGGGTGCGTGTTTTGGCAACTTCTTGCATAAATTTATAAGCAGAGTAATATCCTCCATTTTGACTCGTCACACTTGACTGTCAATACTCACCTTTACTAAAAACATTGCCAGAGAAATAATACAATATGAGTGTGCACCAATCGTCGCAGCTCCAAGCCTTTTATATCACGTTATTATTCAAATCTATTTGTTCATTAAACATCATCAATTCAACTAAACAAATAAAAAATTAACTCTCAAATCCTGTGTTTTCTTTCTTACGTCTCTTAATTTGTCTATTATTTCTTCACCACATATATATTTATACAACACATAGAACAAACAGACAAACTGATAGATTTGGCCGGCCTACATATATCTTTAGTCTATGTTCCTCGAGACTATGGCCCTCATTCCGAGTTGGGCGACAAGGGTTAATGGTCACCGGTAAAGACTGGTGCCGTTAAACCCTTACCGCCCAATTCCGAGGTCCCGCTAAGGGACCAGGGCGCTCATAATGGACCTGCTATTTGCGGGCCCGTAATTAGTGCCTTCCCCATTCCCATTGAGCCCTATGGGGGCGCAAATGGGAATGGAGAATGGTCTACAGAATGGGTACTTACCAGGTCCTCCAGGGTCGGAATGACCTGGTAAGTCCCCATTCTGCCAGACCGGACCCGGGTTTGGAGGCAGCCATGGCGCTAATAGCTAATAGCGCCATGGCTACCTCCAAACTCGGAATGAGGCAATGTATCTCCATTCACGTTCTTCGTGACTTTATCTATACCTCTCAGAATTCGAAGAAACTTTGGTCTGGTCAATGCCCTTAATCACCACCTCCTCCTCCTCACCTGGACTTGTTTCTTCTGAGGAGCTCTCTGTGGATATTGCTCTTCTTTCTCTCCAGGCGGTGTCTTGCTTTTTTTTGTAGGGTTTAGGACGGGCTCTACTGGAGGCCTCCTTGCCAGATAGCTAGATGCTTGGCAGTGGGACGCCCAGGGAGCCTGCCCCCAATACCAGGGAAAAGCGTAGCTAAAAAACCCTGGCTGGCTGGATGTTTAGCCAGTACAGTTGGTGTCCGAAGTTGTAGTGTAACTGTGAAACTTCAATTCCCAGAAGGCTCTCCTGGTAACTCGAAGGATGTGAGTTCCAATAAGATGAGAAGACTCGAGAAGTAAATGAGCCCCAAGCAACCCAGAGCGTGAAGGTAAGCTTCTGAGAGAGAAAAGCGAAGGCTTGTAGTCCGCGAGGCAGAAAAGCAAAGCCGGATGGAGCTAGCTTCCAAAACGTCAATCCAGACAATGGCGAGCGGAAGGAAAGTACCAGAGAGAACCGGCTGGCGGGAGCAAGGAACAAGCGGGGAACCCCAAGAGGACAAAGGATAAGGAGGGAGAGACAGGACAGAGAGGGGGAATGCAGCGGGAAACTTACTAGATGCACAAAGGAAAGCCACACAACGTCTTCACCCGAAGAGGAAGCAGGGTGGCAACGCATTGGCGTTACGGGCAGACACGTACATAGCTCTCAACCATTTGTGTAACAAAGGCGGGTGAAAACACCTGATTTTAATTTTGGCGGGTGAGAGGCCCATTGAAACGAATGGGCGTGCAGGAGGCTTGGCGGGTGAGTCAGCTGTTTACAAGGCGGGTGACACCCGCCAAAAGAGTTTGAGTTGAGAGCTATGCACGTACTTGTACGCGACACTCTCTCCCGGAGCGTAGTGGGCATGTCAGAAGACTAGACCGCTGCATGTTGATACCGTGTTACCCCTTCTTCTGTTGCATCCACTGTTTCCATGGCACACACGCCATGACAATACCGCTAAAAACAGCGACCTATAGGATCATTGATTTTCAACAGTTGATGAGAGTGTTATCATGTCTGTATACAGAGCCAATACGGAGTATGAGTACTTTTTGATAGTTAACATATAAATGTTACACTAAAAAATGAACAGAACCTATTTTTTAGAAAGCTGAAACTAATAAACACGAGTTTAACTGGGACACATATACTTTGTGCAAAATATACATTAAAGTGTCAAGCTGTTTTTAAAACTGCTGCATATTGTATGAATTAACCTGAGTTAGATGCTTTACAAACCAAGGTAAGTTATTTAAATCTGATCATATCAGTGGTCAAAGTGGGCGGGAGCGGTTGAGAGCAGTGCTCCTCTACTTTTATTTTGTGTTGCGCGTTACTGTTCCTATACTTTCATTTAAAAAAGAAACCGTTCCGGAATGCTTTTGTTTTCAAATATAATTGTAGGACGAATGGTGTTGTGGTATGGTATTGTTTATATAGCGCCTCTACACAGGCAAGTGTTTCAAAGCGCTCAGAAGTTTAAACCTGCACTTCAGTGCACTGCACTGAACATTCCCTTAAACGGCAGCTGTGTTTGGTTTGGGGGTTTGGATTGTGCGTGGAAGGAGGAGTGGCGATGGGGTTCGTGGGGAGTAGGGCCAGGCCAGCAGGGAACATAGTTCCACTACTTCTTTTAGTACACTTCGACCACTGGAACATATTTGAATTATTTGCAGCTGGCGTTTGACACATGTTATGTTTGCAATGCGCTAAATACGCCGAGTCGTGTGGTCTGCTTTCTGCTTTGAAAGCAGGAAATGACATCATGCAGGGCCCTGGGCCTCTAAATAAGCCAGGTGTTATTTAAACATTTCTCTGCATCTTTCTCCAACAAAACACTCACGTGTCTTTATTTTGCTTTCAAAATAACCAATGTCAAGACTGCATACATTCTCAACACCATATTTACATGACCTGCTTTTCACTCTACAAGAAAATGAGCGCCATTTGTATGAACAATGCATTACGCACACAAACCTGCTATTTTCACAACAGGAGTTTGATTCTTTATTTTGTTCAGCACAATGGGGGTCCTTTTGTACAGAAATGGGGCATAAAAGAAAAGCGTGAAGGCAGCTGGCGCTTTCTTTTCATGCTTCGCTTCATTTTGCAGCTGTCCGGAGTCTTAAGCGGCAGAAAAGCCGGCCTATACTCCTGGGTTCAAACCTGCGAGAGATTTTCAGGCAGGCTTAAATTGCATTGGAACACGCCTCTCATTAGCACCCGCTAACGAGCAGGCGCTTCCCAGTGGGATCCGTTATATAACACTGCCTGCAAAGCGCAAATGCAGGCCTTCTTTTATTTCTCCCAAAGAGGAGAGGAAAAGTGAACACTTAAGGAAATGTCACCTTCATTTACTCTTTGCATTTATAGTCCGCTTTGGGAGTGCTTAAAATTGCATGCAGCGGACCAGCAACACAAACATGTTAGCGATGGTTGTCGATATTTTTGGCAACCTTCATATCCTTCACCCGGCTAACAATGTCTGCAGTCAAAAAATATAATCCAAGATACTTTTTGAACCACCACTTTCCCAGGTAGGCTGACCAGGAAAATCCTTAGTTGTTCTACCATTCATCATCTCCATGTCCCATAGTTCAAATAGCTCAACCAATACTGTCCTTCGGGGTCAACTTTCTTATAGGACATTACACTCTTAGGTCTTCAATTTGGATTACTCGTAGTCCCCATATCTCCAGACATATAACAATAGAAATCCCCAACAATCATTACAGATTTATTCTCCTGATTAAAAGTCCAATTGATCATAATGTCATGAAGAGACTCTTGAATAGTAGTAGTTTGGGCATCCCCAGGGGGATTATACAGACTTATCAATAACATTTTCTCAGCTTTATTCTCGATGCATAGAACCAGTTCAATCGCAATCACAAAATCATCTGTTTTAGTTTCTATACGACGTGATTTGACATTATGAAGAATGCCCACTATTAATCTCCCAAAAGGTCTTCCCCTTTCACCTTTTTTAGCAAGGGATTGAAACACTGTATATCCATTCAAAACAATTGGGTCCGTCAACCATACCTCTTGTAGACAAATACATGTATAGTTACTTATGTATGGCAACGATCCATCCTGAGTAATTAAATGACTGAAACCCCTAGTGTTCCATGAGAGAAATGAGATCTCTCAGTCTTTTTTCAATACTACCGGCAAAGATTCTGCCAGCCACTTTAAGATGTTTTGTACATCCGCCAGTTGGGCCTCCTTACTTGCAGGGAGCGGGGTTATACTGCTCTTAATCTTACGTTCAAACAGCACTTTCCTTGGGCAGTCTGGATCTTCTTTACCCGGATCTGCATCAATTTCCACGTCAACCTCCAGTAAGTTAACTTTATATGTACGCAGCAAATTAGTAGCGGCCACAAATTTGCAGTGAATTGCTGATACATTCATATTCAGAGTATTTAGAGGTTCAAATATATTCAAAGTCATCTGATGTCAAGACTCTGGAATAGAGTGCAGCCTAATCAAGACTTCTGTTCGTGTCAACCAATCATGATCGTTATTTTGGTAAAGGTTCTTGATTATACAGATATGGTTGGTGCTTATTACTAGCTTCTGCCCCTCATTCGTGTGCACTGACTTCTGTATAGTCGCAAGGTAAGGGATCAGCCTTGAATTGTTAGGAGTAGATGAGATGTTCGTTTAGCATAATACATGGTTCAGGTGGTGTTTCTTCTGCGTCGGGTAGATCTTTATCTTTCTCTGGAATGAGCCAGCTATTGAGGCGCCCTTCTCTTTCAGAGTTGCTCTTTTTCGCCTGCGCTCCTTTTTTCCTAGCTTTTTTTGTATTTTTAATCACTAGATCAGACTCAGAGGGTGGTAAGGGCGCATTACTTGATCTTTTCTTTGTTATTGCCCTTCTAGCTAATCTCAGCTGTTTCTGGGAGAAATAGACCTCAGAGTTATTAGTCACATCCACTTCCAAGGGCAGGGTGGGATCTTTAATCATCCGAATGGCTTCAGACAAATTGTTCTCGGTATCCTCAATCACCTTTTTCTCTACTGCATTCGATGTTGCCAAATTAATTATGTTTTCAAGGATACGGCCACACATTTTTAGCAATATTTTTAGTACAAACTGCAAAGAGGCCATAGTAGATTGAATCTCAACCAAGGTATTAGTATCAGAAAAGGAGACCGTATTGGACTCCGGTTCTGGGGTTTCTGAGCGTATCGCTAAGTTTGGCGACATTGCGAGCCTCTCTGGAGTTGTCGTAGTTGGTGAAAGTTCTTTTGCTGTCACACCTTTTTCTTTATCTAGAGCCGAACTGTTCAAGACTGAAGTCATAGATCTTTGGACAGAGAGGCATAGCACCAATAGGGAATTGTTGGCAATCATCAATACCGAGGAATTGTCTTGCACAATACTTGCGCTCTGGTGATTCACTGCCTCCTTTTCAAGAGTATTCGGAATAGATTCAAACGATGGGTTGCGTGGAAAGAAATTTGTGATAGTGCCTTTACTTATTGGCATTTGCTGTTTAGATTTATTGTTAGCACCCACTTTCACAGTTCTACCTGTAGGTGCTTTGGGCTTCTTATTGCACAAGTTATAGTTCTGCACAAGTTTTCTTCGGGGGACATTCTACTTTTTCAGTGATTTCTAATTCTCTGCTTTCACTTCCCTAAAGGACTGCAGAGCAGATATTATTTAAGTCCACCTGATGTTGACTGTTGATCACAATTGCCACTGGGAGTAAACAGGATCAAAGGAGAATTTTCCAACAGATTCCTGATATTTCCCCTACGGCAGTTGGTACAGCCCTATGGGGCTCAATCGGAATGGACAAAAAAAAAAAAAAAAAAAAATTCGGAGCCCAGAAAATTGCAATTACCAGGTCCGCCAAGGTCGGCATGGCCCAGTTATTGCCCCTTTCTGGCCTCTGGAAAAAAATAATTACCGGCGGCAGCCGTGCCCTTAACAAGGGCCTTAGCACGGCTACCACCTGCCTCGTATCTCTTATGCCGTCCCCCATGGGGCATAGACCACCAAAGCACCGTGGCACGTCCCCTCCACTCACTGTGCTTCTTCCCTTCAAATCCGGGTGAGCCTCGAGCACCCAACTCACCACAGATGTCACGGCCTCACTCAGGGCGTATTCAGCATTTCACCGCACTGCACCAGTGCAAACAGAAAACACAGAGTGGCCCACGCCTTTCTCCAGAGGCCGATCGCTGTCTCGGAAGGCTGTCTCAAAGGGCCCAGTCAGAGGGTCCAGTCGTTCCTCTGTTCCTCCGTTCCTCGTTCACACTAGAGGAAAGGACCTAAGGACGGGATTCAAGTGTCAAGTCGCACTGCAGAGTGTCTCACAAACTCAAAAACACACAGCCGCTTCCAACAATGTGGAAGTGGAAAATGTGGTCTCAGAGCTGTCAAATCAGCACAGTAATGAGTCATAAGGTTTGGCAGGAAAGTCCAATAGGGATCCCAAAGCATGCCCCACAACTTGTGGGCACATGAACGAAGAGAGAGCATTGGGATATGTTTATAGTTGTAGCCACTCAGTTCCGTGATTTAACTGTGGGATTATGAACATGGTAACAAAGAGGGTAGTCTCTGTTTTTCATAGGACTTCATGGAGATTTTTGAAAATGTACCATGCCTGCCATCAGTAAGCAGTAACGTTTCAGTAAAGTTGTGGTAAAACACTTAACCACCATTTTTAATTGCACCACGGAATTCATAATGAGGTCAAATGCATCACGATCCAAAACTGGAAAAAATAACAGAATTACTTATATTAAGTTGAGGATCATAGTGCATCCTAGTCTCGGTGTTAAACAGGGAAATGCAATATTGGAATTTATATTTGAAAGCGGTGAAACACATACTTTATGCAAAACATACATTAAAGTGTCATGCTCCCATTACTTCTAGAAAACACACGTCCACAACTGTGATTGTTTAAGACAATGTGTCATGGTTTTAAACTGGAAAAATAACCGATTGTGTACATTAGGTTGACAATCCCGGTGAATCCTAAACGCCCATTTAAAATGTAATTTGAAGAAAAACATCATTTTTATAAATGGTGATCTGGGTGTCAAAATAAGTGAATGGTCAAGAATAGATGGCCAGGAAATCAATTAGCCTTTATATTGAAAGCAATAATTCCCAGGAATATATTTGAACTGGAGTTAAAAGTATTGTTTAACCAGTTATTGACCGGGCAGACCATTCAATCAATTCATTCGACAGGTTAAATGGAGCTTTTAAGCAGATGGCTGGCAAATGATAAGTAATTACGTTTTATGTATGGGGCTGTGGTTTCATGCACTGAAAACACATTTAAAAGGTTGATATGTTATGTTATTTGATAGTTGTATAGAGCCTACTGCCATGTTATGGCTTCAAAGCGCTGTAGTGGATGATGGCCCTTCGGAAGACCGTGGTCTGTGCAAACATGAAAATAAAAAGACATTACATTACATGTGAATACTAATTAGAATTTATTTGGTGACTATTCAATTACAAGCAAAGATGACTAGTTTAAAACATTATGCAAATCATGCAGCAGGTATTCAGGCGCAGGGAAGATTCTAAAGTCAGTGACTATGTGACGGCTGCACTGACGTTTACGTGAGACTCAGCTGGATTCTATGGATTGCACTGCAAGAGGGGGGATGAGTAATTGAAGTAGTTTATCAACCGACAGGGACACTGTCTACAGTTGAGGGCTCTGCTATACTTTACTCGCAGAGCACATGCCCACTGACTAACATGCAGTCACATGCAAATTACATACACAATTGTCACATATGTCAATGATACATTCAACGCATGTCCTCTTGTCTACAAAATTGGGTTATTTCAGTAAAAAGTTTTATATTGGATATGAATGTGATGTGTTAATAAATAGCCACCTATAGAGATAAATATTGCTTTGCCCTCCATAACATCGGCAATCTCCAAGAGTCCTGGTGAGCTTTTAAAAAAACACGTATTCTCACCTCACACTCTTCCTCCACCACCTGAGTCTCTGAATATCCATTTCCCTGCACACGGGGGTGCTGTGCACCTGATCTTGGGCTAGTGGGAATTCTAGTGAAGTATTATGCTCGAGTTGGGACCCTGCAAACTACCTCGCGCCACCGCAATCCTACTGCTAAACCACAACCACAATGAAAAAACGAAATCAATATGCACACTTGGCAGTCACATCCACAACATATTGCAATGCATGTCCTCCCACCGGGTGCACCCTCAAGTATACTCAGTAGACAAGTCCCAGCTTTATACTAGGATATGTGTAAATGGCAATATATCACTGGGAACAGCAAGGTAACAGAATCCTGAAATATCATTCTGAAACATATATACAAACAATCTCTTACTTACAAAACCAAGTCAAACATAAATGAGGTCATTTGGGTGAAGAGCTCACCAGTGTAAAGCACAGCGTATCATGTAGTAACAGTTGTGTTGTCTAGGACCGGTGTTATTTTTCATTAACCGGAAAAGGGGGGGACGCTGTAACCACCCATGTCCACATGCCGCTAATCCACAGAGGAACCTAGGTAGGTAAAATGATCCACATGGGATGGGCAGGGAGGGACCAGAACCCCCTAACCTAAACATCCCCAACCCAGGGTGGGGGAATACGATGAGAGTAATACAGAGGAAAACGGCCACTCCTGAACAGGCCTGCCAACTAGGCAGACAAACTACAATTCTAAACACACAGGATAATCATAGATGTTGAGTACAGAAACGCAAAGACAAAGAGGTAAGGAAAACCTGCTAACCCAATTCTCAACTTTACACATAAACTTCTCATAAAGAAATTCACACAACCACCTATTTGCACAGCAATACACACAAACTTCACTACACTGCATTAACAGACTAACAACACATAACCTGGCACAACAGCACATTGGGACTCGCACAGACCCGAAAACTGCACTTAAGCTTGCCGAACGGTGCAAACCGAACTGAAGCTGCCATCAGGAAATCACAACTCATACTAACCGCCCCCGCCCTTTCTTCAGACTATCCTTTCCAAATGCGCCAGAGCGCCTGGGGAAAACTCAGGTGGTGATGGTGCGCGGTACAGATCCCTTTAACATTAGCATTCTGAGAATGTATGCCTTAATTCTGCATGTAAATGAGTTTGTGTTGTAATTAAAGTAAGAGAGATGTGTGACTATTTCTTGATTTCTAGCTATTTCTATTGTGTAGTAACGTCAATGTTTGTGTTGTATTGGGCCTGCCAGTGTTATTTTTAAGCAGTCTTCTAATAATGAATGCCTTATTTGTCCATGCCTGGTGTAAATAACAGAAGAGAGATGTGTGCCCTTACAAATGTTCCTTGCACTTAAGTCCTGTTAAAACAAGTACTAACATAGGCACATGTTTTGGCTTTTGTATAAGTATTGTGTAATGTAATGTAAGTGTCTTGTAAAGAGCCAGATTGCCACTATTGGTGGCCTCGCTGCACTTGGCTCTGTAAGAAAAAATGGGTGTGAAGCTTATTAGTGGAACAGTTGGAAAGGCAGATACGAAAGCTGTGATGTTTATGGATGCAGGTCAGACGTAGCCGGTTACTGAGTTTTTGGCAGCAATACATGGGAGTATATTATCCATAAGGAAGACCCCAAGATCTGATAGACTACAGCGCTTTGGGTCTGGTTAGCCGCTGATGTGCGAGCGTGCGACAGAGCTAAAGAGGAGAATTTAGTCATGGCTTGGTTAGTGTTGATGTGCTCACGGCTAGACCTATGGTTTCTATCTTTGGCGGGGTTTGTGTGTCTAGTGTAAGGTGGTAGGACATCTTAGAGGGGGGACGGTTAGTCTGGGGAACAGGAAAATAGGCTTTACAAGACACAACAACCTGCAACGCTACAGTCCCACCACTGGCCTCTTTCATACAGGTCCCATATCACTAGCTCACCCTGCCAATACCCCCCCCCTCTCTCTCTCTCTCTCTCTCTCTCTCTCTCTATTTCTCTATCTCTCTCGTTCTCTCTAACTCACATTGATACATTGCATCCTATGTGCAACAAAACAAGCATCTGCAAGATGGTGGCATATGAGGTGCGAAGGCAGTCTGTAAACCCCAGTCAATTAAAAAAAAAAGCTACAGCTGAGGGTTATAGGAGACACAGTTCAGAGAAAGGGCTCCTTGAAATGTGGTGCCAAAGTCACCCATGTTGCCTTCCTTAGCATGCTGGTCGGCAGGCTGAGGGATACCTCAAGGTTCACTCCACCATGCTTAGAGGCTGTGCGCAGTGGTCTGCTGAGAAGTCTGTCTGTCGGGCATGGCCGGTCTTGGGCAGGGCAAGAAGGTGTTTGTCAAGCGTTCATCAGGCTAGATGGGAGGTACCAATTTGGTTCACATCATATTCTATAAATTTTGCGCCAGTTATCTCACATAGACATCAAATACAGAATGGAATTGCACTCGATCACCTGAATACAATAATAAAGAAAAATGTTATTCTGCAATGTGTATTTTTGGTATAATTCACATATACCGATAACACAGTTATGCTTGAGGTGACAGGAAATTAAACTTACATAATTGGATTCTGAATATTCTCACTAATCAAAGTTTCTTATGCTGTTGATCATACTTTGCCATAATGATCATTAAATGCCCAAAAAGATTTCAACCCAAATCAACCATTTACTTCTGTCTGATAGCTGACCGTTTGGGGTATCACTCTTTAAGTGTGATGTGATGAGAAGGCAAGAGGAGTTTGGCCTAGTATTATTTAATGGAGGATGGAAAACTCTGTAATATTTTCTTGCTACCTGTTGCCACACACAATTTGGCTGAGGAAACCTGTATTACAATTGTAGAAGGATTTGAGCCACTGGACCAAGGTGGGTGTTCCAACTTGAGCAAGAAGTGGATTAGAGCTGGGGGACACCCTGTTACCATGACCCAAAAGGCTGGGGAGAACCACACAACATGGAAGTCCTATGCCTTCCCATGCGAAGGATAGCAGCAGCCCAAGGGGCCTTGAGATATTCATCCCAGAGGTTGATTCCTGTCCACAAGATTTAATTTCATGTCCATTGTGCATTTAAAAATCAAACCATTAGCAATAGAATCCTCCGAAAGGGGAAGAGGTCATTTTTCCATCCATGTAAAAAAAAGAACTAATGTTCTGCGCATGTTTCAGAACGCATATTTTCTCCTAGAATCTGTCCCTTTGTCGTGCAATTTCTCTAATAAGGCAAAAGAATAAAAAGGTGCGACACTCTTATAAATAATTGTCCAAAAGAAGAATATTGTCCCACGTATTGTCGCAAATATGTAAATATAGAGCAGTGCCCCTGTTAGGAAAATCCAGCTATAGTAACTTGCTGTTCCCCCTCTCATTCCAAAAGGAAAGCAAAACCCATGAAAAAGTCCCTTTAATTTATTTCCAAACTGAAAACCAAAACCGATTTTGGAAATGTCTTACTCATGTGCTGTGAATAGAAGTCTATTTTATCCCAGAGGAATACTGAAGTCTTCAATACTGAATTCCCTGTTCATTTTCTGATTCCAACAAAATTGTTCTCTGAAGTGAAAATGTCTCTTGCCCATCCCAGAAGCGTTTTTCACAGAGATTTCTAAATTGTTTAATTTGAATCACGTGTCATTTCAGAAAGGAAATTAAAATGTGTAAGTCTAGATCTACACAGTGCCATGAAAGTGCCAATGATGGGAATATTCCCTTTAAATCAGAACTACATTGCCAGCCTCAGTTTTTACGTTTAATATAATATATGTTGCTGATAATTGTTCTTTTAAATCTGCATTGCTTAAGTTTGGAGATGCATTTCATTTGATGCTGACAAAGTTTAAAGTTCATTATTGCACTATAAAATAATTATCTTATTACATCATGTAGAATAGCCTTTCATATTTGCTTTTGTATGTATGGATGTCTGTCAGAATATGCAAAGTACTTTTTTATTAAAACATATTAGGCAAAGGTAGGCAGCGTGCACAATTCAATTAATTGCATTGTGGTCTTAATTCCTTTGTAGTCTTTTGGGCCACTTCCTCAGCATTGTGATTTAGGGGACCACCTATTTATTGATTTTAATAAAAAATAAAATATTCTGACTATAACAGCTGTCTTAGATCAGAATCAGGAGGCATTCAAGGTGGTATTGTGGTTATATTCCTCTTTATTGTAGATCACACAAAAATTCTATGCTGTCCCCAACTCTAAGACTCTTGGCCCTCCCTATTCTGTAAATAAAACTATAAAAGGGCGCTCGTCAGGATATCCGTTACAAATAAGACAGTCCTCAGTCCAGAATCCTATGCTTACATGAGTTCTGTCCCTAAAAGAAACACATTCATTCAACAAGGATACACTTGGGTTTGACCCTGTGCAAATGACTGGAGGTTGGCTTTTGACCCCTACACTTGTGTCTTTCGTGCACCCCACTCCAAGTACAGTATGAGCCGGTAGGCTGAATGGCTCTCCAAGCTTCTCTTGTCTTTGCTGTTCAATTCAGTCCAATAAATGTCTCTTGTCTTTATTCTCAGGTGGCAATGTCTGCTCCATGTCTAAGTACTTGGATCATTCTCTGTGTGGTGTTTCTCCCACAAAAGCTCTTCTTGGCATTCCCTCCTGCTGGTCAGTTTGTGGTCTTCATCACAAGTTCGGTATCGATTCCGTTCACCATTCCTTGGGGCTAAGTTTCTGTCATGAACTGCCGAATTCGCCCATTCTGGACTTCATGGTCCATGATGCACCGCGGTGTGTGCTCCGCGGTTCTACCAACATGCCCGACGCTTCTGAAACGCTGCACACCAGCCTTTCCATGATACGCTCAGCTTCCTAGAAAAAGGCCACGCCTCCGCAGTGCCGTGCGTCTCAACGCTACTGCTTGGTGTAGTTAGATGTGCGTTTCCGAAGTTCGCTTCGCGCTCTCCTTGATACCTTGTTTCCTTCATTCCTGGTATTACTTTGTTCCCATCCCCTTACCCTTATTTCATGGTTCTATTACTGGAATTGCCTGGTGCTCAGAGCCGGCGCTCCGACTCCTTCGAGCCGACTCGTCTTATACTGGTTCCTCGTCCTGGATACGGAACGCTTCCTAGTGGAAGACTACAAAACTCACGCTGGACTCCGAAGACCCACGTCCAGGGTTATGCAAGTCCCGGACAGTAAGAAAGAAGGAAGCTACGTCCAAGAAAGTCACACGTAAGGAGAAACAGGTGAGAAGGGGAGAGACTTGTGACAGATTGAGACGCCTCAAACCTGATACAAAGGCAGATATGGAAGCCGCAGTCCAGGACCTCATGAAAGGTATGCAAGAATTAACCAGTGAAGTTCAAAACCTTAAGGCTGAGAATTCTGCATTAAAACAGTTGGTTTTGTCTCGAGTCTCTGCTGCCAAGGAAAGTGTCCTGTTAGGGGGAGTAGTGGACAAATACGACGGATCATCAAAAAATCTACGTGCTTTTCTAGATTCCTGTTTGGTACATTTCACTTTCAAACCATACTATTTTTCCATCCCACGAGCAAATGTTGCATTCATGATATTTCATCTCACAGGCAATGCCTTATCCTGGGCAACTCCCTTAGTCAATGCTGGCGATGCTCTCCTGGATGATTATGATGGATTTGTGGAAGCCCTTAAGGCCATGTTTGATCGCCCTGAGCTCGTTTACAGTGCTCAGGAAAGATTGCTCGAATTCCAACAAGGCACCCAGGATATGCTCACTTATGTGACATGCTTCAAACAGCTAGTTAAAGAAGCTGATTGGTCCCGCGAAGCCAGTTTTACCCTCTTTCGAAGAGGTTTAAATGATGAGATAAAGGATGAGTTAGCTAGAGTAGCTCGCCCAAGCTCCTTTCAAGCCCTCATGGACCTCTTTCTGCACATTGATTTCCAGATCCAGGAAAAAAAGGCGGAAAAGAGGAAATCTAAATCAACATCTCCTAAATCAGCCACAAGCTATCCCTGCCCAAAAGAAGCAACTGCTATGCAAGCTTCTGACCCTGAACCTATGCAACTAGGAGCCCTCCGAGGTCCTATTTCTCCCCAGGAAAGAATCCGTAGGATTAATACTGGACTGTGCATGTATTGCGCCTCTGATAAACACCTTGTAAGAGAATGTCCGATAGCGCCACCTCGGCGTTCGGGAAACACCAGCTCCCGATCCTAGGCAGAGCACAGCTTCGGGAGAATGATACTTGCTCCTCATCTATTCCCTCCTTGAAATCTCCAGGACAGAGCACTCTTGTGATTCTACAAACAGTCATATCATTTTCCAAAAAGGAATCCTATCCCATCCTGGCTTTAGTGGACTGTGGTGCCATGGGCATTTTCATAGACCATGATTGGGTTGTCAAACATCACATCCCACAAGAGACCAAAGAAGTAATACAACCTGTCGAAGCCATTGACGGCAGACCCTTGTCTTCTGGACCCATAACCCACCAAACCAAGGACATGCTGCTGTCAATAAACAATCATCAGGAAATCCTCAAATTTGACATCATTAAATCGGCTCATTACCCCTTGGTTTTGGGCATGCCTTTGTTACAGAAGCACAATCCCTACATCAATTGGGCAGCGGGATCCTTGTTTCTCGGTTCAGAACATTGTATGTCCCATTGTTTATCTCTTGCCACATTGCCAAGTCCTTCAGGAGACCTCCAGGAAACCAAGCAACCTTCAGTAACTGTCTCCAACATTATCCAAATTATCTCAAGCATACCAAACATTCTCAGATGTGTTTTCAACAGCCATTGTTCAGTCTCTCCCACCTCACAGACCTGAGGATTGTGCCACTGATACTGAGCCTTCAGCTGTGATTCCCTTTGGCAGAATGTTTATTTTGTCTGAACTGGAAAAGAAAGCCCTCTGAGAATATTTGGACACCAATTTGATAAACGGAACTATTCAACCTTCCAAGTCTCCAGCTGGTGCTTCTCTCTTCTTTGTCCCTAAAAATAGACTCCAAGGAACTTCAACCATGTCTGGATTACCATGGCATCAACCAATGCACCCTCCAGGACTTCTATCCATTACCTCTTATTTCGGACATTCTAGAGGCAGAGAGGGGTACTGTCATCTTCACTATACTCGATCTCAGGGGTGCCTACCATCTCATTCGCATAAGGGAAGTCGATGAGTAGAAAACAGCATTCAGAACTCCCTTTGGTCACTTTGAGTATCTGGTAATGCCCTTTGGTCTCACTAATGCCCCCGCAGTACTCCAACACTTCATGGATCGGGTATTTTCTGACATGGTGTTCCTTTTCGTCATCGTATACCTAGACGATATATTGATTTACTCCAAGGAACCACGGAACCATGAGGAACATGTTAAAGCAGTTCTACAACATTTACGTGAACATAAGCTCCTGGCCAAAACTGAAAAATGTATTTTCCATGTATCGACCATACATTATCTTGGGTTCCCCTTAGTTCCCAGGGTATCGGAATGGATCCCTCCAAGGTTGATTCCATCCTGTCTTGGCCTGTTCCCACTACGGTGAAACACATTCAATCCTTCCTGGGACTTGCTAATTTTTACAGGAAATTCAAACCCACGTTTTCTGACATTGTTCACCCTATTGTAACACTCTTAAAGAAAGACACTCCGTTTCAATGGTCCTCAGCTCAAGAGTCGGCGTTTCAACAACTGAAACTGGAGTTCACTCAAGCTCCCATCCTAGCTCAACCTGATATAGATCGACCCTTCCTAGTTGAGACTGATGCATCCGACTATGCCATCGGAGCAATCTTAAAACAAGAACTTGATGACGAGACGGAACATCCCATTGCTTATTTATCCTGCACCTTGACTCTCAGTAGAACACATTATTCCGTCCTGGAGAAGGAGTTGCTGGCCATCCGACAAGCCTTCACTAACTGGCATCATCTCCTTTTGGGAGCCAAACACCCAGTACAAGTTCATCCGGACCACCGGAACTTACAAGTGTTACAATCCCTGGAGTGCAGAAATAGCCGTCAGGCCCGTTGGGCCTTCTTTTTTGCCCAATATCAATTTCAAATTCTTCATTTCCCTGGAACACATAACATCATAGCTGATGCCTTGTCCAGACAACCTGACTACGAGCCTCTCGAAGCACGGACCTTTCCCAAGATGTTTCCTGACTGTGTAATTGTAGCTCATGCTATTTCTCTCCTGGAGGACATTCATGCTAAAACACTTTTTTTCCAAACTCTGGAAGGAATAGGAAGGGAACAATCTTAGGAACCTCCAGCTGAAAGACGGATACCTTTTCAAGGAAAACCGGCTGGCAGTACCCACACAAGAACTCAGATGTAAAATCACAGAACTATGCCATGATACCCTCCATTCAGGACATCGAGGCATCACCTCCATCTTTTACAGAGACAGTTCTGGTGGCCACGGATGAGAGATGACGTAAGAACCTATGTCCAATCCTGTGCAATCTGTAACCAGAATAAACATGATAACAGAAGACCAGCAGGTCTCTTACACCAACCAGCAATGCCAACACGATCTTGGGAAATCATCGCCACAGATTTTATCGTGGAATTACCACCATCCAGAGGATACATGACCATAATGGTTACTATCGATCTGTTTACACATATGGCTCATTTCACACCCTTGTTCAAGTTACCATCCTCATCTGAATTGGCTTGGATTTTCCGGGAACACATATTCAGACTTCATGGACTACCTTCTAAAATCATTTCCGACAGAGGCCCCCCAATACATATCCCAATTTTGGAAACAACTATGTAAAATATTGGGGAATCAGCATGCGTTGTCATCAGGATACCACCCACAAACCAATGGAGCAACAGAAAGAGTCAACTAGACCCTAGAGCAGTATCTTCGCTGTTTCTCCATCAAAGTCCAGGATGATTGGTCGCTTCTGATTCCTGTAGCTGAATTCGCTTACAACAATTCGGATCATTCCGCCATCAAAACCAGCCCGTTCTTCTGTAGCCAGGGATTTCATCCTTCAGTTCTACCGTCCATTCTGCCTCATCCACCCCCGGTCCCTGCGGTTGATTCCTGGATCGAAACATTAATCAATGTCCACAAGGATGCCAAAGAACAACTGGAGAAGGCCAGGAAAGATGTCAAATGTTATGCAGACACCAAAAGAAGACCAAGCCCTTCTTACGCAGTGGGAGACAAGATTTGGTTGTCCTTGAAACTACTTCCTCGACATCTATGACCAAATAAATTGGCCCCCAAGTATTATGGACCTTTCTCCATAAAAGAAATCATTAATCCAGTAGCCTACCGACTCCAGCTTCCCGATTCTTGGAAAAGGATTCATCCAGTTTTCCACACTTCCTTGCTAAAACCATTTGCGCAATTCACCCGAATTGCTCCAAGACCCCCTCCAGTGCTCATCAATAACCAACTTGAATTCGAGGTCTCCAGGATATGTGATTCCAAATACAGATGAGGCCAACTCCAGTATCTGGTTGAATGGAAAGGATACCCTCCCAGTGAGCGCACCTGGGAACCTTTTTCAAACATGAATGCCCCTTGTTTATTACAAAGATATCATCGGATCCACCCAGGCAAACCCGGAGGTGCAGGGCTTAGGAGGAGGTATGCTGTCATGAACCGCCAAATTCGCCCATTCTGGACTTCATGGTCCATGATGCACCGTGGTGTGTACTCCGCGGTTCTAGCAACATGGCCGATGCTTCCGAAACGCTGCACACCAGCCTTTCCATGCTACGCTCAGCTTCCTAGAAAAAGGCCACGCCTCCACGGCGCCACGCGTCTCAACACTACTGCTTGGTGTAGTTAGATGTGCGTTTCCGAAGTTTGCTTCGCGCTCTCCATGATACCTTGTTTCCTTCCTTCCTGGTACTCCTTAGTTCCCATCCCCTTACCCTTATTTCGTGGTTCTATTCCTGGAATTGCCTGGTGTTCAGAGCCGGCGCTCCGACTCCTTTGAGCTGACTCGTATTATCCTGGTTCCTCGTCCTGGATACGGAACGCTTCCTAGTGGAAGACTACAAACCTCACGCTGGACTCCGAAGACCCGCGTCCAGGGTTATACAAGTCCCGGACAGTAAGAAAGAAGGGAGCTACGTCCAAGAAAGTCACAAGTAAGGAGAAACAGGCGAGAAGGGGATAGACTTGTGACAGTTTCTCCCACCACACTTTGGGGTTCCTGGTCTCTCACCCAACAGTGGGGTCACTGGTCTCTCACCCCGCTTATGGGTTTCGTTTCTTTTACCCTGCCTTGGGATCTCAGGTCTCTCACCCCACCTTGGAGTTTGGTTTCTCTCACCCTGCCTTGGGTTATCTGGCTTCTCACCCCACCTTGGTGTTTCATTTATTTTACCCCAACTTGGGCTCTTGGGTCTCTCACCCGCCTTGGGGTTTGGTTTCTCTAACCCTGCCTTGGGGTCTCGGGTCTCTCATCCCGTCTTTGGGTTTGGTTCCTCTTACCCCACCTTGGAGTCTCTGGTCTCTCACCCAATGCTGGCGTTGTTTGGGCCTTTCCTTCCCTCTACAGGTTCCCTGGAGCTACTGCGTATCTCCATACCTTGGGTGGGGCTCATGAGAGAAATCGGGGAGCTTGACTGCCGCTGTACCATCTCTTCTGTGCTTTTCAGGTCTCGCATGTTGGCAGAGCTTGGACTCATCTCCGTCAGGATGCTGGAGCCGCAGTCTAGGTACACAGATTCTCCGCTTCTCCATCGGCTGGTGCTCCAAGTTGCTATTCTGGGCCAGGCGCTTCCGGGTCCTAGAATATCAGGGCTGTGAGAGAGTTCTGCAAGCTTGGCCATGGTTCCTGTCCCATCACTCTTCCTGTTCCTGCTACTCCTCCCAGGAGGAGGGCCTGGTCCTTCTCCAGCTCTGCTGGTTTCCTTTCTCCCTTTGTTCAATACAGATTGGCTCTATTTTGTCTCCTTCTGTTAGGGGATGGGCCATTCCAGCATGCCCTCATTCTAGGACAGTCATGCACACAGAGAGGGCCAGAAACCATACTAGCCAGTTTTACAGGAGGTTTTAAGTGATCACACAATGTATGTTTCTATAGCCAACAAAAATAATGGGATCTTGGAAATAGGGAGGATTACAGATATCCCTTTCAGGGATTCTCCTATTCCCAGAAGGGGAGGGTCACCCCAGTGAGATTCTGCTTGTCCTGTCCCCTTGGGGTGTTAAGCTTAGCAATCTCACTTCCTTGTCAAAAGGGGGGTGGCTCCTCCTTGCAGAGAGGAGACGAATACCCTCGATTTGTCACACAGCCTGATTCTTGTACCAGATTGTGGGGTAGGATTCCAGTTGCAGGCAGTATTAGATTATTGGCATTCATCCATAAGAAAAAAACAGCTATATAATGAGTTAAATATTAAATAAACATCTCAACAACACTGACAGCAACAAGCGCTATGAAGTAGCCCAACATGTGGCGCTGTGTAAAATTCACAACATACCATTTCCTGTGCCTTTTTATCAGCAAAAAAAAGACGGAGGACTGAGGGCTTTAGATGTACAACATATGAACATCCAATGTAGTCCTGCTTTTATATTTACTACTGTGGGAGGTATTGACCCACTCTGCCATACTATGCAGCCTCACTCTGCTATCTATGGTGCGAGAAACAGCAAAATGGCGGCAAAACCCTTGTGTGCGCCAAAACCTCCAAAACCGCGTTTTGCAACACACAAAAAGATGGCTGTGCAACCTGCCACCCATGGTGCATGTGTGGTGGAACAGAGCACACGCTGCAGAAAAAGTGCCAGTGGGCTCCATGACAAGTAAGCATGGAGTACAGAGGGAGCAGCAGCGCTTTGCAAGTGAAACTCCAAAATGTGCCTGTAAATGACATTTACCTTGCTGCTAAGCTTCACAATGCCTGTACATAACACTTTCCAGCACTCAAAATCTTGCTTGGCGCTAATATTCATTTAATCTAATGAAGCACTGTGAATTTACAAAGTCCTGAAATGTTAAGAAGCAAAACATTTTCTCAGCAAAACTGGATTGCCTATGAATGACAATTCCTGTCAAAAGTCTGTGTGCAGCCACACTGGGCTACCTGTGAGTGACAGCCCCTGCTAAAAGGGCTCTCCTGATTAAACTTTAAAGTTGTCTAAAACTAAAGATCTGCTGGATTAACAAATATAAAAGGATTGTTTCTAAAAGGAACACAGATCTCAGTTTTTTTGATCCCGCGGGTTGTAGAATGTAATTTATCTATGTCATCTGATGCAACAAGTTAGTTTTATGCTGGATTTCAAGTCAAGAAATTAAGAATTAACTCAGGCTGGCTGGGCCTGCAAGAGGTTGAAAAACAGGTTTCTACCCAAGGGAAGGGTATTCCTCTCAGCAGATACTCACTGACACATGATAATTGTGGGATAGGCCAGACTTTTTTCTGCTACCAAGGAATGAACAATGGCAGATTCTCCAGGCCAGGAAATGGATGCGTGAAAAGGTCGTAAACTAGGCTTGCAGAAGGAAATCCCAAAGGTGGGGGCTGCTTCTTGCCACCAGAGACAGACAAAAGGCTGACCATTTGCTGCAAAGAATATGTAATGCATGTTTTTTAGAGACTTATAACTCGCTATCGGAAGTGTTGCAAAATATAAAAAGGGCAGATTTGTTAATCTAATTTTGGGCCCTACATTTCAAAACGTGGTGGAACTGTGTAGCATATTCTGAAAAGGAATGGCAGTATATGTGGGTTTATGGGAACTGTATTGATGCTAGAATTGTTACACTTTGCACACACATTCCTATGGTGAACACACTTATTTGTGGAAAGTTGGAGAAAGTTTGGAAATTGTTTTCATGGTGAAATGGACAAAATGCTGCAAAAAGGTGAAACAAGGTCTCACAGCTGTGGGATTTTGAGGAACAGATACTCCACGAAATATGTAATCCTTGCATGTGATTTTCAAAGAGGTTACAAATGTATAAATATGTATTTAGGACAAAATACGATTTTGATACTAGTGGCTAGGGGAGGTTTCTAAGTATTGTAAAAATCAAACCATAAATGTGACATCATCGGTCTTTGATCCAATCACTTGGATGCAAGGCAGAGATGAGGCTCTGATCCAATCCCAGTTCACAGGGGCAAATTTAGTTAAGCCGGCCCATACACCCACTTTTGTGATGTCATTTTGACATTATAAATAGGCACACCTGACAACACACACACACACTCTCTCTTCTGATTCCAGCGAAGCACTCTGATCCAGCATTCAACATCCAGCCTTTAACATCCTTCCAGATCCAGATGCCAATCACCAGGCCAAGCAGTAGCTGAACCATTTTCAGCTAGGTCTCAATCCTCAATCAATCCTCAATAAATCCTTACAACCCAGTGGAGCACTGTGGTGTGGGGAAGAAAATCCTGAAACTATCTGGCTTGCTACCATAATGCTTGCCTGATGAACTCGCCATCCCGCTGATCTGAAATATCCATAAACAAGAAGGGCAGATCCTGTGCAGTTCCGGTGACCGGCCTAGCTGATCCTGTCCCGCGCCTGATGTGCAGTCCTTCCCTGATAGACCCGATCCATTGACCAGAATCTTGACGGGCCAGAAATCTTAAATTCCAGTGGATTGTGAGTATTAAAAAGACGCTAGAGAACTATTGTATACCTTGCCTTATCTTGTCCTACCCTAAATATCTGAACTATCCATAATTTCATAACCAGTAACAGTGTCAAAATCTTATTGCTATCTTATTCTGTTTGTTTGCTAAAGCGTCATTTCCATAGTAATTTTATTTGTGTAACTCTCATCCAAAAGTCCCACTTCGAGTGTTTGGACTGGCTCCGCCAGGGAAGGTGCTGGAGATCTGTTACTGAAGTCATGAATCAGTCTCAGAGCTTACTTCGACCCAACATGGTTGTCTAGTCTGCATGCTCTAGTCCTGAGTAAAAGCATAACCCATCATTTCTGATTTTAAACTGAAGTGTTTGTCTAAATTCGTGTCTTTATTTCCGAAAAACACCTCCCACTAAAACCTCCATAACTCCCTCAGTTTTGAAGATAGAAACGAAATTTCAATTACCACTGATACCTAACATCCTTAGATCCTTAGCTATTTCCACAACCCAATCCCGCATTGCGAAACAGTGTCTTTGACCCGTTTTTATCAAAATTTGCATAATAAAAGTTTGCCGCAAATTTAGTTTGCAAATGTTTTACACATGTGAATTGCCTTTACATTATTTCCCACTTTGTCTTCGAGATAATTCCAAATGTTTTCTTTTGATTAAATCATTGTTTGTGATTGCTTGCATCTGTTGAAAGCGGCTCCCAAAGAAATGTATAATAATTTAAGCATTTTTTAACATATTTAGTGTTTTTGCTCAGCAGTTTCAAAGCCATCCTGACAGTTGAAAAGTCAAATTGGTTTTTCTCCTCTGTTTAAGGCGGAAGGTGGGAGTGACATTCTGATTGATCTGTATTATTCCCGAGTACCTGCTCTCCCCTCACATCTATTTCTATTGCTTATTGGTGGGTTGAGGGGTGTTGCAGGGGAAACCGATAACCATACTGCTATTTGTCCAAACCAACCCAAAAGTATTCTTTTCTTTGCTGCATTGTTTTTGTGTTTGTTACCTGATTCCCAGTGCATTAAAGATATCATTCATTGTTTTTGTCACCCCTTGGTGATTGTTGTTACCTATTAAAAATATGTAGTGATTTTAAATTCTAAATAAATAAATAAATATCTACTGTTGCGAACTAGCCTGATTCCTGGTTTAGTGTGGCTGGGGGGTATTTTGAGACGGGTGTGATATGAGTGGTATATCAATCAGAATATTGAACTTAAAGACAAAAATAAATAAGGGTTTAATTTGCGCACTACATGCTGGGCGAGACTTGGGTATGTGCCTGATTAAAATTCCTTGCACTACTTTCCCCAGAAATTGACAAGTGGTAAACACAAACGCATGACTACTGTATTGCTAGGCCCTCCATTTTAGGTTCAGGCAATGATTAAGGTGTGCTTTTATATTTGATATTTCCCCCAAATTGGAAACAGTAGTCTGGTCCAAGATTTTTGTGGCTCTGACATGGTTAGCAGAGTGTATGACCTCGCCAGGTGGAAATATTTTCACATCAGGAGGTAAAGAAGCAGTTGCACCGTGGCTGTGTCTCAATGACATGTACCAAGCTGCAGCCTATGTCTCTGAGACCTGAGGGTTAGATGCTGGCACCTGTGGGGGTTTGTGAGTGGGTGGATATTGTATGGGCATGTGAGGGCTGGCCTGCATTACAAGTACGGCAGTTACCCATGTCTGCCTAATTTAGAGTACTGCAATTCTGGAGGTAAATCCTCGAGCAGTAATTCATCTGGCGGAATAAATGGGCAAGAGTAGCTCCAAAAAGGATGTTAATTCCTCCTGAGGAATTAACCGTTGGATGATTTAGCACCATAAAAGTAGCTGTAAATGCACCACATTACAAGCCTGAACACCATCAAAAAACAAGCAGTAGTTAAAGCGACACATGTATTCATTTACCTCCAACTGATTGGGTATACACCCAGGTGATGGAAATTAACACATGGGGAGAGGCAATAGAACCTTCAAGAGAATATTAACCCCATACCTTCCACAAACACTTCCAAACACAATGCATCGGAGATCCAGAATCTCCTGCTTTTCAATAACTTCAACAGATGTGCAGCAGTGCGCAAGAATGCAACCCGAAGGAAGACGGTGAAGAGATCACGGGTGAAGGCCAACCATTCCCCAGTTCAGACCATCACTGTGGGCACTTAGATGGCCAGATAATCACACACTGAACTGGGAGACCATCAAATGCATATGGATGCTGATATAAGCTGAAATCCAGTGGGAGATATGATGACTCTTGCAGAGTCATCACTAATTCCCGGCCTAAATGCCCTTCCCATGTGGCCAGGGGAAGGCAGTTGCTACCTAATCCTGACCCTGGGGGTGGTATACTGAGGGTGGATCATATGGGAGGGGATGGATGTAAGCTGAGAGTGGTGACACCAGAATGAGAGAAGGAATATACTTCTTTTTATTGTGAAGAGGATCCTTCAATTCCAGGGTTTTTGATGGCTTGCTGTGATTATTCAAAACCATCTGATTCTGAAACCATGAGAAAATCTCTGTTTAAACACAACCCCATTCAGTCTTCATGTAGATATGGTGAAACTAAAACATATGAAACAGCTGATGTTTATGGCGACTGTAGTTTTGTTACAACTGTTAAACCATGTGATGTAAAATCCATTGAAACTTCCTTGGACTCAAAATCCCAGAAAGCCTCAAGCACTGTGATGAGGATGAGGAGCAAGGAGTTCATGTGGAGGAAATGTGACCTTGAAAATACTGTGCAGTCTAGTTGTTACAAATCTAATCAGCTGCGCAGGACTTATAAATCTCCAAATCACCAGCATGTAATGGAACATGGAAGGAGAGAGAAGGCAGGTTTCAGAGTGCATGGAGTGGGAAGTGGTGACCGGTGGCAGAGGGAATCCTACGAAATACTGTAGGAAGAGAAGTTCGCCAAAAGTAAGCTGGTGCCTTTCAGGACCAGAGAAGAGGAGCTCCAGGTGAGAGAAAGCACATGGTGCGCAGCAGAGCCGTGTATAGAGACGCGGTCCTGCAAAGCTGTACTGGTCTTGGCAGCAAAGGCTGGAAGAGCCGACACAGAGACCTAGCGGGTCTCTGCCAATAAAGGGAAGCCAGCTCCCCACAAGCACTTCTTAACCACTGCACAAAGAGCCGGTGAGTCAGCCTTATAGTGAAGGGGGCCCCAGAACATCTGGATATGCTGAAAAGCATATTAAAAGCACTTTTTAATACTGACCTAATAGAACTAAATGGAAAAGGTGAATGTGGTGCAATTCATTTGGGGGAAACTTGTACCAGCATTGCCTAAACCAAGAGACATTGCTAAAAGAACAACCAGGGGAAGTATGATGCAATTCTCCTCGCTTAAGAGGCCAGTTGGAAGAAACCTGGTACTAACAATGCCAAGAGTCAAGAGGGATTGTAAGAGAAATAAGGAGGCAGAATGTGTACAATTGTCCTGACTGAAGAGGTCAGTTGGGAGGAATCTGGAACAAGCATTGACAAGAGTCAAAAGAGATTGAAAGCGAGGTTGAAAGCCAAAGCTTGAACAAGCCCCAGACATTGGATGTCAGTATAGGGGAAATACAAGTAATAGTGGAAGTCAACAAAATTGTGCTAGAGAAGAATCACAGTTCTGCGATACCTCATATAAACAAGCTCTCTGAAATATCCTTCTGCAAAACCACAGTATCGTAGAAATCTCTAAAAAGGTCTTTCCTATATCGATGATTATTTTCAACCATGTTTACTACAGCAGCTGCAGTGTTTCCTTTCCAGATCATAACATTCGAGACCTAGTATGGGAAAAGCGTGATGCCCATGAGCTGGAATTCATTTAGATAAATCCACAAATTTCAGACACATGCACCTTGATTGGTGCACCACACAAAAACGGTGGTTTCTAAAACCTAGTCTGGCTCCCATTCTCAAGGTCCACATTGCTGCAAAATTGAAAGGTCAGATGAATGCATCCCAAATCATGGTCTTTGACCTGAGGGACTGAGAAAGACTCTTGACACCAAAGGGGTTCAGTCTTTAGCACTACATCTTAGGACCAGCGAACAAGCCCTGACTCTATACCTAACAGGGGCACACTCCCTGTTTATTACAAAAGAGCACATCTACATTGCTTTAATGGAACTGAGCACAGTCGTTGACAAGGTGAACATGGCTAAACCTTTGTCTGTGCCTGGGTCATTAAATTGTCTTATAGCCATTGTGATGAATCACAGGTGATTATCACAAAAACCCTGGCCTGCGACCCTTCTAATGTGACCAGGGAAAGTCAGACACTGCCTGTTCCTGACCCTGGGGGTGGGGTTCTAAGGGAAGATCACATGAGAGGGGACTCGGGTCAGGAGAATTGGGAGAACCCTCTAACTAACTGGCCTTTGATATAAAAAGAAACCAGAACATTAAGGACTTCAAGTACCATAATGTTCTAAGTGTTGGGACGAGGAAGAGGGGCTCAGAGGTACAGCACTGCAGTGTGCAGTCTAGTGGTTCTAATGACCCACACCTGAGCAGGACATTTGAATATTTAAAGCCCCTTCAGGTGCAGACCATTAAAAGAAGTGACCAGCAGCAGTGGCAGCAGCAGAGAAATAGAAGCATAGACGCCGGAACCGACGCTGTGTTTGAAGCGGATTATGGTACCAAAAGGTTCTTTGCAGCTGGGGCCCTGAAGTGCAAAGGTTGCACATCGGGAAGCAGTGATTTGACTGGCTGTTCCATGGGAAAGATAAGTTCTCCTTGTGCATGAGGAGCAAGACAGGCTACTTTCCTGAACTGTGCAGGTTGCAGGAATGCGACCGAAGCTGTCAGAAGTTCAGGAACCAAGGAAAGAAGCAGAAGTTGTGGCAGCAATGGATCGAGCGTCCACGTAGAGAGAGACCGGTGAGTAGATCTCTGTTAGGTAACCCACAGGGCACTGCGTAGTAGACCGCTGGCTGCTTACAAGAAATTTGAGTATCAAACTAATGAAAGAAACCCATGTTGGTGTTATACTCATTTTGAAAGAAAGTGAGAGAAGAAAGGCTACAACTATCATTACCAAAGTAAAGAGGGGCAATATTGAACAAAGATAGTAACCCTCATTGCCAAAGCAAAGAGGGGGAAATACTTAAGAAAGACTGTAACCATCATTGCTAAAGTAAAGAGGGGGACATATTTAAGAAAAACCGTACCTATTATTGCCAAAGTAAAGAGAGGGAAATATTGCCAAAGGATTGTAACCATCATTACCAAAGTAAACAGGAGGCAGAATTTGACAAGACAACAACCAGCATTTCCTAAACTATAGAAGGGCAATTATAACAAAGAGACATTATCAGTAGTTACTTGTTGTGAAAGTAGGAACTTAAAAGTTTCCTGAAAGAAGCCCTCCTTATGGAAAGTATCAAGGAGGAGAGGAAAATATCCTGCATTCCATGTGGCAAACCAATCAGTGGAACAAACAGCACCAACGTGTATTGGATCCTCACAGAAAAAGTTGTGAATTTCATTGTTTGAAGCAAGCCTCACCACAGAGTACCTGTAGGTGTTAGTTTTTATCCCGGCAGGCGAGTATACCAGGAAAGGGATTATTAGTGGTAGTGCTGGCAGGTTAGTGGACCAGGAAGAAGAAATTGAAGTACTGCATTGTGGTGGAAAGAAAGCGGCAAGGCCACTCCTCTGTTCTGATGAATTATGGTAAAACCATTCTGACAAAATGTTGTTGATAAAGTAGAATTTCAAAAGTATTCGTTTTTCAAAGAAAAGAAGTTATATTGAAATATTGAATACATGTATAAAGACAATGGGCCTCATTACAAGTCCGGCGGTAACCGTGCTGGTAAAACTGGCAGGTTGCTGCCGTACTTGCAAATTTCTCTGGCGCCTGACTTCACGGAAACACTGGGGCATTACAGCCCCGGCGGTCCGTGAAGACAGCCACCGGAAAACATAAATCCACATTCCCATTTGAGTGCCATAGGACTCACTGGGAATTGGGAGCATGGAAGCACTGGCACCGTTTGCAACAGTGCCGGTGCTTCTGTGAAAGGCTGCGGGCGGGTGCCACTCTGCCCGCCAGGTCTGACCCTGGTGGACGGCACCCGGCTGCAGACCTGTAGTGTACCGGTTCGGTAACAACGGTGCCGGTAGGCTTAACAGCACCATTGTTACCAGATCGGCACACTTATAATGAGGCTCAAAGTCTTTTTGATTTTTTGGAATCTTTGGACAATCATTTTGAAGAGTGATAAATCGTGTTCAATTATAAGACAATACAAATACCAAGGGAAAGACTTTTGGAGTGAGAAAGATTTTGTGTTGTATTCAGAACAAAGCTGGGCTACTGAAAATAACTTCTTATTTGGAACTTTGATTTGGAAAATCAAGTCTGCGGGCTGGTGCTGCTCAGCCCGCGTGGTCTGACCCTGGGGGGCGGGACAGCACACGCCTGCAGACCTGTAGTGTGCCGGTCCGGTAACAATGGTGCCGGTAGGCTTACCAGCATTGTTGTTATCAGACCGCACACTAGCAATGAGGCTCAAAGTCTTTTTGGTTTTGTGGAATCTTTGGACAATAATTTTGAATAATGACACATCGTGTTCAATCATAAGACAATACAAATACCAAGGGAAAGATTTTTGGAGTGAGATAGATTTTGTGTTGTACTGAGAACAAAGCTGGGCTACTGAAAATAACTTCTTATTTGGAACTTTGATTGGGAAAATCCTGCTTTAAACCTGGGGAAGGGGATTCGACCCTGGTTACAAGTATACATGGTTACAAAGTTTACATCACAATATAAGAGTTATCTTGTTCAACTTGAATGGCCATCTGATACCTGTATAAGAGTATTGTATGTATACGTGTGAGGGACAGATGATACCTTTGATTAGAGTGTTTTCCTTTAGTCTTAGTTTGGTAGGCAGGAAAATCCTTGTTAGGGAAAGTGAGGCATTTATCATACCATTACTATTTAATAAAATGGTCACTTGTAAAAAACCTTTATCTAGTTGTCAGTCTCTCATTTCTGACCCCTCAAACCATCCACCAGAGAATGAAGGCTTGTGTCAGAAACTGAAGTGTGGGCCGCTGTACAGCTTATTTCCCTATTGAGATGGCAATCTGGCAGAGGTGCATTTTAGCACCTCTTTTTTTCTCCCTATATATCAATGGACTTTAAGAAACCTGAGTTGAGGTAGGAGCTGACGAGGCCAAAATTGGCAATATGTGTTGCCAACCTGTGTTGGGGCGGTCAGGAAAGGTGACCACAAGCAAGGGGGCTTTATGTTGCGTTTGCCATATTGATGACTGCAGGTGCGGCGAACTGAGCACGATGTTGCAATTTCATATGTATCCAGTGTAGTTAATAATGGAGGCGATATGTTACTGTAGTGTTACTTTTTCTTTAGAAGTGATACATATCAGCTCACACGCGCATAGAAAGATAAAATGTTAAAACCACTAAATGAAACATAAACAAGATTCACACATTGGGGTGTTCTGAAGTACGTTGAAACTGAGATACAGGGACGGTTTTTAATGTGCATGATGAGGACTGGTCACGGGGAACCCACTGTGAAGAAAATATGACAGTTATAAAACATGCATGCACACTGATATAAATGCATAGGGAATTAGTGAATCTAAATGTGATGTGATTTTTAGAAATGGATTAAAACATCGCAGTCAGGGCTGTTTGCAAAGTGAACTTTGACTTTTAAGATACTGATTCTGCAGCATATCAAAGGTCAGAGGATGGGTAAATGAGTAACTTCACCCTTCATGGTCAGCTTAACTGAAGGAGATGGCCATGGGGTGTATGGTCTGTTAAGCATTGTAGAAGGAAGATGGCATTTCTTAAATGCATGGGAGCTTGACAGAGAGGTTTCGCTATTTGTTTTTGGTAAGCAGTAAAACATGGGGTGAGTCTGTATTTTTGTATTTTCAGATGTGCTGTGGGAAATGAAATTGCAGTTATTTGGATTAGACTAATGGAACCAGTGACCTGGGAAATTAGATAGTTTAGCTAACTGAAAGAGAACTTATTAACCCAGCCTTCTTCATTTCACTTGAATATATTTATGCAAACCATATGCAATAAAAAATTAAGGTTAAAAGGGCTTATGCCAGTTATTACAAGTAATGATTTATGTTTGTACACCAATGTTTAACCGGATGAGGATGTCATGACCTACCAGAGACAAATCCTAAAAGGAGGTGTGTTCTACATATGAGCTAAAGATGCTAGTCAAGGTAACAGCTGCCAATGAGAATGTACAAATTGCAGAAAGATTGGATTTCTTTGAAGAGTTATTTGTCCAATCACATGTGCAGGGTGGATTGCAATAAAGTATCTGGGAGTGTTTTAACTGTTGCAAAAATTTATACAAGGAAGGTATTTTGGAAGAGAGAGTTGGATGTAGTTGCGGACATGGACCCAAAAAGACTTGTGGATGAAGCAGAAGGTCTTGAGCTTTAAACCTTGCAGCCACCGGGAGCAACTGGAGAGGTTTCAGGGCTGGAGAGATATGGTCCCTAGGCTGACAAGTATTGTCAGTCCTGTTCTGGATTAGTTGCAGAGGGAAGAGAGTAGAGGAAGGCAGATTGACAAAGAGGATGTTGAGTAGTCCAACCTAGAGAGAACCAGGTCTCTGGAAACAGTGAGCTTCTGGGGGAAAGTGAGAAATGCAAGAATACCTCTGAGGAGGTACAGCTGGTAGTGCGCCTTCTTGGCAATATCTGTGTGAGGAGAGAATGAGATAGTGGAGTCAAAAATGACACTAAAGTTTTTTGCTTCATAGGAAGGCAAAGGAAGAGGGCCCACGGAGGGCAGCCAGAGTAAGAGAGGGAAAGCAGGAGCAGGGGTGCCAAAGAGAAGGATCTTAAGCCAGAGATCGTTGGAGGTGCACCAGTCCTGAATCACGGATGCACAGTCAAAAATGAGCGTGAGGGCAGGGGAGGCTGAGGGGAGCCTGAAAGTAAGCTGAGTGTCATGCGCATAACACAGAAAGTTAGAGATCAAGTCGTCCAAAGGGGCCAAGTAGACATTGAAAAGCCAGGGTGAGAGGATAGAGCCCTGGGGAACACCACATGTGGAGAGAGAGGTGGTGGAGAGGAAGGACCCAAGTTGGAACTGGCAGGGTCAGTCCAGGAGGAAGGAGGTCAACCACTCCAGGGCCTGATCCGTGATACCCAGGTTCTCACAGTCAATTGATCAGGATGGCGTGATTGACCATGTCAAAAGCAGAGAAAATGTCAAGGAAGATGAGGACAAAGGGTAGGCTGGAATCAATATTAGGGAGCAGATCATCAAGGGGTGTTCAGGAGAGCAGTTTACGTGCCTCCGGCTACTCTAAAGCCAGGCAGATGGTCATGGATACAACCAACGGATTTTGTGTAGAGAATGAGCTGGAAGATAGACAGCTTTTCCAGGAGTTTGCCCAGGAAAGGAGTGAAAGAGATTGTCGATAGATTGCCAGACTGGAAGGATTGGCAGAATGCTTTTTAAGGAAGGGGTGAACAAGGGAGTGCTTGAGGAGACAGGCAAACGATCCAGTGGCGAAAGAGTGATTGCAGAAGTTGGGCAAAGCTGGAGGAAGGGTGTCAATGTGGTCCTTAATGGTTCTGGAGGAGCAGAGGAGCACCGCATTGAATGACACTTTCATAGATTGGACTTTTCTAGAAACATCGGCAGGTGTTATCAGAGAGAAAGAGGAGAAAGGAGCAGGTGAGGGAGCGGAGGCCAGAGGGGGGTCGAGAGAGGCAGAGAGAGGGAGAAGAGAGCGAGGACAGAATGTCCTTAGTTTTAGTCGTGAAGTGGGAAGCCAGAGCTGCACAGCGGGCCTGGGAGGGAACAGGTGAGGTGGAGACAGCAGAAGGGTTGGCTAGCTCCTTGCAGATTTTAAAGAGTTTGGCTGTGTTGTTACAGGCCACAGATATGCGGGTTATGATATTGACTCTCTTGTTGGAGAGGACAGAGAGTATGCATTGCCTTTGGAGCAGGCGGCAGGCCCTACACTTCCTCTCTGCCACCCTGCACTTTCGTTTCATGGTGGCGAGGTCGGAGTCATACCAAGAGTTGCACTTGGAGATAGGCTTCAGACGGATTCTCATAACAGGGCAAATAATATAGAGTGTTGGAGATAGAAAGATGCAGGTTAGAGAGGGTTGTGTCAGAGTGTGAGTCAGCCAAAGGAGTAGGAGGAGCAGAGAAAGTAGAGGCAAAGGCATCTACTGTCACACACTTCAGGGGCCAAATGACAGGGAAGGTGGGTGGCAGTTCTGGGGTGGGCTTTGCCTAGGTGGCAGAGAGTTTCAGGTGAAAGAAAAGCAGAAAGTGGTCACTCCTAGTGAGAGGAGTGGTGAGAGGGTTAGAGAGGCATATGTCTGAGGGGATGAGAACATCCAGGGTGTGTCCGGCAGAGTGTGTCAGAACAGAGGGTAGAATGGACAGAAGAGAGAATCCCAGAGGTTGCGGAAAAACCCAGAGGAGGGATTCAAAGCATCCAGCTGGATGTTGAGGTCTCCGAGGAGAAGTTGGGAGGAAGAGGCAAGGAGAGAGGCAGAGAGGTCAGCCCACTCTGAAAGGAAGAGGGCAACCTGACCAAATGGCCTGTAAATTGTAGCCACAGTCAGAGAGAGGCCAGGAGAGATAGAGAGCCTGCAGATCAGGCATTCAAATGAGGGGTAGGCCTGCGTAGGAAGGAGAGAAGCAGGGACCCACTCTGGAAAGATCAGAGCTACACCACCTCCTGGTCGGTTGGTTCTGGGCTCAGAGAGGATCTTGTAGCCATTGGGGAGAAGAGTGTCAAAGCACTTGACAGAGTTGGCCGTGAACCTTGTCTCGGTGAGAGGGAGGACATCCAGGTCAAGTTCTTTGAGGAGGTGGCAGATGTCAGAGGAGTGTTTGACAGCAGAGCAAGAGTTGAGAGTTGAGAGTAGCAACGTGGAGCATGTTGCCACATTTGAAAGACTTACACAGTGGTGTACAGGCTCGAGGAACACCTAGCAGAAGTGGTAGAGGGACCCGATTGTGGGCAGAGCTGGTGTCAGGAGGTGGCATAGTAGCTAGAGAGGAGGGGGGAGGTGTCAGTGAGGCAGCGGAAGAAGGAGTTGGCATAGGAACTAGCGAGGAGCTAGAAGGAGTAGCGGGAGAAGGAGGGAAGTTGATAAGGCACAGGAGACGCCTATAGAAAAGGAGGAGATTGGGCTGATGGCCCTGGACCAAGATAGTGCCATTAAGATAGACATTAATGATGGTCTTGGAAGAGTGGAAGGAGGCCAAGAGGACCTCCCACTAAGTGCCACCATTAATGGGAGAGGAAGAGATAGGAGAGAGAGCCAAGACCATATAAAGAATTCACAGGCCTGGAGAGGGAAGGACAAAGAGGATGTTGGTTAGGGTCTGTCTGGAGGAAACGCTGATGTGGGTGACCAGGATATCTATCTTGAATTATTTCCTGCCTGACTTAGTGAGAGGGATAGGGTAGGAGATAGAGTAGCAGTCTGAGAAGATGGGAGAGATTGAGAGCAGCATAGAGAGTGCGAGGGGGCAAGAAGGGAGCAGAGAGGAGAGAGGCATAGCCCAAAGCACAGTAGGAGGGTTCACACAGAAGGAGGCAGACAGGAAGCAACAAGCAGGCACCCACAGGGGAATGAAGCAGCAGTGTGGACGGCAGATGGGTGGGGCGCTCGGTAACGCTCCCAGATTCATCTATCCTGAAAGAGGGAAAAAGGCCTAGTTTCAACACAAAACGCAATGTAAAAATGCCCAGATTCAACTTTCTAAAACAGGAAAAAGGCCTAGTTCCAACGCAAACAGCAATAGGAAAGGAACAGCAAACTTTCCTATGGAGATGGCCAGGCAACACAGTTCCCGGAGATGCTTAAGGTGGTACAATAAGAACAACAGAGGAATTAGAGGGGTGGGACAGTTGAGTGGGTTGCAGTGATTGCTGCACCCCCTGACACACCGCACTTACTTTAGCAGTCAAAGCAGGTTGACGGCTGCAGGCTTCATGCTTCCTTGGCTGACACCGGCAGACACCATCTGGAGCTGCTATGAAGAAGCTGTCCTTTTCCTTGGGGTCCTTCGCCAGAGGGAGCTTCTCGGGCAGAGGGGCTACCCTGGAAGAGTCATAAGTCATCCTGTCCAGAGTAGGGGGGAGGCTGCAAAACACCAATCAGCCGGCAAAGGGTGGGTATGGAGGCAGGCTAAAGGAGAAAGAAGTGGCGAGGAGGGGTAATGGGAGGTGAAGCAGGCGCTGTGGCGTGTGAGTAGAATGGTGTATCAATTAACAATTTAAATCCAATGTGGCAAAGTAAAATGAAAATCATTTGGGGAAAATGAAAAACAGAGAGCTGAGGTCCTCCAATGCAGCTCAGCCCAGTCCGCGGACACAGAGACTGTTCAGCGCTTCAGCTGCAGAGGGTTAGCCTTGACGCATATTCTGGTCTTGGTGAGGAGGCCACAAAACACCTACCAGCTTGCGGAGGGCAGGAAAGGAGGCGGGCTACAGGAGAAGGAAGTGGAGAGGAGGGGGAATGGGAGGGAAAGCTGGCGCTGGGTGCATGGGAGCACAATGGGGAACAAATTAACTTTAAATCCAATGGGACGAAGCAAAACAAAATTTGTTTGGGGGCAAACGAAAATCAGAGCGCTGAGGTCCTCTGATGGAGCTCAGCCCAGTCCGTGCACCAGAGAGTGTCCAGGGCTTCGGCTGTCGTGGGTTAGCCTTGACGCAGCTTCCGGTCTTGGTGAGGCCGCGAAACACCAATCAGCTGGCAGAGGGCGGGAAGGGAGGCAGGCTACTGGAGAAGGAAGCGCCAAGAAGGGGGAACGGGAGAGAAAGCAGGCGCCGGGTGCATGGGAGGAAAGGATCTACAGGTCAATTCTTCCAAATCTGCCATACTCAGTGCTCCAGATAAGATTTTTGATTTGAGAGTATTTTACTCCCTATTTTTTAAAGTTTGGAGTAAAATGATTTTTTGGGGAGTAAAAAGGTAACTTGCATTTCCCAGTGGGACTATTTTAGTAAGTACAAATATGTTTTATCTGGAAAACGGAAATGTTCTTGTAATTCTTTCCACCTAGTTATTCATGCACATGTTTACCTCTTCCGATCAAGCAATAATAATAGTAGTTTCTTCCTATGGTACTAAATGCATTACTGGTCCAAACATATCCGTGGGGCAGTGAGGGTGAAAGCAGGGACCACCGGGTCCTTCGTGTCTGCTTCCCATTTTTTGTTGGGAGTATGTTTACTCCCAATTTTATTTTTGGGGTGTATTTGCCTACTTTTGGGGAGTAGAACTGGCTGATACACCCCTTATTTGTATGGCTGGCAATACTGGTGTGCTAAACTGGTCACAGGCAGATAGCTATCCCAAAAATGTATAGAAACACAAATATAATGCGTAGAGTGCCTGCATTTGACTACCAGGGACATGCTTTTCTACTTGTTTAACAGGGACTGAGCATATTTTGTATTTTGTATTTTATTAAATGTATAAAGCGCCTTTCGCCAAAGGCACTGAATAATAAAAGAAATTTTAAAAAAAACAGTACAATGAAAATGATACAAATGAGTGAAAAGTTACATCAACAGAGAAAGGCTGAATTGTTTTAAAGTACTAAAGATGCAAGAAGGTAGATTTTGGAAAATGTGAAAAGATGAGGAGGAACAGTGAAATAGGGAGAGCATTCCAGTGTTTTGGAGCCAAAAGAGAAAAAGAGCAGAAATGAGACGAGGCACAAGGGGGCTTAGGAACAGTCAACGGAGATAGATTCTAAGATTGCAGGGGGCGTGAGGGGACATAGAATGAAAGTAGTGAGGAGAGATAAGGAGGGGCCTACCCATGGGTACATTTGAAGACAATCGAAGGAAAGAGAGACAAAAGAGAGGATTCAAAAGGAAGTAGTGTTGGGAAAGAAATTAGACTTTCCTACCGTACTAGGCGCTTTAGAGTGAGGTGAGTTCCATAGATAGACATGCAAGGTACCAGGGGGGTGAGGGCTTTGCTAAGAATGCCAGCACAAACACAAAATTGCAGGAATTATAGATGCATAGTCTTAGTGAGCGCATATAAAGAGACACTATTTTATAGTTATGTTAGACACAGTCAGTCCTGCATGACTGCGTGGTAAAACGTAAGCCCGGCTGAAAAAGCTGAACAGGCCCAACCACAGAGGGCAGATGAACCTGCCCTGCTAATTCCCATAGAAACTTTCCTTTGTTCTTTAACCGCTGCAATGACTTGTTATCCCAGAGGAATGCGCCCTGCAAGGCCATGAGACAGCACCAGGCTCATCGCGGCACAAATTCATCACAGCCAGGCCAGCAGCAGACCTCCAACACCCACCCAGTCCACCAGGAATAATGACCCACCACTGACCCAGTCCAGTGTGTGACCTCAGACCACCAGCAATAAAACCAGTGGTCATAAAAGATGTGAACAAACACGACCATTTCACCTTATCTCATAAATACACCCTTTATAATACGAGGTACGGGGAGGAATACATTATAGTTCAAAACTTGGGTGCAGAGAGTGCGATATGGACTGAGGAAAAAATGTGTGGGTCAGTGGTATCATGTATCCCCGCCGCACCCCTTGCCAGTCCCCAAGTCTTCCAAGTCCATGCCATAATGATGTAGTAGCATTATCGCACAATAGTAACCCTGTAACAGCAACATGTGAAGAGCCTAAGAGTCCCTGGAGAGATGAACCCAGCTGACCCCACGTGTGGGAAGACAGTCTGAGAAAACTGGAGCCAATCATAGCCTGGTATCCCATATGGAGCAGGCCCATGTATAGGGTCTCACCAACCAGCCTTGCGGGTTTCTACCATATGTAATGATGTCACTGATGATGCTATGTACCCTTATAATGTGTTGCTCATGTAGATTCTGGCAGAACGTTCTCGAGCAGCAGAGCTCTTTCTTGCACCCTTACTATTTGTACGATTAAAACTTGTTATCCTAGCAAGAAATCTCTTGGCCTTTTTTCCCTAGTGGGTTGAATTTTTTCTAGCGTGAGTGTACAGGGGCTTGCCTTCAATTGGTGACCCCAGTGTGATCCCAGCGCCCCCCGTACCTGAAGGCAATCTCTCCGGAAGGGCTATGCCCACCTACAGCGACCAGCCCCAAAATCGCGTATTTCCCAGTGGCCGTGCAGGAGCTGTCTTTGCAGAATCCTGCCTGCTCATTGGAGCAGGGTGCAGCCCCAAGGAGAGGTGCAGGCCGGTGTTGGAACCCTGTGAATGCAGGAGTTCAGGTGAATGCACGCACGTAAGTATAACCTTTCAAGGGATAACAAGTTGAGGCAGATGTATGGGGAAGTGTGAACAGTGTGAACATGCAGCGAGTGAAATTGGGAGCGTGGAATGCCTGTGGCTTGCTGTGTTTTTTTCTTTTATTAATCTTTTAAGGAGAATAATAAGGAAAATAAAACAGGAAGATAGGCAGACTCTCTGAGTGAGGGGGGAAGGTGGCACCACAAACATTGTTTAACAAAGAAAAGAGGAATTACATAGAAGCTCCGTATAGTTAGAGAGCTCGGGCATAGTAGTGATCGTTATTTTAGCTTGTTATTTAAGTTTGTTTTATTCGTCTATTTTCATTGTGTAGGGAGGAGGCCCAGGAGGGGTGTCACATGGTTTTTATACGTGCGAGTAGATTGTGGTTTGTGTGAGCAGGGAGTCCAAAAGGGGAATAGGGGTCGGGAGTATTTGGGTTTTTTGTGAGGGCAAATAGGGGGGGGGGCGAATTGAACTGTGTTTCTGACAACATCCACATATCTATGGCGCATTAGCACAGGTGTAGCACTACTAGCAGTTACACAGGAGACGCAACCATAGGGGGAGAGATGCCCATAGAGCACATGCGCAAGGCTCTGCCGCTGTACTGCAAGAAGATTAACAAGTGTCACAACCAGTGGGTGACCGACACTAGGGGAGAGGGATGCCCCGCTCCTGGCCAGAGCAGGGCTCCTTTGACAGAAGTGTGCTGGAACACATGTCCATCTTTTGACAGCGAAGTACAAGGGGAAACCATTACAGAAAAGAAGGGAAATATTGAACCTCTGGAAAATGTTCGAGGATACAGAGGATCACAAGGGGGAAAGAGGGACACACAACGATAGCAAAAGCGCAGGCCTGAGTGAAGATGGGAAGGGCTCAACGGGAAAGAAGGGAATATATCCATTAGCAGCCTGTCCCGCAGCAGGATACACAAAACCAACATATGTGTCAATAGTTACGAATGTATCGACACCAGCGACAGTACCAGCTCCCCCATATGTATCTCCGCCAGCTGTCACAGCACAGGTTGATGTTAGCCCAAGAGACCTAGAAATAGCACTGGCATCGACACAAATGGAACTAGCCAGACCGCGGGCGGCATTTGACGTAACAAAGGCAGACACACCGGCGCAACCCAGGATAGATGAGTAAGGAGATTTTTTATTCAGAATAGACAACGCGCCCATAAAAACCGTACACATAGAGCGTGACGGTGACACAGACAGCTTGTGCTATGAGAATGTTGGGTCCCGTAGGGGAGACGAAGATGAGTGGAGAAAGTTCAAAGAGGTTGAGGACAGTTGAGGCAGAGCAGGCGCTTCAACACACCCCAAGGGTGGAAAACTTATGGGACAGCAGGTTGAGGGAGAGGTTTGGCTGGATGGCAGTAGAAAGGAAAAAGGGAAGTGCAACAAAGGGCGGAAGGAACAAACTGAAAATGCAAATGCCCCTAATACACAAGGGGGCAGGGAGGCTGCAATATGTACCATGGGCACAGACGGACAAGGACAACCTAATAAAGGCACTTCTGGCACTCACGGCGTAGCAGGGAAATTGATAAATGCTTTCGAAAAGCACACCGAGGGAGTACCCTTAGCAATGGGAGGCATGGAAAGCTTATTGGTGGCTGTAGTTTGGGATCAGGCTGCTGACGTGTGGGTAAAGATGGGATACCCAGGAATAACACTGAGTAACAACGCTAACAATGGAGCATCATTTAACAAGATCAGAGCAAATGTTTGGGATGCGCTGCGGCGAGTGTTCCCAGACACGCCAGATTTGCAGTCCATCATGCAATATACGACAGGCGATGATGAGGACGCCGCACAATTCATTCTTAAGGTCCAAGAGATGTGGAGGGCAGAAATGGGTAACGCCTGGGACCAGTCAATACCCTTTTTCTATTTTATAGTAAAACAAGGCCTGCCCGAAGAAGTGCAAAAGGCGCTCAACAAAATCGGAGGGGTCATCGCGAAAGGATGGTCTAAAACTCAAAGTATCATATTGCATCATTGGCGGAGAATAAAAGAGTGCACAAAAGAGACACTTCAGAGGCGACAGGCAGAGGAAGCAAAACTGGTACAGAATAAATTAGCCAAAGTAGCTGTGGTGGCATCGGGACTGATGCCAAAACAGATAGAGAAGGAAGGATATACCCCTAGTTTTACAAATGCCAGAATAGCCGCAGTGTGGGCTGAAGGAGGACAAGGACAGTGGGGCGGAAACCCGTAATTCTCTGGGCCATAGTGGAAAGGAGGACAGCAGCGGAGGACAGCAGCGAGGACGAGGTGTATTCAGAGGATTAAGGGTGGTTTTGGAGGAATGGGACCCAGAGGAGCAGGAGGAATAGAGCAATGTTGGAATTGTGAGAAGTGGGGTATTTCTCGAGGGGATGCAGGAGTAGACAAGGTATGGGGTATAGCTATCGCCAGCAGAACTATAGCCCACCACCCCGAAGGCCCCCTCAAGGACCGTCCCGCAGAATGACCTCAATACCGTACAAGATCCACCAAGCTTACACTCAGTTACCCCCCAGATCCCAGGCCCTCCCCCACCATGACAACGTCAACAGGCAATGCAACATTACCAGACACACCCCAAATTGCAGCAGGCGGGGAGCACGAACGATTTCGGTGTCGCGCCCAATGGTACAGTGGCCCTGTTTCAAGGTGCTACAGTGGTAAAGGGAAGCCCTTTCTCGTTCCCAGGAACAGACACCTATCCTGACTAGGCCAGCCCACCGAGCACTTGCGTGTCCAGTCCTATCGATGACCCTAAACCCAGAAGAGGAGCCCTGGTGGGGGCAGAGATAAGAAGCAAATAATGTATCTTTATGGTAGGTTCAGGTGCTGAGAAATTGTGTATCAGTGAAGGTGACTTCCCACTATCAGGCAAAACTCTCGACACACAGGGATTCCCTGGGGCTGTTTTAACAGTTCCATATACAAAAGACTCAGATGTAAAGGTGAGAGGAAGGGTAGTACGTGCTTCCCTACTGTATTCTGAGAGCTCTCCTGTCAACTTGCTCAGCAGGGATCTGCTTAGCAAGTTGAACATGACGATCTCAATCACGGACAGCAGTATTGTCTGTGTCACACCAGGCATGTGCTCAATGAGGCCGATGCTCATAATACACGCCATGGCACATGACATAGTGGTGCGAGGCATTCCCTTTGACCCAGACATGTTCATCTACGGCAAAACGGTGCTTGTGCAAGCAGTGCCGCAGATTACCAAGGCCTGCTAGAGAATGCCAACTGATTTCATTTTCCGCCCTGTAGTGTCCCCAGAGTTAGTAGGAGGAACCATACTATCCCTAGATCTGCAGGGGTTGTTGGTATTTGCCAAGAGAATTGTGGTCCTAGGTACAGACACTCGGGGATGCCAGTGGCGCACAGTCTAATGCATTGATCCCACTGTACCCCTCAAGGAGTTGACAGATGCATAACTTTTGAGGATAATGACAATGATGGAAAGTAATACTTCAGATGTGAATCCCCTGCGATATCATGGTGCACTATAGGAGAGTGCAGAGCCCCCTTAAGGCCATTGTCGCGCTGCCCTCATTCACCCAGGGTGACTTACATCATGTGCCGACACAGTTATTGTCAACTAAGCCACACAATTTAGGGCTACTAAAAGAAGTGACCCCAATGAGAATCCCACTAAAGAATGGAGCAGTATTACTCCGAGTGAAACAATACCCACTATCAAGGGAGGCAGAAGAAGGTATAAAAGACATGATACAGGCCTTACTACACCAAGGGATCATAGTGCTCTATACCGCACCATGCAACACGGCCATTTACCCTGTCAAAAAGGCAACGGGGGGTCATTGGAGAATGATCCAGGATCTCCGCCCCCTCAATGATTCAATGATGTAGTACAGAAGGAATTTCCTCTCGTTCCATACTCTGCCTCCATTTTGTGCAGCATCCCCAAAGAAGCAACGCACTTTACAGTGGTCAATTTAAAGAATGCTTTCTTCTCGATACGATTGCACCCAGACTCACAGTATCTCACAGCATTTACACGTGGCGGAAAGCGCTATGAGCACACTTGTTTGCTCCAAGGGTATTGCGAGAGTCCTAGCATATTCAACAGGATACTGCACGAAAACGTACTTAACATCCACATACCCAGCATGGCCATCTAGTACGTAGACGACTTATTGGTGTGCAGTGAAAGTGAGCAGAACTGTTACAGAGACACCATCACCCTGCTGCAACTGGTAGCCCGTAAGGGATATAAGGTTGACAAGGCCAAGCTCCAATACTGTCAGCTTGAAGTACTCTATTTAGGACAGTTAATTTCAGAATACGGCAAGATAATTATACGTGACAGAGCAGCGACAGTGCGGGCCACGGCCAAGCCAGTTACAGTAAAAGACATGTGTAACGCTCACCTGACTCCCACGGAGGCGCTGGCCTGGTTCGCGCTGCTGTGACCTCTTCTAAGGTGATGCGCAGGGTTCGGAAGACGGACTGGACCGGGCCCCCAAATCTGGCTTGTCTGGCTCGCAGCACTTGCGTGTCCAGTCCTATCGATGACCCTAAACCCAGAAGAGGAGCCCTGGTGGGGGCAGAGATAAGAAGCAAATAATGTATCTTTATGGTAGGTTCAGGTGCTGAGAAATTGTGTATCAGTGAAGGTGACTTCCCACTATCAGGCAAAACTCTCGACACACAGGGATTCCCTAGGGCTGTTTTAACAGTTCCATATACAAAAGACTCAGATGTAAAGGTGAGAGGAAGGGTAGTACATGCTTCCCTACTGTATTCTGAGAGCTCTCCTGTCAACTTGCTCAGCAGGGATCTGCTTAGCAAGTTGAACATGACGATCTCAATCACGGACAGCAGTATTGTCTGTGTCACACCAGGCATGTGCTCAATGAGGCCGATGCTCATAATACACGCCATGGCACATGACATAGTGGTGCGAGACATTCCCTTTGACCCAGACATGTTCATCTACGGCAAAACGGTGCTTGTGCAAGCAGTGCCGCAGATTACCAAGGCCTGCTAGAGAATGCCAACTGATTTAATTTTCCGCCCTGTAGTGTCCCCAGAGTTAGTAGGAGGAACCATACTATCCCTAGATCTGCAGGGGTTGTTGGTATTTGCCAAGAGAATTGTGGTCCTAGGTACAGACACTCAGGGATGCCAGTGGCGCACAGTCTAATGCATTGATCCCACTGTACCCCTCAAGGAGTTGACAGATGCATAACTTTTGAGGATAATGACAATGATGGAAAGTAATACTTCAGATGTGAATCCCCTGCGATATCATGGTGCACTATAGGAGAGTGCAGAGCCCCCTCAAGGCCATTGTCGCGCTGCCCTCATTCACCCAGGGTGACTTACATCATGTGCCGACACAGTTATTGTCAACTAAGCCACACAATTTAGGGCTACTAAAAGAAGTGACCCCAATGAGAATCCCACTAAAGAATGGAGCAGTATTACTCCGAGTGAAACAATACCCACTATCAAGGGAGGCAGAAGAAGGTATAAAAGACATGATACAGGCCTTACTACACCAAGGGATCATAGTGCTCTATACCGCACCATGCAACACGGCCATTTACCCTGTCAAAAAGGCAACGGGGGGTCATTGGAGAATGATCCAGGATCTCCGCCCCCTCAATGATTCAATGATGTAGTACAGAAGGAATTTCCTCTCGTTCCATACTCTGCCTCCATTTTGTGCAGCATCCCCAAAGAAGCAACGCACTTTACAGTGGTCAATTTAAAGAATGCTTTCTTCTCGATACGATTGCACCCAGACTCACAGTATCTCACAGCATTTACACATGGCGGAAAGCGCTATGAGCACACTTGTTTGCTCCAAGGGTATTGCGAGAGTCCTAGCATATTCAACAGGATACTGCACGAAAACGTACTTAACATCCACATACCCAGCATGGCCATCTAGTACGTAGACGACTTATTGGTGTGCAGTGAAAGTGAGCAGAACTGTTACAGAGACACCATCACCCTGCTGCAACTGGTAGCCCGTAAGGGATATAAGGTTGACAAGGCCAAGCTCCAATACTGTCAGCTTGAAGTACTCTATTTAGGACAGTTAATTTCAGAATACGGCAAGATAATTATACGTGACAGAGCAGCGAAAGTGCGGGCCACGGCCAAGCCAGTTACAGTAAAAGACATGTGTAACGCTCACCTGACTCCCACGGAGGCGCTGGCCTGGTTCGCGCTGCTGTGACCTCTTCTAAGGTGATGCGCAGGGTTCGGAAGACGGACTGGACCGGGCCCCCAAATCTGGCTTGTCTGGCTCGCAGAAGTATCCTTCTGTAGGCGAAAATAGGGGATTAACTGTCTGTGGGGTAATGCAATCGGCCTCCCACTTTCCCCTCTCATCCTCCTCGAAACCCTTCTTTGATTCCTCGCAGCGTCTCACCTTAGGGTCTGGAAGGACGAGCTCTCCATCCTGCTTCTGATGCAGGGGCGCGTTGGTATCCAGTTACTTCACTGGATTTTCGGATTGGTGAGAATCAAACTTGGTTGGCTTACAGGTAAGTTTTTTGATAAGAGGTTCCCCTTGTGTCCATGCATTAATGTACTAATGCTAATGTCTTTTTCCCCATAGGGGCCGGGGTACGGAATGTCGGGGAACAGGCATCGACCCGAGATGAGAGGTGAAATCCTTGTAGAAATCAGGTAAGTCTTTAATGAGCTTTTTTTGGTAATGTCTTTTCATTCGCTCATTAACGCTGATGTCTCTTTTTCCCCTTAGGGGCCGGGGTCTGGAAATGCCAGGATGCGGCGCAGACCCGAAATGGAGAGGGAATGAATCAACAGGTAAGTCTTAACATGGAGAATTAGCTTTCCTTATTCCCTTCTCTCTCTCACCTTTTGTTCTGGTCTTTTTCTCCCTAGGCGCTGGGGCGTGACTGCGAATCCGGATGATCGCTGCTGAACATGGAGGCGCCCTGTAAAGGTGAGTGGAATGCGGCGCTGCAGCGATCGACGCGATGAGCTTTTAAATAAAAGTCTTCCTTTTCAGGATTGTCGGCGAGATGTCTCCGGGATGCGGTTTTAGCAGGTAAGGACTTTTCCTTCTTCTGTTCTCTTCTTCTCTTCCTTTGCAGGTGATCCAGGATGCTGGCAGGCATGGCAGAAGTCAGTATGCAGGAGCAGACACGGTGAGTGTCCAGCTGCTAGATGCAGAACAATGCGAAGCACGTGTGGCTGTTCGGGTGGGGTTTAAATAGCCTTGGAAGAAGTTCCAGGTATGTATCCTTCCTCCAATCAGGTATGTATCCTTCCCCGACCACGCCCGGATGGTAAATTAGTCCCACAGGTAAAGTAGTTCCTTTCAGGCCTCAAGGAGGCCGGGATCCTGCAGCATGGTCTGGATAAGGTAAGTGCACCCAAGCACTCCCATAATGAACCTGGTGCCTATTGCGCCAGGACTGATGTCTTTTATGAGCCTGGCGCCATAGGCGCCAGGACACTGTCCAAAGGGCCCCTATATGGGGTTGCTGGGTCCTTCCTTGGGGACTGGATGTCCACTTTCGGGGACGCAGGGCTTGAACCGGCTCCCTGGGAGCGGGCATCATGACAGCATGCAACAATTCCTGGGGTTATGTAACTACTGCAGGGCTTGGATTCTGAACTATGCAGCATACACAAGGCCACTCCTACAGGGCCTCAAAGAAGCACAAAAAGGCAGCCATAAGCTAGAATGGACAGCAGACATGATACAAAGATTGAATGACCTAAAATAACTGATTTCCACAGCTCCAGTTCTTGCCACCCCAGACTTTACATATTTACACACTCAAATGGCACACTTATGACAGCTGTATTGACACAGAAGAGTATGATGGGCCATAAGCCACTGGCCTACTACAGAGGTACACTAGATTCAGTAATGCAAGGGCAGTCTGCCGGCGAACACGCTCTTGCTGCAGCTGCCTTCGCCTTCGAGAAAGCACTACAATTGTGATGAGGTGCTCAGTAACATTGTGCGTGGAGCACTCAATATTTGCGATCTTAGAAAGATCGAAGTAAACCCTCACCACCCAGAGAGCATTGGCTTATGAGATTATCATCTCAAGCCCAAATGTCCATGTTGTAATATGCAAAATGGTGAATCCTGGCACCTTCCCACCGGAAGCATGAACAGACATAGATTTAGAGCAACATGACTGCGCCACCTATGAGGGCGAAGAGAATTACATCCCCAAAGCCAAAGACAGTCCACTAGGAGAGGGTGAGGTGCTCTTTGTTAATGGGTCAGTGACAATCGACCAGGACAGAGGACAAAGACATACTGGGGTGGCAGTGGTGCGCTTACAAGCAGAGGAGTATGAAACACTATTATTGAAAAGACTACCTATGCACTACTCAGCACAAGCAGCAGAGCTCATAGCGATAATAGAAGCGCTTCGAGCATCAAAGGATTGTCATGTGACCATTTATTCAGACTCTGCATACATCACCACAATGGTGCATGCTGGTCTCTCGCACTGGAAAAGAAGGGGTTTCCGATGGGCAGAAGGATCACCTGTACCACATGCAGTTCTACTAAATGCTCTTATTTCTGCCCTGACAGAAGCATCTGTAGTGGCGTTCGTCAAATGAGCCATCCATACTAATAACACTGACAACATTTCGTTGGGAAATGCTGCCGCAGACGCAGCAGCCACAGCGGCTGCATGCCTCCCAGTGCCCACACCTGCTGAGTACTTTGTTACTACAATTTCTACATGGCCAGAGAAGGACCCATACACAGGACTGCACACAGGACAAATAAAAGAGCTCCAATGTAGAGCACAGTAGGAAGAGAAAGACATGTGGCTGAAGCGTGGGTGCGTACAATCACCAACTGATCCCTTATGGAGACAGCAATGCACATGGAAGGCAGTAATGCCCATTGAACTACTGCACACATCCTTTGAGCTATTGCACTACCCCTCTCACAGCTCGAAACAACACATTCAAGCAAACATCAAGGAGAACTGGTTCATGCCAAATCTCCAAGAGCACCTCTCAACCATGGCCACACAATGCACTAAACGCCAAGTGTTCAGCACTGGAATGATACCCTGCACGTTACGAGCCACCTTGATCCGCCCCATCGGGCCATTTCACAAGCGCCATATTGATTATGCGGAGATGGGTGAGAGATGTAACGGAGTTCGATATCTCATTTTAGTAGTGTGCCCCTTCTCCCGGTGGGTTGAGGCCAGCCCTTGTGCCCACCCAGATGCCAAATGTGCCGCAGAATTCCTTGTATATGAGGTTCTTCCCCCGATGGAGGGTGTGTGATGTTTTGAAATCTGATAATGGCACCCACTTTTTTAATGAGCTCTTCCAGGTAATCAAAGCACTACTAGGCATCAAGCACTGCATGTGCTCAATTTGTCAACCCATGCAAATGGCATTGTGAAACGAATCAATGGCCTTCTCAAGAGTAATCTTTCCAAACTTTGCAAAACCCTAAAAAAGAATTGGGTGCATTGTTTGCCCCTGGCCATGTTCAATTTGAGCACTCAGCCAAGTAAGGACCACCACCTCTCACCACACAAGATAGCAACAGGCAGGGACATGCACACCCCCACATCCCCTGTGAGGAGAGCATCAAATGCCCATTGAGCTCCAACAGTTCTGGGTGAGGAGTTCAAAGAATACTTGACGAATTGAACACGTGCGATCAAATGCGTCTCGTGACAAATCGCACCACCTCGCCCGGACAGCCCCCAAAACACTACAGATCAACCTGCTTTAGACACAACGCCCACCCAACCATTGTTGCAGGAGGAGCTAGTGTATGTAAAGAGCTTTGTGTTGAAGTGGAATAATTCTAGGTTCCACAGGCCTTATGAAGTGGTGATTTCCACCCCTCTCACAATAAAGGTGAAAGGGCTTCGATACTGGACACGCCTCTCAGACATTCGCAAGACACCACCAAATTCCTCACCAGTATCTTAAAACAAGACAACCAATCTACCTCACCTTACTTAGCTTAATGCTGCCAATATAAGTGCATGTACAAGATACCAAATATACATTGCTGCTAAAATCATAAGTTCTTTAAATTAAAACTCTCTCTCTCGCTCTTTCTCCCTTCACCCTCCATTTCCCCTCCCATCCCCTTCTCCTCCCTCCCTTTTCCCTCCCATCCCCTTTCCCTACCATCCCCTTTCCGCACCCATTTTTGTTCCCATTACAGGAGGAAGAAAATGGAACGTTCAACGTTAAATTGTTCATTGTATTACGATAGAAATGTTATCAGTTCTACTAGACTATGTTCTTAAAACTGCGGCATGCACTTTACTGCTATCTTGTTCACCATAGTTATGTTCATGTTTGGAATCTATCTGGGTTCATCTTTTATCTGGGGAGGCCATCTAAAAGAGAAGGTGAGGGGGAACCTGAACAAAAGTACACATATCCTTACACCCCTCCTGAATGAAAGTACACCCCTCAATATAACCAAACTGCTAAACACAACTGTATATATGGACAAAACGTCCCAATCAAGTAACACCCGTGCCCGTATGAGTGTATGCATGAGTAAAAGGTTTTAAATATTACTGCCCACTATTAAAAACCTCCTTTGTAGTGCAAATAGTAGTAGCAGCACCAATGTTAATAGTAGCATATCACCAAGGAGGTATATATTGTGCCATGTTAGAATGAAAAGACAAGCGCGTATGCCCAAATATGATGCATACCAAGGCCTAGGCCTGGATGCTATCGAAGATATTCATCATCCCGAGCACTCAATTAGTTGGTATTCCGACATGAGTGCGGTGGGTAGACAAATGACCAATAGCAGTTGCTATGTATGCTCACTGATACCACATGCATCAGGGGCACACAAGGTTTTAGTGCCACAAGAAGTCCCAATTATAAAGGCACAATGTCTGATTCATCTTGCGCTATGTAGGCTAAAAGGCACCTTCCATGCACACAGCATGCGTCTTGAGCTTGTCGATCCAGATGCCCAGAAATGCAAGATCAACCTGACAAACACCAACTGTTTAAAAATAATATATTTAGTGATCGACGGAGCAAAGTATGAAAACAACAGGTGGCAGGAAACGATTCTCAGTTGCCGAGCTGAAGGGATACGAAGAAAACACTGTGGCCTTCGTGGAAAGAACATGTGCACAAATACGGACAGAGCATGTCACAAAACTGACATGGATTGCAGCAATGGAAAAGCCAGTGAAAGCGCACCGAGGGGAGAACTGTGAGTTGTGCTTTCACATCAAAGGAACTGTCTTTGTCAGCTCCAATGAGCGATGCAACAGAACATTGTTGATTCCACATCTGAAGAGAGGCACTGATGGACTACTACTGTGTGTGTGGCAAACAAGTGTACTTGAACCTCCACCATCATGGAGGGGATATTGTTCTCTGGCTATCCTACATGCAGTGCTACTAGTAGTCCCAGAAGAACAACTGAAAGGGGGGGCCACTGCCGAAAAAGGCACTGAGAGTGTCCCCAATGATTTCAGAACAAAACACATTGCCACCACCAGAATTTTGCATCCTCCCTGGGAAGAAGCCATATGACCAACTGCAAAGAAGAAAGAGAACATCGAACTGGCTATCCAAAGACTCATCAGCACTTCTTGAAGAAATACACAAAGAATACAAGTTGTTCAGCTCAGCAGAGATGTTCTTTGCATTACTTTTGTTACCTGTCGTATAAGCACTAGCTAATGCTAAATGGCCCCAAATTGTGGGCTCAGAATTGATCCCGTTGGCAAATGGCATTAGGCAGGAGTTCCAACATCATAGGTGTTGAGCTGCGCACCAGGAGGCTGATGACATGCAGAACCGATACGTCTTGGACATGTTGACGGCGATGGAAGGAGGCGTATGCAAAAAGGTCGGGAGCTCATGTTGCATTTTCGTGCCTTCTGAAGATGCAGAAAATTGGTCCCTGTCACATGTCATAGCTGCAGTGCTCAAACTGGGGGCCAAAATCAAAAAAGAAGCTGGTGTTCAAGAGGAGGACTGATTTAAAATGCCATTCAGCTGGGCTCCATCCTGGCTGGGAACTCTGGTGAAGATGCTGGTACCTATCATCATGTTCATCCTGGTTCTTTTCTGCAGCTGCCAGTTGGGGCTCCGATGTTGTGCCAAAGCAGTGCCTAATAGCGCAATGATGATGGTTTCAATTGGCGTTTAAAAAGTACCTCATAGCACAAAGGAGATAGAAGTACAAACTGACCACCCCATTACATGCATGGTCCCCATACCCTATGGAGATGAAGTAGATGGGCTATACCGCACGATCATTGTTCCCCCAAATCCTGAAAACTATAAGGAAGTATGGTTAGATTTAACAGGGGAGAGGGGCTGCATCTATATGACAGGTACTCCAGAACAGTATGCACAAGCGGTAGAAAGCCTACAAAATGTATGTAGGGCATGGGTGCCAATAAAGGGGACTCCCCCATATAAAGCTGAGGTGAGAAGGGAAAATGAGCATAAATATACAGATTATTTTTTTACCGTAGAAGTAACGAAAGGGGGAATGTTGGGAAGGAAATTAGCATTTCCCATCCACCTAGGTGCTTTAGAGTGAGGAGAATCCCATTGATAGACGTGCGATGTACCAGGGGGGAGAGGGCTCTGCTAAGAAACCCGGCACTAACACAATATTGCAGGAATTATAGATGGTCTTAATGTGCGCATATAAAGAGACGCCATTTTATATTTATGGTAGACACAGTTAGTCCTGCATGACTGTGCGGTAAAACGTAGGCCCGGCTGAGAAACCTTAACAAGCCCAACCACAGAGGGCAGATGAACCTGCACTGCTAATTCCCATAGAAACTTCCCTTTGTTCCTTAACTGTTGAAATGACTTGTTATCCCAGAGAAATGCACCCTGCAAGGCCATGAGACAGCACTAGGCTACTCGCTGCACACATTCATCACAGTTAGGTCAGCTGCAGACGTCCAACTCCCACCCAGCCCACCAGGAATACTGGCACCCACCACTGACCCAGTCCAAGAACCCCGCATTCCACGATAGTTGGTGACTTCAGACCACCAGCAATAAAACCAATGGTCAGAAAAGATCTAACCGAACACGACCATTTCACCTTATCCCATAAATATACCCTTTGTAATACAAGGTACAGAGAGGAATAAATTATAGTTCAAAACGAGGGTGGAAGCCTTGGGTGCAGAGAGTGCGATATGGACTAAGCAAAGAATGTGTAGGTCAATGTGATAGTTTTTCTTCCATGCTGTGCCAGTCCCCAAGTCTCTCAGGTGCATGCCATAACGAAGTAGTAGCATTATCGCACAACAGTAACCCTGTGTTAGGCAGAAACCTGTGCAGTTCCCTTAGGGACCACTGCAAAAGATTTAAGGCTACAGGTGTTTGGCAGTAAACCCACTTGGTAGCAGTCTGTACCACACAGATTCACTTGGTAGCTGTGGCTGAGCAGTCAGACTTCCCTCAAGAAGAGTTAGGCAGTATGTAGAGTATACACAATAGGTACAGAGATACAGTAGCACAAGCAAACACTGACCAGAGCTTTGGTGTAAAAGTATATAATTATTTATTTAAAGACACACTTGTAAGTTACACTAGCACAAAGAGGTAAGTAAATTCAGCACACAGTCACTATTATATATATACAACCCTAATTACTTATTAGACAAGTCTTAGTGAGAAGCACCACTTATTTTCAGACAGAGGTGAGCGCTTAACATAAGATGGCACTCTAATAGGTTATAAAAAAGGGAGGGAAAAGGGCAGAGTTATGGAAGCACACAAATTTCAATACTTTTAAAAGAACCAGAGTAAGGCAGGATAGGCAGAGTTCTACTGGAGAGCAAGGAAGTCAATTGCAAGGCCCAGCTCTTGGAGAGAGCAAGCAGAAGGGGTCCAGGTTCACACAGTGGGGTTATGCCCAAAGAGTCTTGTAGATAGTTCTCACACAAAGGATGAAATTAAAGTCAGGAAAGGTTAGCTAGGTTGTCCCAGGCCAGCCCAGGTTAGAAGTGGCACACCTTTTGGAGGCTTCTGTGGAGAAGCCCGCCAAAAAGTGGAACAAAGTGCTTGACTTGGGTTGGAGTCACAGAAGAGAACACAAACGCCATTTAAGAATCGAGTTCTGGCACAAAATACCAACCGGTGAATTAATATTAAATAATTAAACCGGCGGTATGTTCGAGGCTATAGGAATTAAATAATTAAAGTTGGTAGCCTCGAACAATGGCAAAATCCCATAGAGATATATTCACGGTCGAATATAAAAAGTAGTATCCACTGCCACCAGCCAAAACTCGATCAGGGGGGACGGAGACGTGCCCCCTCGAACAACAGACCCCAGGGCAATCAAATTGCCCCGACCAGTACGTCCACAATATGATGGTTTTTACTGTTTTCTGTTCATAATGTGGGACTAGTAAAGCCAATGGTGACTTTACATGCCCTGGGAGACAGTAGTCAGTCCCAGGGTATGGAGTCTATGTTGGGGGGTCGCTACGACACCCCTGGGTTACGGCACGGAGGGTGCTGTGTAACCCACATCAAAAACACATGAGACCCTATGGAGTAAAAGACCCCATAGCCCATAAAACACATGGAAAGATAAAGGAACACCTCAAATCATGTCTAAGAGTGGGAGTAAAAGAGTCTCACTCTTAGCAGGAGAAAAAAATAAACCCCAAAAATCCAGCAGAGCTGCTGGGGAACTAACTAGGTTTGGGAAATTAGCCTTTACAGAGAATTCACCCTAACACCCTGTAACAGGAACATGTGAAGAGCCCGACCTACAGTGCCTGGAGAGATGAGCCCATCTGACCCCACATGAGGGAAGACAGTGTGACGAGACTGGAGCCAATCATACCCTGGCATACCCTATGGAGCAGGACCATGTATAGGGTCTCACCAACCAGTTGCGTGGGTTTCTACCATATGTAATGAAGTCACTGATGATGCTGTGTACCCTTATAATGTGTTGTTCATGCAGATTCTGGCAGAACGTTCTCGAGCAGCAGAGTTCTTTGCTTGCACCCTTACTTTTTGGATGATTAAACATTGCTATCCTTGCCAGAAATCCCTTTGCCTTTTTTCTCTAGCGGGTTGTATTTTTTCTGGAGTGAGTTTACAGGGGAGGGCCTTCAGTAGTAAGATTGAAAGTAATGGGGGGGTAGAGAAAAAAGGAGGCGGACAGAGGATCTATAGATAGAAGTAAGAGGGAAAAGGTGACAATCACGGAGACCAAGTAATAAAGATGAACAGTAGTCAATGGGAGAAAAGACATGCGAAGAAGGAAGAAATTTAGTGGCAGGAAAGGAAAGATAAGCACAAGCACAAAGAACATTAAACTGAACATTGCGGCAGGAACGAGCAATAGAGGGGATTTTAAGGGAAAAAGAAAAGGAAGGATCAAAGATAACTCCCAGGTTGCGTGCTGAGGGAGAAAAGGAAAGAGTGGATAGCAGAAATTAAAGAGAGGGAGGGGATGGAGTAGAAGAGATGGTAGAAGAGGGAAAGAACAGAACCTCGGTTTTTGAGGGATTGAGATGTAGGAAATGAGAAGACATCCAGTTCTGAACAGAAGAGACTCTTTGAGACAGTAGAATGTAGAACAGAATCAAAAGAAGACAAAGAGAGAAGGATCAGGGTGTCATCAGCGTGAAGGTGAAAAGAAGAGGTAGAAGTAAGAGAAGCAGTGTAGCGAGAAAATAAAGAGGGCTGAGTACTGAATCTTGGGGGACACCATAAAGAAGAGGAAGTAAAGTAGAAGAATATCCAGTTGAACCATTTGAGAGCAGACCCCAAAATACCCAAAGTGGAAACATAGAAGATAAGAAGGGAGTGATCCACAGTGTCAAACATCGCAGATAGATCGAGAAGAATAGAAGAATAGAAGAAAGCTCAGAGTGACGAGCTGTGAGTAGGGAATTAGACACATAAAGAAGTGCACTTTTGGTGGAGTGAGATGGGCGGAAACCAGACTGCAAGGAGGGAAGAAGAGAATGAAGACTCAGATAACGGGTTACCTGGGGAAGGGCAGCACATTCATACATTTTAGGGAGAAAGAGTAGAAGGGAAATAGGGCGGAAGTTAGCTGGGAAAGACAGATCAAGAGAAGGTTTTTTTTTTAATCGGGAGAATAAGCGCATGCTTGAAAGCCGCAGCAAAGCAAGAGAGGCAGAATGGAAGAATTAATGAGAGAGGTAAAATAGGGAAGAACATTAGGTTATATGTGGGAAATAAGAGAAGAAGGAAGAGGGTCAAAAGGAGAAGCTTTGGGATGAACATGAGTTAAGAGAGCAGAAGTGTCGAGATCCGGAAAAGGAGAACTATGAAAAAGAGTAAAGTGATGAAACAGAAGAAGGAGCAAAAAAGAAGAGGGGATGAAAGTTAGATGAATATTAGCTACCTTAGATGTAAAGTAGTTTGCGAAATCAGAGGAAAACATGGAGGAGAAAGCAGAAGGATTCGGGGCTTTAAGGAAGAGAATATTGTGTAGAAGCTGATACAGACAGCGAGGGTAGTGAGATAGGGAAAGTGTCAATTCAGAGAAGTAGGATTTCTTTGCAATGAGTAGGGCAGAATCAAAAGAAGAATGCAGCATATTGAAAGCGTAGTAAGGTTGGAAGGGGAGTGAGACATTTTCTAGGGCCGCTCGGCTTTATGCAAGCCACAGCGGAGGGAAATATGACTTGGAGTAAGCCATGGCTGTGATGTTTTGTGAGGAGAAAAAGTATGTAGTGGGAAAGTGGAGTCAAGAACAGATTGTACAGAAGAGTGTAGAGTACTAGCAGCTAAATCGGGAGAAAGGGAGGAAAAAAGCTAAATTGGAGAAAGAGAAGAGCTCAGAGATGAGAGAATAGATGAATAGTCAAAAGAACAGAGAATGCGGCGCATACAGATAGTAGGAGGGGGGCAGAGAAAGAAAGGAAAAAAGAGAAGTAAAAGATCAGAGGCATTAAAGGGAAGAAGAAACAGGAGGGAGAGAAGATGAAGGAAAGATTAAGTTAAGGCAAGCGCCAGGATGATGAGAAGAAAGAGAGGGACGAAAGTGCAGGTGATATGAGTCAGTAAGAGAGAGCAGCAGAGAGAGTGAAGAATTAGTAGCAGGAAAGTTACAATCCCCAAGAAGGAAAAAAGGGGAAGAAGACGGAGGAGATGAGATCGAAGGAGGTCAAGATGTTTGAGAAAGTCAGTAGATGGGGCAGGGGGACGATAAACAACAAGAAGAGAAACAGGGAAATAAAGAAGCTACTAGGATGACACAAGCTTTGAGGGGCATCTCCTGTTTTACTAACATGTGTAAAGCCCAACCAATAGTTACAATCCCAAAGGTGTGCTGCCTTAAGTCTAAATCAACAGCAAAATACGGAACTACGCTGTGGGGGGTTGGCATCCTTACAAATTATCGAGAGGGATTAGGATTAACAAAATAAGATGCAAATAATGCTGTCCACATTGAACTGGGATTAGATTTCTTGGAAGATGAGCTGGCACTTGAACCAGGGTATCATTGGCTATGTCTTTGCTCTAAACCCAAAAGCCAACCTTACTCAATTTCTAATTGCCAGTATATTAAGTAAGGAAAGAGGAAACTCTATCCCCTGGTTCAGACACATTAGGCAACTACTAAGAAATATTAAGGCACAAAATCACTTTAACCAGCCTTATATTTCAGATTGCACTGTGGCACTTTGTCTTAGAGGGCGTCTGAGCTTGAATAGCCATGAACTAAGATAAAGTAACGAGATAATGAAACTGTCCAAACGCACACATTGGGTGTTTTCATCTACACCCAGACAGGAATATATTATTTGGAGTAATTTTGCGTATGCCACATACTTAATAACCAGGGCAAGATTTAACTGCATTGACTTGATGCAGTCACTGCACAATGGAAACGAGTATCACAGGAGCAACATTGCCTACTATGTGGAAGTATGTGTGAAGACCTAGTGTGCTTCATGTTTTTTTGTCCAGCTTATTTTCGAGTGAGAGCGAGAACATTTGTCTTTGATTGTTCGTGTTGCTGGTTTTTATCAATGCCGCCCGGCTTTGTGTTATTTTTAGGAGTTGAAACCCAGGTAGTGGGCTGGGCATTATTGTCCTATCTAAGGCAAGCCTTGAATATTAAAAAGTACTTTTTATTGCAAATTGATTATCCTTTTAACTCATTTTCTATATATATCTGATGCATGTATAACATTGTGTTGTGTTTTGTGGAATATTTAATTCTGAAATAAACCGAAACTCAAGGACTACACCAAAAAGAAAACCCACGGCTGTGTCCAACATTCCTGCCCAGTGCAGGTTAATTCAAGTCAGCACCAGTCGGGTTCACCACAGTTTTAGTGTTCTGGGACATTGCTGTGCTTGAAAGTAAGCTTGTTCGACATTATAATGTTCCAGAGGAGAGGGGCTTTGGGTTTTGCACCAGCAAGAACAAACAGGAGAAGCATAAGTAGTGGCAGGTTGGGCACATCTGTAGCCACTAGTTTACATTGTAGAGGAAAATATGACCCTCTGTTTGTGGACACCTTGCTGACTGTGTTCCTGAAAGTGGGAACCAACTCCAGGCTGTTTTGCTGCCCGTGGTTATGGCTTGTATCCCTTTTCAGTTTCATTGATGTATATATGTGTGTGGGGATATACGTGTAGCGCAGAAAGCAATGGAGCGCGCTGTACAATTAAAGTGAGAAGAACATAGTATGGGGGGACCATCTTGTTGGTCCTCATTTGTCGCTGAAGTGTTTTTTGAAGAGCAGTGTCTTCAGATCTTTACTGAATCGCAGGCAGGAAAGTTGTTGCAGAGCATGGAAATATATCGGGAGAATGCTTGTTTCCTGACCTTTCCCTTCTTGGATGCCACTTTGAAAATATATTGGCTCCTGATGTTGCATTGACCTCCTGAGATGGTGAGCTTTACAACTATGTATCATGGCATCTTGGGTAGTAGAACTGTGTAGGTCATGCAGGCTGTCTTGAAAGTAATTCAAACTTGGAGTAGTAAAAAGGGTAGCTCCTTCAGTGGGGGAAATATTGACTTCCTTATGTCAGCAATGAGGCGTTCTGCTGCATGCTAGACAGCTTTCAGCAGCGCTAAAGTAGCGATTGGGACGCCTGCAAGGAGGCAATTGCCACCACATCCTGGCGGGAGAGTACTGGGGCCTGGTCAAGGGATCTGAAGTCTGAGATAGCGATTAATGGTTTGATTTGGCACAGGAGTAAGAGGTGAGATCATGCTGTTTGTATCTTCCTGGTGATGTGTGCTTTGAAGGGTTCTATGTTCATTCATCGACATTGTTTTTTCGATGGCTTTCTTGCCCAATTTATTTTGGGGAAAGAGCTCATTGAAAATGTGTATTTTTATTTTTGGGGGTTCCCCCCACAACTGCCCCACTCCACTATTCATTTTACACTATTCCCCACACCCACAACCAGTTTTTTCAACAACAAGAGATTTGGCAAAAACACCCTCAAAAAAACACTGTTGATTAATGAACGTCATACCCTTAGAAGTGGAGCTTGCAACCATTGGTGCAGCCAAAGGACTTTGCACTATCAGCGATTTGGGGGGAGAAGCTGTTGAAATCCATCTGTATCAGAGGTTTTCAACTTTAATGGTTTTGGTGGCACCTGGAAAAAAGATGAACACTGTTTTGGGGTTGAGTTTCAAGTAGTCTCTTGAAGTCAAGGCTTGAATGGTGGAGGTGCAGTGATGGATAAATGAACATAGAACATTTATAAGTATGCAGGTGCTTAAACTTGGGGATTGCTTTCTGGATCTGTGGGAAAATACTTCTAGTATTCCCGCCTGTGTTCAGAAAATAACTTTAAAGCGAAATGAAACACCAGAACAGAATGTTGGCTTTTAAAGCTCAGAGAGACAGGTGTATTCTGCTCAAGCCAACTCTGCATGGTTTCAAGCCACCATGTGAACCTCCTGCTTTCTCTCCCTCCATTGACAAGAGGCCCATCTTACTGCCTCATCATGATTTTGGCGGTAACCCTTAAATGCAGCGGTAACGTATTACTGGAACACTTAAGGGTCCACCAAATCAAGGGTCTGGCGGATTTACCCCCAGCTCTGAGCTGGGGGCAAATCTGCCACGATTTTGCAGTTTTTCCCGGTAATAGCACCAGCGGTAATAGCGCTAAACATTCCCCATTGGGCGCAATGGGGAATGGGAAATTCCCCAAAATGGCCCAATGGGTAATGGGGACTTACCGCCGGGGTTAGCGCCCAACTCGTGATGAGACCCTTAAACAGTAAGGGCCTCATTACACGGTAGGCGGTGAGCCATGGCGCTATTAGCGCCATGGCTCATGCCGGTAAAATACCGGCACCGCCTTGGCGGAAAGGGGATTTACCGCCCCATTCCAAGGTTGGAGGGGCGGTAAATCCCCTTTCCGCCATTGCCCTTTCCCATTCCCATTTCTGCCCCATAGGGCTCTATGGGACTGGGGAAGGCGCTAATTACGGCACCGCAATTTTGCGGTGCCGTAATTAGCTCTGAGGTCCCTTAGCGGGTTGGATTTTAACGCCTGCAAGAAGCAGGCGTTAAATCCTCCAACCCGCAAAGGGACCTCGTAGTACGGCGGTAAGGGTTAACGGTCACCGTTGCCATTAACGGTGACCGTTAACCCTTACCGCCGTCCGTGTAATGAGGCCCTAAGTATAAAAATACTAGATTTATTATAGACCCAAAAACACACTAGGAAAATGAATCAAACCGGTAGTATCACACAATACTAAAAATATAAAAAAATATACACAGGCACAGTTAGTTAGAGCAACGTGTACAGTTAACCCCCCAATACCTGAAAGGGAAGGTAAGTAGTTAACAATTTCACCAACAGTCCCCAAAATAGGAATGGTAAACTGTAAAGTCAAACCCTAAATTGAATGGGGCCTTGTGCCCAAATGTTCACAAGTACTTTTGTAAGTTGGAAAAAAAGGTAGGGAAACGTTCCAGAGGATGGATGATCAGTCCAGAAGACTTTCAAAGGAGTTTACTGGTGAGTAAAGTACTTTTCTATCTTTTGGAGGGCTTTTGCAACAAAACCAGATTTATTCACAAACTTTATTATGGAGGAGATAGGGGCACCGGTAAGTATGGCGACTACTCAGAATACGTGCTCTAAGTTTTCCCGAGACTTGGCAGATCGAAGGAGCATCGCCAGAGGTATGTTTTCTTGCCTACGGTTCCAGTAGCAGAGGCCCAGGAGGTGCGGGTGCAAGCAATGTTCTGTTCGGGTCCAGGAGTTGAGCGCAACACTTTCCAGTGGAGATATGCAGCAAGCAATGATCTAGGACCTTTCAAGGCACACAGCCAGATGGGGGATGGCTGGTTCCAGCGGTTTTCACCACTCATGGTGACAGCAGGCGTCTCAGTAGTCATGATCAAAGAAAGCCTTCCAATTGCGGACTCTTTGATGCTGGGACGTTGAAACTTCACAGGAAGGTGACTTATGGAACTAATGAAATTGAAATGTGGCTGGTGCATTCTTCAACCCAAAAGGCATTACCCTGAACGGATATTGAACTTCAGGAGTTTAAAATGCTGTCTTCTCCTTGGCACTTTCTGTCAGGGATATTTGCCAATACCCTGCAGTGAGATCAAATGTGCTAAGGTACTTGGAAGCACCGGCTTGTCTACCAACTCATCAGTTCTAGGTAGAGGGTGTGCATCTGTCTTGCTGACAGTATTCAGAGCTCTATAGTCCGAGCAGAATCTCAAATCAGATGCACCTGCTTTTGGCACCAGAACCACTGCACTAGCCCAAGGACTGCTAGATGGCTCAATCACCCCAAGATCCAACATTTTGCTGACCTCAGACTTATGATTGGATCTAATTTTGTCTGACATTCTGTAACTCCTACGTTAAGTAGGCACACTGTCTCCAGTATCAATATCATGTTTGCACCAAAGTGTCAAAACTGTAGTGAGTGAAAGCAAGGGCGAAAATTACCTAAGCAAAGTTTTCACCTCACCTTGCTACTGAGACGTCGGTTGAGGGGACAAATTGACACTTTTAATGGAGCCGTCTGAAAGACTGCCCTGGTACAGGTCAGATAGAGGTTCAGATCCCTTTTTCCCTGTCTGAAGCCAGGAGCAGAACAGCTATTTCAACCCTAACGGATGAATGCATTCAGTCTATTTACATGAAACACTTTAGGAGCCCGACCATATCTCCTAAGGTCCACTAAATAGTTCTATCCCTCTCACTACCCCTCTCTCCTGGAGTGATCACTTTCTCCTCCCCCCTTCTCTGCCTTTCCCCTGTTCTCACCATACAAGGTTCCTAGACAAGTCTGATCTATGAATGTCTCATCAAAACAGGTTCTCCTGTGTTCCTCAAAAACCATCAAGGACCACATTGACATCCTGGCTCCTGACTTGGCCGACTTCTGCAACCACTCCTTTGCCACTGGAGTCTTCCCTTCCCCCCTGAAGCACTCCCTTGTGACCCTCTTTTTAAGAAACATTCAGCCGACCCCTCGTGCCATGCTAACTACCACCCGATCTCCATCATTCCGTTCCTCAGCAAACTCCCGGAAAAGCTGGTCAGCCCCCAGCTTAATCTTCATATTGAATCGGTTGGTTGTCGCCATGACCATCAGTCTGGCTTCAGAGCTGCCAGAAGCATGGAAACTGCTCTGCTGAACATCCATGAAGACCTGCTCTCCAACCTTGAATCCAATAGCCCCTGTGTCCTCATCTTACTTAATCTCTCTTCTGCCTTTGACACGGTCAACCATACCATCCTGCTCAACTGTCTCCATGATAACCTGGGTATCACTGATCAGACCGAGGCGTGGCTGAACTCTTTCCTCTCTGATCGACCCTCCCAGGTCCAACTTGGGTCCTTCCTCTCCTCTATCTATATCTCTACCTGTGGTGCTCCCCAGGGGTCTAACCTATCTCCCTGGCTGTTCAACCAATACCTGGCACTTCTTGTTCACTGCATTGCTGCTCTCTGCCCCACCTTTCACTGCTATGCTGATGACACCCAGCTCATTTTCAGGCTCACTTCCACCACCTCTTCTCCTTCTCTCATCTCTGACTGTCTGTCCGCTATCCAGGAGTGGTGTGCTGCCAATGATCTCTGCCATAATGACAGTAAGATTGAGATTCTCCTCATCAGCACACCTACTCCCTCCTTTCCTGTCGCTCTCTGGCCAGCCTCTCTTGGCCCTCTTCCTTCTCCCACCTGCAAGGCTTAAAACCTCAAGGTCATCTTTGACTCCACTCTCTCCTTCTCTCCTCACATCTCTGACGTCTCTAAGAAGTCACACTACCAGCTGCACCTCCTCAGAGGTATTCTTCCTTTCGCCTCCTTCCCCCAGAAGCTCACTGTCTCCAGAGCTCTGGCTCTCTCTAGGCTGGACTACTGCAACAGCCTCTTCCTAAATCTGTCTGCTTCTACGCTCCGCCCTCTGCAACTCATCCAAAACAGGACTGCGAGACATGTCGTTGGCCTGAAGCCCAGGGATATTATCTCTCCAGGACTAAAATCTCTGCATTGGCTCCCAGTGGCTGCGAGGACTTCTGGGGCCTGGGGCCTCATTACCTTCAACTCTCTCTTCCTAAATATCTTCCTTCTCGAGCTCTTTGCTCATCCGCCTCCAACTCCCTCAGGGTCAGTCGCTTCTCCAAGCAACGAGTTGGTGGTAGATCTCTTTCTTCAGCTGGGGTCTCCCTCTGGAACAGCCTCCCTGAAATTTGAGGAGAACCATCTCCGGTTCCGGAAGCACCTTAAGACCTTCCTCTCTGCTTCAGCTTTCTCTCCTCATCTCCCCTGCTGAACTCCTGACTGAAACTGCATTGGTCACTTGGATACCCTCTGATCTCGGGCCCAGGTCCCCTCCCCCACCAGCTGCAGTGCCTCCCAGGCAACCCTGCACTTGGGGGCTGTTTCTGTATCCCTGCAGTCCCCTCCAGCTCTTGGCACTTGATGTCTGCACTTACCCCAGCACTTGCCACAAGCTGGCCGCACTTTTTACCTATTGTTTTTATTTATTTTATTTATTTTTTATTTATTTACTGTTGATCTCATGTATTGCACTGACCCATGCCCCTTACCCCTGCACTTTTCTCTTTCCCCCTCCCCTGCACTTGAGCGATCTCAATGTCACCTGGCCTAGTAAAATTTTTGTCTTTGTCTTCCCTCTGTTCCCCCTCCCTTGCCTCGTCGCGCCCTGAAACACTTCTGTATAGGCACATTATAAATGCCATATCATATCATATCATAACTCACCAAGTTTCTCCACCACTTTATAAGGACCTGACCTTTTGTCCTGCAATGCTCTAGGCATTAAAGTATTCATGATTAGGATTTCTTGACCTGGAGTAAAATGAACAAGTGAAGACTTCAGAAGAGTCGTACCAGTGTATGACTAAAACTTGACCAGCCTTGAGTTTGTCATTGGCCTGAGCCATCAGTAAGGCCATCCTATTTCCCTGGACAAGCCTTGAGTTTGTCATTGGCCTGAGCCATCAGTAAGGCCATCCTATTTCCCTGGACAAGCCTTGAGTTTGTCATTGGCCTGACCCATCAGTAAGGCCATCCTATTTCCCTGGAGTAAAATGAATAAGTGAAGCCTTCTAGTCATACCAGTGTATAACTAAAACCTGACCAGCCTTCAGTTTGTCATTGGTCTGAGCCATTAGTAAGGCCATCCTTTTTCCTCAAAGCAAGCACACAGTCCACTACATTTGTAGTGACATGAGGTGTGGGCAGCTCCCATCCTTCCTTGACCATAGCAAGGGATCCCTGACAGGGAGACCACATTGAGGTTCAAATGGGATGAGGTCAACCCCTTCTTGGGGTACCACCCTGTAAGCAAAATTCAAATATGGCATTGGGAGATCCTACCTGCTCCTCTGGGGCTCTTGAAGAGCTACAATCATGCTTTTGAGAGTTCTATTGAATCTCTCAACTAGGCCATTTGTCGGTGGATGTTAAGCTGATGACACAACTTCTTTAGGGAAGACAACCCTAGTAAAAATGCCCAGTAATGCCCTAGCAACTAGGCAGTTACTGTCTTTAGGATATCTGGTGGCATGATCTACTTCAACCAGAATAAACCTGCTGCCTGAGGAAGTTGGAGGGTCAAGGGGACTAACAACATGAATCCCTACCCGCTCAAAAGGGATACCCACTAAAAGAAGGGGTACCAATGGAGCCTGATTCTTTGCACCACTTTTATCGGAAATCTTGCAAGTAGCCCACCTCCTACAATGGCTTTCTACCTGGGCTCCCATCCTAGGCCAGTAGAAGTGCACGGATAAACTCTCCTTGGTCTTCTTGATGCCAGGATGACCTGCAAGGGGAACCTCATGCTCCAGTTGTAGGGGGAAGGGTCTCACCTGAAGGGAAACCACCACCATCCTTTGGTCTCCTTCAGAGGACTCTGTGGGCTCACTGTAAAGGAGATTAACTTCCCAATAGATGCTGTGTTTCCCAGGAGGTTCACTCTCTTACTTGGAGCATGCCTGTCTCCTGAGGCCTTCTAAAGATGGGCACTCACAAGGGGCCCTTATTCAACTCTTCCCTGCATGGGCCCCTTCGGCAAGCAAACTTTGCAATTCAGAGTGGTCATGAGGGTTGAGCCCCTGTTCCTCATCAAGTTCAGTTGCTTGGCCATCCGCCTCCACCTCAGTGTTAGGTGAGCTAGGGGGAATATTCTCTTTCCCTCTTTAATGTTGCTTTACTCCATTAGTCTTATGTTTCCCCTTTGGCTTTGGCTGGGACTTGGACCAGGCCAAGGCAGCCTTGGTCTGAGACCTGATGTGTGGACGTACTGCAGTGTCCCCCAAAAGACCTAGGTCTCTGAGGTCATTTCCTAGCAGAGCACTAACAGGTATCCCTACTACCCATTCACCGCTACAGTTACAGGCATAACTAGAAACTAGAGGGGGGTCCATCAGCCCATTTAGTGGGCATCAGAGAACCTCTTGCTAGCTCCTCTAGGTTTACCAAAGTGGAATCCACTACAGTTCTGCTGGCCCTAGTGTCCCTAATGGCAGAGGTGTCTCCACCATCTCCTAGCGCACTAACCTTAAAATAATGCTTTGTGTTATCAGGCATGGATGCATAGGCCTCAGCAACTGTAGGTTCCCAGGATCTCAGGGGAAACTAAAAGGACTTCAGATCCTATCCCACACAGTAAGGAGTCTGAAGAGAAGGATGCCCCTGTGAGTATTTCTTCCTCAATATGTGGGAAGGTCAGATTCACAGAGTGGACCCCAAAGTCTTAGCTGTACATCTGTGGTCCCCCTTCACATGTTAATTTGTTCCACAAGCTTCACATGATCCAATGGACCTTGGTATGAAGGGAGGCATAGAGTAACCACTGGCTTTCTTGCGATAGTTAGTCCCATTACTCTTTTCAGCATTTTGTGACTTACTCTTCTTAAACTTGTTTTGATCCTTTTGAGAGGAGGTTTTATCAGTTGTCACATCCTCTTTCTCTTTTTACTTCTTCCCCGCCTCATGCTTACAAGAAGCATGTTTATCTTTATTGAACACACTATGGGACACTCATAAGTCAGCAGCAATGGCCGATTTCTTTGGATCTATCTCCTTGGAATCTGTCCAATGCTGCTTCATCCCAGGGGAGAATGAGGCAAACATTTGTTCCAGCATGACCAGATTCATCATGCCCTCAAGGGTGGTTTACCTTATAGTCCTCTACATGGCCACTCAGGTTTTTCAGGGAGTCTGTCACATGAGACACCCAAAAATTATTTTCTTTTTCTTGTACTCTCTGAACCTCGTCAAGTATTGGGCAGGGGGCTTCCCAAACTTTAAGAGGGGAGCCTGCTTCAATTTAGCAAAGTATTTTCTATCCTCCTTTGACATATCCATAATGGCACTGCAGCCACAATGGGGTAGCCTGCTGCAACCAAGCAATTTGGTCAGACTCACAGACCTCTTGCAAATCACAAGCATACTCAAAGGTTATAAGGCAATTAATGATATACTTCTTCTCATCATATATACTGAGCATATCTTTGAGAAATCTCGGATGAGAAGAGGAGCCAGGTCCATACCAATTCCAGAATCTATGGAGTAGTCTTGTGGTGCCTGCAGCCTTGCAAGCTCCACGTGGTGATCCCTGTCCTTCTGTCTTTCCACCCTATCAAATTCCAACTTAGCCATGTCTCTGCAAAAAGTCAGGACAAAGTGTAAAAACAGAAGCAAAATGTTTGGGGGTCCATAAAATATGAAGGAGATGTTGCTCAATGAGAAAACGTTCCTTGCAAGCAGAAGCAGAGGTAACTTAAGATATAGCTCCTCCTGTCATGCGAAATGCAGGAATAAACCTGGCAGGGGAGTATCCCTTCTCTTGAACTGGATTATGCTCAGTAACTGTCATCATGTGTTTCTCACCGCAAGGCCTGTGCTTTCTTTTTTTGTTTGCCTGATCTTCCCATCACTGAATCGAGATTTTCTTTTGGCATCATATATTTTGCTCTGGCTGATCTATGCATTATTATTTACCAATTTCTTACTAATGTGTACCTACTTTTTTACTGCAAAATGCAGGTCGCGCCTCGGTAATGCGACATGCAGTGAGAGGTGGATGGTGAGGCAGTGTTTCATGGTTCAGGGGACACACCCAGCATATTTCAGTTAAAAATAAATTGATAAACGAAAAAGATGTATGGTAAGTAAATGAACGGTAAAAGCACACAGAGGGCCTCATTACGAGTTTGGAGGAAGCCATGTAGCTGCGAGCTCCATGGCTTCCTCCAAACCGGGCTCCATTACCGGGTTCCTGCAATGAGGAATAACCGGGTCATTCCGACATAGGAGGACCCGGTAATTCCTCCTTGCACGAACCATTCCCCATTCTCATTTGAGCCCGCATAGAGCTCAATGAGAATGGGGATGGAAGTAACAACAGGGACATTACAAGTGTCCCGTTGTTACCTCCCTCTTCCCCTCGCGGGACCCGAAAAGACGTCTGGTTTTACCATACGTCTGATCCGGGTCCCGCAAAGGGAACCTCGTAATCGGCCCTGACGGAATGAAGGGGGCCGGTCCCGTACCAGCCCCCTTCATTCCGTCAGCACCAGGGTCGTAATGAGGCCCATAGTCTGATATTTAGCTCTGCATGGCTTCCACGGATGCATGTTCTTTTTCTAGCTAAACATTGGTCATCGTTTGCCAGATCTGCAGATAGCATGATGTGATCTGCTGTTGCGCCTAAAGCACACTTTGCCATTAGTAATCTGTCTAAAAACTGTCTGTGGTGATGGGGTTTCTTGTGTTTATTTGGATTGTTTCTTCTGCAAGCTGTCTAAATCATGTAGTTTATATTGCTATGGTGTAATGGCTTTTCAGTGTCTTTACAACATGGGCCAGTTTAATGTGCTGCCCTAATATCATGGCTTCTTCACAGCCGCAGTATTTTGCTTTATTGGATGTTCCTGTATCTTGGCAAAGCTACGGCGCACTATCACCATGTCGTGAATGCTGATTGCTGCAATTTTTAGCGCTACAACATAATCATCAGTGGGTAAGTGATGGGCCGGTTTTCTGGCATAAATTGCTAAGTGGCGAATGGCTATGTTGGCTTAGCTATTATACCTTTTTACAGACCTCTCTCTTCTTTGCTTCCATAAACACATACTTTTCGACGGCTGGTAGTTCAGATTCTGTCCGGATGGATTTTTTTCTAGATGAAGCCTAGCTGTCTCCTTCTAGGTCATGAAGACAAGAGTGCCGTATCCAGGCTCTTTTGACTAGGGTGGCCCAAGGCAGGGTGGCATGAAGTACGAGCGCACACACACATAATGATCAAAGTTTAAGAAATGGGGTGGCACCTGTGGTAGCCAATCAGATTCCAGGGGTAGCACGTGCCACCACAGGCCACTCCCCGGACCCACCACTGCAAGATAGGTATCAGCCATGCCTGGCACCGTGATATTGGTGGTTTTCCGGTGCTTTGTAAAAGATGGTCATGATTTTCAGTTTTCTGTACCGATTCATAGCCAATGTGGAGGTTTTACACCATTAGATAGAGCTCAGGAAATGCAACCGTTGCTTCTTCTATTCATTCAGTATTTGTGTATGTCGAAGTATTAATTAACAGACAATGCACAAGCATTACATGTTCAGTGGCTTCTGTGACAAAATCTTGTTCCATAGGGTGAGTTCCTCTCTGCTCCCTGCATGCGCCCAGAATGTTCTCTCATGCACACAAACGTGCTCTTGCTCCAAAATGCTTCCATGGTGGCTTGTTTCATGTGCTGACTCCAAAAACGAGGCATTCACAGCATCTCTAGCTTTGCTCCAGTTTCAGGCTTTGTGAGATCTGGCAGTGAATAAGAGCAGATACCATTCTGAGATGTTCATAGGCATCTCCTCATTTGCTCAGCTGCCAATATTTCTGCTTCAGGCCCCCTGTGTCTCCTACACCCTGGAGAACAGGGTGACCATCTATCTGGAGTTATCATGGATCATACAAGCATTAGACAATGTGTGCGTGGTCTGTGTAAACGTCCTTGCCAGACACATTTTCCTATAATTTCAGATGAGGGTATGTTTACACAGACACCTCAGACCTGATTGGTTTGCAGAAAAGGCTGGAGCCCGGTAGGAAAGGTGGGGGATATGTAGGCTGTAGACCAGTTGACAGCAGTGTCTGCATTGCCCCATAGCGGCTGCCCAGGCACAGCCTCATCGTGCTTGTGGCCACTTGCAACCTAACTCAGCTTCTCTGGCCCGGGACCACTGATGGCCGCAATGCTGGAGCTCTACATAGGGTCACAGGATTACGAACTGGGTCTGCTGAGTACCGGCCTGCCCCCTATGCCCTCTGTTTAAAGAGAGGTCCAGCTGTCTGTAGGACAGTTCCTGACTGCTGCATGTGCCAGCTGTGCTCGACAGTGAACCAGCCATGTTCAGGTAATCAAATGGGTCCCTTTTGCAGAGAAGCTCCAACACACTGCTGTGCTTAGACATGCTTCCTGAGTTGCTGTATTTAGCACTGCCAGGAGTGGATCACTATGTTCGGAGAGCTTTTGGTCTGCTAGTTCAGGTCTGCACACGGGCTGCTCTCTTTTGTACTGGACCTCCTGTTAAGGGTTGACCATGGGCCCCTACTTTCCCCGGTGGGTCCACTGTTTTCAATACTGCTCCATGGGCACTGGGAAGTCACCATCCCCTTACTGCTGGGTTCCGATATGGGATCATTGTATTTATTGCAGCCTCCTGTTTGCTGTGTTCAGGAAAGCCCCTTGACCGGTGTGTTTAGACCATGGCCCTCTAAGTTCAGGACATCCCCTGGGCTGCTGTACTTACATGGACTGCCTAAACTATATGTGGTGTTCTGCTCACTGACTAACCCGACCCGAGCAGCCAACACTGTGCTGCAAACCAGAACAAGCGCTCTGAGCTGCCCGGATGCCACTGGTGCTGTCAGAGCTGTCCCAGGATTAATGAACTCCATCATGGATCCATGATTGCATGGCCACAAGGAGGAGGGATTGGAGACGGAGTCCTCCTGACAGGTTAGTGGGACAGGTGGTGGAGTTGGCATTATTGGACACAGCCACACAACCATCACGAGTCTCTTCTTACAGTTGCAGTACTGCCCTTATTAGGGTAAGTCAATACCTGTGTGTACTTAGAGGGGCAGTACTGGCATTATTTGGCAAAGCCAACATATGCATGTTTTATTTTTGCAGTTGCCATACTGGCATATTGGGCAAATCCAACACGTGTTTTTACAGTGGCAGAACTGGCATTATTGGGAAAACCAACAATAGTGTGTTGTTATAATTCAAGTAATGGCTTTAATGGGAAAGCCAACATAAGTGTATTCCTTCTGTGGCAGTACCAACCTTATTGGGCAAAGCAACATGAGTATGGGCCTATGGGCGTGTGGCGCTATAGAAGCAATACATCATTATAAGAATATGTCCTTAAAGTTGCTGTACTGGTGTTACTAGGCACAACGCCACCATGGGGGTGTTCTTTGAATCACAAAGCTGACATCATTGGTCATACTCAAGAGAGGTGTGCTCTTACAGCGGCAGTACTGGCATTATTAAGCTAAGCCAAATGAAGTGCGTTCTTGCAGTAGCAATACTGGTATACATTGTGGCCATCATGGTCATATGCTTGGCAGTGCTCCCATACATTTTGGACTGTGGCATTATGAAGTGTGTTTTACAGTGGCAATACTAACATATATTCTTGGCAAAGGCATAATGAAAATGCATTGTAAAATGCTCCTGTACACTGTTGGTGACCTGGCATCTACTTGATCTTTGTCATGTGTTACCCTTCATAAACAACTGCAAATTGAATGACTTCTGACCTACATTTTAACTAAGTAAACTTTAAAATGCACAATGTTCACCTATTATTTTAAAAACTCTCGCAAACCCTATTGATTACTGGAAAATATGTGAGCCCCTACAGATAAAAAAATGGCCAAGATGACACCTGATTTTCTAGCTTTAAATATAAAATGTACTCTTTTGCAGTTCTAAAATAATGATGAGCTTTTCATTGACATGAATCATGCGTCAGATGAATATTTGTTTCATTTGGTCATTGCATGTATTTTTGGCTTGTGGAATTCGTCCAGAATATGTGCCCGTAAATGTTGCCCTTCATCTGTGCTCTCAAGTCTCCCTGTGTCAACGTGTGAAAGTCATCAATTTCTGTTATTATTGTTCTTGGAATAGCGAATTTGTAGTTTTCCAATATTACAAATGGGAAAGAATAAAAAACAATGTATAGAGAGCAAAGGGAAAAAAAGGACTGTATTACCTTCTCGCATATAGCTCTGCACTTTGTCCAAAACGTTTCAGCAATTTTAATGTTTTGCCGGGAATTCTGTAGTGAGTGCCAAAATGCGCATTTGTGCCAGAGAAACACCACTATAAGTATAACAAAACCAGAACTTTCGATTTTCCCAGTTCCATGTGTGAGAAAGCCATCGAGTCACGTTTTCTTTCCTCAGATTTCTTGAACTTGTAGTTTTGCTGGTTACATTTTAAATTTAGGATTACAAATCTTGTGGGTTCCAAGAAAAACTCGGCTGGATTGCTTTCTCATGCATGGAAATGGGAAACTTGAGAGCTCTGAAAAAACATTAAACGTTCCCACTCTCTACAAATCTCACTCAGAGTGTGTGTTCATAGTCCCACTCAGGGCACGAGTTAGCTCTGGCAGCACCCGGGCGGAACAAAATGTGGCACGCTCTGCCTCTCAGTCCAAGCAGAAGCGGGGGGCAAATTTGGGGTTGCTCTACCACATCAGCGAGGGACAGCTTTTCAAAGGCTGCCCTATGCTGGAATGGCAGTGGTGCCCTATTGAAATTCAAAGTGCCCCGCTCTTGTGCTGGAGCGGGGAGATTATCACTTCAACAGAGCGTTGCTGCTGCACCATCATGGGGTAGCCTGCCCAATGCTAGTGTGGCAGCTGGTGCTCTATTCAAATGGAAAGCGCCACGCTCTCGTGCTGAAGCGCCATGCTCCAGCACGAGAGCAGGGCTCATTTCATTTCAATTGGTCGCCTTCACCTCACCAGCACATGGGAGCCCTTGAAAGAATCCTCTGAGCTGGCGCAGCAGGGGACTAATGTGATGCCCCGGGCAAGCCCGTCCAGGTCGCCCATGACTAAAGCCAGCCCTGGTGCCACCGACGCCTTCCCTCTGCCAAAGTAAACGTGAGAGTGTGTTTTTTAAGCGATACACTAGGGTTCTTGCTGCAATGATACATTTAATAGGCTAACTCCGTATTTGTGTCTGCTGGCAAGACCACATAGAGCTCTTCCTCATGCAGTTCTGAAGAAGAAACCGGGAGATGGGGTCTGCAAAGATATCAGACACAAATATGGACTTGTTCTATTTAATAAGGATCTAGCAGCAATTATACCTTTAGTCAGTAACTCCATATCATCGTCTGCTACATGTCAAGACCACATGATTCTCTTCCTCGGGTATACTGTGGAAGAGACGCAGGGGTTTTTAAAGAGTAGTGTATGCCGCAAATCAACCTGTAAGGTTCGCAAGGCGTTAAAACCTTAGCAGGAAAAAGTCCGATTGCGAGAGCGTGACATTCACAATGAGGGAGCCTTTCCGCTGAGTAAAATGCTATAAAATCAATAAAATAGTTTGAACAAAAAATAAAAAAATAAATGTGGTTAGCCTGCGCCGCATGCAGTGACAGTGAAGAGAGCCCGTGGGAGGGATAGAACGAGTTAGTCACATGACCGGATCACGTCGTCAGGTGCGTTCCTCTAACGGGAAGTAGTTACTGGAGGGAGGGCATCAGTGCTGCTTGTTGCTGCCTGGTAAGATGCCCAAGGTGGTGTCCCGCTCTGTGGTCTGCTCCGATACCCGCGACCGGGAGGAGTACGACGATGGCGAGAAGCCGCTGCACGTCTACTACTGCCTCTGCGGGCAGATGGTGCTGGTCTTGGGTGAGTGAGGCGGGAGTCTGCGGGCTCCCTTGCCCATAGCCTGGTCCAGATGTAATGCGAAACATTGGCCCCATTCATGACTACTCTCAGCGCTGCTTTTATGAGGGTCTCAGACGCACCCCTCTATCGCTGTCCTCTAGGGAGTGTAGGGCGTGTGCTAATTATCCCGGGTACGTAAGCAAGTGCCATCAGACCTTATTATTATAGTATTTCATGACAAGGACAGTACGGAGCGTGTCAGTTACGTAGTACTTTTTACTTTGCATTGGTCAGATTTCAATTCGGGTGGTTTCAGCTTTGGCCTGTGTGCCTATTTTGTGTTCGCTCACTTTGTGGGGTCTTTAATTTTTGTTTTTTCAGAATGTAAAGGAATTCGTTTCATAATTAACTTGATGTCACAGCAGAGGTTTAGCATTTAATTACATAATGAAATACACGTGCAGTACTTTGTTGTTCTGCGTGTTAATTATTTGGAAAGTCCTTACCTGGCCCTTAACAATAGTATGCAGTATAATGGCTACGGAGGTAGTACCTTTTTTATTTGTATTTATTGTTTTATATTATTGCCTTAATCCAAAGCGCTTTACAGTTAACAACAAGAACACATAAACATGGAACAGTAGAAGTGATAACATTAAACATGAATCAAACCAGAAAATCGCCATGTAGAACAATTTGCTTGAGAAAAGGGGAAAGGAGAGGAAGGAGGTGAGGAAGGAGGGAAAGAAAGTAGTGAGTAAAGTGAGTAGTAGGCGGAAGGAGAATTTAGAAGAGATGGGAAAAGATAAAGAGAACAAAGGGAAGGGTACTAGATGGAGGGAGAGAAGGGTGAGTGGGGGAAGGAAGTCAGGGAGGGGAATGAAGGAGTGATTTCAAAGAGGAGCGGAAGGAGGAATAGGTGAGGGAGGCAAATATAGTGAATCAACTAGCCTCCACAAGAGGCATCACAGGGCTAAATTCACAACATTCCATCCAACATGCAGAATCCCCTTATCTCGGTAAATGGCCACTTTTTTGGGGGCTCAATGGCAGTATTTGGAGACTGCTAGGACTGGGCCCTGGCCAGCCCTTGCCCACTCAAAGCCGTAGGTGCAATAATCAGATGATTGGCTATGAAAGCCTTTTTTAACTGCAACTTCTACGAAAAAGAAATATGGCCCAGTAATCTTTTTAGGATGTTCAGATGATAAAATAGCTGCTAGTCCCCTTACTAATTTGGCCAAACTCTAACTTTATGCAACAGACCAGATGAAGTAGGTCTTGCAAATTATTGAAAATTCCACTAGACCTGCAGGGCGAGTTCCTTAGTTTACATACTTGACTTAAGAGAAATGCACTCGCCACAAGGTGACTGGTGACACAATATTTTCTGTGCTTTTTGTTAAATTATACATGTTGCCATATGCACACTTCATATTTCGTGCATTGCTTCCAAGCATGCCCAGTGAAACTTGCATTTGCCAGTTTCTGCAAAGTTTGTTTGCAGTAAATGCAAAATAAGTTGCCAACATCTCCATACCCGGCAGCAAGGTCCAGTATCGTGCTAATGGTGCTCGCCCATCATAAAAACTACTTGCCAATGCTAGTGGGCTAGTAGATTTTGCAAGCCCTGATTTAAGGCAGGAGCCCAGGTTTCGATAAGTATTTCAGTATGTTGTTAGTTCAGTAGGAGATAGTTAGCAGTCACCCAGAAGTTTACTTTTTATATGCAGCGCTTAAACCAATCAATTGGTTAATTCTGTTCTGTCCCTCGCCTATAAATGCATCCACCATGCAGTACCACTATACCTCTCTAAGACTCACCAGACCACTTGCAGTAAGACCTATTAGAACCCCATACACAAACCTACTCTCAGTGCCCAAGGTCACAAGAGTGCGAGCAGGAGGCTCCAGTTTCCCTTTCCTCGTGGCAACCCAATGGAACTCCCTGCCACCCCACCTCAGGGGAATCTCCTCCCATTCAGCTTTCCGCAAATACATCAAAACACAATTGTTTATCTGAACTCCCATAGGATAGCCCTATATGGTACTCTATGCACTGAACTTTCCTGTATGTACCATCTAAGTAACAATGTCATGTAGAGACGATGCCTTCCCATATACCTATTTCCAACATTGCCACGCCTCATGTAACCAGTAAGCAATGTCATAACTTGTAACTAAGTCAATCTCATGTAACGGTGCCTCAATGCCCTTGGGTTGCCAGTGCACTTTATAAATTCAAATAAATAATAAGCTGCATATCATCAGCGTTCATTTAAAAAGTCCTATTAAACTGTGCAATAAATGCAATAATGGATATGTGTTTAAAATTAAATAGGAGCTGGCTAAATTATGAACCCTGTAACGATATCTCTAATGGATGAGTATAATGGTGGAGGGAACACTGTATGCTTTTGATTGGCCAAAAAAATATTGAATCAATTCATGCAATTCCCCTGCAGCCGTTTAGGGAGATTTCATAGTCCACTGTATTGCACACTGGCGCCAAGTCTAAAAGTATAAGAACGCCCGTTCCTCAAGTGTCTACTCAGTTTTATAGTGTCCAATGCAGCCAATAGACCCAGATGAAACCCAATCTGAATTTTGTCAAGCCATCTGGCTTCTTTCACAAGATTTGTAATTGTGAAGTCACCACCGTCTCAAGAAATTTGCCCACATAGGGTAGTTGGGAAATCGGATGGTAATTAACAAGCATTGTACAATCCAAAGAAAGTTGTGGTGTTGTGTGTGTTTTTTTAGTTTTTTTAATATATATATTTTTTTAAGCAGGGGAGAGGCGGCTGATATTTTAAGTTGATCAGAAATCTTGCCACACTTCAATAAAAGATTAATGATTGCACACAGACCGGGAATCGCACAATATCTAAGTTGTTTTAGGATTCTAGCTGTACATGGGTCTAAAGGTGATCCTGTGTCGTGATGAGTCTCCATCAGCTTAAGCGAAGACAATCCTGTTACACCTTGAGTTGACGAACAAAGTCTTCATCTGCCCAACAAAGTCTTTAGTACTGAATGTGTAATTAGAATTGCCTCTTGGAATTCCCAGGGCGGTTGTCCATCTCTATACCAACTCCACCCTGTGTATGCAACTTGGAAAACATAATATTTTAATTCAAGAGTCTTGCCGATGCACTAACCTGTACTGGATGGTACGTGGCCTTATCTGCCAAACAAGGTTCGCTTGGTCGCCCTATGGGGGGCGGGATATTTTGTCCATTGTAAAATCTTGCCAAGTCATTTGTGAAATTAGGGTATTTAGTGTCTTGGTTGGGGCTTTGGCAATTGAATTTATTCTAGTGTCAAAGTAAGAAAAGGAAAGTATTGTTTATTAATATCTACTGGCATGTTGGGATTTGTGAGTTGGGCACTTTTTAGATGCTTTGGTTGACTTCATAGCGAGCTGGATGGGGGCAACATCTAATGGATCAATAAGGGTAGCCGGCGATTTAAACTCTGCTTGCCCGTTGTTGGATGAAGAAGTTGAAACAACTGCATGTTGTGATGGATAACTTGATAGTGAACTTGTTCTGTGACATAGATCTGAATTGGTAAACTTGGAGACAAATTCCTTTATACTAGAAATGGCCCTGCTATTAGGCTTTTTCAAAATTGAAGTTTATTGGCATTTCAGAAAATACACTTTCAACAATCAAGACAATTCCCCTAAAACCCGCCCCTCCACCCCCCATGCAGCAGATGGTTTTCAGCTTGCTTATCATGCCTCAGGGTCTCACTTCCCTTGAGGCTCAAGCACCCGTCATCTCCTAAGGTGATTTTCCCGCTGGGGCCTCCCGTTATATCTCCTCCACACAGCCAATGTGGCCCCAATTTGCAGCTTACCCCCTTCACCCGTACCCGACCTCCCCGCCCTTACACTTCTGAGGCACCACTCTCCTTCTTTACAGAGCTCATCAGCCATACTTCTCGAAAAGGGCACCCACTGACCTTCAATATTGGACCGGAGTGTATTGTATATGGCACAGACCTTTCCCACCCATTACTTTTCCACTGGCAGGCGCCAGCTTTTCCACACCTGGGCCAGGCAACATTTAGCCTCTACCAGTATCACCTGCCCCATATGCCCAAATCCAGTCTCTTCCCCCAGCTGGACCCCAAAAAGGAGGAACCATGGCGAAAACCCCTGTGTATCCCGTCAACCCCTCTGACCCCGGATAGGACATCTCTCCAGTAGCCTTAGACCTTATGACAGCCCCACCACATATGACTATAGTCCCGTCTTGCCTTGCCACACTTCCAACATTGCAGGTCTTGCCCTCTCCCTATCTTTTAGCGGGTAGTGTCATCTGTGCAACAACTTCAGGGCCTGATGCCTACATTGGCATGAAGCTGTGACACTGGTGACTTTTCTGCACATCCAAGCCCATGGGGCGTCGTTAATTTTCCCTCCCAAATCTTGCCCCCACCTAGTTTTAACTGTGAGTGGTTCCCTAGGTCCCGCCAACAGGAATAGCCCTGAATTGTCCTGAATAGCCACACGATTAGCATCCGGATCAACGGGAGCTTCTCAAAGTCCAATACTGAGAATTTCCCCACCCAGCCTTTCCAGTGCGAGGACCCCCGCATTCCCACATTTGACCAGCCTGACTCAACCCTGCCTCGTACCAAGCTGGAATGCCAGCAGGTCCTCAATCCTGTCACTCGGAATCAGGGCCCAGATACAGCTCAAATGTGATGGCCACGTGGATAGCCACCTATTCTCCTCCCTCCATAGGGACCACAGGACTTCAAGGACCGGGTGACACAACACTCTCCTCAGGATGTGTATTCAAAGCCATTCCTCTAAGGATACTGGGGCCAGGATTGCATTGTCCGGCGGCTCCCGGTTGTTGTCAGTATGCGGGTCCATGTGATCCACCAGCACGCAGAGCTGGGCAGGCCTGTAGTAGGTATAGAGATCTGGGAACCCCGCTCCCCACTTTTCCTTCGGCAGTACCAATGTCCCATCCCCGCCCACAGACATTTTATTAAGGCTGCGTTTACTTCCTCAAAGAAGGACTTGGGAAAACCTTCACTGGGAGCATTTGCAATAAGAATAGGAACTTGGGCAATATTACCATTTTAATGCAATTTAATCGTGCCATCCATGTAAGCTTTAATCTAGCCCACCTCTCCATGTCTTTCTGCACCGTCGCCCATAGTTGAAGAAAATTCCCCGGTAAGAGCTCTCCGTATTGGTAGGACCCAGGAATCCCTATGTATCTAAAGGAATCCTCTTGGATCTGAAATGGCAGCCCCCTTATATAGTCCCTCTCCACCTCCTATCCAACCACGTAGGCCAATGATTTCCCTAGGTTGACCTTAAAGCCTGATAACCCCACCACTCCAGTATGCGGGGCACCAATTTGGGCTGGGTTGGTAATGTAGAGCAAGGCATTGTGCATGCTAATCCCCCCTATAGAGACGCCCCCTATTCCTTTGTCTTTCCTCAACCCCCTCGACCACGGCTCCATCACTAATGCATATAGCAGGAGGACAGCGGGCACTCGTGCCCCATTGCAGGGGGAAGGCATGAGATGCACCTCCATTAACCGCCACACTGGCTGTTGGTTTATAATGCTTTTTAATGCAGTAATAGTAAACATAATGCAATAAACGTCTATGACTGGAAGTTGAATGTTTAGTTTGAATAACTATTAAAACGTTGTCGCTGATAGCATAATCCAGGTCCTTGGGATTTCTTTCCATAGGCATTTTTTAAGGTCGTAGAAAGTTTACTTATGATCAGACTGTTGTCTGTAAGAAAAAATAATTAAGACGAGCGATGAGAAAAATGTATCGACAGTAATCGTTCCAATAAGTAAAGCTAGGAATATATGTAAGCGTTGCCAAAATCCTAACCGCACCTTCACTATTGAGAATACTGTCATAACAGTCTCTGCCGCAGTAAAAATCCTGGGTGTCTGTCTCGACTCCACCCTCTCAATGAAAAGACAAGTTGGTGCCATTTCATCGTCCGCAGCTATCGCAACCAAAATCATGAATGCAGTAAAACCCCACCTCTCGCCAAAAACGACCTCAACATAGTGCAAGCAACCATTGCCGCCAAGCTGGGTTATTGCAATGTCCTGCTCCTAGGATCTTCTGCCAAGAACATGAACAAAATGCAAGTCATGCAAAACAATGCTCTCAGTATCTCCAAAAGAGAGCATAGTTCCCAGGTCAGACGAGAGTCCCACTGGCTCCCGGTCAAAGAGCGCATACTCTTCAAGGCCCTCACTATCACACACAGATGCTTCTCCCAGTCTGCACCTCCTTATCTGGCAGAACGAATCCAGCAAGCACCGGCACTTGGACCTAAACGTGCCCAATACTCTCACCAACTCCTGGTCCCCACCATCAAGAGTCAAAGCTGGTGGTTCGAGCTTTCAGGCATTAGCACCCAGAAACTGGAACTCACTACCACTTAAACTCAGAAAGGAAACATCCCTCACTGCCGTCAGAAAAGCTCTGAAAACCAAGCTGTTCAACTAGTGTGCTTGAAGATGTTCCCCTGTAACCATGGAACACTCCTACTGTATTACTGCTTGAACACTGTAATGAATGTCTTTTCAGCCTGTTTCTTCTGCAACTGTGGAAAAAATCTGTAACAGCGCCACGATTTATAAATTCAAATAAATAAAATAAAAATTGGTGTATGCGGCACAAGCTTTTTGTCTTGCTGAAGCAAGTCCTTGGCTGCCTAAATGTCATACATTTCTGGATACTAGTTAATCAGTTAAATTCCACTCATTCTGTTGCACAAATCAATTTCAATTTGGTGCCAGAAGCTTCATGGGTAACTCCCTTTTAGAAATTTGTATTCAACCGTGGTAGATCATTTTTATCAAATTGGTGAGTCTGCTGATGAATATGATTATTGGTCTTGTGATCTTGGCCCGGATATGATTACCCATCTGAGTGATTCCAGGTTGCCTTTCCGTAACAATCTGTTATACCGCTTATTTAAGGGGGATCCCTGTTTATGGGCTTCCATTCTTTTTAAGAAAGTTGCAATGAAAGCTGGACTTTATGGAATATAGAGTATCTGGATCCCATATTTAAGAGGGGGAGGTGGGGGGGAAGAGGACTGACCCGAGGTACTATCGGCTTACAATTATTCTAAACATGAATAGTAATGGTTTTGCTTCAGTCCTTCTCAGTCACCTGGAAAAATGGGCCATCAGCACAGGAAGGTTAAAAACAAAAGATCACAATTATTCTTAAGCAGGCAAATACTTTTGGACCCCCCCAAATGCAGAGTAAGTTAACCCCTTCTTGGAAGGATAGGTGCAACACAATGTCAGAGGAGAGAAGAGTCATTCAGTGAACCAGGCTAGGCCATTGTCAATTGGGCAAAATTCTATGTGCGCTGAAGCACTTCTTGCAGGTAAGTAAGAAAAGACTTTGTACAATGTTTTAGAAGTCTTTGAAGAAAAAAGAAGAATCAATGTAGGGCCACAAGCTGTTAGACTTGTGAGTAGTAGAAGATGCAAGCGAGAGGTAAGTTCTCTTAGACTTACAGTACCTTTTGTTAGAAGAGAAATGCAGCAGATGACTTCTGTTCCTGTGCAGCTCTGCAGATCCTGGTGTTCCTGGGCCTCAATCGTGGGGACAAGAGGGAGGACATTTGTGGACTCCTGCACTGCAATGGGACGGTCACCGACCGCAACCGACAATCTTCAAACAAGTGGCACTTCGGTGTTTCAGCTCCTCACGTCTACCACAAATAGCACCACCGCGGTTTCTGTCTATCAAGATGGGCTTTCCTTGCATCTGGGGTCCAGCACTCTGAGGTGGCTCAGGCTCAGTCAGTCCTGCTTCCTGGGAGTCCGGAGGATCTTCCTGGAGCTCTTGGCCAACTTAAAAGCAACCCACACAAACTGGTGTTCCTTTCCCTGGCTCTTCGGTTCCAGCAGCGACTGCAGTGGGAATACAACCAGCTCCGTGAGGATGTCCAGGTGGCTTACTTTGGAGTTGATTGGTCCCACCAACTCAAGGGGAGAAGTCGTCCTTGCAGGGCTTCTCTAGTCGAAGGCAAATTCGGGGCTTCAGCACAGCAGCATGGCTTCACCGAACAAACCAACGGGCCAGGAGTTGCAGCAGGCGTCTCTTCCAAGTTTTTCTTCGGATTCCTTCGTCCAGTGGTCGACTCTGCCTTCCAAGCCAAAAAGCCTGGCCTTTTATGGAGGTTTCTCCCATTCATTCCAGCCTAGCTGCCAGTCAAACAGCAGTGTGGCTGTAAATCCTCCCGGCCAATCCCCTTTGGGTGCATTCCTGTAATCAAAGGGATTAAGCATAGGGAGTTTCGGGCACCTCACATTCTCCCTCCACCCCCCACTTCCTGCTCCCGCCAGCCACTCTGGAGCCAGAGGTAGCCGTTTGGCATGCAGAGTAAATCTCAAGAAGGACCTTTCCACAAGGAAATGGCGAAAGAAAAAAGGCCGGGGCCATTTTGACAAAAATAGCACCCAAGGGTGCTTTACTGCAGCTGCGAACGCAGCCCGCGTTTGACACACCATGGTAGTAAAAAGGAAACCACTGCCACCAGCCATTAATGGTAAAAAGGGTGACATAAAAATATTACATGAGAAGCTAGTTGAAAGACTTCCCTGTGCCACTGCACTGAAGCTGCTGTGTGTCACAATGTAAAAAGAAGCCTATGGAGTTTGTCAGACTCCAAAAACCAAAAGAAATGCAGAAAACACATAGAATTAAAAAGTACCAGAGTTCAGCAAAAGAGCTGGGGTCTCTAAGGTAGAGAGGAATTAGCACATTTCTGAGAAATCCGCCATAACACGCCCCCTCCCTCATTGATTTGTATTACCCAATGATGGGTTTGCTCCGGGCTTCAAATATTTATCAATACATTCTCCCCACTCCGTTTCCAGGGAGCCTACATGTCCATGGAGTCCTGGTGTTATTCTTTCCATTATACATATGTTCATGGCCACATTGGTCCATTCCCTTTTTCCTACTGGGAAGGGGTAAGGGGGGTGCACTCTTCCATTTCATGACCTAGACAAGCTCTTGCTGCTAGAAATGTTGCAGCCATTTTTGGCAGTCTGACATATTCGCCTCCCCACTCCAAACCAAACCAACATGGGGAACCCGAGTGATGCCGTCCAGCTCCTTGATCTGCCCCAGTACTACATCCCAAAATACTTACACCCTTGAGCATCCCCACCACATATGCCAATAGTCTGCCCGCGCTCCACACCTCCATCAACACGAAGGGCTAGCATTTTGAAACATTTCGGAGAGTCTGACCGGATCATATTGCCATCTGTGAAGGAGCTTGATGGCATGCAGCTTATATTGACTGGAGATCGATGTTGGTGAAGCTCCCCTGCTTAGTCTACCCCAGATAGCTGGATCTATACCCACCTCCATGTCTCGTTCCCACGTCTTCTAACTTTCTCAGTGGAATGGATCCTGGATTCCACAAGAGCCCCATACATCGCTGATTAAGACAAAAGCTTTATCTTCCCAGTTGGTGCACATTCATAATAAGTACTGCAAGTTTACAATTATTCCTTTGATGAAGTACTCTGAGAGCAAAGTAGTCCCAACCCTGACACGTGCCATTACCCTGCAGCCACGGGAGTGGAAATTCTGCCAGAAGTTTGATATGGAGCAGGGTATTGGGCATTCCTAATGCTGTGGCTTCAGTGGCCATACGATATGAGTTTGGGCTTACGTCACTCCAGATAAGGGCACATTGGAAGTACTTTCAACCATACCATTGAATGCTAATTCCGCCTATTGGGCCTTTGTATGATAAATTTGAACAAATTATTAGGTTACAAGAAGAATCCATTGTTTCTACATTCTGTAATAATTTATTTGAAATACAGCTAGGTCAAACGTACCCGGGAGATAATCCTGGTATGGTCAGAGCTGCTCTATACCAACTATATTGATGTAGTGCTGTGGATAGCCTTCACAGTTACAATTCACTTAAGCACCTTAGTTATGAGCACAACTGTTTGGGGGTCTTGGAACCCTGATAACTAGGTTTCCTAATATTTGGGCTCGTAGAGTATTCATGCGTTTTAGTGGAGTATTCATTGTACAAGGAAGTACGGGCCCGGCTGAACATTATTAGTCTCACAGACTTGCTGCTGGTTCTGCAGTTTGAAGACATTGAAACATTTATTAGATCGTCCAAAACTTCTAGATCTTAGCATGAGGTAATTTATAATAAATGCTTGAATGAGCAGTGTTCTGTAAAGAACAAACATTTTGGAATTTGTTGTTTAGTTGGCCACCCAGTTGATTGCTTTAGCAGTGGCTTGGTTTATCAACTGCTTAAAATTGAAAGAATAATGGGATGAATTTAAGTGGTGTTCATGTTGATTTTTAAAAAAGAAACCTAAGCATGTATTTAGAGCTGAAAATGTTTTTAATGGAGTGGTAATGTTTTATGGAATTGTAGATTTTCCCCCCTCTCGCTGCTGAAGCAGTGGAGCACCCTTTTTTTCGGCAACCTGTGTGACTCCTGTTTACAGCACGCGCCCCCCACCCCCTGCCACTTAGAGACGCAGTGGATCTACTCCAGAACACAATGGCCGCTTCTTTGGCATGAGGCAGCCCACTGCATCGGCCCTGCCTCTCATGTCCTCTGAGGAGTGAGCTGCGGCCTAATTGGCCACCCGCATCACGTGTCTAGACCTCCTGCCCCAATTCTCGCTCTCCCAGGGCAGACTCGACCGTGCGACTCGCCGAAGGAAGGCCGGCAAAAGTTGAAGTTTCTTAGCCTCCTCGCCGAGCTTCCCATCCGCCTGCCGCAGGACTCTGGTCTGGACTTCCTTCTTGTGCACCTGATTCGTCTGTACCTATCTTGTTGCTAAGCCACCTGGGGAGTTTGTTGTGCATTGTGCCGTTTCTCTGTCCCGCTCTTTCTCTCCCTTTCCATCTCTCTGCTCTCTCCCTCCATGTGGTTTCCACCCCCTCCACCCCCCATCTACTCCAACTGCTACTCCTATCACCTATCCTTTCTCTCTTTCGAAGTCTGGAAGGAAAAAGTTCAAGAAAGATCTCCTGGTCTCGATCAAGGCCTGCCCATCGCTGACACCTATGTCAACGCTCCTTCCAGGCACGCTGTCACTGCAATCCTCTTTGTCATTCCCTTTCCGGAACTATGTATTCCCCATATGGTCTCAGTCCTCGCCCCTTTCTCTTCTACGCCCATTAATGGTGGAACCCGATGGGAAGTACTCTTGGCATACTTCCCATCCTCTAGGGGCATCATTCATGTCTCCCAGAATGACACTGTTATGGTCCAGGGCTCTCAGCTCAGCCTCCTCCTCCTGCAGTCTTCCATCTCTAATCAACTCCCTCCTTTCTCCTGCCACCCCTCTGGCCCCTTTGCCACCACCGATGGGTGTGCCACATTCCTGTACCTCTCCTGAGAAAACCTTCAAATGTGGCAACTAGCTTCACTGAGCTACTCTCAACTCTTGCTCTGCCGTTAAATACTCCTTTGGCATCTGACACCTCCTTAAAGACTGCAACAACGTCCTCTCTCTCACTGAGACATGGTTCACTGCCAGCTCTGTCACTGCTTTTGACACACTCCTCCGGGGGGGGGCTCCAAAATCCTCTCAAAGCCCAGGCATAACCGGTTTGGGGGTTGAGTGGCCCAACCCACCACTAACAGAAACCCTGATGCTTGCACTGCAAGAGTTGCCAGGAAGTAGAGAATAAATTGATCTATGAAGCGAAGGCTATTGAACGGTCTGTTTCAACGTCACTGTTGGGTGCAACCCAGGGATGTAGGAGACCCATAAAATCTGGGGGGGATAGGGGACTGTTGGGGAATTTTGTATAGATTTGGGGCCTAGCGGTATTTTCTTACTGCCAAAAATGAAAATAATTCAGTAATAATCACTCTTTGCATTCAGATTGGATTTGGTATATAGTACTACAGTATACATACATTATTTCAGCACACAGATACATTTAGTGGTATACATTATGTTGGTATGCGTTATTGGTGGTATTTCTGGTGAGCATAATTCCTTTGTTTTATATGTGGCCCCAATATCCAGAACCCCTTATTTTTGTTTAGTTTGTTCGTGTGATCACTGGAGAGGCCTCAGGCTTACATTTCAGGAACACCACATTTTCATTTGGAGTGCCACCATGGGGTGTTCTCACTGACTTATCTACGACAGCGAGCTAACATGTGGTATTCATCACCAATTTATCTACATCAGTGAACTATGTCCAGGGCCTCTCTTTCTGCTGACTCGTGTACCTCCAGCAGCAGGCTATTTCATTATGTTATTATTATGTTCCGTTCAGAAAACACACACACTTATATACTGAATGGAATCGTGCACACAGCTACCGCCAAGTCTTATTTTTAGCTACCTTTAAAAATGATTGCACTGTCTAAACATCTTCCCATATTATCAGTGCTATAATGGTAGATGCACAAAGAAAAGAGAAAAATAAAACACACTACCCGTCTGCTTTCAGATATTTTTGTGTATTATAAAAAATTGCATTTCAACACGATCTTACTCTTTTTACAGAAATAAATGGAAATTGCACAGTAACAACATTATCTGTAACAAAATGAGAAGAGAGCGGCGAGAACCTATTCAATTTGCAACATTAAACATGTTGATAAAACACTGGAATTCCCTCTTCTACTCTGAATGAATAGTTTTGCACACATACACACTGCCCCCGCACTCTGCAATATAATCACCAAGCCTGTCCAGCATGTGAAATTCTTCGGCTGGTCGCCTTCTGGAAGTGGCTCAATGCTCCCTCTTAAAGCACCCCAGCAAGGACGAGCATCTGCCGTCACTCAGACCGGGGCTTACTGACTGGAATTCCCAGTCTCTGCAGCAATGCACTGGGATCTGCTTTTTCAATCAGGAAACTCCCCAGCCACCAGCCAGGGCTTTCTCTGAGCTGTGTCTTCTAACCCTCTTCTTCCCCGAGATTCTACAAGAAAACTCTTGTTACCTCCCTTAATGTGACGTGCATCCAATAAAATCCATCATGTCCTATACTCCTACTTTCAACAATGGCTTGGCTTATACAGTTGCAACTGTAACAAAACTGAATTCCTGCTTATTCGAGTCTTTGCTTCCTGCAAATACTGTGGACAGAGCACAGATAGAAGCAAAGAGAAAAAAAATCTGGATGCACGTTTAAAATGACTTTCAGAGCCTGTCTTTTCCATCTCGTTTTGCACTGGAGAACACATTATATTATTAATGAGTTAGAATCATGTTAGTATTGTTAATGAGGTTAGTTCATTAATCCTCAAATGTGTCTCCTGCAACAAAGGCATTTCAGGTGAGGAAAAAAATATATGCTTTTAACTGTGAAAAAAAAAAATTATTTGCATTTTAGATGTAGAAATCGTTTTTGACTGAATGGCCTGTTTTCATTTACATGTCCATGTCACACTGGCTACACATGCCTTGCTGTACCGCATTATAGCAATGCACCAAACCCATGCAGTGGTGCTGCATGAAGAAAATGCTAAATAATCTTACAGGACACCTTGGGACTTTGTTTTTTTTAATTTATTTTTTTGTGTTTTAGTCAAAGAATTCGACTTTTCACAAAATTAAAACAGCAGTACGTATTAAATTACATATCATCACTGTATAACTGTATCACTATATAAAACAAGAGAAAAGAAGGAAAGGAAACTGAAGAAAATTAAGAAAAAGAAAAGCAGTTCAGAGTTTACAATCCTCCCAGCGATGGACCTTTTAGAGATCTTTTATAATACTCTCACCTGCGCTTTAAGTGCAGGTGCTTTGTGGAGTTTCGCCAACCCTTCCTATCCTATTCCGCTTGAACCCTCAATGGTGGAACACGAGTGTGCCCCTTTACAGCACTGTATAGGCTGCAATTGTACCTCGGCACCAGGGTATTCACTGCATTTACATGGATAGCGGAACAAGTGCTGTTTTGAATCTCGAGGCTCTGCTTTATTTTTTTCTGGGTCACGCAGATGGCTTATGGTGGCCTCTATTAAAACTTGTCTACAACTCATTATTCAGCTGGTGGTGGGTACCAAAAATGCAGTTGCATCCCTAATTTTAAAACTAGCTTTGGCAACGCCAACCATTTGAGCTTTAATGTATGCACGGAAAAGGCCCATACCAAGCAGCGCCATCGTGGCATTAGGTACCCACTGATGGTAGCAGCTGCAAAATGGTTCAAGTACCTGAACATTTAATGCAGTGCCTGGCAAATGCCCAATATGTATAGACAACCAAACACTTGCCATTGCTGGTTTTTAGCAGGACTGCAGTGAAGGAAATGCATAGTGCTAATAGTGATTGATCTTTTTGATTGTGCATAGGCGCTATACAAATAATCAAAGTGTTTCAAAGCGATTCAAGGGGGGGGGGAGAATAGTTACATTCCTACAGGTCCTTGAAACAATTAAGAATGTGAAGAAGAACTACCATAATCACCCTGATGACATTTCAGATAGTACAAGTGAAATGAACAATTAAGGAGAAAAGGAGTGGATGAAGGCATCCCTGGATAAAACATTTGTATTACACCAGTAGTATGTTCCCAGCTCCAATTAAGTTATTAACTACACAGGGCTTTGTAGTAAACATCCCTAAGTCAGTGGCTTTAACGAAACCAGAACTGGCACTTTACGTGCCCTTTATAGATAATTCTAGTGTTTTTTTAAAGGAATCGGTTGTGGCGTAAAATGAATCTGCGGCCCGCGTGGCATCCATCCACGAAAAACACATGAAAGTTGCTAAAATAGCCCACATAAAATGATGCTGTGTCGCAAGGCAAGATGCTTTGGCTGACTCTCACCCTGACACAGCCATCTGATACTCTTGATATCCCTGCTCCTGTCATGAGAATCCGTATGAAGCCCAAAGCCAAGTGTAACTCCTGGTATGACTCTGATCTTGTCACCCTAAAACGCAAGTGCAGGGTGGCCGAGAGGAAATGGCGTGCTTCATGTTCATCCTCTGACAAACTGGCCTGCGGCCTGCTCCAAAGGCAATACCGGCTCTCCGTCCTCACCAAGAAGAGAGCCCTTATCCATCTCTGCGTCATTTAACAACTCGGCTGAACTCTTTAATATCTGTAAGGAACTTGCCAATCCTGCCGCAGTCTCTACCTCTCCGGTTCCTTCTCAGGCCCTCTGCACGGCACTGGCTTCTCACTTCATTTCTAAAACTCAGGACATCTTGTCCTCACTCTCCTCCTATTGCCTCCCTCCTCCCATTCCCTGCCCCTCCTCCGGCTCTCCTGCAGCCACCCCCCCCTCCTTCTCTGCCTTTCCCTTTTTTTCTGCAGACGAGGTTTCTAGAAGAGTCCGATCTATGAAAGTCTCGTCGAAATAGGTTCACCCCTGTTCCTCCAAAACTATCAAGGACCATATCGATTCCCTGGCTGAGTTCTGCAATCACTCCTTCACCACTGGAGTCTTACCATCCCCCCTGAAGCACTCCCTTCTTAAGAAACCCTCTGCCGACCCCTCCTGCCCGGCTAACTATCGCCCAATCTCCATCACTCCCTTCCTGGGCAAGCTCCTGGAGAAACTGGCCATCTCCCGGCTTAATCTCCACACTGAATCTGTTGGTTGTCTTCATGACCATCAGTCTGGCTTCAGAGCTGCCAGAAGCATGGAAACTGCTCTCCGGAACATCCGTGAAGACCTGCTCTCCAACCTCGACTCCAACACCCCATGCGCCCTCATCCTGCTTGATTTCTCCTCAGCCTTTGACACTGTCAACCATGCCATCCTGCTCAACTGTCTCCGTGATAACCTGGGATTCACTGGTCAGGCTCTGGCGTGGTTGACCTCTTTCCTCTCCGAACGCCCCTCCCAGGTCCAACTCGGGTCCTTCCTCTCCGATATCTTTTTCTCTACCTGTGGTGTCCCCCAGGGATCTGACCTCTCTCCCTGGCTCTTCAACCAATATCTGGCACTCCTTGCCCACCGCATCGCCGCTCTCTGCCCCAACTGTCGGTGCTATGCGGATGATACTCGGCTCATTTTCAGGCTAACCTCGGCCGCCTCCTCTCCTTCCCTCATCTCTGACTGTCTGTCTGCTATTCATGAGTGGTGTGCCGCCAATGACCTCTGCCTTAATGCCAGTAAGACGGAGGTTTTACTCATTGGCACTCCCACTCCCTCCTTCCCTGCAGCTCTCTGGCCGGCCTCTCTTGGCCCTCTTCCTGCTCCCACCTGCAAGGTTAAAAACCTCAGGGTCATCTTCGACTCCACACTCTCCTTCTCCCCTCACATCTCTGATGTCACTAAGAAGTCACACTACCAGCTGCGCCTCCTCAGAGGTATTCTTCCCTTCCTCTCCCTCCCCCAGAAGCTCAAAGTCTCCAGAGCCCTGGTTCTCTCTAGGCTGGACTATTGCAACAGCCTCTATCTAAATCTGCCTGCCTCCACTCTCCGCCCTCTGCAACTTATCCAGAACAGGACTGCGAGACTTGTCCTTGGCCTCAAGCCCAGGGATCGTATCTCTCCAGGACTGAAATCTCTGCATTGGCTCCCAGTGGCTGCAAGGATTAAGTTCAAAACCCTTTGCATTGTCCGCAAGGCCTTCTGAGGCCTGTGGCCTCAATACCTTCAACTCCCTCTTCCCAACTATCTTCCTTCTCGAGCTCTTAGCTCATCCGCCTCAAACTCCCTCAGGGTCCGTCGCTTCTCCAAGCAACGAGTTGGTGGTAGATCTCTCTCCTCTGCAGGGGCCTCCCTCTGGAGCAGCCTTCCTGCCTCCCTGAAACTTGAGGAGACCCATCTCCGGTTCTGGAAGCACCTCAAAACCTTCCTCTTTGCTTCTGCCTTTTCTCCCCCTCCCCCCTGCTAAACTCCTGGCTGAATCTGCACTGGCTACCTGGCCGCCCTTTGTGACCTTGGGCCCAGGCCCCGCCATTTGCACACTTGCACTGCCTCCCTGGCAACCCTCGCACTTGAGAACTGTATTCTGTATCCCTACAGTCCCCCACGAGCACTTATGCCTGCTCTTACCTTGCACTTGCCACCATCCGGCCGTTATTTATCCTAATATTCTACTATACCACGTACTGCACTTTCCCCTCCCCATGTACTGCACTTTCCACTCTCCCTTCCCCCTGCACTTGCGTGATCTGAATGACACCTGGCCCAGTAAGATCGTTATCTGTCTTCCCTCTGTTCCCCCTCCCTTGGCTCGTCGCGCCTCGAAACACTTGTGTATAGGCGCGTTATAAATACCTTATCATATCATATACCCTGGCACCAGCTCACACTACAGGACAGGTCAGAGGTGATTATATATACCTCATTTAAGGTTAGTCCTGACTTCAGAACTAGGCTGCAGGTTGGATTGAGTGAAAAGGGAGTTGATGCAGGAACATCCTGCTGTGACTGTCTCTTCCTGGAGAGCAACCAGACAGCAGCACAGATGACACTGGGGCAGTGGAAGAGCGCCAAACCAGAGCTCCCACGTTCCCTCTAATAAATCCTCCCCATGCCGGCCTGCACCTGGGAGAGGGTGGCCACTTGTGTATTATCAGGCCCAATCAATGTGCAGACAGATATGGTGTAGTGTATATATCTGCAATTATACAAACAACTTCTAATCATCCTCGTGCAGGCCCCGTGAGCATGGATCAAGCTTTAGAAGAAGACGCATTCGTGACTGCACCTTTTATCTGGGAAGATGAGGCGAGGCACCATTCTTCCTTGTACAAATCTCCCCTCTGTACCCTTCTCTACTCCACATTCTCATCTGCTGTACACCCTTTTCTCCCAAGTCCTTCCCTGCACCCCACACCAGGTCACTCCTCTGACACGCTGCCCTCTGCACTTTCTCACTTGTCTGTACTTCTCTCTCATTTGCAAAACCTGAAGCACCTCCTATGCCATTTCTGCCCTACACCACTCTACCTGTGTTCTGGTCTTTCCTGCACCCCTCTCTCTCTCCCCTGCACACACTGGTCACCCTGTTCTGCAAACCATCCCTATCTTTCATCTGCACTCCGTTCTTGTTCCCATCTCTCCCCTCCCTTGCTCCTCTCTTTTTCTGTCCTGTGCACCCTTTCTACCCTTTTTCACTTTGCAGTCCCACACTCTACTGCACCCCAGTCCCTCGCTTCCCATTCCCCCATGGCCAGCACCCCACAACTCTCATTTACACTTACTCAGCACTTTCTCCTCAGTCTTCATAGCACCCTCGATATCCTGGCTTACGTTTCACAGGTTTCCTCTTGCACGCCATGCATGACCAACCACTTCATATAGCTTCTCAGAATAAGCTGAAACAGGCATGCCAGATCCATGACCTTAAAGGGGCCCATTGATACCTGCAAGCTTTAACTCTTAAAAAATACTCAAGAGCATGGATATTTGGAAGGGGGGACAGAAACAGAAGTCACTAAATCCACATACTGCCGAGGCTCTACTACAAAATCTGATCGCATTCCGACCACTCAAGTACGCTGACAGAAACAGCCAGGCTGAATAAAACAGGGTGAAGCTTAGCCAAGACCTAACATTAGCGCTTGATTTCTTTTAAGAGATGTGCAGGATAGGCACCTACAAATGGTTTATTTTGGGCAGGAACAGAGTTCACGTCTGTGCTGGTAATAGTTTGCTTTATGGAATTTAATAACACTTTGGTCATAGCGCTTCATGCTAGATGCTTTCAGCTTCTAGGCAATGTAAGAACAGGTATTATTACCCTCATTTGAACAACACTGAATTTATGAAAGGTTAAGGGGACCCTGCTGCTGGGTTTGAACTAGCGAAATGCAGGTAGCCCTCATGTCAGAGACTCCAGCTGGGGGACCGGGTCTCAATTTAGAAGCAGTTATAGATGCATAGAATTTGTAATGTTTTTTTGCAGAGAAACGTATCGGGTTCAGTCAGCGTGATCCAACTCTAAGGAAATAAACTAGAAACAATCACAAAGTAACCTGACAGTTTAGGGGCACTAGTATAGTGTAAGCAGCAAAAATAATTGTCACGCCCTTCTTCTTAAAGACAATACATAATCTATTAAACGGTGTTGTGGCATTTGTATAGAAACTGCATGCTCATGTCAATATATACTAACTCCTATTGTGCACCCTTGATCCTCTGCTGTATAGGTGAAGGGCCTCAGTATTATTTTTTTGTACGGCCTTGCAAGTCTGTGTTGGCCAATGCTTGGAGCTTAAATGTGAGCCAAATGTGAGCCCTGGCTGCCCATCAGTAAGGAACGAACAAAGAGCCATTCCAAATGTGGTGATCCTCTTTGGCAGGGGCTTTAGCACACTTTTATGAATTGAAAAACATGAGGGCGGCACTGGCAGGGCCTTAGGTTTTTCAATTCATGAAAGTGTGCCACTGCCAACGTCCGATATACAGTTTATAAACACGTGCGGAACGTGGCAAACCTCTTAATGTTTCATCGAAACATTCAGAGGCCAGGATTCCCTGATGAGTTTTGCAATGCACTGCATGTTTTTAGAAACTGATCTGACATTGCACATTGAATTCACCCCAAATAAATCCACTGCTAATGTCAGATATACAGTTTATAAACATGCGCTGCACATTGCAAACTGATCAGGGAATCCTGGCCTATTGATGTTTCACATTCCCTCAAATCCTCCCCATGCCACCCTGCACCTCAGAGAGGAGGGGGGGGGGGCACTTGACTGACTTCCCTTATGGTAGCTGCTGCCTGCTAGCCTGTTCTCACTCTGTCTCCCTCGATAAACGCATGCTGTCACGAGCACAGAGTCATTGCAGCATACATTGCTGCCTGGCTTCTCCTTTGTTCTGAAAAACGAAGCTGAGGCTGCACAGCAGTGCACTGCGCAGGCAGGGCACGTGCAATTTGTTTGTTCCCTGGCCTGGGCACGTTAATTATGAGCAGGCGCGGGGCAGCAGCACACGTTGCAGACAGTCCGTCTACTGTAAGCTTAACTTTCGTAAGCTTACATGTAGTGGCGTAACACTACTTTTGGGGGGCCCCCTGCAAGCCATGCTAAGGGGGCCCCCTCCAGTTTGGCAACAAATCTGGGGTTGCGCCACACTCTGGGCTGGCCTAGATTACCACGCTTGTGCAATACGCACAAGTGTGCTGATTCAAGGGTATGCTGCACACTGTGCTTGGAACAGCATACATGTGTGTGTTTTAATGAATTAAACAGCACACTTTCTGAGAAAAATTGGCTAAAATGCCAGAGCATTTGGAATTGTTTTGTAGGGTAACACCAGTCCAAAATTCCAATACATGCATGTCACCAACAGTGCACAGGAACATTAATGCTTTCATTAATGGAATGCTTTGCTATTAAAAATGGTTACTATACATAAGGCAAACGACACCCCACACTAGAAACCTAACTCCACGGTCAGGGGCAGACCATAAATGTTTATACAAAAAGGAGAAAAGGTACAAAACAACCTAATCTGAATGACTCATCTGTCTAAGATGTGGTGTTTAAGAAAAAGCCTATAACCATTGGTCCTGAAATAATGGACTTGGTACACACCATTATTTTCGTAAAATTGATCATTTTAATTATCTTAATCAAAAACTATAAAACGCTACTAAAATTATTTTCTAAAACACAACCCAAGATTTAACCCACATGGTGGGTATAGCATCAACCTATTGGGATAAATTACACCAACAATTTACAACATGTAATAATTCCACAGACACAGAACAATTACAACACACTATGCATTTGAACAAATGTCAATTCACAAAAAAAACATATCCCGACATGTTTCAGTTCTTTTACAGCTTCTTAATGCTTGAACTTTCTTCAGGGGAACCGTTACAACATAGTTTTCACCACCATACAATCCAGGGTCAGGATGAGGCGATCCAACAGCAACGGGCCACCTACATAGGACAACACCACCAAAAAAGACAGTGAGTCGAGTTCTAACAGTAACTGAATAAATACCTCTAGGTCACACAGCGGCCCCAATAGGCATACTCATCACAGAAGCACAGACACCATTAGTGGCAGTGCCGGGGCTATCGTGAGCCCATGAGGACTAACATTTTCCGGCACCTAACTTCCCAGTCCGCCAGGACTTGTAATGTCCCGGTAGCACAGGGAAACTAGCTGTCGGAAATGGTATTACGCGGTCGGCGGCAACCCGCCGGTCACACCAGCAGTTTACTGCTGACCTCGTAATGAGGCCCTATTTCTTTTTGAAGTCCTAGGGCTCCCCGCCCCATGCCCACGTTAGGCTTCCATGTCATGAGGTGGGGAAGCCCTCGGACTTCAAGAAAGAAAGAAATCAAATCTTTTTTTAGTTACTCTGCCTTCATAGAGACATTTATTGCTGTAAAAACAAATCTTTATGAAGGCAGAGTGACTTCAAAAAGAAACTTCTTTTTTGCCGTTTTGAAATTATTTTTGACCAGGACATGGATGGGGCCCCACACACTGCAGGGGCCCCAGTTACTCCAGTGGTAACATGACAACTGCAGCCTACAGTCGTATTTTACGGCAATGAAACAAATAATTTGTGGGGGATGAAAGCTATTATATCCCCGACTTAAAATTGTGGGTGGTTTGTTCCCCCCCTCCCCATACCCCCATGTCCTACGCCCTTGGCGCAACCAACTTGACAACAACACTTCTAGAAATAGAAGCAAATGATGCGAGGATTCACAGCCGATTCAGTCTGGCTCGCCGCCTCTTACCCCGCTTCATTATAATCAAGAAACTGCATCTCCGGATGCCCAAACACCAAGTGCCCCACTTATTT